>NC_066313.1:4004614-4630889 GCF_022539315.1 Serinus canaria
TCCCTGCTCCCTGGGAGGGGCAAGTCGTGGGCACCTGAATCCCTGAGTGGGACAGAGGAAAAGGGAGGGGCAGCAAGTGAGGACAGTTCTCTCAGGTGTGGGGTGGGAAGGCTGGCTGCTGCCAGGTTCTGGGGCAATAGGGCAAGGAAGGGCTAGGAGTGATCCCTTTGTGCTGGTCTTGGTCTCGCAGCCTCTGGTGTTTTGGGTCAGCCTTGATGTGTGCTCTCTTCCTTGAGACTCAAAGAGTAGGTTTTCCCAGATGTGGGAAATAATCAAGAAGTACTACCCTGAAGGGGAAGGAAAAACATTCCTTCCAAGGTCACAGAGACTGTGTTTGCTTTTATTAAAATTGTCGTTGGTTCTTAATTGCCCTTATGGAACATTAGCTTTGAAATTTCCTGCAGAATCAATTGCGTGTAAATCACTTTGTTCAATCAAACTTTTGACCTTTTCAAACATACATTGTGACGTCCCAGAACACTAAGTATTTCAGACTGCAGATTTATATCATGAAGCTACCCCCTCTGGCTAAAAAAATTTCTTTCATCTAAGTTGTGTATGGCAACTATTCAGTTAGGCACAGAGTCTTTTTTTCAGCAAGTCTTTCATTTTTCCCATTTATTAGTACCTTACATGAGCACAGAAACCAGCTGGCTGAGTAAGCTGGGTTCCACCAGAAGTTGTTTCAAAGTGACTTTAGGACATTTGTTTCCAGATGAAGTACCTCAATATAATTTTTTTTAAGAGCTGTCAGTTAACTATACAGTGGAATAAAAGCTAAGTGGAATAAAATTAAAATAAACAACAGTGTAATTTTAAGATGGTCAGAGAGGGATAGCCAGGAGTCACAAGTACCAAATCTAGATGAGTGATTTTCAGCCTGTAGCCTGCAGATCCGTCTGGTAACTCCCTCTGTGAGGTCTATGAGAAGAGATTGGGGGAATCATGCATGGATATGTTTGTAAAAGCACTGGACTGCTGGAGTGGGGAAAAAGTATCTGGAAGAGTGAGGTAAGAGGGGAAAATTCGCCATGGCATGTTTTGGGAGAGGCAGACTGGGCAGCAGTGTCCTGCTGTGCAGATGAACTGTTCTGCTGGGGGTCTGAGATGCTCTATCAGCCTGTGTGGTCTGCCTCCACCTTTTGGAAAATGTATGGGGCTCTCTGCTTTCTGCATTATTGTGTGGTACAAACAGGTTTGGAAGGATTGCCATCTCAATGGCAAACACTTGAAAAAATGCAGACAATGTGTTCTTTACGGGTGCACTGGAATGAGGCATTTAAGGTAGCAGGTTTCCTCCTGCTTCTGGCCTTCCAAATCAACAACACTGTTTTATAACCACTGCCACTTGGGCAAGTTACACAAGATGTCTGTCATATAAGATGTCAGAACCTGTTCCCCTTTCCTCCTTGAGTTAGTCCTCCTTTAACTTTTTATATCTTTTTCTCAATAGAAGAAATATCTACAAGCACCTACTTTTGACAAATCTAACGTAACTCATGTTGACATCCTCTCTTGTTGCTGTCAGAGTCTTTTGTGAAACTGATTTAAGGCTTTATAGGGAATTGAATAGCTGTGAGGACAGGAAAGAAGGAATCTCCTGCTATTTGAAATATGTGACAGAATTCACACTGCGTTCTTTGTATAATCAGGCTTTCATCTGCATCCTCACATGAGCTGAAAAAAATTTTTGCAAGGAGTTTTTAAGGTAAATTCTGAACTGACATTCTTTTGGTGATCAGAAATGAAAGAAGTCTCCAGTGACACTTTCAGAGGGTTTTTTTTTTTTTTTTTGTGGCACAGCTTGCTTCTACATTTGTTTCATAAGACTTACAGCTGAGTTGCTGGTGTTGCATAGGAACATGGGTTTTCATTTTTTAAATGTCTTGTTGCATGGGAGCATTCAGAGTGAATATGCTTCTGTGTGCTCTGAAAGGAAATGCATTAGAACTAAAAGGTCTGCTGGTAAAATTTTTTATAATATGCTGAGGAGCAAATTCTTTGTCAAAGGTCAGAGACCCTGAAGTTGCCTTGTCTGTAGAGGATAGCTTGGTTCTGGTTGAAAATAGAGCTCACTGACAAAAGTCTTGGTAGAGTGAAGCCTGCAGGAGAGCAGAGCTGTGTGTTGGAAGACACTGGCACAGGCTGGGGCTCTGCAGCTGCAGAGGGACTGGAGCCAGTGCTCCTCAGATTTGGGTTTTTGCACAATTCTCCAAGGGGCAAATGGCTTGGAGTCTTCTGACTTCAAATTGGTCAATTGGAGCATAAAATTCCCTGAGAAGACAAACAGAGAGCAAAAAGAATTGAGAGAAATTATAAAGGTTGCCACATAGGCAAAAAAAGCTTCTCAGTATGTTTTTTTTTTTTTTTTTTGTCTGGCCTTCTATAATAAATTTTGGAGGGATATGTAGCTTCAGTCAGTGTGGATATGGAACCCAATCATCCTGGCTTCTCCTTGGCATCCCTTCTGAAAAATTTACCTATTCATCCCATATCTGGATGCTTTGGGTTTCAGAATTTCTGAATTCACATGAAAAATTCAAAGGCAAAGTTGGGTACAGAAGACAACTGGAAAGGTATATTCCAGGTTTCTTCTGGAATACTGGTTCTCACCACGTGTTTGTACATAAATCTGAATTTTTCTCATTGCATGTCATACAAAAACATCAACCATGAAATAAAAGACACTCAGTAAAAGCTAGTTCTTGTCAAGCTATTTATTTATAGTCATGCCTTAGTTTTGGTGAAAATGAGTGTTTGGCATCTTGCAATACCATTTATAGCTCATTTCAAACATGTCATTACAGTTGATCTGTACAAGAATCCATAATACTTTTATTTTTGAGGTTGGCCAAAGTATAGAGGAGCTGGTGGAGTTTGTAAAAGCTTAAAAGTGATTATTTAAAGCAGGAAAGGTTACTCAGTGAGGTTAATTCTTAATAAGAGCATGATCAGGTCTTACATTCTTAAGACTTATTTTTAGTATGACTGTGACTGATGCTGAGTAAATATACTGCACTTCAGAACTCAACAGATCCTTCCCCTCACATTTTTAGGATATTTGGAGTTTTAGAAAATACTAGAATACAATTTTCTGTGGAAAACAATAATGAAATTTTTTTTTTACTACCTTTTTTCTCCACTGTGTTTTGGTTTTTTCACTCAGAAATGTTTATGTTTCTTGGAGGGTTGTGAATCCTCAAGTCAGCAATTTTAACAAATGGAGTGTGTGATGTTTAGCAGCTACCACTGCTGGTATCTCTGGAAACCAAACTGGTGCTATAGAAGACTAAATGTAGGCATCTAACTTGGCAAGATGGGAGATGTGCTATTTATACAGGACTTTCCTGTTTCCTCTGTGACTTAATATACCTGACCAACAAGCCCTATATTGAGATTTTGCTCCATCACAGATGATAGTGAATTTAATCCCAATACAAATCAAGTTCTCACAAAGTCTGAATGCCCATATTAATGTATTTTTTCATTAGCCTAAGGGTACCTGGCAGTGTAAAATGTGCATATAAATGACTGTTTATATCTTTCTCTTTCAGTGTTTATGAATATGAATAATTCCACATTTAGTTCACTTGTGTGTATTCTTTACTTGTGATTTTAAACAGCAATAAGTTCTCTCTTCAAAATAAAATTAAAAGTGAAGTGAGAATCTTGGCCTCTAAAATCTTGCCAGAAAATAGATTCTATTTTTAAATTGGTGAATCCATTCCATTTTTATATTCTTATATATCTTTTGAGAGAATATATGCTCAGAATCCATACAGATGAGATTTGAAGGTACAGTTACTCAATGATATTCAGATGTTTCAGTTTCCTTAGTAAAATGATTTTTTTATTTCTCACTAAAATTATTTGTTCTCAACTGTAGAGCTGTAACAACTTCTAAACAAATTGAACTAATGGAGAAAGGTGCAAAGAGCTTTTAGAAGCTATTAAGCTGTCTTTGTATATTGCAATGCTTTTATATTAGAAATCAAAATCTTAGCCAACACCTTTTCTTGTTGCTGTTATTTTTGCCCAAGACAATATCCTGAAATGAGTAGGACAATTTTCCAGACAGCTGAATGGCTGATTCCAACATTCCCTGTGTTAGCAGATATAGGGCAGGTTTGAGAGGGTTTCTTCTTAGTTTAAGTGGAGGCTGAGGCAGAAGGGAGTTCAAGTCTAGTCTGAGCATCTACTTTTATCTTAAGGTGAAGAATGGAAAAGCTGACAGTGACTGATTTTTGCAAGAATTCTTTAACAGGCGGAAAAATAGGGGGGAAAGAGAGAAGCATTTGAAAGAAAGGTGGGTATTTGTGATGTCTCATAGTTTTAAGAAAGGAGAAAAACTGCTTCTTCAGAAAATTGAAAGTGACAGGCTCTGAACTTATTTTTAGTATTATGAGAAAGAGCAGTGAAGGAGCAGGATCACAGTTCCTCTGTGGTGTTTCTTTCATTTCTTAGTTTTTGCATTCACTGTTTTTTGCTGCTAAATTTAAGAGTAGTGAATAGCGAGATCTATCAATTCCTTGTAGAATTTCTAGTTTTCCCACTTTGGTATTCCCTCCAGCATCCCAAGGGTCTTCATTCTTACCCATTCCCCATTCAATCTCTTTCCTTACTACCTTGTGGTTCAAAAAAGCATCACCCGTTGTATACTTCCTTTTGTTCTCCAGAGGTTTTGTGTCTTCTCCTCCTCCTGTTTTTTGACAATATGTTGAGAGCTTGGGTAAAAGTTTAAATTTCAATTCAATATTTTAATGAATGTTAGTACAGTACATTTTTTTCCATTTTAATGTGCAGGCCTGCTTTAGAAGGATCAAACATCTTCAAAACAGGATGATTGATCATGTCTCTGCAAATGTTGCCTTGCAGTAACACTTGTCAGTAGTAATTCCCTTGTCTGGTACAAAATAAATGGTAGAAGTTGGTTAAGCCAGCATCTACTTTTTTACTTAAGCTATAAGTTGTCTTTTTTGGAAAAAGATGGTGTCCATATCATTTGTCACACAAACCTGTATTCAGCAGAAGAAGGAGGAAAATAGTGTTGAGTGCAATCTACAGTTTGTACTAACCTGTGGGATAAAGCAGTACTTTACATCATCTACAGCTAGTGCTAAACTTTATTATTGTGCCAGCAGTTTATTGTTTGTCTTCTCTGATATTGATGATCCTTGTTCCAGGCAGACACGACGGAAGCCAGAGGCACCCGCAGTCACATATGCAACGTATCGGGGTTCTGCAAGGATCAGGCAGCTCCTGAGGAACCAATCAGAAACTGGAAAAGGAGAGAAAAGTCCTGAGAACAGAAATGGTTCAACAGTCAAAGACAATGGAGAAGTCCAGACAACTCTGTCTATGAAATCAGGATGCCTAATAGAAGAAAATGGAAGAGATGAGGGTGAAGGTCACCAAGATGATGCCATGTTAAATTCTTCAGCAGTTAGAGTGGGAAGCAAACAGTTTGGTAAAGCTCAGCATTGCATGAGCAAAGGTAAACATGAAAGAACTGCAGAGGCCACAGCTTCATCCACTGAATCATGTCATGAGTTACACTTAAGAAATGCACCTGCTTTAGTCGCAACAAAAGTTAAAAGAACGTGTTCACTAGATTCATTATTGCCATTTAGTGGTAGAAAGAGTGGGATCCTAACCAATTCCACTTCTCAGAGTACTCATTCCCTTCAAGTCAGTTCTGCAAACTACTTGGTTGGAAAAGAAGATGGACTGCCAGGAGAAGCAAAAACTCTCTTTCAGACAGACAGAAATGCTACTTCTAACTTTGATAAAGAAAATTATTGTAGTAAAGCAGGTAATAAAGAGTCCCCAAAAGAAATACAGAATAATTGTTTACATTCACCTAAGTCAAAAAGAAAGACAGTTAATGAAGAACTGCAGGAGGGGAAGGGAGAACTTTGCTGCAATCATCAAGTGAATAATCATTCAGAGCGAACATTGGATGTCCAGAGGCTTCATTTCAGTACCACTACATTTCAGCAGGAAGCAAATCAGCACACCAGGAGTGACAATAAAGACGGTGATCCAAGAAATGGCGAGGCACAGAAAATTGTGACAGCTGTGGAAAGAGAGCAAAATCCACAGAACTCTCCTGCTACTGTTCTTTTTCCTTTTAATCAAAAAATACCTACTTCACTCAGCATGGAATCCAAAGGAGGAAAGTGCTTGGCCACAGGCAATCTAACTGCTTCAGTGTCATTTTTTGGACATGATGAAGATACAGTCATGGACAGGGAGACTTGTAATGAAGATTTGAGTGGGTCAGGGAAAGCAGTGCATGTACAAAATGGTCACGGGCTAATCCATGTGGAGAATTCTAAGGATACTGCCTCACAGCAGGCTGGTTTTCCTTGTCCAGGAAAGCAGAGTGAGGAAACAATGAAGGTTTTGTCTGAGGTTGCAGTGGAAAACCTTGCCAATGTGTCACCGTGTGCACGTGGGTGTCAAAGTGTGAAAACACATGTTGATGAGCTGACAGTGCTTCCAACCCATGAGTCTGCCTCTATGATGGTTCCTCATTCTGCCTTGAGATCTGAAGGAAAGCCTTTGACCAACCATTCTGCTCTCACCTGTGAAAAAGATGATGTATACCTAATTTCTGAATCTCCACCTGTTTCTGAAAGCAGGTGTATTAATTTTTCTTCCAAGAAGGAAAACAGCAATAAACTTGGGCTATCACCCACAGTAATTCATTCTTCATCTGACAAACAAGGAAAAATGCTGCCTTCTGCCACTAACTCTGAAAATGGCCAGATTGCTGCTTCTGAAAAGGACAGCTTTATTTTTCATGCAGAATCTGGGAGAATAATCCCTGTGAACAGGATGACTGAGGGGCCACCTTGCTTAAGAGACCGGAGAACTTTGTGCCCAGCAAATTCTGTGGAACCTGAGATTACTCCTCCTGTGCTTGATAGCTGTGCTGATGGAGTAGATGCAGAGGTTGTTTGCATCTCCAGGCCCACTTCTCCTCCTCTGGTATCCAGAGAAGCCTCCAACCTTCCTGTTTCTGCCTTGAAGGTGTCCAGCACTACTCAGGGGAACAGTAATTCTTCCAGTCACAGAGCTAGTGATGGGGCAGATGAGGTCTTCTCCACACAACAGGCTGACAGCAGTGTCCTGGCAGAGGCAATGCCATCCCCCATCTGTCCCTTGAAATCTTTGGAAACTGCATCTGAGTCAGCCCACTCTGAGACTGTGTGCAGGGATGCTGTGGGACAGGTTATTCTTGATGCTTCTGCTCCTTTGGAAGCCCCTTCTGGCCAAAAAGCTGCTCCACCTGCCCAGGCAAATGGTCTCTCTTCTGGGAAAGGACAAGAATGTTCGTCTTTCCCAGATGCTGCTGTTTTGCTGAAGAAAGCTGAAGAAATTGTGGACTTGGTTTTACACTTGGCTACAGAAGAAATAATAGCAAAAGAAGGCTTTGGTGTCTGCCAGCTTTGTGGGAGCAAGGATAGTTTAATAAATATGGATATTACAAATTATCAGAAGGCTGAGAGTGTACAGCTGGCAGCAGGAGAAATCCAGTCAGCTGTGCAGTCATTAAAAGATTTTAATGAGCCCGGTGGAGGAGGCTCATCTTCGTTTACAGGAAATGAAGGAGTGGATACAAATAATCAAGATAAAAAGATACTCTCTTCCATTCCTGATAAAATTGACCTACATAGAGCACTAGAACTAAAAGCAAAAGAAACAGTTGATGGGGTCATTAACTCAGCCATACAAAAACTGGCATCCAATCAGCAGCATGGTATTGACAGGAAAAGGCTTTCTGGAAATGTTCAGCCTAAACCTGAGGCTGAAATGCCAAAGACTTTAAGTCTAGATATGAGGTTTCCTGCCAATGCTCAGGAACCAACAGAGATTGTTGAAACTCAGACTGCAGCTGTAAACTGTGAAAAGGCAGATTGCTTAGGTCCTCCTTTGCTTACACATTGTGTGGAAAATGGCATAGATTGGCCCCAAAAAGATGAAAAAGTAGCAAATAAAGCAATTACTCCTCACACAAATGGATTTCTTCCTACTAGCAGTTTAGCAAGGCCAGAATCAGATCTTCTGACACCAGCAAAAGAGAGGCACAATGGAAAGGTGTGTGACCATCTGGCTGCAGCAGAAATGTGTGGCAAAGTATCAGCAGTAGGTAGAAAATCGGATGGAACTTTACATTTTATAGATAGAGATGCTGCTGTGGCTGAAGAAACACTTTTGCCATTGCATTTAAAAGGTTTAAGCAATAATACAAATACACCAGAGTTCACATTGCTGCCAGCTGTAAATGTTAATTCGTCATCTTTTATGTGTGCTGAACAATGTATCAGCCTGCAGAGTGACTCCAAAGATAAAAGCAGCCCTCAGATGTCCGTGGAAAGCAATGCAGAGGACAGTCTGTACGAACACTGTGGGGAAGAGGCTGCAGAGGAAGTAAAAGCAGCCTTACAAAATTCAAAGGCAGTGGAGAGTGAAGAGGAACTGGCAGAAGGGGCAAATGAGGGAGCAGAGGTTAATACTGGGTTAGATACACAGTCCATGGTTCCTGCACTGTCTGTTCCTGGAGAGGGCAGTGAAGGGAAACACTGCTTCAACACAGTCTTTCTCCAAAGTAATGAGAATCTGAAGCTGGCAGAAATCAAGGGTCAAGACATGGAGAGAAATGATCAGCTTGAAGAAAACGGCCTGGACTGCAGCAATGACATGAAGGAACCAAGAGAATTTTTGGCCTCTTCTCCACTAATTGAACAGTGGGAAAACAGTTCTTTTACCATCATTTACGAAGGTGCTCTTCAAACTGAGAACAAATCCGTCTCAACTGATGAGATACAAACTGGTTCTCTTTCTTCTTCTGATTTGCCTTCAGATAATAGAGATGATCTAAGGTGTGCTAGAGCAAGGAACAAGCAGGAGTCAGTGTGTCTTTATGGGCAGGACAGCAAGGTGGGCGAAGCAGCAGAGAGCCGCGGCTCAGAGTCCTTCCTGAGCGTGGAGGCTAAGCGCTACAGAATTTATCCTTTCTCTCTGTCTCCCATCTATGAGGATGACAGCTCCCAGGAAGATGTGCTGTCCACGGATGTGTCTCCAGAAAGCCGTGCTGGGGGAGTCTCCAAAGACAGCTCTGAGCACACTTCTGTGCTTTCCCTCCTCCAGTCGGTGTCCGAGCGCTTGCAGTTCACTGCTCGCTTCAGCGATGAGGAGGAGGATGAGGAGGATGGGGTGGAGGAAGAGGAGGAAGAACCTTCATATGAGGAAGATATTCTTGATGTTGAGAGAGAGGACAACTGCCTTTCCAGTCAGTGCAGAGGGAATTTTAAAGGAACCCCTCAATCAAATGACCAAAGTAGATCTTTTCTTGAACAATCATTTATTCTTTCAAAAGAACAGTTTGACTCACAGGAGCAACCAGAGCATTTTCCAGTTGTGTCTTCTCCCAGTCAGACACCTTGTAAACCTGTTCCAGAGAAAGCTGATGCTGCTGTAACACAGCCTCCTACAAGTGTGTACTACCAATACTTGAAATCTGCCAGAAAAGGCCCTTCTGAAAAGGGGACCAGATTTGGAAGCATTCTCCAGGATATGCTGCAGCCAAAGATTCATTGGTTTCAAGACAACACAGTGCCAAAACTGGAAGAATTGTCAGCGGTAAGATGTCGTGTCTCATGATATTTCTCATCAAAGTTATAGCTTAGCCCAGATTCAAAGTTGCTACCTCCCTATCCTCCTTGCTTCCTTTTAATTACATTTTTATCATAAAAGCAATCAAAAGTTTTTATCAGAAGTTATTAGGCTTTTTTTATTTCATAGTTTAAAAAAAAAGTCTTCTGATAAAATAAATTTTAAAAGATAGCAGTCTTGGTTCAGCACACAGGTGAAAGTGATTTATCTATAAAACAGAATATGTGAATAGAAGGTAAAATAGGGAAATATGCATAATAAAAAGTCTCTATGATAAAACAAGACAGACTTCTCCATGTTAAGGACATGTCAACCTGAAGATGATGGAATTGCCTTTTATATGAAAATTGTTCTTTTATTTCTTTCACTTCTGAGATTAATAGAGTTGTCTTGTCCAAAAAATGTATAACTATCAGCTTACTGGGCTCTTTGATTGTTTCATCACAGTGTCTTCTACAAATTATAGCTCAGTTAGCAAGTAGGTAAAATAGCTGCTTCCATAGATTAGGATTTCTTTTTTTAGTTTGCTTAAAGCAATGGCAAATGAGGGTATGGAAAGAGTTCGTCCCATGTTTAGGATCTGAAAGTGCCACACAGACCAAGTGTGTAACTGAAGAAGTCTTTCCACGATGGTGGGAATACTCCAGTCTGTGTTAGATATATCTTTTGTTCTTTCCTTGTTAAGAAATGCAGTTTATTGTTTGCTGGGTAGGGGTAATACATTTGTAAAGGTTATAACTTCCATAACAGCTCTTCCTTCCTATCACATGCTGCTTTCTGCTGATTGACCCTGTTAAATAATTTACACCAGCTCTGAATGGCAGTGAAAAAAATCTTGGTTTTTTTTCTACTAAACACAGTTGTGTACTTGTACAGGAATAGTGGACCCAGAATAATCTGCCTGTGCTTTGTGCCACTATTGTAGTTGTTAATAGTTGTTTGCCATGTCCTTTTAATTTCAGAACCTCATTGACAGGGCAAGTCTCAAATACAACCCAAGACCAGGGAAGGTAAGCAGAGTTTGTGTCACATAAATCAATATGATACATGGAATAATTTGTCATACTGTAATTTTTGAATGAAAAGCATCTGAAGTTGTTAGTCTCATTTTCTCTATTTTTATGTATTAATAGCATGTTCTTCCCCATGCTAATAGTGAGAATATATTATTTAAAATCCTACCACTAGTAATTTTACTGTCTTTCTCAGCAGTTGTTTTCATTCAGTAGAGTGTTTCATAAAAGAAGAAACTGTGTAGCCTCTCAGTTGAGTGGGCACAAATTGCAAGCAAAAAAATAACTCTGCTCTGTGTTGAAATGGGCCCTCATTTGCATGCATTGTGTATTGTTTCAGATTATTATTTATGATACTTGTGGCAACAAAAGTAAACAAGAAGTTCATTCAGATGTGCTAGATGCCTCATCGTGGATCTTTCCCGTTGGAACAGTACTTAGGATAATTAGAGGATGGTAAGAAATCCAGGTCATATTTAAATAGTCTTTCCAAAAGACTGCCTGTGTGTTCCTCTTGTGTTTTTATTTCTTTTATTTATGACATATGTCCCATCTGCAGTAGTGTCGTTCCCTTGCTTTATAATTAGACTGATACCAGTGAAAAAGCATAAAACAAGGCTTTAAATGCTGCACTAAAAAAATACATTGTTTCTCCTGGGAGCTAGCTTCAAACAGAAAGTTTCTAATAGCACCACAAGTGAGTTTAGAGCTCTTGCCTGAAGTGCTGAGCCAGTGCAGCCATAATCATGACTAGAAATATGTGTATTTAAAAAAAAGGTTTATTTTTACAGTTCAGTTTCATTATACAGTAGCTGTTGCAAAAGGACCATCAAATGAACATTCTCAGCTGCTAGTTTTCATGTGGCATTGAAAGGAATGTGGCTACAGAAGGATATATACAGGAACCTTTACGTTTGCAAGCGTTCCTCAATTTGCTCTGGGAAGCTGGACCAGGTCCGTGTCAGTTGTTGCGTTGGAATTTAATTGGTGGGGCTTACAGGGAATGTTTTTGACATTCCCTGTCAGCCATGTGTGTCACATTTATGCAGTTTTCAGGCAGCCTTGTGGGGTTTTGCATACATTTCTTTCACATCCTAAGGAATTATGAATGCCATTATTAGTATGTTTTCTGCCTTTTATAATGTCTGCCTGAACAGGACAGATTTTGATGTGACAGTTAGAATATTTGGCCTGGTAAAATAAGGCTGCTCATTCACATTGTAGTTTAGCTACATAGCTGAATTTTTATTTTATATTTTTTCCTGGAGAAGAACAGTATATTTTACTTTTCAATACCAAAGTGAATGTGACTACTGAGGGACAGCATAAGAAAGATGTGATATTTGTTTTGGTAAGAAGAGCTTTTTCCTGGACTTTCCATCAGATGTGCTCTACCAGCAACGACTCAGTTCATTTTATCATTATTGCAGTTGGATTTTTTATGAGAAACCAAAGTTCCAGGGTCGAAGACATGTACTAGAAGAAGGAGAAGCTGTGCTGGATCACCTTTGGGATCTCCCAGGCACAAAGCATCATCAAAGAAACCTCACAGTTGGTTCCATCAAACATGTAACAAAGGTAAAGACTTTTTCCACAATATTCTCACATGCATAATTGATTTGTTGGTCACAATAGTGTATTTAATGGATAATATGTATGTAGTGTTCCTGACTTTATTCAAATTTGCTATGACTCAGTTTTTTCCCTTTCTAGGTGATAAGTGCCAGGGCTTTTGCTGACCTAAATTTCCATTTCTTCCTGACTTATTGAGCAGGTGGATTATGTTTCTTTGCCACCACCCTCACCTGAAACAGGCTCCCCTGCTTTTAGATGTTTACCTGTCCAGTTATTTGAAATTAAATTGAATAAATTCATTTTTTGGAAGTTTTTATCTTAAGTTGTCTGCTGTGTCTGTATGGCTTCTGCTTCAGTAGTAGTTGAGTTTCCAATCCAGTTTGTGCAGTGTAGCCTCCAAAAACTGCTGCCATTCCCTTTGCAGCTTTTGTGCCATCTGTAGGATTTCATCTTGGACCGGTGGTACACCTACAGCATGTAGTTCTGCCTACAGCCATCAGTTTAGAAGGCTTTTTGTTGAAAAGATAACAATCAAGTGTCCAAAACTAAATATAATGCATCCATTGTTGTTCTGTGAATGAGGAATATATTTTCCAGATCTTGTGATTTAAGACTTAGTGGTCTCTTTGTTCAGTGTAACATTCCAGTTGCTCACAAGGCAGTGGCCCTTGCTGTGACTGGATTATCATTTGTATCACAATGTGAAAGATTTCCAGTAAAGTGGTTTCTCTGTTTTCTGCTGGTATAGAGGTCATTTTAAAATTGATAACCTTTTTGTCATCAGTACAGGGGAATAATGTCATAACAATTAGAAATACTTTTTCATTCTCTTAAAAAACTTAGAAGTTAATTAATTCAAAAAAGGCTGACTGAAGGCAAGAATACTGAAGTTAACATTTATTTGAACTAAACATACTAAAAGCCCTTGACCAACATGCAATATGAATGTTGATCAATAATGTGGAAGACAACTGAATAAATGAAGGTATTCCACAATAGCAGCCAAGGAAAGCTGGATGTGTCTCGGCTATGAAAGAAGAATCTTGGATGGGAAAGACACTTGTTTAACTTCATCATGCTTGATGAAAACCTTTGCAGTACAGCTAAATAGCTTTGACTTTTGTTCTGGTTTCAGTCTGTGGTTCATTTATGCAGAGCACAGATGGAAAGCTTTGTTACTTCACACTAGTTCAGTAATCAACACTTTCCTCGTGTAAATTAAACCTCTAGCAGATGTGGTTGGTGAGTTTAGGGCCCTCGCCAGGCCGGGTTTTGTCCTCTACACCTTGATTCATGAAGGTATCCCTACTTTTTTAGGTAGTTTTTTAGCTGCTGTGGAACTGCCTTTGGAAGGTAGTTTCCTGAAGGGCTACCTTTTTTTTTTTTTTTCTGTGACAAATATAGGCTTTGTTTTTATTTGACAAATAGTGCATTTTTTCAGTCAGCTGGTTGTGTGTGTATTTTACTGCCATTTTCTTTTTCATAGGCTGCCAGTGTCTTTTCTCCAGGGTAGTTTGGCCATACTGGCTCTGTGTCCAGGTTGTCTGGCTTGTTTTCCAATTTTTCAAGTTGTTTTCTTAATGGTCTTTGTTTAATGGCTGCTCAGTTGCCTTGAGTTATCAGATTTGAACATTGGCTAAGTCTTTGAGAAGAAAACAGCTTGCCAAGAAGAGGATAAACAGTTTTTTACTGAGCAAATTGTAGGAGGTACATTTAATATTTTATTTTCTACTAGCATATTGTCTGAAGAGCAGTCTGCCAGTAGTTTTGTGCTCTTGTTTTGGCTTCAAGCCTCCCCAAAAAGCAGAGATTCTGTTAACTTTTTTGTTAGCTTGTGGCCTGGCTAACCATGGATATGCATTAGGTGTATCCATGTGTATTTAATTTCAAGAAAACTGTGGGGAGGAGATTCCAAAGAAACAGATTGTGCAACCAGTAAAATGAAGACCTGTCTGAAATGATGTGGAGATTGATTTCCTCTAAGACAGAAGTCAAGGCTAGCAAAGTCTGCCTGCACACCCAGGTTCAGTGCAGCTCCTGCAGTCTGTTTAGCCAGGTCATTTCTCTGGCCTACTGTAAATACATATTTTGACATTTTTGCACATTGGGCTTTTTTCCTATCTTTTTCTGGAAGCCCAAAGAGGGTGCTAAATGTTATGTTCCCAAAAATCAGAGCCAAGAAGAGATCCTGACACCACCATTCTGGAATAGTCTTGTGAACCACTGTTTTGCAAGATGACAAGGGATCTGAAACAGCAATTTATAATCACTGTCTGCAAGATGGTTAGGCAGGGAATGCCTGAATTCCTTGTGGAGTCTCCTTAAGCAAAGCCCTTTGTAATGGGATTGTTCACACTATTACATGAAGGGTGTGTTTCTTTTGTTGTGTGGTTTGCCAGGTGAAAAGAAGCTAATAATTTAAGCAGGGATTACTCTGTCAGATGCCATAGGAAGACACTCAGCAACTTCAGTTGGTCTCATTTGCTGGCTGGTTTTTACAGGACAGTAATAATTTATTTCCTTTGTATTATTTTATTTGCCACCTCTGCTGAGTTCTGTATCTGGTGGTGGTGAGTGGTAGCAAGAGTTATGAATGGGTAAAAAAGCCTGGAGGACCAAGGCTTTCTTGGAGGACCAGTCATTCTTTGTCCTATTGTTGACACAAAACTACCCCAGTTAAACAGGCTGATTTGATCACCACAGCTGACCGGTCCAAGGAGAAGACCTAACAGTGCTGGGTTTATTTAGCCCTGCTGGAGCTGTTAGGGCTGTAATCCTAGATCCAGAAAAAGGATAAACACCCAAGAGCACCTTGAGGGGATCAAAGGCTTTAGGTCTGTCACTGCTGCTGGACTGCTTGGGCAGGCTAGAAAAATGTCAGAGATGCACTGAAGAGGAATATTTAGTGCTAAAGGTTTAAGGGTTGTGTTAATCCTCTTCAGAAGGAGCTTTCCCCTTTCTGCTGAGGGCCATGTTACTCTTCTGGAGGTGTCTGTAAGTGTTCCACTGCTTTGTAAACATCCCAGCTTCCTAAAGCCCATGAGGGAAGCACAGGCATTCCAGGATGACTCTGTGGAGGCAGGAGGAGGATACCACAAAGTAAGGCAGGCAGAGAGGGATGCCGGGAGGCTGTGATCTACCTAAGCATTTGCTGGTTGTGTATTATCACTGCAAATGAGCACAGCTGCCTAATGTGTTTGCCCTGCTTTTTATTCTGGTTTTGCCTGGTGTGTCTGCATGACAGTGAATGCAATGAGTCTGGACTGCTTGTGAGGGGGGATGGCCCAGTTTGGGGGGTGGGTTTAGAGAGGAAACCTTCCAGTTTAGGATATGGGCTGGAATACTGTGGTAGCAGTTGAGCATGATAAGAGTTGTGCATGTGTGTATCTTATTTCCAAATCTTGACACCTTGCAGATGGCAAGGCTTTATACTGAAGGATTTCCTCCTGACTGCTGTCATATTTGTATGGTTTTGGTTTTGTTTCTAAAGATTGTGTCTTCTTTGGGAATGTTCAAGGAGCCTCTGAAAGCTGAGGGCTGTTAAATATGCTCAGGCAAATATGAGCATGCTGGGGCCAATATTTACCAAGCTAAGTTTGCATGCTTGAATTATATAAATTAATGGCATGGCACTGAGTGTACATCTGCAAATATATAGTGTTCATCTCATACAGTAATAATAAATGTTACCATTCTCTGCAGTCTGTGCATCAGTACAGGTAAATTGAACTCCATGTTCAAGTCAAAATGGGTATTTGTGACTTTAAAAAAATGTGCTTAGAAAATATGATGTACTTCTTGCTCAACCATGTTACCACCTTTAAAAATAAATATTTGAATTGGTTTTGATGAAAACCTCAGTTTATTGTGTGGGACTTAATGAAAGAAATTTGTGGACTTAATCTAGAACACAAACAAAAATACAGTCACTATGAGCAGAGGTTTTTTATTGCTTTCAAAATCTGGCTGGAGAGAGATGGTGATAAATAGGAGAGACTTTATTACGAGTGTTTGTGCTTTACCTCACCTGGTACATTTGTCATCTCTTGAGCTGGAGACTGCCTCAAGAACTTCAGAGTCAGGAGAGCAGACTTGAAAAGAGCTTACAGACTGCCTTTTTCCAATCTTAAGTGGAAAACAAAAACAAAAGCCTCCTACGGAATTAAAATTAAGCATACTCCATCTCATATTCTGTCTGAGCCCTCAGGTAGATACTTTTATTTTGCTACTTGTCTAGTCTTGTAGATACTTAGTTTCAGAATTTATCTGAAGCCTTTAGGAGTCTGGCATCATTAGTGGAATTCTTCTAGGTGCAACTTCCAATTTTCTGTATCGAGCTTTATTGCTGGATTTATGAATTTCAGCCTTCTTACATATCAGATATTTTTAGAAAAAAACCCACAGACTTCAAAACTTTGATTTAATAAGATGCATACATGTGTGAGAAGTATGGGGAGTGTTGTGGTTTTTTTCAAATCTTGTCCAGAAATACGCTTAGAATTGAGGAATGGACTTCCTTAGCATGTTCCCATAAAGCAGCATTGTACTAGAAAGTCTTTTTTCCTGGTTTTTCTGGGTTTGTTAATCTGCAAATAAAAATTCCGGTGTTGCAGTTTCTGCTCTAAAAACAAAGAGTGAGCATTGTTTGTAAGGTACAATTCAGAGGAAACGTGATTGTGCAGGAGGGAGAGATGCCAAGGCAGTATTGCTGTGTTACCTCAGGTCTCTGGAGGAAAGTGAAGCAATATCCTGAAGTGCATCCATTCTAATTGCCACACTTGCTGCTGACAGTTCAATAGCTAATTAAAAAATCCTGTGACCCAAGAAGTTGGATGTTACCCCATGAAAAGCCCTCTAAAAACCCACATGCAAAAGGAGAGCACTGCAGGTGCTATCACGAGATGAGGTGCTGTAGCTTCCAGGGCTTTTGTGCCCTCTTGCTGGGTTTCCCTGCAAGCTCTTGTGTTCTTCCTTTCAGAAGACAGTCCATGCAGAGTCTCTGTCATGGTGTGCCCCTCCTGGGTCCTCCCCAAATCCAGAAATTGGGTGCTTCCCTGGGGGCACCTTCAGAGACCACTCCTCATCCCTCTTCTCTAGCACATGTGAGAGGAGGCGTCTTCCTCTAGCCACGTTAGGATTTGGGGAATCTTTGTATGCTGTTTAAGCCCTCTGTTTTAAAGCAAATGGGCCTGTGGGTGAGGAGGAGAAGGGGAAGTGTTCTGGGAGGTTATGGCTGAGAAGTGAAGTTTTCCAGCTGCACACGTGAGCTGCCTTCCACTGGTCCGGAACACCCTGCTGAAACAGGGATTTGCAGAAGATCCTCATTGGTTCACGATGTGTTTGAATGCTGGGGAAGAAAGTCTTGGCAATGCATGTTATAGAAATACTGCAAAATCAGGGTGGCCCAATAAAATCCCTGCAAATTCTAGAGAAGTGCATGTGGTCAACAAGTTTGCTCTCCAGTGTAGTATACCTCAGTAGTAAACCTCCAGTGAAGAAATAGGGGTTGTTGCTGTGTGATAACAGGAAAATTGCTGAAGTGTCTACTTAACAGAGTAGATGTTTTCTAATATTGATCTTTTTTTCTTTCTTTATCTAAAATGCTGCAGATTTATTTAGCACCACAAAAACATTGAACTCGTATGGCTTGATACTGTAGCTGGATTCTGCCTTACAGAACTTGTCATGGAGGGGTAGAGGTGGGAATGTAATAGATATTTCTGGAAAGTTTTAGTTAATGCATGCATCATGTGTGTAATGGAATCATTGCCTTTTAAAAAAGAAGTCAGTCTTATAATGCCGTTCAGTCCTTTGGTTGGAGAATATTTAAACTGGCCTTTATGCAAGTAGCCTGACAGCCATAAATCTCTTCTTTGAAAATTAGTGGGAGCTGGAAATTTACCCCCTTGGCTTTTCTAAAAATTCCAGCCTCCATTTGAAAAAGAATAAAACCCTTTCATTATATGAAGGTTGGAGAACGGGTGAGAAGATGGGGCAAAAAAGAGAATGTTTGTTTGGAGGCAAAGTCTGGAAGTGCAGATAAACATTACCCTTTGATTTGTTTCCACAGGACTGTGGCATTCCAGAGGTGGAGTTCTGCCTGGCAGCTGGTAATACAGAGGGACTTCCCATCTGCATACAGGGTGCAGTTGCCAATTTAGAAGAGCTGGATGTTGAGAAAAACCCTTATATAAGAGTCAGATCAGGAGTGTGAGTACTGAACCTTTTTAACAGCAGGTAGAAGAGTAATGTCAGGGGATGAAAATCAGTCAGCAACATGAACAATATTTGGGGGGTTTTGCCAGAAATTAGTAAACATACATTAAATATTCCCAGCCCTGCATGTCAGCATTGTGTTCTGTGGACTCCTAGTTTGAAGGCGTTTTTTCCTAGTTGCTGGCAGATGTCTTCAGTAATTCCATATTTGAGTAGCTTTATAAATAGAGGAAGCAACTCAGCTGTAATTAGCTTTTATTTCATTGGAGAATAGATACTTCTCCCGAGTTACCCACCCTGTTACAACCATAATACTGTAGCTGAGCACCAGAAAAGGAGTGTTACATCACCCAAGCATTTCTCAAGCTACAGCCAGATCCTGACTTTCTGGAGGGAGGTGATGCAGTATGACACAGGCCCCTGGGCAGCCCAGAACTTCCTGTATTGAGCAGAATGGGCTTTTGTTTCCTGGGCCAAAGCATCACAGTTCCTGAAGTTTGGGACTTGTGTGGCTCTTCCCATAAGTAATTGCAGAATGACAGTAGCTCTTCTATTACAGGAGTCTTGCCTTTCCATGGGAGCCAAGACTTCCTTCCCACAATCTCACAATAAGTCTGTGAAGTTTGGGGTGGTAAAGCAGTTAAAAACAGAGTCCTGTCTTAGTTTTGACAAAACTTGGTAGTTTTAGGAAAATAATTTTCCATATGGCTCCATGCCTCTTCCTCCATTCCTTGTGTGGTCTCCTAAACCTGTGCCCAGCTTCTACATTCAGGTTTCTTTTTGCTTTACAGCAGTCTGAAGGAGTCACAGCATTTTTAATCCTCATGTCAAAATTACAAAAGCTTTCCAAAGGATTCTTGTAAATAATCATTCTTTAATAACTTCCACTGAAAAAAGTTACATGAAGCTGATGTAAGAAGCTCTTTAATTCATAAGGTGGTAATCTTACATAAAATTCAATGCAAACGTCTCATCCTCAGTACTGGCTTTTTTTTAATACTCATAGAGTAGCAAGCTGGCTTTTTTAAGTGAGTGAACAAATTGGTAATTTTCTTCTCTTTCCTTTATATTTAGATTGGACTCAGTATCTGAGATCTTCCTAACAGCGTATTTAAATACACCTTTGTTATGATGTGCTCTCTCAAACATTATCTACCTCTTATGAGTACAAAAAGGAAAATAACATTAATAAGATCTTTGTATTTGGAATGTAATTGATGAACTGATTGAGTCCTTTATCCTTACTGTTGTAGATGGCTTGCTTATTCAGACTTGAATTACAAGGGAGAGATGACAGTTTTGGAAGAATGCGATTCACCACCTGAAATTCCTTCAGCAGATGTAAAATCTCTGCGTCCCTTAAGAATGGTGAGGACTTCACAATTCCCTAATAAGTTGTGGGCCTTCCTTTTTTTTTTTTATTGTTGCTTCCCCAGATGTTTTGACCTAAATACAGCTTGGGCTCTGATGTTCATTTTAGGTTAATCCTCCGTGGTGTGCTTGCTTTGGTCACCGTGACTTGTCAGGCTTCTGCACCCCAAACATCTTCCTGGGAAACTCCTGTTGTTGGGAGGAGGTCAAATAAGACAGAAAGGCTCTTCATTTTATTGCATCCAACACCACATGATTAACCAAAAAGCCCTTCTGAAGTTTGATTTTCTTTTTTTCAGTTAGGGGCTACTGGGGGTGGAAGACCAGATAAGGACTGTATTACCCAGTAGAATAACTCTGCACACAAATCTGGGGAGGTGCAGCTGGTTTTTGTGTTGACAGACAGCACTTGGATCTGTATGTGAGAGAGATTTTACTGTGTACATAACAAGCCCACAGAAAGACAGTTTAAAAGCCATAAAGGAGTAAGACCTAAGAGCTGTCTCTTTAGTCACTCAAGTGAGGTCAGTCTCTTATTCCCTCACAGAGCATCATTCACTCACATTTATAGAGAAGATGCATTTGTTGTATTTGCTCTTTGACCATAAACATGAATATGTCAGACTGTATTTTCTCTCTCTCCTGTTGTTTTCTCTTTCTTCTAGTGTTGCACCATTTGTGCTTTAGAAATTTGAAATGCATACAACAAAGCTTTAAAGTTAATTTTAAAAATTGGTCAGTATCAATTATTTTAAAAACATTTACTTCAAAATTCTAGGCCATGAAGGGATACTTTGAAATTGCTTGCAGTCTAAGAGGTTTGTCAGTGCACTGATTTGTTTGTAGGTCAGGTTTATAGTGTGCCTGGCCTTTTGAAATCTATAGCCAGCACTGAAAGTGGTGAATATAATTGGAAAGACTTCATGCTCTGATAGTACTGTAAAACACATGTCAGAGTGGAACTTGAGGTTTAATATAAATATCTATTTTTCCCCCCATCTGTTTTCAGGGTGGACTAAAGGTGCAAATGCCAATGAATGTCAAGGTAAGCACAGAGGGCATTCAGAATAAAATATAAACACATTGGGAATATGAAATCTTTATGCAAGCTGCTTTCCTTTTGTTTGGTGTGTGATCTTTGATAACTATTCAGTCCTTGCTGCTGAAGAAAAATTCCTTAATGCTGTCAAGTTCACTTAGTGTTTGATGAGGTGTAAAAGTACCAGTAGTTTGTTTTTCACTTACTAGGAAAGTGTGAATTTGCTATAAAATGAGTTTTTTTGACTTGACACATTAGTCACTGTAATGATAAAGGGATTGGGGGAAGATTTTCCCATTTAACATACAGAGTTTAAAAAGAAAAGGAGAGGGCAGGGAGGAAGAGGACAGGCATAGAACCCTTCAATCCTAGCCCCTATTCCAGTACAAGAGTTGTAAGTGAGACCATGATTGTGATCTGAGGAGCTGAAAGCTGATCCAGAGCTATTGCTCCTTTTTCCTCCTTTTTCTACAAAAACACCAATCTTTAGGTAACTTTTAATTATACAAATACATGCATGACTTGGGTGTGTTTCTAATAAATGCTTCAACAGATACAAATATTGTTAATAGCTGATCTGTGTGGTTCAGCAGATAAGGAACTAGAAGGGGCTGTTAACTGCAGTCATGGAAATAACTTCAGCAAAATACAGGGAGAGGCTTCTTGTCTACTTTTGATGGATTAAGCTCAACATTGTGTTTTCTAGATAATAATATATGAGAAAACCCACTTTGGAGGATGGTCTAAAGAGTTTTCAGAAAACATCACTTCTGTCCCAGCCCTGTTTGCTAGTGAAGAGGAGTTTCAGGAAGTTGGATCACTACGTGTAATTGGTGGAGTGTGAGTATATTTCACTTTTATATTTATTTATTTTAAAATAGAGAAGCATAGTTAAATGCTTAAAAGTGCTAACTAAGGGATGATGGGAGACTTCCACAGATGAAATATTTTGAAAAGAAGGGCGTATGTATTTCTTTTACTATCAGCTCTTCAATTATCAGCCTACCACGCTAAATGTGTGAAAGGTGTGAAGCCAGTGTTTACCATTTGGATGCCAATAAATTAGGCCACTTTTTTTCACACAGAGCTTTAATTTGTATTGATTTATAGTTCTGATAGTCTCTACTTAATTTGCTGAAATGACCTTGGGTAGGTGTGGTCAGTCTTCAGTTTGACATTTTAATACCTCTGAAACCTACAAACCGTTTTATTGTCTTAATGGTTTTCCTCTGCCAGCTGTTGCATTTATCTGGCATTGGGAATGGGCTGTTATTTTCATTAACTGAGGCACTGGATGAATTCTGTGTTGTCCTGCCCGTCCCTGTGTCACACACACACAGGACTCTGTCACACCTGTGTCACAGGTGGATGCTCTGAGGTAAACTCAGCACCAGCCACCAACACCTCATGTTGTTCTTTCACCCTCTCCCAGCAGGACAGGACTGTCTGAGAGCTGGCAGGATGTTGGCTTCTGCCTAAGACTTCAATAATAAAACAGTTTTCAGAAAATCTTGCTTTTGTTTCATAAGGGATTTTCCACTTCAGCATAAGGATGGAATAACATACATCCTTTCAGGCTGCTGTCAGAATTTTATGAGCACTAAATTCAAAACAAACTTAATTGTTAATACTCAGATAATCTATTCATAAGTGCATTGTGTGTTCGCTATCTGGGAAGCATCAGATTATTTAAAATCATTGCTCTGTCGATTGTGGCAGCTTTTATTTTTAGTGCTGTGGTAACATAAACAGCTGAATTAATGTAAACCAAATGGTACTAAAAGTAAAGCTATCCCTGCCTGCCAAATTTCACTGCCAACAGAATTTGTACAGCAATTCTAATATTTACAAGAGAGCTTTATGAAAGAAATGCTGACAAGAAAAAAGGTGAGAGAAGCACTTTTTAAAATTGACATCCATTAGAGATTTGAAGTTGATACAGAAACACCTTCTTTTAAGAGAGCCTTATCTATTTATTCAAAATATTTTGAAAATTTCTATTTGTTTATTGCTAAAACATATTTCATATACAATACGATTTATATCTTTAATTTGCTTGTTTGTTTATATGTATGCAGTTTTAGATTGAAGCAAAAGAATATAAGCAGGCAAAATCTTGTTCTGCTGAAATCTGTTAATTTTGTCACCAGCTCCAGCAAGGGTGGGGTCTCATCATTTATTAGCACGCTGAAGAGATCCACTGCTTGTGTTTTGATCACTGAAAGTTTTGGGATCTAGCTGCATCCTGGGCTCTGTGGTACCAAATATTGCTGTTGGGCATGTGGCTGCTTGAGAGGAGGTACATGGAGAAGCATTACATAAATCAACTATTGTTGGATAAAGAATCACATGGCAGGATTTTGATCCACAAAGAACACTTCATGGGTGCCTGTTGTGATTCCAAACAAGCATTGCTTTGTTCATTGGCTGGGTTTGTGACACTCATTTTAGTGTATTTGGGGAGTTCTCTTCTCCCTTTATTTGTTAGAGAAAATCATGTGTTCAGTTGTTTTGCCTTTACTGACTTTTCTTTTGTTGTGGGGCTGCCACAGATGGGTTGCCTATGATAAGGAACGTTACAAAGGCCATCAGTTCTTGCTGGAGGAGGGAGATTATGAGGACAGATGCTCCTGGGGGGGAAGTGACAGTGCCCTGCTCTCCTTCCGCTTCCTTCAGGCTGTAAGTACTCCCATGGATTTCTCACAACGTTTGCACAGCCCTGTCCATAAAGAGCAAGGTTATTCTTTGTGATGGTACAGCTGCCTTGGGTTGGAGCATTCCATCTCTTGCCCGTGTTCATCCTCATTCTTTTCCTACTGGCTGAAATCTGGACTGCACTAAGGAAGAAGCAGGTTCTAAACAGTCTTTGTGAAGTTCATACAAAAATTGTATCATGCAGAGTTCCTTGTCTACCTGCCAGATTTTCCAAGTACCTCAGTCCTGCACCTCAAGCTATTTGAATCTCTCAAATGGAATTTTCTTAAAAGCATAACGTGCCTGAGTGTACAGAGTAGTTCTTGATTAAAACAAAAATAGCTTTTCAATGCAGCAGCTGTTGCAAGCCTTAAAACAGCATTACCCTCTGTCTGTGATTTTTCTGCCAGAAAATTTTGGCAGCAAAAATAATCATGGTAAAAAATCCCTGCTACTAAAATGTGTTTAGTGGAGGCAAGGATGAAATAATAATAATAAAAACTATTTGTAAGAGTCCACTATTGGAAGCAAAGTTAGACTTTTTAGCAATGGGGAAACATGGGGTTAGAGCTTCTTTATAATTTCCTTTGTTTTGGGTTGGGTTTTTTCTGTTTGTTTGTAGAAGTGTTTGAAGGGGTTTTTTTATAATGGCAACTCTGTGAGCATTAAATACAGCTGCAAAGAGTAAGTTCTTCTGAGACTAAGATTGTTCACTCTGATATTACCCAGTTTTGTAAACTCAGATTACTCATCTCCTCATCTGAGGAGATGTGATGTTCCTGAGCCAGGAATTTTGTGGAAATTGAAGATGGGGATTTAAAGCAAACTCACTGTCTCAACAGTCTTTTGTTTTTTTATTAAATGTGAGCCCCAGAAGGCAGTACTTAAATTCATAATTTGCAGGTTTGTTTTTCATGACAGGCACCTCGCAAAAGCTGTATTTATAATCAGAATCTATCAAAATAAAGATAGGAGAATGAATTGAATTCAAGAAAAATATTCGTCTCTAAATAATTTATTTTTAGGTTTCTGAGAAAAAAGTAGGTAGGAAATTTCTTCAGATTCCTCATTTTGAATGTGCAGAATCCTATTCAGTTACTGAATAATCTTAGTTTTCCTCTTTTTTCCAGCTGTATATAGGATACTTGAGCAACTTAAATTGATCTTTTTAGATTTTTGTCTTGGCAAAGGACATAAATACAAGTTTAAATCATGCATGTGCGTAGCAAGAATGACCTTCCATGTCATGTATTTAATTTAACTTGCACCGAAAAGAGTCAGAAGGCTCAAGTCATAAACATTTTTAAAACATGTATCATTCACAGACATATATCAACATATATCATTCCACTTGGCTTATCAATATGTATCAATATTTACCTATTGATAATAGAAGTGAAAAGGAATAATTCCCTTTAATTTGCTGCATAACTGAAAGCAAGCAGCTGCTTGCCAACGAAATGAGTAATGGCCCTGGCACTGTGTTGCTTGGCTTGACCAGCAGATTGCCTCCCTCTGGGCAATGTGCAGCACACAGGGCAGTGCCCAGGCTGGCCATATGCTTCCTTTGGGACTTTGTATGTCATACAAAGATCAGGATTTTAAAAATATTTTAGTACCAAATGTTCCGTTTCAAGGGGACCCGGGCATAAATCCAAACTCTGTGTGCTTGAGGCCCCTCACTGCACAGCAAATGTCCTGGCTCTTCTCCCTGAGCTCAGGAATTCTGTCAGGGGAGGTAAAGGCTGCAATGGTCTCAGAATCCACAGGGATATTGTTATTCCCCTCCCCAGGCACTGGTGAAGAGGTGCACACATGTGAGCATGCTGTAAGGGCTCTCAGCTTTTGGCTGGCTTGAATATTCCTGCAGAGAACACTCACAAGGGCTGATGGGGGTTCAGGAGGTGTTTGTGAAGCAGAGATAAAAAGATCTTGTGGGGTTGTTTTTTCCAGCTGCTGCCAGCTGCCTGCCAGCATCTGTGTTGAACACACCTGAATCAAATGCAGAGCCCATTCCTGGGGGCAGGCAGCAGTCTGGACTGTGATCTGCTTTGGGGGACAGTGGCATTTGCTTCTGTTCTGCAGTGTCAAATGCCTTTCAAGCTGGGGTTTGCCCAAGGTATTCCCCATGGCTCAGTGAAAAAGCAAAGTTTCTGAGTATGTTGCCTTTGGAGCTTTCCCACTAATGTTTTCAAGTCTAGGATGATCTGCCTTGGTCTGAAAGTCTTAAAAAGTATTTAAAAGTATTTTTCCTATTGCTTGTTGTAAGTGAAGTTGTAGTGGAAGTTCAGGCAGAAAAGAGTGATGGCTGAATTTGAAAGATGTTTTAAATTTAATTACAACTGTGGGTATATTTCAGTATTATAAACTTAGTTAAGGAAATTATGTGTAGATTTGATCTTTGACTTTTTGGGTACTCTTTTGCTTTAGGACTGTTAAGAGTAGCTGGTTTGCATTTGCAGTAATACTGCACTAGTTGGGTTGTTCTTTCCTTCTCTTTTTTTTATTTTTTTCTCCTAAAAAGTAGTCTGAAGCTGCAGTTGTTCATGATGATTTTTCCAGACCTGCCACTTTAATTTCTAGTATACCTGAAATAGTTGCAACAGTTTAAGAGTTCAAATAAATGAAGGTAGGAAGTGGTCAACACAGTAAGAGAACCAGTTTTACTCCAGAATTCATTCCATCACCATCACTGTCCTGTAAACAGTGCAGAGAAGTTGAGCCACATCAAGTGTTCAGTCTGAAATTGGTTTTCATTAGTCATTGTGACTGTGTCCTGTAGAAAGACATGGTGTCCTCCAAAGAGCCTGTCTGATCAGGTTCACCTGGCCAAATTAATCTGGCTGCATGCTTGCTTTGGCCTCAATTTCTAGGTGTTTTTTGATAAATCTTTTATAAATCTTTGTTTTCTCAGAGTTTAATGTAATAATACCCATGGTGGAGTCCTCATATGTTCATGAGTCCCTGTCAGCCACGTTATTTGCTTGACAGCAATTGTTTCTTGTTTGCAGGACTTAGTTTCAATTTATAACACAGCTGAATGATTGAGAAACACTGAAATTGAGTTCCTGCTCTCTGTTAAAAGTTAAAGGAGTAAAGTGAATGCATTGTTGTATTCTGTTTTCCCAAACAGCAACTGAACTGTGTGCTTAAAATTGCTAAGTTAAAAGATTTGATTTGAAACCCAAATTCAAATTATCTGGGTCTGTGCAAGTAATCTGGCCAAGAAACTAAGCTGGCTGAAAGCACAAAGCAGTGTCACACAGCTATGTAAGAGAGAATGTGGCAGTGTTAAGCAGGATTTATTTATAACTATAGTGGATGTATCCAAAAAGTACAAACCCCTTGTGCTGGAGAGGTGATCTTGCCCAGGCTTTTCCTTTCCATAATTATTGCCATGTTGCTGGAAAGGGATGAGGAAGGAGAAGTTTAGTAAAAAATATAGTCATGGTCATGCTTGGAGTAGTTATTTGTCAGGCTTTTGAAGATCAGTGCTAAACTCTTTTCTTCTTAACTCTTCTCCTTCCCACACAGGCATCTTTGCACTCTGAGCCATCCTCAAAGAGGAAAGGATGATGCTCAGGGGCAGCAGGCTCTTCCCCCTTTCAGTGCAAACCCCTGAAGGCCATACCAGATTGCCAGGCTTCCAGTTATTCCAGAACTTCAATGCCAAAATATCCCATAAAGATCCACACCAGGGAGCCAAGTCCCTTCAAGCTCTATAAAATGCTGTCCTTCTGGCTACAACTCTGTCCCAAAATGTTTTATGTTGTGAAGAGTCATTGAGCTGGGACAGTCGTCTAACTCCTGTGCTGCCTCTTAGGATTTCATAGAGTCTTCAGTGGCACTTTTCCAGTCTGATGATGAAGATGGGAAAGCATTTGACATCATCAATGAAGAAATCCCTGATTTGGAGCAGGCTGGATTTGGCCCTGAGACGAGGTCGATTCTTGTGAAAAGTGGAGTGTAAGTCTGCTCAAATACATGGAACTGCTAAACATTTCTGTGCACATTTGGGTGCATCTCTTGACAGAATATATTCCACATGATACATGTGGTAAATATTTGGAAGAGAAAAGTGTTTCTTTAAATTTTCTTGGGGAGTGGAAGGGAAATTATAATTTTAGTTATCTGTAGCTCTCATGCCTACACCTTGATTTGGATCTAAGTGTTCCTGTTCATAGAAAAAGTTTGTGATGTCCCCCCAGAGGAGTCACATAGTTCCATGGCAGTAATACTGAAAAGATATTTTAAATATATTAAGAACTGGTATAATTTTTGGGACATGTAGAGCCTGTCCAGAAAGGATGAGATATGCTGTGTAATAAATTTAGAATGCTGGCACTGAAAATGAAAAAAAAGTTATAGAACTATAAAAACTAAAACATAAAAGACATTAAGGGAAAAGAGCACTGTAAAATCCTGTGGGTTTCAGACATTTAGTAGTAATTTTTAAAATGCAGAATTAATATTGTCGTAGCTACCCTAATGGTGATGGGGATCAGGAACTGTGAAGTGGGGGACCTGAACTGCTTATGTAGGGATGGGTGATTAGTGTCTCACGAGGATTAGGTGCAAGAATGAAAGGCTGAGACTCAGTTGGAGTAGGGAGGATACAAATGAGAGCTGCAAATCCTGAAGGTGGTAAGACAAGATTAATGTGTTTCACAGAATCTTGCATGACAACAGTTGGGGGGAATGCTTTACAGAACTAGAGATTGCTTTAAAGCAGATTTTGATATGGGAAAGAAAAAAGTTTTTCCTACACCAGAGGCAGTGAGTTTCTGGAACTTGCTGCTGAAGGGACTGTGGTAGAGAGAGCACCAGGAGGTTAAAAAACCCCACATTAGATAAATTAGTACCAAACAGATTTGTCAGTGGGTGACAGAAGTAAAATGGGTAAAGACATGTCCTGTTATATCCCTAGTAAAACAGTCCCGGTGCTGGGTGAGTAAGAGAGGAATGCACCACCAAAGGTGAGTGATTTAGAGGTGTCTTTCTAACCAGCCCCCATCTGCTTCTGCCACTGTGCAGGGACAGAAGGACCCTCTAGTTTGGGGTTTCTTTCTTCCTAAATTGCAGGAGAGAAAGCAGGCTGGGAGAATCTTGAACTGCCAGCTATTGTAGGCTTTTGCTTCATCTCCTCAAGCCTTCCTCAGTTACTTCACTTTCTTCTTGCACCATTTTTCCTAAATCCAACTGAAAAAGCTGCAAGAAAGCCCTGTCCAAGGGATGCCAAACAAGCAAAGATTTAATAAAGAGAGATTCAAAAAGTTATCAGTTAAGTGTCTTTCCTCTGAATTTCTGAGCAGGGCATCATCTCACCATGAATTTGGTGGGAAGGCAGACACCCAAAATCTTGTGTTTGTTGAAGTAGGAAAAAGCAGAAAATGAAGTGCATGGCAGTTTTGTGCCTCTCATCAGGCTTAGTGCTGCACTGTCTGCAAAGTGGACATTCTGTTGTGCTTGACTTGCTGTTATTGTTATCAAACTACTCAGAAAAAGGCAATTTTTTCAGTTTAATTTTTGTGTCATTCTCCAGGTGGGTGGCCTATCAGCAGAAATATTTCTGTGGAGAACAATATGTGTTGGAGAAAGGAAAATACAAATGTTTCTTTGACTGGGGAGGATCTAGTAAAACCATCATGTCAATTCGACCTGTTAAGTTGGTGAGTTACCAGAATTTAAGGGAAAACCTTAAAAGAAATGAGACCTTTGGAGTTCAGAGTTTACCATAATAATTAAACAAAAGAGCCTACATTATAACAACCTATTTGCTTGGAAGCAATTCAAAGACCCTCATGGAAGGCATAATGAGTCTGTTCAGGATGGAGACTTAAATGGACACTGCAGATCTTTCTTGTCTTTTGAGAAAATTGTCAGGAAAACTTCATAAGAAGAATTTCCCTTTGGCAGACTGCATACATGAAGAAAATAGCCAGGCCTGGAAAGATTAATTTGCCTTTAAACATAGTAATTGATAATGTATTTAAAAAT
Organism: Serinus canaria; assembly: GCF_022539315.1. Lineage (NCBI taxonomy): Eukaryota > Metazoa > Chordata > Aves > Passeriformes > Fringillidae > Serinus > Serinus canaria. The sequence goes on from NC_066313.1 coordinate 4,034,201, forward strand.
GCTTGAGAATTTATCTGGCCTGTGTTGTTACATAATAGAATTCTGTTGGGTTTTTTTCCTTACTTTTCTGCTAAAATATTTGTACTAGATACAGTGAATAAAGACAGGAAATATTTTTAATCCATTATTCAATCCAAGGTAGTGCCAACTCACCCAAGCAGATTAGTGCCAGCGCTGTCAAAACCCTAATGTGAAACAAAGACATTCTACAGCCAGAAGTATTAAATGATAATAAGTATTAAATAATAATACTTATTAATAAATTATTAATAAGTAATAAATTATAGGAATGCAAAAGGAATACTTATTTTGAAGAGAACATGTTGAGAGAGGTGTCTTCTGTTGGTTTCAGTTCTGTCTTTTTTTCAAGAAACAGCCTCAAAAGTAAATGCAGAGACATTTACATGGATTCTAATGCACATTTAGGAACTAATTAATGCTGATGCAAGTTCTCTGTGTGGAAGGCATCAAACAATCAAGCAGGTAATTGTGAGCTTACAGGCAGCTCATGGCAGAAATCGGGCAAGAGAATTGTGCCAAGAGCCTGGGAAGTTTTTTTTCCTCTGCTCCTGAGTTTGTACTTTACAAATGTCAGGCAATGAGGCATGTCTCCTAGGAAATGAATTGTAATTAATGTTGGGGTTTTCTAATGTGTGTATATGTATTTATTGTTGCAGGAACCCCTTGGGACAAATGAGCCTCCACATTTGGTGAGTTGGCATTACATAACAGTCTCTAGTACTAAACTACACCTAAAAATTAATATTGAATGCCTTGCTTCAGGTGATATCTCAGTAATTTCAGCTGATACTTCAATATTGTCACCTTGCTACAGCAGATCAGTGATGGAGGAAACTGGTAGATGGATAAAAGTAAAGTCTGCTAAATGTTCTGGTCTTTGCTTTATTCTGGATCATACCCTTTAGAATGCTATCCCCAAAAATGCAAGCAGTCCTATAGGTTTTGAGTGACTTCGGATCTCTGTAGCTATTGATTTTCCTCTTCTTTTCCTCTTGTTTCTGGAAACTCACCATCCCACCCATTCATCCTTCTCTCTATGGCAGATTTTCTTTCCATTATTTTTCATTGCAATCCAGTTTGTCACTCCTGTGTTTGTGTGAGGTGAAGATGAAAATATAAACTGCAAGAAATGGAACTGCACATTTCAAACCTGCAAATGCATCAACACCTGGAAGTTGGGTTTTTTATTTTAGATGCTGGTAGTTCTGCTTTCCAAAGTCTTCCAAGCAGGTAGAGCTGCTCCTTAAGGTTCTCTTTTTGTTACAGTAACATCAGAGGTTACCTGGACACATCTTGATAATGACAAATCTGTCATAAATCTATGATACATTCTGACAGTTTCCCTGAAAGTTCTGTCCTACTTGGTGATAACTTACCTAGAGAAAGCAGTCCCTATAATTGACTCTGAGTGTCAAAAATGAGTTCGTTTAGGGTCTTACACTCTGGTCCTTACCTCACAAGGTTATATTCCATTGATGGACCTTTACACAAACCTGCTCTGTGTTCATCACTATGTGTGCTCTGTGTTCCCTGCAATGTTCTGTCCCAGCAGGGCTCTTCCCTCATCCAGCATGAGTTGTTTGGTTGATCTTTTCCTGTCCTGCTAGCATGGGTGATGATCTGAGCGATTTTATTGCTCTCTCTGACATGCTTTTAATTAAGCAAATTTGGGAGAATTTATTTCAAGAAACATGACTTATTTTTAGACAAAAGATTCTTTAGAGCTCTGTGGTTCTGTTTCAGCACACTTAAGTATTTTGTCATCTGGACACAATTTCTCTCTTTCTTGCTTGGATGGGAAATGTTGTGCATTGTGTTACTTAGCAGGTGGACCACACCCTCCTTTTTCTCCAATTCTACCATTTTATGATTAACCCAGGACTACAGGAAATGTTTCCTGTCTGAAGACATAATTGGTGTATTATTTTAGCCTTAAACACTGACTTCCTGCCCAGCCTATTCACATGGCAGCTTGCAGCTGAATCCAAAGACTTGCAAGTTTGTTCACCAGAGGGCCTTGGTAAATGATACCAGATGAAATAACTGACTCAGATAAAACTGGTGGGGTCTAAACAGTTGAAGATCATTTTATTTTCATCTCAAATTCTTACATTTTTTCAGGATCTCCCAAAATCCATTCTTTGAGTGTATTATTCCAGTGTTGCAGACCTTGAAGATCAGTTCAAACCTTTGAAGTTTCAATAAGTTGTGCTTTACAGGCTTTTTTATTTCCAGAAACGTGAAAAAACCTCTGTGTGTGTGTATGTGCACAGACACCTTTAAGTACTGACATGTACTGGATTGCATTTTGCCTCTTGTGGTCTTTAATAACAGTCTTAACACCATTTGTGAAAAAATTACTATCCTGACTTATCACAATCCTGGTTTTCATAGGATTCTGCCTTGGGGCTAGGGAAGAAAGAACATATTTCATATCACTACAGTTCTTATAAGAAGGGAAATATTTCTAGGACTTTTTAAAGGGAAAACATTTAATCATTTAGGATAAGTAAAAGACAGGCCCTTAGATAAATATCAAGAATTTCACATTCAGAGTAAAATAAAAGTTTTCTGCATGAAAACCAGTCTCTTAGTTTGGAACTTCTAAGCATGGTGCATATGAACTGGCAAATCCTTAAACATCCTGATGTTTGACCCTTGAGTAAGTCATATATTGGGTATTTTGAATGATTATACATTCTCTCACCTTTAATAAGCATATGTCTGAACTAAGGGAGCTGTTTGCACTGTCTCTAAGAGTGTAATTTTTTTCATTTGTGTTCTTATCAGAAATTGAAAAGCAGCAAAATTTTCTTACATCTCTGAATTATTCCCCTGACCTTTTCTGCCTGCCAAGCTTCCTAATAAACCAACTACAGAGAGTGTAAGAAATCACCAACTCTGCAAAGCCATTCATTTCATTTATTAAAATAAAGCTTTGCTCAGCAAGAACAAAGCCTCTTTCAACAGCAGGTGACTTGTAGAGATGCTGTAGGAAACAGAGATAATTGCTGTGCAACCCTGCATTTGTACTTTAATATTCTGTCCTTTGGATTTTTGGGAAGCAAAACATCACACATTAATGTCAGACCCTGACAAAGTGGAGATGGCTGCAGTTGGAGACTAATTGCAGTGTTTGCACTGAGGAATCACTGCTCCACCCCAGCTTCTGTCAAATTAAGACCCTCATTCATTACCAGATAAATTCTGTGTTAAAATTACTCGTGAATCTTTCTTAAAAGCCTTGCATAGCACGTGGGCAATGAAAGAGAGGCAGTGTGTATGTATATATATTCCCTTTTGTAAAGAGCTTGAAGATGAGTGGGTAGAAAATACAGTGTAATTACAGCTTAAATAGGTGCTTTGTGACATAGCAGTGCAGTTGTATTTACAGAAAAGTCAGTTACACTTTATTCATTTTATTGTAGCTGATCCTTGCTCTCCAATTAGCACTCATAGCCTGCAAGGCCAGCTTAAGCCTTTCTTGTTCTTTGTAACAGGAAACATTCATTTCTTTTAAAAACATAGACTGAAATTTTCCATAAAATCATTTGCTGACACTTGTGTTTGGCCTTCTCACTCTGTGCTGGCAAAAGCACTTGATTTCTTTTCTTTGGCAGGAAGCTTGGCCAATTTGGGGCATGAAGGGGGAAGTAGCTCTTGCAACAGCCATCGTGTTTTTCTTCCATTACAGAATATGAGCTCTTCTCTTGATACACTTCAATTTTTCATTCTTTTCCAGCCTCTCTTTCAGGGTTTCAAATGAAATTCATCTCAGCTACACAGTGGCAGCCCAAGGGTACAGAATTTTGGGTGTCTTTGCTATAGATCATAACCTACACCATACCAGGATTTCTTATTGTGCTGGTGGAGACTTCAGGGAGATTTTTTGTATATTTTTCTTGGTTTGGGGTTTTTTTTGGGTGGATTTGTTCATTTGGGCTTTTTGTTTATTTGTTTGGGTAAGGTTGGTTTTTTGGGAGGTCGATTTGGGGGTGGTTTTTTTGTCTGTTTGGCTTTTTCTGTTTTTCTTTTGCTGCAACATTTTGAGCCTTCTTGCTTTTTAGGAATGAACTGATCACCCCTTACTGATGGGGTGTGGTTCACTATGACTTGCAGTTCTTTACCATGACATACAAAAGCAGCTTGGCTGAACCTCAGAGGTCCCCAGTTCCCTCAGAAATCTTCCTGCTAGTTCTGAAATGAAAAGCCACCTGCAACCATTGTGATCACAGAAGATTCCAGGGCATTTTTGTCATTAGCAGCTCTGTTTCTTTGACCAGCATTTCCCCATCCTGCTTTGAGCACTGGATTGCTGAGCTGTAGTGAGAATTAAGCTGCAGTTCAGGGGGACTTTGGGTGGATGATAACAGCCTGGTGTCCTACTCTTCTAATTTTTGCCTGAGCCCCCTCCTGCTGCAGTTGAACTTACACTTGATAACTCTGCCTGCCTTAGCATCTCTGGGAGGCCTCCTGTGCCAGCCCTGAGATGACAAAATACTTGATATATTTCTTAAATAAAGCAGCTGTATAAAATGTAAAAGGTTCTTTGAATGACAATTCATTCAGTTAATTGTATCTTTGTGAATTGAATGGATACTTCTCTGCGAGTACAGCTTTCTCTGTTGACATTAATGATAATGTATTCATTTTCCTTCTAGTCATTGTTTTTGTTTTGTTTTGTTCTTGTAGCTCAAAGCTTTCAGTAATACACATTTCCAAGGAGCATGTGTAGATTTCACAGCAGAAGTTTCTGATTTTACATCATTCATACCATGTTCTTTTAAGGTTCTCCGGGGATGGTAAGTGTCTGTTGTTTTACATGCCATCATTTTCAGTATAATGATTTATTTCTTTTTTTCAAATGTTACAAAATTTCAGGCCACAGAAAGCACATAACACATGCCCATCATCTTCCATCATGTCTTAGACCCTTTGTCCTGCAAGGCATCTCAGTAACTCTCATCCTCTCCTTGGTTTGGGTGCTGTGCATTTTGCTCTCCCTGGGGAAGGTTTGCACAGTTACTGTGACTCTTTTTTTAACTCCAGTTAGAATTTATTCCAGATTTTGAGAACTTTGGTACTGTGGAAGTGTCTGAATTCCATTCAACGTCATTTGACTCTGGAACTGAGGTTTCTGTACCACACAAGTTGATTTTGCTGTTTTTGTTGCTTTGCTGCATAGCCTTTCAAGTCACCTTACTTAAAGCTTGACGAGTACAAAGAGAATTTTGTAGTCCTTTTGTATTCCTTTTGTATTCCTTTTGTAGTCCTTAGCAAGTATTAATCTTGAAAAAAACATACTGTAAATAAGCAGCTAGAGCAGCTTATCTTTTTTGTTCCATTATTCTTGCAGTTGGCTCCTGTGTTACAAAGGGGAAACCACTGACAATCACTGTGTGCTGGAAGAAGGCCTCTATGTTGACCTCAGTTCCTGTGGCTGCCCAACTGCTACAATCAAATCCCTCAAGCCTATTCAATATGTAAGACTTTCTTGGGGGAAAAAAAATAACATTTCTGAACTCTTTTCCCTGTCAGATGTCTGAAGTGAGTACTTGCCCTAAACCAACTCCCAGTTAGGGAAAAGAGTGAGGTTTGTTTTCTTGGCTCATGGGGTTTTTTGGGTTGGGAGCAGGTCAGGCTGTGTGCACACTTGCACGAGGTCACTTGTAGCTGCTCTTGGGTGTTCTGGGTTTAAAGTTGTTCTCTTTTTTACAAGTGAGACACAAGATCCTCCATGGCCAGGGGGTTGGACAGGAATGCATTTTGCCCTCCAGAACAAGAGAGATACAACCTTTTATACATCCCAATGTAATCCTGCACACAGGACATACAAACCTGCAGTGTTGATGTGATGTCTGTGCCTTTCTTCCACATCTTGGTGTGCTCTTATGCAGGAGCATCAAAGATGAACTGTAAAACATTTGGTAAAAGAGAAGTAAGTGGTTTCTCTGCCCCCTCCTCTCTGGCCACCAGGTTCTCCAGTACTTCTTCCTTCCCTGATCACAGGACACAATATCAGCTCATGTGGTGTGTGTCCTTCAGTCCAACTCCTATGGAGCTAGACTTGTGGGATTACTCAGTTCAGCTTTTTCACATATGAAGTCCTTTTTACCATTTGTGAACAGCTTTTAAAAAGAAAAGCAAAAAAACCCAACCAACCAAATGAAAAAAAAGCCCCCCAAAAAACCCCCAAACCTCAAGCAAATGGAAACACCAAATCCATGGGTGTGGTGGGAAGGATGTACAGCTCAAGTTTGAGAACTGGACTTTTCACTAGACTGTACAGATACAGAGATTCCCACCTGCTGGGAGCCTGGATTTTTAGATTAAAGTTCTCCTTTTCAAGTTAGGCTTTTGGACTCTTCTGTGCCAAATCCAAGTGAAGTTTTGACATCAAATGATAGTAGGCCTCATCCCAATCCCCCTGCCTGTAATCTCACAGGGAAGTAAATATGAAGTTTGGCATGGTAGGAGACTGCTGGCAGCCCTTGTTTCCCAAGGGCCAGGCCCTGGAAGAAGTTTGTTTGGCAGGCTGTGTGTGGGGAGCTCACACACATCTTCCTCTGCTTTTGCACCTCTTAGTTTGGCTCTTCTCTTGCCAATAGTAAGCCCTTGTATTTCACAAATTCAAGGCACTAAACAGCATAAAATACCACTGATCTCTACCTGTTTGTCCTTAGAGCCCCCAGGGCAGTGCTGGGAACCCTGGTGTGGCACAGACGTGACCCAGAGCACGCAGCAGGTCATGGCCAGGAGCAGCCACAGTTAATTCTGAGCATTGTCCACAGTTCTTGGAACAGAGCCCCTTCTATTACAGCATATTTCTGTTAGCTCATTCCAGAGAGGAGCAAGCCTGTTCCCAAGTGCAATTGTTGTGTGGCTGTATTGAATTCATTTGTGGTGTTGGGAACCCCTTCCATTATTCAGCTTTGAATACCAGCCTCATTTCAGAGCTAAGGTGTGTCCCCTGGTAGCCTATGTGTGAGAAGGAGAACTTTTAACCCTGACACCAAGCCCTGGATGTGCATTGTCTCCTGCTCTCCTTTCAGTGAGATGTAATTGCTGCAAGTGGAACTGTGGAGGAGTCCCACGCTGGGAACGTTCCATTTGTTCTATAGAAAATGCAGCTTTGATGGAAGCCAACAATGCAAACAAATATAACAACTGCACTAAATAGGGAAAAAACTTATTTGTTTCTATTGAAGAAAGCAAACTTTTGATTTTTAATTTGAAAACTCCCAGAAATGTAATTTGTCTAAGACCTTAATTGCATAACAAAATTAAAATTTTCCTTCTAAATCACTGAGTTGGTCAAACTAAAATAGAAAAAAAATAGAAAAAAAAAAAAACCCAACACTTTCAGAGCAATGCAAAATTATTTGGATAAAAAAATAGGCTCACAGTAGTGATAGTCAGATGATTTCACTGCAGTGACAGTATTTTAGGCTGGCTAATTTTTATTCTGGCTTTTAGCTCTTGGAGGGGTGTTTTATGCGTTGTCTGGTGAAAAGTGAAGTTGTCAGCATTTAAATACATTTTTAAAGTATGGCATGCTGCTCCCACACTCTCTGCACACACACTTTCCCATTTCACAAGAAACTCCAGTTAATATGGTTCCACTTTGGTGATTTCCCCATTTATTGTGCACTGGCATCATGGAGGAATTCAGCACATCTTTGCAACCAATTTCCTCTGTTCCTGATGAAGTTTCCTCTCTCTCATCACCCCTTATTCTCCAAAGTGTGCAATATTCAAACCAAATCTTCAGGAGGCCCTAGCTGTGCTTTGTTCCACTTTGCTCAAATAGAGGTTGGACTGTTTCATCATCCTCAGAGCATTTAGGAAAAGCTGTGGAGTAACAGAATGGTACAACGAAGGAACAAGTGACACTGATGCCATTTGCCTCTCATCTCCTTTCATCAAAAAATCCCAAAGCACTCTTCCAGCAAAGCTTGTTGATGAAATGTGCAGTTGAATTGTTATTAACAGCCCTCCTGCAGGCAGGTTCAGAGTTGCTGCAGTAGGTGCAGGTTTCTGTGCCTGCATCAGCAAAGACTTGCCTTTTGCACTGCCGTGGATTCATGGAAAGGAAATGTGGGCCCTTGCCCAGCTGCAAGAGAGCAGGTGAAGGCAGCTGGGCCATGGTTCCTTACTGGGGCATTTCTCCAGTGTTTGCTGCTTGAGGAGGTTAATCTTTTGGGATAGATAATCTTGCAATGGGGAGTTCAACTCTGGTGCTGCCTTTTCTCAGGTGTGTTGTTTTGACAAACTCCCTGTCATATTTGGTGATATCTACATGGACAAAAATGCCCAGGATTCTTGCAATGAGCAATTAACTTTCCTTCTGAAGTGTTACCTTCAACCTGTAAATTAAACCAGTCTCCTGGTTTCTAAAACCAAAAATAATATCCAGGTTGTAGGTTGTGCAATGCTTTCTTTGTTTGGTTGGGGTTTTTTTCTCTTTTCTCCTGAGGCATTCCTTATTCTTACTCTGATCAATCGTGATAATCCTTGTATTTCTACATTATCTTCTCTAAGTTAAATACAGCTGATAACTAATCTCCCCAGCATTCCTGTGAGGCAAATAAGGAAATCAGATATAAAAACTACCTGCAGTTTCTCAGGGCTAGGCACTGAGTCACTCTGTGTGGCTGGGACTGGACCGTGGACATTGCATTGTCCAGGCATCCATCCCACACTGAAGGGAGCAGCCAGGCAGGAGCAGCTCCAGCAAAGTCACTTGTAAGTGATGAGCTGGCTAAGCCTGGAGAGTGAAGATTTTCCCAAGGATGGTGTAACACAGCACTGGAGGCTCCCCCAGTTCAGACTCTGGTCAATGCTCTTTGCAAAGCAGCAGCTCAGCACCAATGAGCACCGCAACATCCCTTGCCATGGCTGGGTTTCACTCAGCCTTTGCTCTGGTCCTTTGCATTTCTCCCTTTGCTTTTGTTAGCCTTTCCCATCAAAGTTTGCAAAACCTAAGTTGGCAAAGAAAAAAAAAAAAAAGTGTAAGGTAAAATGTGTTTTTTTGAAAAGGGATGGGCCCTTTTCAAAAGGGTTTTATTAGTAAAAATTCTCACAACTTTCATAATGAAAAATTATCCATAGCTAAAAGGATGCTTTTTGTTCTATGCATGTGTGCAAATTCACCTGTGCACTTGGGTTTCAGTTCTAGTGCCCTCTGCTCATCTTCTTTGTGTCTGTCCACTACTGAGGAAGCCCATCTTGCACTGATCCTTCTTTCATCTCAAACACTTTGTGCTTGCATTGTGGCTTTTTTCCTGAGCTGGTGAAGCATAAAAATCTCTTCTGAATTGTGAAAAATTGTGTTGCACAGCTTCACTTAAAGCAAAGTAAAAATCATTGAGGGGGAAGTCTGAGCTGAGTTGAACTATGCAAGAGGTTTTTAGTGTGTTGATTTTTAGTGCTGATTTTCCATGGTTTACCTGTATCATTTGTATTGCACCATGTGCTGTGTTAGCCACAGAACACCACACCTGTTAAGTAAAGGATATCAGTGTATTTAACAGTTCACAAGGCTGCTCATACCTTGAAATGCTATGTAAATATAGCTTTCCTTAATCACTGGCCTCTTGAATATAATCAATCCCTTCAAGTTTCTTTCTGGATAGTTGCATGAAAAAAACAGGACAAACAAAACCTCCTAAAGTGTTATTGGTGCTGGTTTAAGCAAAGGCAGTCAGTTCCTTCATACATAAAAACTGTTAAGAAATTTCATGTTAAGAAATTCTGTAGTGCTTTGTTATTCTCACAATTGGCAAGCTTTTCCCAAAGCATGGCATATTAGGTATTTTTCTTAAAATAACTGTGAAAAGAAGCTAAAGTAATGCTGACCTAGTCATGGGAATAGGTAAATACAGATGTCTTTGGCTCACCTTTCAGGTGAAAATGTTCCTCAGCATTCTGCAAGAAAGGCTGGGAACAAGATGCCTCCCAGTCTAACAGCATAGCCCCAAACCTTGTTTTTCAATGTTCCCAGTTTCCATGGAGCTGTGAAAACAAAGTCAGAGAAAAAAGCCAGGCCAAAGTCACTGCTGCCAGCTGTTGGCCTAGAAGGGAATACAGAAGGTGAGGAATCAGTGCAGTGCTCTATATATGGCTGTGGAACAGGAGAGCTCAGGGCTTGGCACAGCAGCCTGGTTTCTTTCTGGACTTCATGCTTGCAAGGTCACTGCATCTCTGCTGAGGTCCCCCTGGGACAGAGGGATCAGAGCCATCAGTGGTGTGTGTGTCAGGGACTCTGAGCAGCTGGACAGGGAGTTCTCAGAGCTCTCAGTCACCACCACAGCAGAGCTGGAATCACTTTAATTGACTCCTGCAGTTTGCTGTTGTGGTTCCTGGTGTTTAAGTGGATATCCTGGGTCAGGTGACTTGTCCATCTGGTACAGCAGCCTTGTCTGTTACCATCCTCAGTGTTGCAACAGCAGGATCAATATTTAGGTTTGGGCAGTAATGTCCTGCACCACAGATGCCAAGTGGGGTTTCTCATGGCCAGCAATGCACTTGTGAAAATTGTTGGGCCTGTTCTGGACAAGACTTCTGGTGTCCACTCAGGTGAAAGGCAGTGCCAGGGCTCTTACAAACAGGAGTGTGATGATTCTGCCTGGTTGAGCAAAGCAACTCAAGAGTAGTTGTCTGCACTAGGCCTGCTGCTCTGGCTTTCAAAGGGAGCCTTTAGCCACCCACTGTAAATCTGATCCACCCCATCCAGCAGAAGGTACTTGGGAAGAGCTGACATTCCAAAATACAAACATTACAGGCTTTGATCCCTTTCTGGTGTGTAACATTAGATTTTGGGAGCACAGTAGGATTTAAAAATCTCTCTGAGTGGATGATCCCAAGCTGTTCTTCAAAATGTCTCAGTGAGCTCTCTGTTGCTGCAGTGTTGCTTGGCTTGGGCTGTCCCTGCACTGGCTGGCAGAGGAAGGCAGAATCTGACCAACCAGCTGCATACCATCTGCACTGAGTCAGTGTCAAGCAAATTCATATGTCCTGACACACCCCTGAGCTTTTCAGAGGCACTTCCCTACACTCCATGTGCCTCTTCAAACATGAACATTAATTTCCCTTAATTGCTCAGTGCCTGTGTCAACTTTAATTCAAGATTTTGTTTCATTTATTTCACCTGAGGCCATGTCTTTGCTGCAAGAGGAATCCCAGATTTTGCCTGAGCCAGCTATCTCAGGGTAACATCTCCTAAAAGAAGGTGCCTTTCCTGGAGAGGCAGCTCACTGAGTTAGTCAGACCTGTTCCCTCTTTCTTTCCAGGTGTAAACTGCAGGCACTTTTGCTTCTGGTTTTAAGTTAAAATGCTGAAGCATTGTACTAGTAATCCTTGTACTAGGGCACAGAATTGGTGTATTTAAATCTGCTTCCTCTGTTTTTCTGCTGGCCTTATAGCTGCACCACATTTTTATGCAAACTGATCTTTTTATTTGCTTTCACAGGCAATCTGTCAGCTGTAGAAAAGGGCATTAAGTGAAAAATGTTTCAATTCTACGTGAGATTATAGAATTGACTTATGCCCTTCCTTCAAGATTGACAGAAAAAAATAGGAATGTCTCTTAAAAACATTGAGAACCTGCTAGTTGACATTTCTGACCTTTTACAATTTGTAGCTACTTGAAAATTTTGCAGTGAACCACAGCTAATTGAAGTCTGTGGACAGTAGACTTTGATTTGAGTCACTATTTTAGGTGCATGTTCCATCAATAAGTAAATAAAGTGGATTTTTGAAAAGCAATCAAGGCCCTGATGATACAAATCAGATCAAAATGAGGTTTTCCAAACAGAGGCCTCTGCATCACTTGGTGACTCTCTGTGCCTGGCCTGTGTCAGTGGGGCACTATGCTGATGACAAAGCCACTGATAAATGCAGTTTGTGTGCTCTGGGGTTTTCCCTTGTTGTTACATTTGCTGAGGGAGCACAAGCTAACCCAGAAGCATTGCAGGAAATTCAACTGAAGTGGGCCAATGTGTGCATCATATCTAACAACTAAATTGTACTATTCCCACTAAAACTTTGTGGGTTTTTTTTCCTCCTTCCTTCTCCCCCAGGTTTTTGCTGAGCCTTCCATCAGTCTGTTCAGCCTGGAATGCTGCAAGGGCAGAGAGCTGCACTTCAGTGAAGCAGTCAATTCTGTTTTGAACGAGGACCTTCATTTTTACACCCAGTCTGTGTGGGTGAGAAGTGGATTGTAAGTATGGAAGAAATACCCCTGTCAGTTTTGCAGTGTAGGAGCTAACATTGTCTCATGATTATTGCCTTGTTCATAGGATGGTTTACATTCGTAACTTCTATTCTGAGGCACAGACTTTACAAGGCAGGTAGTGTAAACTTGGAGTGCCTTTATTAACAGGCTGTAAAATGCTAGCTATAACCTGCAGTGATTTAAACTACTGCAGTGGCTCAGGGAAGCTTGATGTGCTGACTGGCTGCCAGAGAAGCAGCAGCTTCTGAGAGGAGCTCAGGGTGGATCTGACAGCTGGAACAGTTATTTGCTTCTGTTATTAGTTTAACCCTTCTCCAGCAGTGTGAATGTACACCCAGGTTCTTCAGTGAAAACATTTAACATCTGCAGCAGTGACCTTCTAACCTCTTCCACGTCTCTCCCTTTCACCTTTTGGAAGAGCTCCCAAGTGTTCTGTTTTCAGCCAGGTTTTCAGCCTCCACACCCACAGCAGCAGCAAATAACCTGCAGAGTCTCATCCTGTAACTGAGAGTGGCTGGAAACTGCTGTTCTCCTAATGGGACACACATTTCCTATGTTTATGTTTGACCTTTCCCCACCGTTTCCACATGGGCAAGGCTGTAATTTTCTTGAGAAAATAGTGAACATAAGCTTCCCCACAGAGCTTTGCCAGTTCACAACTTTTGTGCCACTTCCAGCCTGAACCTTTGCTGAAAATGCAGAAGTGTGTATTGTCTGGAAATTCAATCTCTTTGCCCCAGCAGTTGGCTGAAGGAAGGGTGATGGCTTTGGGACCACATGGCGAGAAAGCACAGGAGAATGCAACAGGCCAGCCCCTCCTGCATCTTTCTGTTCATTTTTGGGTATCCAAGCCAGGTTAGGTGCCTCCCTGTCTCTGGGATAGTTTCAGGGCAGAAATGATTGGTCTGAGATTTTTTTGATGTTTCCTAGGAAAGAGAGTGAAGATTTTCCCAAGGATGGTGTAACACAGCTCTGGAGGCTCCCCCAGTTCAGACTCTGGTCAATGCTCTTTGCAAAGCAGCAGCTCAGCACCAATGAGCACTGCAACATCCCTTGCCATGGCTGGGTTTCACTCAGCCTTTGCTCTGGTCCTTTGCATTTCTCCCTTTGCCTTTGTTAGCCTTTCCCATCAAAGTCTGCAAAACCTAAGTTGGCAAAGAAAAAAAAAAAAGTGTAAGGTAAAATGTGTTTTTTTGAAAAGGGATAGGCCCTTTTCAAAAGGGTTTTATTAGTAAAAATTCTCACAACTTTCATAATGAAAAATTATCCATAGCTAAAAGGATGCTTTTTGTTCTATGCATGTGTGCAAATTCACCTGTGCACTTGGGTTTCAGTTCTAGTGCCCTCTGCTCATCTTCTTTGTGTCTGTCCACTACTGAGGAAGCCCATCTTGCACTGATCCTTCTTTCATCTCAAACACTTTGTGCTTGCATTGTGGCTTTTTTCCTGAGCTGGTGAAGCATAAAAATCTCTTCTGAATTGTGAAAAATTGTGTTGCACAGCTTCACTTAAAGCAAAGTAAAAATCATTGAGGGGGAAGTCTGAGCTGAGTTGAACTGTGCAAGAGGTTTTTAGTGTGTTGATTCTTAGTGTTGATTTTCCATGGTTTACCTGTGTCATTTTCATTGCACCATGTGCTGTGTTAGCCACAGAACACCACACCTGTTAAGTAAAGGATATCAGTGTATTTAACAGTTCACAGGAGACTTCCACAGCCTGTCCCCATCCCAGACAGCACACAGTAGCCTAAACGCTGAGGGTGTCAGGTGATTGTGGGATGTCCTAGAGGTTTGTTTGCCTTATCTTGGATTCAGAGTTCAGGAAGGCAAACTTAGAGGTTTTGTTGGCTCCTGGTCCCAAAGCCTGCTGTCAGCTTTGGGCAAATAGCAAAGATTCATGTAAATACTCCTATGGCATCTTGCTGCCAGGCTTAGGTAAAAGGCTCCTTCCTGAGCCAACTGGCCACCTCAGTAAGGCACAAACCTGGAATCTTCCTTTGCTAAGGGCTGGGGTTCTCAGAGGTGTGAGAGAGGTGACACAGCCTGTGTGAGAGCAGAGATGGGTTCTGCCTGTGTCACTGAATGCCAGGAGCCCAGATGGTGATCACTGGCACAGTCTTTTCCCTCTGTTCCCTATAAATGTCTGCTTTGAAACTGCATTCCACATGAGACTGTTCACGCTCCAAGGGTAATGCTAACAGTGAATTTTCAGTGACTTGACAGAAGCCATTGCAAGGGGAAAAAAGCCAGGAATGGGTTCAAAGTACAAGGAAGACATAGGGGTGCTCAGGCTGCCCTGAATACCTGTTAGTTAGAAGGTATGGACTTTGAAGTAACAGAGACCCAGCCTCATTGCCAGGCAGCTCACAGCTGGCACAGCTGAGCCTCCATGGAGGCCTGAGCAGGGCTGGCTCTGAGATGTGGGCACTGGGCAAAAGCAATTCCAGGTGCTGTGAGGCTGTGGGTGTTTTTCACTGACTCTGCACAGCCATCCCTCATGCTCTTGGCAGCTGACCTGTACAACAGGTAACCTGGGAAACCAGCACTTGCTTGTGCTTAGAGGAGTTAATGAGTCAGGCATTCAGGAGTCACTGTCCACACAGCAATGTGCTATTGATACAAACAGAAGGGATCTGTGCTCCTGAGGCTGCCATTGTGAGCATTTACTGAGCAGATGCCCAGATAACAAGGGATCTGTATGAGCCAGTGCTTTAACTGGGTGTTACAGGACTCAGCCACATCCATGGTGTATTCATGACAGGAAAATCTGCTGCAGCAGGGTGTGGGGTTCAGAGTGAATATCTGTAATGTGTTTTCAGATTAGTGGAATTGTATAAAAAAGCTTTAACTGTAACAAAAACATGAGATGAGATCCTCTCATAACTAATGTGCACAACCAGGCAAAGCTGAGCTGCAAGTGTGGCTCCCTAGTTTCCTAACACAGGCCTGCTGAAATCAGCATTATTCCTATCTGAGCTCATGCAGAGGTTCTCCTTTTTGTGGGGGGGAAAAAATGTAGGGGGAGGGGGAGATGAGAAGTGTAGTTTATAAATTTTAGGCAGACAGACAGAAAACAGGTCTGAATTTCAACAGAAGGCAGTCATCCCACTGAAATGGATGGCATTTTGCAGCACACAAAGAGAGGCATCACTGTGGAGAGCTTTGGGGGCTTCCAAGAGCACAGATTAGTTTTGCTGTGGATAACAAATGCCCTTTCCTGTTCTGTTTTGTGTATCCAGGTGGATTGCCTATGAGGGATGCAATTTCTTAGGCAAGCAGATTCTGCTGGAGCCCAGGGAGATTTCAAACTGGAGTGAACACAGTGGCTGGAAAGTGATTGGCTCCCTTCGTCCTGTGAAGCAGGTACTGCAAGACTGAGTGAGGAAAAGGGGTTTTTATGGACAGGGGTTTGTGCACAGGTATCAGCACACTGGGGTGTGTTGTACTCCTTAAATCAGGCCTAATGATGACAGCCAGAAGGACCCACTGAAGATTGCTGAAGCAGAAAATGCCTCTTGTAGCAGTTATTGAGATCTGTGTTCGGTTCCTAAAGGGAAATAATTTACAGTTTCTTGGTGCCAAGTTTTGTTTTTCTGAATTGCATGTTCTGTGGATGCTCTATTTTTACATTTTTGCCATATAATGAGGAAACCAATTCCACACTGGCTTGTTTCATAATTAACATAAATGGTAACAAGAGCAAATTTTATTGTGCTGTAGCCTGGATTTCCAAAAGAGGCAAAGCTCATGCAGTACCCATCAGGTTTTCCCTCTCTGTCTCACCCCAGGTAAATCCAATTTCAGTCTCATTCAGATCTCTAAACCACAAAGAGTAACTAAACACTGTACTGATACAGGTTTTGTTTAGGGATGTTTGGTGGGAGAGAGGCCTTATTGTCTGTATCTCAGGGTTTGTTTTAATATGGAAAAAGAAGATGTAAAGCTCCCAGAAAAAAAGCTGTGCTGGCATTTGGGTTCCAACAGCGCTGGCCTTTGTAACCCCCTGCTCTTTATTTGCACTGAAATTAGTGAATAACAGAGCAAAAGCTTGAACCCTTGAGCAGCCCTGCAAAATCCTCTTTTTTTTGAGTAAACCAATAAACAGGGACACCAGGTCAGTGCCCTGTTTTCCATGTATGTTCAAAACCAGTGGTGTATCTCTCTGCCATATATTCCAGTTAGTGAGGGCTGAAGTTGCTGGATATGTAACTCAGTAAGTTTTGTGTCCCAGGAATTAAAAGCTTATGGAGTACAGCCCCTTTACTGCCCTTGGAATGAGTGAAATGTGCTGAACCAGGCATATTTGCAGGTCACAGGAATTAGTTCTATAGCCATAATTACATTCTTTGAAAAAAGACCTATCTACCATTGCTGTTTATAGCTGCCCATCTGCATGTGAAAAACCACTTACTGTGCTTCACATGCACGTTGGTTTCCAACCAAAAAATTACTGAACATCCTCAACCGAGAACAAAAATTGAACTTTAGACTTTAGAAGACTGATGGAGGGAAGGATGATGGAGGGGAGGCCCTCTCACATCAATTTTCTTGATCTCTGTGTTGTCAATCTCCTCCCTCACCCCCTTGCAGCCAGCAGTGTACCTGAGGGTGAGGAACAGAGCCCAGGGCAAGTACCTGACCGTGGCTGGGAGCCTGGCAGACATCCGGGCGGCCTCGGTGTGCGCGGCCCCGCGCAGCCGCAGCGACTCCCAGCTCTGGCACTACTGCCGGGGGCTCCTCAAGGCCAAGGTGAGTTTCAGAGTGGTTTTCTACTAATGGTGCCCTTGATGGTCTGTTATTAATATTTTAAAAAAAGCTGATGGTTTAACATTCGAAAAATGAAGTAACAAAGACCACCACCTTTGATCAAGCAGCTGGTCGGGTGTTGAATAATCTGTTCTTGGCTTGCTTCCCATGATTTACTGCCATATGTTCAGTGCCTGAGAGAAATCAGGCACAAAACTGAGGCTCTGTGGCCTGGATCTCACTGCTCTCCTCGTTTCTTAGGCCAACAATACCTGTCTGGATGTCATTGGGGGCAGAGACCTGCCTGGAGCCAAAGTCGCCCTCTGGACAGAACATGGGAGGGACAGGCAAAAGTGGAGATTCAACGAGGATGGAACCATCAGTTCATACCTCAGTGAGCAACTGGTGCTTGATATTAAAGGTATTTAAAAACAAAAACTCTCAAGCTTACAGGTTTTACATGTGTTTTTTGATTAAGGTTAACTTCCATAGTCCAGCTTTGCTTTTTCTTTTTTTTTTTTTTTTTTTTTGGCTTAAGATCCAAAACTGAATCCTACCTTTCCCATCCAGTTGCTTGACAGAGGGACAAGAAACAGCAGGACAGGGAGGAATCTTTCTCTTTTGATTCCAGGGGTTTATTTTGATCAGATCAACTGTTGTGCTTTGGGGAGTTAAATAGTGCAGATGGCAAGGAGTGCAAGTTACAGAAGACAAAGTGGTGTGAAGGTCAATCAACCACTGAATAGCTCGGAAAGAGAAAAGGAGTTGAAAAAAGAAGGCTGGTTAAAATTGTCATTGCTCAGTTGCAGAAACCAAGCCCCCTACCTCATGGAATTCCTGTTTTTCAGCTGATTTTCCTACTTAGTCACACTTCTCAAAGATTGTGTACAATTTTTATGAGTATTTCTTTCAAAAGCTTTTCCTTCATGACTTTCTTTTGTTTTTAAGGAGGAAATTACTATGACAAGAATCACATCATTATGAATCAGCCAATAGAAAACAGACCTTCACAGAAATGGGATATTGAAATATTGTGAGTAAAATCCACCCCACAGATGGACTTTTTGTGGGCTACCAACATGTAGAGGGGAAAAAAGAACCCAACTACTGAAGTCACACACCACTGGAACCATAAGCAGCAACTCCTCTCTATTTTGCTTCATGCCAAGCACCAGCTTCTAAAAGAACTGAATTTTGCACAAATCTGGAAGATGGGAGGTTGATCCAATGTCTCTGCAGGGAAGCTGATTCTGCAGAGGCTGCTCCTGTGAAAGTCACCATTACTCTTCCTCTGAAGTATGAAAGGTAAATGCAAAAAAGCAGGCAGAGGTTCTGCAGCATGGGAAGTGCAAGAGATAAGAGGGGAAAGGCTCTTCAGCAATGCTGTCTTTACCTTCCTCTCACACTGCTGGAAGCTCACTGAGGAGTGAATGCACTGATGAGCTTCAAGGAACTTGAGTTGGGCTTTTATGTCCCAAGTCAAACTGTTTAGGCTCCAAGCGATCCTCTCATTAAAATGCAATTTATTTTGTTCATAAAGACACCTTTGAACTGGAATTCCAGCTCAGCATGTGAAATGAGGCAATACAGAGGCCTTCCACCCCCCAGGTGATACTGGTAAGCCTTTGTCTTCTCTGCTTTTAACAGCACCAAAACCAACTCCCCTTGCCATGTATTTCCAAAGGTGCCAGCAGCCTGCACTCCAGGGCTGGCTTCATGGTCCCAGAGCAGCGTGGGGACATCAGGGTCACTGTGGCACCAAGGACAACTGGTGGTCAGAGCTTGGAGTGCCAGGGCTCTCCTCCATTTCCACACTATGCAACCACAGCTATTGCTCCAACAGAGCCAGACCTCACTGACTGCAGGTGGTGCTTGGAAAGTTGTTCCTGGCTCAACCACAGACCCTTGGAAGGCTGTGAACACCTGACGTGGAAGAGAAGTCCCTCAACTCCCTGGCTTCAGCAGCACTAAATTAATCTTCATTGAAAAAATATTTTTTCCAGCATTTGTACATTCAGGGTATGTATTTCTAGGACTATTTAAAGAGTTCAGGTTAGCTGAAGACAGATATTTGAGATTCCAAAAGCTATGCCAGCTGGGCACTCAAACAGGATCATCCCCAAACAAAGACATAACTCTAAGTTTGCCATAGAAATAAAATAAATGGATGTCTATTTTTGTATGAAATGGAGTTCTATATAGTACTATTTAAAAAAAATCTACTTGCACTTACTATTTTACATTCTAAAATTATCATAAATCTGCTGTTTGAGTAAGATCCTCAAATGTATGTATATATTTTTTCAACTAAAGCACTTGTTAAGCTTTTTTCCATATAAGTCAGTACATCAAGTGATCTGCATGTGACTTTCCATATGAAAATTTAAAAGCCTGTGTAAAAAGTTGTAGTTTTTTAAATGAAGAATGACTAAATCATACTTGGTGTCTCAGTGTTACATAACAAAGCAAAGCAGGCTTTTGTACTTAAGAGACCTTGAATGTAAAATGCTAAAGCATGTATATTTTAAGTGTATAAAACTTTTCAGGAAAAACATTTTGCTGGTTGGATTCTTTTTAAACAAACTAAATAATAGTTTTCAGCAGATGTTGAGCACATTCCTGTAAAACATTTCTTTTCCAATGGCCAAAAAAGGGGGATAAGTGTATTGACTATGTGGCTCTGCTGTTACATGAGATTGCATATTAAAAATCAATGAAGTAATAAAGCAACTGCACCAGACTCATCAAAACCCACTCAAGAGAATATTGAAGATATAGATTCCATTTACAGGCTTTTGGGTTACTTTCACTTGAAATTGGTGCTGGGGGAGGTAGAGGATAAATGTTATTGGTTTTTTATTCCAGGGATGGCAGCATCTGAGGGAAAAGGGGTTTTCTTGGGCAAAGTCTTCCCCCTGTGGGAACAGCACATGCAGCTTTTACCAGGAAGCTTTTGTTCTGTCAGGGCAATCAAAGAGATTTTCCTGCTGATGAACTTTACAAATGTAAAAAACAAGTTAATGTTTTATGCCCAAGGTTTTGGAGCCTGTTCCATGTATAACTTTAGATGCTCCACATCCCAGCAGCTCTCCAGAGGGAAGGGGACAACAGCACAGCACTGGGGGTACTGAGGAGTGACTTCATCCAGCCACGGACCTGGAGCTGTGCCTCACTTACCTGTTTTTCCCCATGCCCAGTTTCCCAGAAGTGTGGAATAACAGCTAACATTTGGCACCACAAAGTAGCCAAGATACTGCAAGGTTTTGTTAGCACTACAAACCAGAGGCTGGATGGATTTTAAAAAAAACCTATTTTAATAAACTGTGGTCTCAAGAGATGCCGAAAAGCCAGGAGCAGCTAATTCACAAAAGCATCACAGAACTTCAATCAGACATTCAGTCCAGAGTGACAAGGCAAGGTTTTCTTTCTCTGCATCTGAGGTAAGGTTAAGCTCTTTAACAGTAACAGTGCTGCTACTCCAGATCTGCTTCAGTGCATCCAAGTATGACAGGGGGAACCGCAGCCCGTGAGTCTGCTGGGGAAAAGGAGACAGAAAAACCCCTCAGCAAAGTGCAGTGACTTTATTACACACCAGTGTGTGAGGCTGTGGGGAGGGAGCAGCAGGAATGGGCTCAATTCCCACAGCACACTCCTGTTCCTGAGAAACAGCTCCCAAAAGATAGAGTTTTATCCAGGGCTATTTTACTTAGAGGTAACTCTTCCATGCTGTAGCACATTTTACAAGGTAGGGATGTTTATGGCACACGTGACATCCTCCTGTGGTTTCCACATAGAAGAAAAAGAAAAAAATTTCAATTTACCCTCTTCCTAACCCTACCCATTATTTTAGCAAGGGCACAGAGCTTTATTTCTAGCTGACACATGCAGTCTTTGGGCACAGAAGCACACAGAACATTCCCAAACTCTTTTTTAATGGCAGGAAGGAAGATCCCAGGATATGTATGTGCAGCTCAGGTACCAGTGTCCAGCCTCAGCTCTAAAGGAGCAGTGAGAATTACCTCAAAAGGAAAATAACAGCCTTGCAGCAATGGCCAAGCCAAGGCCAGGCTGTGCTCTGCTCTGCCTCTTGGGTGGAGTTGTGCAGACCTGAATTACATTTTAGAAGAGTGAGTTCTTTACTCCCAGGGCTGACCTGGCCCAGGCTGAAGTGAGCAGCCCGACACAGGGTGTTCCAGTGCATACAGGAGCTAACACAGGTTTAACACGACAGAAAGGAGGTGCAGTGATCCCTGTGGAATGGATGCTACATCTGCAGCAGCCTCCAACAGGACCTGCTGAAGAACACACAAGTAAGAGAAGCTTTTAGTTGCTCCTGCAGCTTTGCTAACTGGGCCACAGGGCATGCACAAGATATCCCATTAGCATCTCAAATGTTTAATTAAGCATGAGATCACATTACTTAGTTCTACTATTCACTGCCTGTGTTGCAGCTTCAGCTCATCCTGGTACTCTGGGAATGGGCTGGAAAACTCTGGGTGCTGAAGAACACAGCCAAACCCACAGTGGCAAGATAAATTTTGGGGTGTCTTTGCAGGAACAAACCTGTGCCAGGCCATCCTCACTGGCAGTGTCATCCTCTGTCCCCATCATGTGAGTTTCTCTCCTGTTCTTTAAGGAATGATACACATAAACCATCTCCCTGCGAATTTCATCCTAAAAGACAGCAGGAAGAAAATGGTCACAGGTGATCCTCACCCTTACCTCACTCCAATGCCAGCTCCTTAATTCCAGAAGCCACTGTTACAGCAAGGAAAGCAAGTCACCTTCTCAACTGAATGACCCAAGAGCCACCTCCCACAGCAAGAAGGGACTCTCCAAAACACCTCTGAAAATTTATTTACAACTTTCTGCCTTAAAACTGACCCTGCTGGAGTCACAGGACTAATGCTGTGTAGAAAACAGGCCATTTTAGGCACCTCTCTTAGAAAGTCTTAATGAACAGGTGTGCATCAATAAATTGCCAGTCTGAACTGATCTGTCTTTTAAAAATCACATGTCCATTATCAATCTTTGGTCAAGGTTGTGCAAATCAGTTGCAAAAAAATTGGAAAAAAAGTTTCCAAACCCTACACAGTCTCACAGCAATATGGACACAAATAAAATGGAGGCGAAAAATCAGAAAGTTCTGGTATTTTTTTTTTTTTGGAGGAACACATTCAACTCATAAAGAAAACAAACAAACAAAAAAATCAACCACAAAAAAAGAAAAAAAAAACCCAAAAAACCTTTTACACTGTAATCCATCTTCTGTGTGTGTTTCCCCTCCCCCATTTTTTAAAAAATTAAGATAACAAAATAGCACTTCTATAATTTCATGCTAATAAACCCTCACAGATGAGCAGCCGAGTAAACACAGAATGATGCAAAATGCCAATATCTATGTTGTGGAACAATTGATAAGTGCCACTGCCACCCACTCAGGTACAGAGATAACTCAGTAGTGAAGACTTAATGCAACCAAGAGATTTCCTTCTCTTCAAGAGTCCTAATTTTATAACTTCTTCATGTTCTTAAATACAAAGAATTTTTTTAAAAATTCTATTATCTAGAGCTGTACAGGCCATTTTAGCCACTGTAATGACCTACCCCACGTGATTCAGATAAAAGCCATGCAGAATCACAATTTAATTCTGTACCTCCCTCCAAAAGGCTGGAATGTGCTCAGCAAACAGCCCCAGGATCTCCTAACAGCAATAATGGGATGCAGGATCCAACCAAGCAGAACTATACAACCACGTGCCTCCCATCCCACTCCCCACCCCAGGCATACAAGGGGGCTTTCTTATACTTACAGCATTCTCTTGATCTGGTTCCACAGTGATGATAGCATGGTCTCTAAACTGCAGTCTGATTCTGCTATCTATTTTTGGCAATTTCCCACCTAAGAAGAATAAATTCTCCCTTAGAAAAGGAAGAAAAGCAGACTTGATACAAATTGAGCCCCCATGCATGACCCATTCTACCGTATCAAGAGTTTTTGTTAACCTGTGTTTCCACAGCCATGAGTTCTCAAACTGGTGTTGGAAAGAGAAACGAGAAAGATTTTTTAATTCTAGGATAACCTTAATTTCAGTCTAAGGGAAACAGGTCATCTCTTCTACCAGACCCTGGGAACTGACCAAGAGAGGTGTGCAAACACACACAGAGGCAAGCACCACACAAAGCTGGGCCTAGACTGAGGTCTTGGCCTGCCTTGAAATGCTCAAGTTTCAAGAGGCAGACTCAGGCACCACCATCACATCAGCCACTTTTGGGAAGATCAAACTCTACCTGGAGTCAAAGGATCAGAGTCACATCCCAAGCACGGCGGCAACCGGTGCGTGATGAAATCCTTCTTCATGTCGGATGATCTCAGCTCCCTGGAGTTCTCCAGACTGTCTGCAAGCCTTCTCAGAAGGCTGCTCAGCTTTTTGGTGCAGTCAGCTGTGTTCACCTGCTAAACATCCACAAAGGATTCAAGCTGAACAGACCAGGCCTAAAGCAGTGCAGCAAAGCAGTGAAAATCTGGACACTTGTCTTTCATCTTTGCTCAGTCCCAAACCAAGTTTTGTTTCTTTTGCACATTCCCCACGAGCTGTTCACATATCAAAGCTGAAGCAGCAGCACAGGACCACCACAAGGAAGTTCCACAACAATTCACAGCTTTACTGACTTAAAGATTGAGAAGCTTGGCCTGACAGAACTTTTTCTGCCTGACAGATCACCTGGATACTCCATTATTCCCTGTGTCCCACCTACACTAACCATGAGCAGTTGCCTTGGAATGCTTCTCCTCAGTGCCACGTCCTCTTTTGCTGTATCAAACACCAGGCCAGGAATTGCATCCAATAAGAAATCTCCCCAGGAGCTGAAGGACAGGAAGAAAAAAAAAATTACTGAAACAGTTCACTGAAACAAAACACACACCGTACTTTTTGTTCCTAACTAGTGTTAATATATAGAACAATTATTATAGTCTCCTTGGTTTTTTTATCATGTCTACTCAAATGATTCATTGTTTGCCAGCCAGCGGGAAGAAAGAACTCTGCCCAATAAAAGGAATTGGACATTTACTTCTTAGTGCTTCTCTTGCCCCCAGTTTCTACCTGCCAGCAAATGCCTTCAGCTACCCACTGCTTTTCCAAACTGTCCTGCTCATCCCACAGGTGCACACCTCTCTGCCTGCTGGGATCTGGTCCAGACAAACTCTGCTTCAACAGAGATGCCCCATTTGTCTTGGTGCCTAAAAATACCTGCAAGTGCCATCTCCACAGCTCTTTTCAAATTCTATTCAACTTTCCAAGGAAATGTTTCCACATCATACTTCCATCTACGAGCCAAATCAAACCACCAAGACTGCTGCTTATTATACCTACACTTGCTGACAGCAGGGCCAGAGGAGGGCTCTTACACTTCACTGCCAATAACCTTAATGGATGATGATTCCACTCTTTAACCTTGGAAGAAGAGCAGTCTTGAAGCTTTTGCTGCTCTCTGCTCAGCCATGGCAGACATCCCCAGGGAATGTGCTCCTGACAAGTCACGCACTGGACTGGCCCTGGGCTGGTGCAGCCATGGAGAAACTGCACTGACTCCACACAAGGCTGCAGATCTCCAGCAATCCCATTACAAGGAGCTGAATCCTTG
The DNA here is from genome assembly GCF_022539315.1 of Serinus canaria. Lineage (NCBI taxonomy): Eukaryota > Metazoa > Chordata > Aves > Passeriformes > Fringillidae > Serinus > Serinus canaria. The sequence goes on from NC_066313.1 coordinate 4,058,849, forward strand.
GCTTCCCAGCACTGCTTGGCCAATAAATCCATACAGATCCAGCAGGACAAACTCTGCTGTGCACAAGAAGAGTGACCAGCAGCACTGACACCCTGGGCTTCCACAGCAGCACAGCTGGTGGTTAGAGATTCAACTCACAGTTATCTAAAATATGCCCAGACTTGTTCTGCCCTGTTTTGCAGACTTGTTCTGCCCTGTTACAGAAATCCTTCCCAATTCCTAAGGCAGGCCAATAACTCCAAGCCCAGCACCTGAGAGCTGACAAAGTGGCAGCCTCAGCATTTTCGCCTGTGAGATAACAATGCTTCAGTGGAGGGGACAAGGACCTGACCTGGGTCAAAAAAAATCTGACTCTCATGCATGGGGTAGAAAATGAAAAGCACAGATTAGCAGAGAATATCAGCATGGAAGAATTTGTCTGAAGAGATGTGGGTGACCATCAAATACAGGAGGAAACCTGATGAAAGGAAAAACCCATGGCTCTTTATCTGGATTATGATATGAACAGCAACTTCTGCCACTGGTGAGGGGGCTTTTTAAAGATAACAGTGAGTTTGCAGATGTAACATTATCTTCCACATTAAAGTCTCCAGCTGGTAAATAATAAATAAAGCAATTAAAAAGCAATCAAGCTTGCTGCTTGAAAACCTGGCAAAGAGACTGCTTTAAATAATAATCGTCTCACTCCCCTCCTTCTCCCAAACTCCAAAACTTCAATTACTGCTACTTCAACATTTAGATTCTGTCCCTAACAGCAGGGCACCTGTGTAATAGTGGGGTGTCTACCTATATTCCATGTCACCACACCTCTGGGGGAAAGCTGACATGCCCTATCCCTGTGATACCCACAGGAAAACAAACCACACAAGGGCTGAATGGGATGAACACAGGAAAGATTCAAGCAGAGCTCATTACAAGGTTATTTCTTCAAGAAACAGGACATCACTCCTTTGAAACACCAGCTTCAGGTCTGTACTACTCACACACATCATCTGGCAGAGGAAAGCCATACAAAACAAGAAATAAAGAGGAATTACTTGTTTTGGTAGGTGCTGATGGTCACGTGTGTTGAATGGGAGATGCCATGAGGAGTGTCAGCCTGGTGAATAGTGCCTCTTGGGAAGTACAGTAAGTCACCTGGCTGAAGGAAAATGAATCAGAATTGATACATTTAGGCCACTTGGTCAAACCTTACTGTAATCCAGAGGAAATAACTCTGAGCAGACAGATTGACAATATATACTCTTTAAAAATCACAAAACTGAGCAATTCTCCAATGTACACTTTAATAACATAAAGCACTCTAAGCCTGAAGTCCAACACCTCAAACTTTCCAACCTACTGTCAACATTTGCTCTGCACCTGTCTGCAAACATGAGCTTTTAACATAATAGAACATGCACAGTCCTGCTGAGCTGCAGGAAGGGGACAAAGAATCAGCTGAGATGAATCTGCTGGTAACTCAGTGCCTGGGAATTTGGTCAGATCACATCAAAAGAAAAGTCAAATAGTCTGAAAATTTTGTTTAAAACACTTAAAAAAACAAGCAGAACCTTCCTCCTCCCTTATCCTCTCACCTATGTAAATGAAATATCTCCACAGAGAATAATAGAGAATGGGGAAGTTGAGACAAGAAAGAAGTGCAAAGCACATGAAATTGCCTCCACAAAGGAAAAATCAGTTTATTCATGGCTTGTCCTATAAACACCAGCACAAAGAGAAAGTTCATAAAGCAACAGTGATGAAATCTGATTCCATTTTAACCTTATGGTCCTTAAACTTGGTCACATCAGCTACTTCTAAGAGCCTACCAAGCATGATTACTTTTCTGGCTACCACAGCCCAGCCCACCTGAAGCAATAAGATTACAATACCTTTAGGATGAATTCGTGTGTGGGACTCCCAATCCTCTCCTCTGGCTCAACGTTGTACTCCCGAGCCAAAGGCACTGTTGGTTTGTAGAGCCTCCAGTGCTTCTCTCCTTCCAGCTGGAGGATGAACACCTGCAAAAGACCATGAATCCAAATTTTCTGGGGGGTCTAAGGAAGCTCTGCTGCCCCTCACACATCCAGCTCATCAAGTATTTTAATTTATCCTCTGACTTGCCAAGTCTGTGGAACCAAGCCAGAACCAGGGACAGAAATACTGGCAGAGGTTGCTTTTCTGACAAATACAGGTTTTCCCCTTCCCTGCCCTCAGCTACCCCACAGCACAGCAAATACAGTTCCTTTCCCATCACCTTGTAGGTATCTAAATGCAAAAATTTACATTTGAACTAAATTCTTGTATTCTATTTAGAGACAACAGAGAGAAGAGCTGTGAAGTGTGATCTGTTTTATCCTGAATTTCAAAATCCCTGTTTGCCTCCAGTCACTTGAACTTAGCCATTACTATGAGTAAAAAAACATATAAGGAAACACTTGCAAATAATTACCCCAAGTTTTCAGTGGAAAACCAGAACTCTTTCTAGAATGTTTATTGTGGGGGAGAGGTGGAAGCACACACACAGAGAGGTATCCACTGCCAGGAGCCCACAAAGGGTCACACAGACAAGGTGGTGTTGTCTTACCTCAACATCATCGTAGTGAGGGGGAAGGCCCTGAGACCCCTGGGGAGTGATGTAAACATTGGAGCCCACCAGGGACCCAAAGTAACACTCCAGCTTCTCCTGAATCTTCCACAGCTCCTCCTAATAAAATTAAAAAAAAAAAAAATGCTGTAAGAGCTGATCAGGAAAGCCTGGCTGCCACCAGCCCATCACTGGGGAAGAATGGTGACATCCCCACAGGAACACACAGCCTGGGAAGCAGCTTCTCCTCAAGGCAAGCATTGCACTAGCAAAGGAGATCTGCCATGAAAGTAATGGGTAAGAAAAGAACTCTTGGTGCCTCAAGAGAAGAGCACTGATGTTTGCTCTCTTCCCTGTACCAACTTCAGGCTGCAAAACCAGGCAAAAATGAGCCTGAACAGAATAAACCACCATCATCTCATCAAACAGAGAATAACACAAAAATTAGACACGTTTTACAAGTGACTCCAATTGTTTATACTCAAGCACAGACTTACTCATTCATACCTAACATGTGACAGGGAAACATCAGGAGATGCCAACCACTGAGATCAGTGACACTACTCATGGAACTCAGCTGTGTATTTGGGTCCTTATTTAGGCCTTAGACTGTGCTGACACCTTGGGACAAAAAAGGACTGCCTAAATCAAAGTACCTACAAGTATCCAAGTCCTTTACAACAGTGCAGCACCACTGTCTCCTTCCCATGCACAAAGACTGAGGACACTGAGCTAAAATGGGGTGGTCCCTTCCATGGTGAAATTCAATGCTAATCCATTGGCAAGAATGGTGGAGTGTCCTGGAAGTACTTGACATGGTTTCACACCTCATCCTTGATTAAAGGGCAGTGGTACAAAAAACCCTGTTTGCACAAGGAAAAAGTGGGGAAGAAGAGAGAATTTAAGCACAGATGCCTAATCATCATATATGCATTTAAAAAGCACACTTAATATTACAGAAAAACATTATAGCACTGAAACATGACGAGCAGTGCAGAAGTATAAACTGTGTTTTAATACAGTTCATGTAAATATTGAAGCAGGTCATCAATGCCAACCTCCCCTGGGGACAGATATGAAGCCATGTCACACCAAATTATAAAGCAAGCATTAACTGCATTAATTACAATTAAACAATCCCACCTTAAATCTCTGAGGTTGATGAAACTGTATTGTTGCCTTCTTCTGGTCAAAATCCTTCTTCAGCTGCATGTAGTTCACTCTACCTTCTTTATTTAAAACCTTCTTTTTCCCACTGACACACCTGCAGACATTCACATCTCGCCCATAGTACAGGCCCTGCCTGCACAGCTCCTTCAAGTGGGACAGCTGGAACAGGGACTGGTAGTAAGCAGCCACCAGGACATCATTTCTCTGAACAAGCAGTGGCTTCTGCTCCCAGTAGTCCCTGAAAAACTCCTCTTCCTGGATGGGAGAGATCAGGCTCCTGAAGAGGCTGTCTGGGCTCTCATAACTCAGGACTGATGGCGAAGCAGCTGTGTCTAACTTGGGCTTTTTGCACTGAGCCTGTGTTTCCTTGGCCACGTCTGCAATCTTCCCTCCCTTCTTGGGCATCTTCCTGTCCAAGGGGAGAGAAACCCAGAACAATCAGCACAGCACAACCTCAAGAGATGACAGGCCCAGGGCAGCAGCTCTTGCCCTCCCCAGGGGGATATCACAGTATATTGGGCACAGCTGTGGCTCCAGGGGCTCACTGACTGCTCCCAGCAGCTCACACCCCACAGCTGAGTTTATACTAAGGAACATGTGATGGAACCCAATGGATCACTACCAATGCCACAAAGAACCTGTGGGCAAGTGGACATGTAGCAAGAGCTGCAAATTATTTTTTAAAAAATCAACTCAGCTTTCAGAGATTGAGTGGCAATATGCAGAGCAAGGTGGAGAGAGGGGGCAGGATGAGAAACTGGTATTCTTATTAGAGTGCCTTCAGCAGTAACAGTTTACAAAAGAGGGAACATTATTAGGTCCTTCTGTTGATGCTATGTAATTACTAAATCTACAAGCTTAAAACTCGTAAAATGTACCACTTTAAAAACCAAAATGTCAAGATTCTGCTTTGATTTCTGCCAAGCTGTCAAACTTTGTGGTTTATGTAGAATAAAAATAATTCTTGCATACAAGTACAGATATTTAATTTTAAAGCTGAAAATCATTTACTTTGTTTTTCCACAATATGTTCTGTAGAATTATGCAAGAACAAAAAAGTCAATTCACAAATTGTTTAGCTGCCAAGTTCTCAGGAAAGTTAAGGCACAAATCAAGTTAGCAGTAGGTCTAAATCATGTGCAGACAGACTTGCCTGGAGTCTGCTCCAGCATTTCCTCCCCCAGAGCAGCAGCAGAAGCCTGCCTGGGGAGCTGAGCTAAGCATCCTGAGGATGAGCCAGCCCCAAGCCCTGGAGCAGCAGAGCCTGGCAGGCAGCTCTGGGCTGGCCAACCCAAACTGACTCTGGGCACGTCTGAGCAAGTCTGAGAAGCCAACCCATGAGGAGTCAGAACATGCTGATGCTTTCAGTGCCAAGCAAAAATGGCACCTTTACTCCCAAAAGCAAATGCTATCAATGTACTGAGACGCTTTTGCCTGCACAGATCCCTTATCCTGAAACCTAAACTCCAGTTGTGGGTGGTATTTCCAAGCAGCAGGAAGTTCTCCTGTGCAGATCCCCCAGCTCCTGGGCAATGCTTCATCAGCAGCTCCTGGAGAAGCCTGTCCCTCCTGTGGTCACCTCAGTCCTGCAGGAGGGAATTCACATCATCACCTTCCCAGCAGGATGGACATTCCCAGCAAATTAGTCCCTGGTTGGCAACAAGATCTGAGGATGCTGCTGGCACTAGGATCTAAAACTGGCGCTCCCCAAATGTCAGGAACACAAATGCAACCAACCCTGAATGGATGGTTTTGAATTCCAGACCTAAAGCCATCATTTCAACCTCTTAGCTCACTCAGATTGATCTAATGAAGTTAAATTCACATATGTACTGTTCACAGAACTCAGCTTCATTTACACCATGTGCTTCTCTGCAGTTTTTTGATATTTATTACAGCTGCAAACCAAGGATTGGTTCGGGTTGGAAGAGATCACCTGGCACAAACCCCTTGCCATGGGCAGGGACATCTCCCACTCAATCTATTTTGTCAAAACCTTATTCAACCTGGCCTTCAACACCTCCGGGGATGGGACAGCCACAACTTCTCTGGGCAAGCTGTCAGGGCCTCACTACCCTCGCCAGAAAAAATCCTCCCTTATATCTAATCTAAACCTATCCCCTTACAATGTAAAACCATTCACCCTTGTCCTGTTGCTACAGAGCCAGGTAAAAAGTCCTTTCTCTGTCTCTCTTACAGCATTTAAGCACTGAAAGGCTGCAAAAATAACCCTGGAGTGCCAGCTGAACCAGCCCAGCCCTCTCAGCCTCTGCTCACAGCAGAGGTGCTGCTGCTCTCTGATCATTTTGGTGGCATCCTCTGGACTCGCTCCAACAGCTCCCGGTCCTTCCCGTGCTGGGGACCCCGGAGCTGGGTGCAGCTCTCCGGGTGGGGTCTCAGCGGGCAGGATCCCCTCCCTCCCTCCCTCCGGCCACGCTGCTCTGGGTGCAGCCCAGCACACGATCCAGGACACGATCCAGGACCCGATCCGTGCGCTGCCAGCGCGCATGGCCGGCCCCGGTCCCGTTCTTCACCTCCCGCAGCCCCGGCTCCTCCTCGGCAGGGCTGGAGCAAGAACCGAGCAGCACAAGAGCCCTCGCTCGGAGACAGATGTTGTCACCAGTGTCGCCAGTGTCACTCGCACAGGGACACCTAACGTGTTCCCGCTCGGCCCGGCAGTTCCGTGGGAAGCCGGGAACACAGGCGGACACGGCGGATTCGGGGACACGCGGTGGCTCCGGGGACACGCGGTGGCTCTGGGGACACGCGGTGGCTCCGGGGACACGCAGCCCCGCCGCCACCCCTCCCCTTCCGTCCCCTCCCCTTCCCGCAGCCCCGCACTCACCCTGCGGGCGGGTGGGAGGGGATGGATGCGATCGGAACGGAGCGGGCTCTCCCCCCACCGCAGGATGTGCCCGCTGGAAGCGGGGGGCGGTCGCTGCCGCGCTGGGAGTGACGGGAGGAGGCGCTTCCGGGCGGCCAGGAGGAAATGCAGCGCTGCTCCTGGGTCATTCCTGTGTGTATTCCAACGGGAACACAACGGCGTCTCCGCTGAAGTTATTCGGAGGATTAAATTTTGCTTCGTACACACGACAGTGTCTGGGCTTTAGCTGCGCGGTCTTTTCCTGGAACAAAATCCTGTTCCAGAGTCCCTCTGAAGCTCCCTCAAAGAAATCTTCAGAATCCTTGCCGACCACATGAAAACTTCCAGAAGTATTTTTAATTACCTTTACTAAAGAGGCCTGTTAATGGTTTAGTTTACACTGGCTAGTGACATCAGAAGAAGATGTTAGGTAGGCTCTGCTAAAGCTTTATTCTTGTGTACTGATAGTTTGAAGAACTATAAAGCCTTTAAGAATGAAGTTGTCCGGACTTAAAAGTTCGCATCACCTATGCTAACACCCACAGGATGTTTTCTTATTACAGATGGGTGTAGCAGCAGATGTTAAAAATAGTGAGGCCACATCCTGCACGTCAGCTGATGGCAGAAATCGTGACAAGCTGTTATTTCTGCTTCAAAAATCCACAAAGTACCCTCAGCATAACTGCCTGGGTGCCATCGGGATGAACACTCACCCAGTATGTATTTACATCATGCCTGTGGTGCTTTAACCCGCAGTAAATATTGTGGGATCTAAAGCCCAGTGGGACTGGCTGCAACACCAGCAGGAAGGGGAAATACTCGTGAATACCTTTAAGACTTCCGTGCTGGTCTGCAGAGACAAATTGACTGAAAGTATTTATTACCATACCTGTCGGGAATTTAACACACACTTCACAGGGTCATGGGAGCTTAGCCAGCCCTCTAGCACCCTGTAGACAAGAAATAGTTTTGTTGAAATACTGTTTGTTATCTTTTACTATTTATACAAGCAATAGATTTTTTAAAGCACAATTTATCCTGATATCATCCCTGTTATTAAGAAAATAAAAATTATAAGCCTTACTGTAAAAGCATGCAGTTAAATGTCATCATTTACAAGAGCATGTAGTGACAGGACAAGGGGGAATGGCTTCAAACTGAAAGAGGGGAGGATTAGATTGGATATTAGAAAAAAAAATTCTTTACTGTGAGGTTGGCAAGGCCCTGGCACAGGTTGCCCAGAGAATCTGTGGATAGCCCATCCCTGGAAGTGTTCAGGGACAGGTCTGAGCATTCTAAGGTTTAATGAAAGGTGTCCCTGCCTAGTACTCTGGGTGGGGAGAACCCCTGGCCAATGGTTTCATTCACAGCTGAAAGTAACAACAGCTTTCTCCACCTGAAGCAAGCTCTGCAGCTCTCTGGCACCTGTGCAGATGTGCATGGAAGGAATCTCTTTTCCTCAACACCCCCACATGAGGACATTTGCTGCAGCCTACACAGGGCTCAGGCATGCTGTGATGCAGGGCTTCTGCTGCTGCAAATCCTGCAAGGAATTTAGAAAAGGGAACTGATTTGGAGTATTTTCTCCATTGGAGGCTGAGGCTTCACTGTTGGCTACACAATAAATACTTCTTGTAGGGCAGATAAAAATACGTGAAAACAATGATGTTATATTAGTTCATGTGAAAAGTTTAGAAGACACATTACACATCTGGAGCAGCTAGCTGGGATCTTCTCAGGCAATCTGGAACATCTGTGCAGGATGCCTCATAAAGGCAGTGCCGGGGCAAGGCTGTGATGGTGTATTTTTATATACAGCTACACTATACATCTGCTCAGCTTGAGGTCTGGTGTGCTTTTACTGTTGCCAAAGCCTGTGTGTCCTTTTGCTTTGCATTCCCAGCATTGTCTGGGAATTCTTGGTCTGGTTCTGCTTTCCATGACAGGATTTCCTGGAAGGGTATCAAAGCTGTCTCAGCTCTGATACATTTGTTTGGCAGAGATCTGTCCCACTCACTCCGTGAGATTTCAGTCACTCAGCAGGCACTGTGTCGCCACATCTCCAGCTCTGGAACTGGGAGCTTGACAAATGCAGCTCTTTGAAAATGTTAAGAGATGTCACCATGCTCTGAACAAACAAGATGGGAGCAAGAAAATAAGTAAGTTGAACAACAACAAAAAAAAAGTAAGTAAATAAAATAAATAAAGAAACCAGAGAGTGGCTTGGGCTTCCAAATTTATTCCTGCTTCCTTGACCAATAAACTTGACCAAGCATTTACTTTGTGATGCTTTTTGTCACCAAATAATAATTTTGAACTTCAAATTGATCATTTTGATCTGACTTTGTAAATGTAAACTCAGCTCATTAAATGACAGACAAACCCAAGGAATTTAGTGGAAAATGCTCCTTATTTAGGAAAGTTACAAAAGTAATCTTGATTTTTTTTTTCTGGATCTGTGAAAACTTTCTGTGTTTATCCCTGAAGATCCTTAATTCAGCCTCCTTAGCCTGAACCTAAGGATATTTCCATGCAGGATTCATCTGAGACTGACAGGTTTCCTGTATGTGTCTCCATTTTGGCACAGCTGTTTCCTTTTATTTCCTGGAACTATGCTGGGGATCACTGCTGCAAGAGGCAGATGCAGCTTCTCCTCACTGGAACATTCAATCTCAAAAGCCAAAGCGAGAGGGAGGGAGGCAAAACCCCAAGTTCACGTGCAACAGAAAGCAGAAGAACCAAAGGCGTGGTTGGTTTGTTCTCTTGACAAAGTTGTCTCAAATCTCTGTCTCAAAGCCTGTGTTTCTAAGCCAAAGGCTCTGCAGGAAGCAGGGGATTACAGCAGGTCGAGGTGAGGCAGAGGTGTGTGGGTGACTCGCGAAGGACACAGCTCGTGCTGGGGATGCTGCTCATCCACCTGGGAAGCAGCTGCAAGTGCACAGGGTCTGTGACCTCTGTTATTCCTGTGCTGCCTCCAGGACTGGTGAGCCAGATTCTTCCAAACAGAGGTCCCGTGGAGGTCACAGAGAGCTGACAAGGGTGAAGGGTTTTCTTGAAGTGTTGCTGATGCACAATCTCCAAAGCCCCATCAGCCTGGCTTCCTGCTGGTCCCTACTGCACTGCTAAGCCATCATTTTCCCCCTGGTTCCCATCCAAGGGCAGAGGCTGCTGAGGTGCACAGGGGTTGCCCAGGAAAATTGGAATGCAGGAAGGAGACGTGGACAGGAGCTATCCCAAGGCTGTCCCAAAGCTGTTGGTGCCAATTGCCAACCAAAATGGATCACAGGTGAGGAACAAAGAGGCTGATTCGAGAGGAAGGGTTGGAGTGCAGACACAGACAGGGCAATAGCTCAGGTGGGAGCTGCTGTCTGTTCAGGGGGGTGACAAAGGGCTCCCTTAGTGAGCACTCAGCTCCTGTGCTACTGCAGTGGAGCCTGTGCATGGGATCACCCCAGTGAAGCTCTGCATAGTCCAGGGGGAAAAGAGCCCAGACATGAGAGAGTTTTTCATGAAGAGTTTTGCTGCTGACCAAACCAGCCCAGGTTTGATGCAGAAGTCTCTTTTGGAAAATTGTAACCTTTTCCTCTACTGCTGTTGCATTATTTTTGAAGTATGATGCAACCCTCATACACAAAATAAAGCCTAGCTTATAAGCATTTTTGTTCATATGTACAAACCCCAGTAAAAAAAGTTGAACACAATATATACACTGGGAAATATAATCCTGGAATACGTGTCAATAGCATGATTGTTCTGCAAAATAATCCTGCCCACGTTTCCCTTCAGAGATCTCTTCCTCTTCAGGCGAGGTGTGTCAGCATTGGAGATGTTGGTTTGACTTGCCCTGGTCTCATTCTCCTCACAGGGCTCTGGGAAGGGACTCAGGTCCATGTCCTCCTCCGTGTCGTGGTAGCAGCCGTCGAAAGCCATCGCTTGCACTGCGTCCATGCTGTACATTCCTGAAGCCTGGCAACAAAGGAGAGTTACTAGCAGGAGCCATTGTGGCAAATCATAAATGAATGAACCAGAAGATAAAGAAAGCTCTCCCCTCAGTGTTGAGCATGTGGAGAACAGAGCTGTCCCACAGTGTGGCTCTCTGTGGGGCCTGCCCCCCTGAGTGGGACATGAGCAGGGAAATGTCATCAAATGTCATAAAACACATTTGTCTGCCTGATCATTGCCAGCTGCTGGCTGGCAATTCGTGCCTCAGCTTCTGAAATAGAGGAATCTAACTCTCTCCTGTAGGTCTGTGTTGCTGGAGTTGTGGGAAATTACTTCAAACATTTCTGGGAGTAGGTTTTGATGGGATTATCCAATCATGTGAGCAACATATGTGTTCTTTCTGTGCTCCTGCCCTCATGGTATTCCAGCAAATGAGTTTACAGTGGGGATATTCTTCAAGCAAAGGTTTTAAGTGAGAGCTTCACAGAAAGCAGATGTTTAACTTGTGACTATTTCTGCTTCAGGCACACTTTTCTAAAAATTACCTTGTCATTCACCTAATCTTGGGACAAAAAAAAAAATCCAGGAAACAGGGAGGAATATCATATGAGGACATGCTGAGGTCTATTTCAGAAACAGAAGAAATACCTTGATTGATAGGTATTTGAAAATGGAAGGAAGGTTATATTCCTCTGAGGGGCAAAAAAGGGGGCAAAAAAATATCCCTAACCTCTGCCACAAGGGAAGAGAGAGAAAGCACAGACCTTTCAGGATCTCAGAGAGGAGGACACTTTGTCTCTCTTCACCCAAGTGAAAAAAAAGTGAGATCCAGAGTGGAGACAGAGACTGTTACTGTTCTGTTATCACATTGGTGTACTAGGACTACTCTGTGGCTTGCATGATGCTTTCAAAGGCAACAAAACACAGAGGGTTGTACCTTGCCCCTTTTTTTGAGTTGTTTTCTCTCTTCAATTGTGGTGAGATAGTTCACTGCTGCATACTCGATGACTGACAGGAAGACAAAAAGGAAGCTGATCCATAAATACACATCCACAGCCTTTATGTAAGACACTTGAGGCATTGAGGCACTTACTCCTGTCATGATGGTGGACATTGTCAGCACTGTAGTTATACCTGCCAGAGAGAAAAGAGAGGTTATCACAGTTCTGGCCAGCTGGTTCTGTTTAGCTCCTCACACTGCTTGGACAGCAGAGCTTTGTGAGGGGTGTGATTGACACCTCCTTTAACCCCCTCACACAGGCTCTGAGAAGTGGAGTGAACCATGAAGGACCCATCACACACAATGCTGAGAGCACTAAATCATCTCTCTGCTCAGAATGGTCCCTGAGCAGCATAAGGAACACGTTTCTGTGGCAGCTTTGGGCACTGCCACACACAGGTGAAAGCTGGGGTCATTCTTCACTTCCCAGAGCCAGATCTGCCACTGAGTATTTTCTTGTCCACAAAAATCACTAAAGAATCATTTTCCCTCCCAACCCTTTCTCAAACTGTACTTCTTGAGAACAAATATCAGCCTCTATGTCCCTGTCATAACTCCACAGCTCTCTAAAAACAATCTAGCATAAAAATGCTACAGCCACTGAAACTAAGAAAAAATTATCATTTGCCTCAGTGTGACCAGAATTTCACCCTCATCTTTTCAATCTCTGCTCTTATATCAGCTGTTCATCTCATTTTGGTTTGCTCCAGCTCAGGAAAAAAAAAGCCCATCACCTAACTCAGACTCTGCTTTTAAAGAAATCAGTGTAACTCTGAAAGTGAAAACATCTTGACATCTGTGAAACAGCACTGTTAGCTGCAGCCCTTCTCCAGTTCTACACCAGTTCAAGTCCACTGGAACATACAAGAATTTTCCCCCTACCTCTCTGCAGCTTTTTTAGTTTGAAGGATGGAGCTTGAAATACACCATATAAGAGGAAATCAATTTATTTAATGTACACATACTCTAGGCAAAGGAGCTAGGCTTATTAAACTTTGTTGTTAAGGTTTCCTATAAATTATGTATGATTATGCTAATGAAATGTGCTTTATTCATGGAACTCCTGATGCATAACCTTCTGCAGAAATCCATACATAAAAAACATGATCAGCAAAACCATCTTGACAACATTCAAAATTGCCTACTGAGAATTAAAAAGTAAAGATTTTTAAAGATGAAGTAAAATTTCTTCTAAATAAAAGGAATTCATAGATGCATTAATAAAAGTAGGTAGGAGGTACCATAATTTGTTTACAGATTAACAAAGAGATTTATATCTCATGTATTAATAGCTTTAGACTGTGCCAATAGAAAGGGATCTGAGTGGCTACAGTCCTAATTTTTTTTCTAGATTGATATAGTTACAGAGAAAAATGAGGGCTTTTTCTCTTGTCTCAGAAATAAGGCAACATACAGTTGGCTTCGGGGACCAGCATCAGTGAGAAGAAAGAACAGGAGCTTCTTTATTTTAACCTAACAGTTGCAGGACTCAGGTGCATTATGGTTGGATCAGATATCTTTACAAATTCCCATCAGATCTTCAGGGATCCTAATTTTTGAAAAAATGTACTCACTCCAAAGCCATGAACATTATATTCACAACAAACACAGCCTTGGAGTGGCATCCAGTGATGCACCAGTGAGGGAAAAACCCCAAACTTCTATAAAAAAGGTCCTCTTCTCCTGAGCTGAGGTGTTCAGAGCTTACTTTTTGGCTTCCACAGAAGATTGTGTGCCTTGCACAGCCAAGACACCAAGCAAACATCTCTAAGGTGTCCCACAATGAAAGGCTTTGCCACAAAGGCAATTGTTTCCAAGTTGGTAGGAAGATAGCAAATGTTTCTTGAGAAAAAAAAGAGCTGCAGAGTTTTTCCATAGATTGGGCTACACCTAATGATCCATGGATTTGGGGAGGGATCTGACTGCCTGTTCCTACCTGTCACTTTGCTGGGAGGGAAGGAAAACCCAGGTTTTGCAATTAAGTAAAATTCTATCAGGAAATCTGCAGAATCATCCCTTTTTGCTTTTGTGGTGTGTGAGCTGTTTCCAAAAATAGCAAAGCCAGTCTGAACAAACATCTCCTTTCCAAATGTAGAGACTGACTGCAGGTAATGACAACAGAGGTAATAACAGTGTTGTTCAGGCAACTATCTGGTATTTTTGCTCATGTCCTGTGTAAATAAGCTAAGGTAACTCCAAACCCTTCCCTCTCGATTCTATACCTCCCAAAGCATAAACAGCAAAGATTTACCTAATGACACCCTGGCAGGAACAGCTCTTCTATCGATCCAAAAGGAAACCCAAGACAGCATCACCATCAGCATGGCTGGGAAATAGGATTGTAGCACAAAAAAGAAAATATGTCTGCGGAGTGCAAAGTTGATAAAAAGTCGGTTGTACCAACCTATTGGGGCAAAACAGGGAGAGGAACAGGTTGGGGGAGAAGAGAAGAGAGCTGTGTTATTTGTGAGCTCTGTTTGTTGGCCCCTCCTTCTGACAGGAGCGGTGCATCTCCAGCAGGAGCAGTAAATGCCTCAGAAATCTTTCCAACACATTAGTTTTACACAGTGCTTTTACAAATTGTCCATCCTCCCTCATTTATGAGAGCATGTCTAAAACAGTCTGTTGTAACTGAGGTTGGGAAATTGAAAAAGATCAAATCGACTTGAAGTGAAACTGCCAGGAGAATACAGACAGGATACAATTGTCCAGTGATGCCAACACCCTGCCTTCTCTGAATTACCGGACAAGAAGTAGCCCTTCCTTCCTGGGTTTTTTTGGTTTTTTTTTTTTTTGTTTGTTTGTTTGGTTGGTTTTTTTTTGTTTTTTTTTTTTTTGGTGGGAGCTGCCTGCCTGCCAGCCCAGCGCTCACTTTAGAGGACAGGGTGCCATCTAGTGAATTTGGCGCATGCTCTGCCTGTGCAGCACTGCATCCGTGCTGTACCTCCTGCCACAGCAGGGAAACCAGGTTTCAGGGAGGTAAAAAGGCAGAAGTGGGTGGCTGCACAGCATCTGCCTGTCCAGGACAGACAGAGGCATCTGTGAGCCTGTGCTGGAGCAGTCCTGCCATCACAACGAGTGACTCTATACAGAAGAACATATCAAAATGAACCCCAAATAATATTAAATGTTCTACTGTGTTTTTAGTTATGGAGAAGGTTTTTTACTTTAAAGATTATTGTCTCTAAAATGGATTTAAATTGTTGCTCCTCTGAAGGTCTGGGAACTCCAAAAGCCTGAACACCACAGGTGTTGTTCACTGAGATTCACAGGAAATGATATGTAGAACCTGAAATGCAGAAAGCTGCTTTGTAGGAATGATGACTCTCATTAGAGTGGTGCTGTTTGTTCTCCACCATCATTTACTTGGAGGGTAAATTTGCTTCCAACAAGAAACAAAAAACCAAGAGAAAGTGGAACCTCCTGAACAAAACAAAACCTCAAAGCCAAAGACTAAGTGTAAGCCCAAAAAGGACAGCATTCTGATTACCAGATAGGCTACAATCATTATTCAGGTACCTCCCAGTGGTCTCTAGGACTTGAAAAAAGTCTTTGCTTTCACCTTTATGCTGCTGAATAATCTCACCATCAGGACCTCTGCATGTTAAGTGTAAAGTTACACTCTGCAAAGTCAAAGATGCTGGGAGGTGCTGCAGAGCCCTGGGTGCAGGGCCATTGTGAGGGTGCCCTGCTGTGCACAAGGCTCTACTTGCTTGCCTTCAGTGTTTTTTGATGAGAATAGCAAGGCAGAAAGAAGCCAGCTGAGCTCCTGGGACCCAGTCTGGTGGAAAATATCCCAGTCTCCTTCTGGCAACAAGGACAAATTTGATGCAGCTCTCAGCAAGGCACAGTTATCATAGCAGGGTATCCACATGACAGTGGCTCTTGAAAGATGGAGCTCTGTTCTTAGCTCACACAGGAGCAGGAGATAAGGGTGAAGAACCTTATCAAGCTGTGAATTCCTCACTGCTTAGACTGCATCATAATTTAAACTGAGATTTCAGCATTCAGTAGCAGCCACCACAAATTTGGCTGGCCCTCTTTTGAAAACAAAAAGAAAATAACTTGTAAATCAAATACACTAAATAAATATATCTGCTGCTTTCTTTAAAGGCTTTTTCCAAAGACTTGTGCACTTCATCATATTAAATGGAGTAATTTCTCTTTTATTTATCTGTTTTGATATAAAGGGCAATAACCAAACTGAAATGTATTGACTCAGACTTTAAAGTACAATAGCAAGAGTGCTGTTTTCTTTGGTTAAAAACCTGTGGTTAGACTACTTACATAGAGAAGTGTTTCAAAATTTATAATTTCATGTAAAATACAAGGAAAACAAACCCTCACCCTGCATGAAATCAAGCAATGAACTCCTAAAGCCTTGTGCAGTTTGCCAGAAAGTGTAGAGCAAGATCTACAAGGAGAAATAAAAACCTGTCTGGGGCAGATTAACCTGAATTTAAACTATGTTGCACTGACATAAGGGAATTTTTTTCCTGCAACTTCATGTATAAACAGGGAAAATTAAGCAAATAATGAATTAGATCTGAACAGGTAATAGTCTCATATGAAAATCCTCCAGTTAGCAGACTTTTAGTGATGTTACACAGCTCCAAAAGTAAGGATACTTTAGCCAGTAAAAAGCACACTGGAATTCCTCTTGTTTGCTTTCTAGTATCTGATCCTTTAGGATTTCCATTTTCAAGCTTTTCTGTATAGCCAGGACACAAAGATTCCTGTAAATTCAATACTCCAGTGGCCTTCAGAGAAGCACCATGATTTTGCAAGAGCTCAGAACAGCACATTTTTGGTGATTGTGCTTTTTTTTTTTCCAGGTTCATAGTGCCAGATATGAAATTACAAGTACTATTATGGCCTTTTTCCCCTAAAATAAAGTTTTATATTGGTAATGCAAAGAGAACCAAGGCCCCAGACTGACAAGACTTCATTTGAACTGATCTCTCAGCAGCCACTGTCATTTATTAGCAAATAATTTGAATGTGAAAGACATTCTGCATGATTTTATCCTGTGCTTCTCTCTTCTGAGGAGAGGGGCTTACTATACCAGTACTGCTGTAAAAAGCAAGTCCACTGGAAGCACTGAATTCCTCAATGAAGAACTGGGAGAGGGAGATGTGCTCATCTGTGCTCAGGGACTTGTTGCCATGTTTCCAGTACAACATCAGATCATCTTCATTGTATGCATCTGTGAGAGAGCAGAAACTGAAGTTATAAAGTTACTAAAGTTAATCACTCCCTCTTTCCTTTCTTAGGGAGAGGAGGCCACTCAAGCAATCTGGGAAAACCCCAAAGAGACATTTTTTCACACCAGTTTGTCAGCTGGCATGGAAAAAGTTTGCCAAGAGCATGTTCCACCTTGTTCCAAGTGCAGCTCAGCCCTGTGCCCTGCCAGCAGCTTACAACTGAGGCAGGGGTGAAAAAGCAGATGTTTCACAGCAACACAAGCACCCATTTTCATTTTTCCAACAAGTCAAATATTGACATTTTAATTTACTTTTAATCTGCACATCTTTTTTCTCAGAGAAAAAACCCTCATGCTTTTTGACAGATTTTTAGATTTAGGCCTTGGAATAAATAGCCAGTGGGAATAAAGCAGGGTGCATCATGGTTTTTCCACCTTCTCAAAGTTCACTGAGGTCTGGAAAGACACCAAGCTGCTTACAGTTCAATATGTACATGCTGAAGGGTTCGGGTGACACATCAAAGTAAGTGAAAGAGGTATTATGCACAAGATGGAGTGCTGGTAAGAATGCACATGTGAAGAACAATTAGGAGTTAAACTTACAGCTTTCCAGTTCTAAAGAACAGTTCTGTGTGTCCAGAGGAAAGCGACTGAAATCCATGAAGCACATAGCAGAAACTGTTATTCTGCAGGAAAGAAGAGAAAAGCAGAAATAAAATGAATAATTTCACACTTAGCTGTGCACACATCTTAGTACCAATCTGCTGTTTAGAATCCTATTGATTGAGGTTTTCTGCCCTTTTAGATGCTTCTAAAATAGCCTCAAGATGGTGAAATAAAGTTAAATCAGTGAGAGATCATCTTTCTTTTTTAATCAACATAAATAGTCTTTATTATTAAATACATTACCTTTGATTTTTAAACCCTATATTTGACCTGATCCTTCATTAGCCTTTCTCACATTTTATTTTGAAGGTTTACAATTACAAAGATTAACAAAGGGAGTTCATATTTCCTGACTTGATTTCTCACAGACTGAAGTAGATAATATTACAGATTAGAGCAAATATTATTCCAAGGGATGTTTTCCCAGCTAGAATGATTATAATATTTAATTGTAAAAAGAGATTAGCTGCAACTTCTGGAAGCTTAGTCTCCTCTTAAATGAAATGCTTTATATTGTAAAAAGCTTAAGGAAATCTAGGCAAAGCCTATTTCCCATTCCACCTGCTTTTTCACAAAGGTTGAGAGGACAAATACCCCTTTGTACTTAATAAAGAACAAAAAAAATTGAACTTGCTAAGGGGCAGAAAATTAAATATGGTACATATTGCCAAATTTCCCTTTCCTGTCACAGCTTGCATGTCATTTGATGGATAAGTTCAATTTTTCAGTTTTGCTCAAATGGAATCCCACAGGAATTTCAGTGAGGGTGATACAAGTGCCCTTTGAAAACCTGTGCTCAGTAACCACACTGTGGCTGATTTTTTACAAATATAGGACTTTACTGGCTTGAAATGAGATCCCAAGAGTGGGACATGCATATGACTTCCAGCTATGGATGTTGTTTCCATCCTTCAGCTATTGGCTAAAGGACATGGGGAACAAGAGCAAAAGAAAGTCTGTTTTAGCAACAGATCTGGATTTTGGTTTCACTTTGCTTCAATAAAACCCTGGATGCCAGGCACTAAAGAAAAGCTGGGAAATTTGCAGATTTATTTCATGTAAGTATTTGGAATTTAATTTACTTACTACATATAAAACTGGCAATACAAGAGGGGGTGTTTCAAGGCACATCTAAGGAACAATTCCTGCTTCTCATTTGGAGAATCACTCATACAAGCCTGAGTGGAGGGGTATAAATCCTCTGATTCCCCCCTTCTCAAGAATTATGGAAATTAATACAGCAATAAAAAGCACACTTCACCTCATTGTTCCTTACTGTCAGTGTGACTCTTGAACATACACTACTTGTAAGTGGTGTACAATTGTTGTGAGGATTTCTGCAGGTCCTCATGACAGAGGAGATGAATTCATTAATTGTTGCAACAATTATTACACGGCCACAACCTCAAATGCTTCCATAAATCTTCAAACTGTCTAGATTGGATGAAATATCACTTCTGTGCTCACAGCTAATTAGTACCAAGCTGAATTTCTGCAATACACAGGCCTCACATCCCTTACCCTAGAGGGAAAATTGCTCCATTAAAACTATTTCTGCCACATCATCCAAACCTCCTTCATAAAGCAAAGCAGTGACATATAGAGGGAAGGGAGACACATTAATGACCTTGCTATTCCAGTTCTGGAATTGCTGTTTCACTTTCCAGTTCCTTTTAGTCCCACAACACTGGGGGTATCAGCACCAAAAATCTGTTCTCTGTGCCTATCTAGAGCCCAGGTTTGTATCACTGGCATGTTAACTGGTAAGCCAGGGTGAAAATAGCTGAGACAGTTTCAAAAGACTCAGGAAAAAGAATAAAACAACAAAAACCATGTTTTTTTCTTTCTTAGTAATTTTGGGCTTTACTGTACTCAGTAGCAATACTGCTAGAGCCACTGGCAAGGAATTAACACTTGTTAACTCCCTTGACAGGAAACAATGTCTGAATGATAGAAAAAATACATTTTCAATCCTCAATTTATTTTCCCACTGGAACACCAGTTTCCCATGATGTGCTGCCAGGGGATTAATGCCAGCCCAGTATGAGAATCTTAGAATTACTTGCAAATGTTTCCAGTCATTTCAATTACAGCCAATACACGACAATTGCAGCCATGGATGTTCTTAGGGAAGGTTATTTCCTCACCTCAGACTGAAGAGGACGTTGCCATCGGGGTACACTCGGAGCATGATGTTTTCCACAGTTGTATCATGGATGAAAGATCTTTTGGAGTGCACAAAAAACACATCAGGCACCCAGATCTTTTTTATCAGCCGTCCATCAAAAGTCATACTTTTGTTTTTGTTGCTACGGAATGAGAGCCTCTCATCCTTCCAGTAGTGTCTGAGATATAAAGTCATTGTGAAGTCCTTTGTTTTATTAAAAATAAAAGGAGACAATACTTGTTTTTAGTCATGTGCAATAGAAAACACTACAAATTACATATGCAAAGGATCAATTTCTTCTCTGCGCATTATCTGAAAGATCCTCAATAAGAGGAACCAAGCACCACTCAATGAGTTTGAATTTGAATATTGATGAGATTTTGTCTTGTCCCTAGTGTCTGAGGCTAAGACTTCATTTATCCTTAGATAAAACTTCTACATATTTCAGTGGTCTTCTGGATTGGGCCAGCTGTGCAGTGATAAAGAAGCTTTAAACCAGACAAGGGTAAATGGGAAAAAATGTTTCCTCTGGAAATCTTCACAACCTTCTCCAAGAATGGACTATGGTTCCTTTACAAAGGGATTAATTGGAGTTCTTCATGACCACAGGTCAATTTTTAAAATCCACAAATCTGTTCATTTTGTACAAATATTGCACAGGGGCTGAATTAATACATTTACTAATTAAATGCATCAAAATAAACAATGCAATGAATATCATAAAAGTAAGCAGTTAGATTTTACAATAATTACAATAACGATACTATTCTTTTAATATAAAATGTTATTACAGATATTTTATGATCCTATTTAGAGAAACATCACGACTGCAAATATTCATGTGGGAAGAGATGGAGAGAATGCTGCAAAACCAGTGTGAGCTTCTGCACAGCCTGACTGCTCTGTGTTCTCATAATAAATTTTGCATTATTAGGCAGACACCATTTATTTCAGTAGAACAATTGCTTCTGGTAAGAATACTGTGAAGACAGCTAGATCTTCCCCTGTAATATGATTTTATGGCCCTGTAATAGGATTTTATGTCTCGGGTAGGTTTGTAAAGGAGTGCAGGAGCTCATACTGACAATATTAGTGACAATTTGGGCTGAAGAATGAACAGCCTGCATTCCAGTACCACAGGCCCTAACTGCAGTGTCTCCTCTCCAGGACCATTTTTGGAACTGATGTTTCTCTTTCCATTTGTTATGATCACAGCTCCACCCATGCCACAATGGCATGGGATATGGAATACTCAAATTTGCATAGGCAAAAGAAGCAAAGGACATGAAGCCTCATCATGCAATGGAGCAGTCAAACCAGAGCTGCTTACTCTGAGCTGTTCCTCTGTCCCAGGGAGAAATTGAACACTTACTAGTTTAAATGCATGCCTCAAGGCAAGGATGTGCTCTTTAGAGTCTGCTTTGTTTAAGTACATTATTCTGTATCATCCATCTGGATGTTTCTGAACCCCCTGTATTTTTACTGAAACCCTTTATTCCAGTTCTGCTCACCATGTCAACTTCAGAGATGCTGTCAATGCTCTCCACCTGCACATCAATGCCCACAGGTATTGGGGACCCTGCATGGGAACAGAAAGAGGCATGAGGAGCAAAAATCCTTATTTTTAAAGGGAAGACTGCAACACCAGCAGGATACAGAGAGTACTCTATCCCAGAATTTACTGCAGTCTCTCCACCTTAAATCGCTGAATGATAAAAGGCAACAAAGTAAAACCTGAAGCTAAGCAGTTGGGAAAATAAGCACAAGAAAAATTACAGCCAAATATTAAATGATTCCCACTCTTTTCAGTGTGAAATATCAAGAATGAAGGATCTAGTTCTATGTGGGTTATGTTATCCCACTAATTGATTAATCACTTCCTAACAGGGGAGGAAGAGAGGAGCATGCATTTATGCATATACAAACCACCACCCCAAGAATATTCTGCTTTTGGCATGAAAATCAGTAGTAATTATTGTACATGGGATTCCAAACACTTTTGTAAAAATAGCCAGCTAAAATATTTTTAAAGTACACATTTCAAATAACCAGTTAAAAACATGAATACAGGGAAGTCTGAACAGCAACAGCTTTTCTAACTTGTCTTTCTCTTGTCTTTTCCTTTTAGCCCTGTCAAGCCAAAATAGTCCAGGAACATCACTCTTGTGATAACCAGCCACAATACTGTGTCCCTTTTTGGAATTATCCTTAAAATAGCAGCCTTCGAGGATTACACAGCTGCCTCCAGTTCTTACCAGTAAAGATCTTGAACTATTTTAGAGGTATTTTTAAATCTGGCTCTGTAATCTCTTGATTTTACTTGTCTTTTTTAATGGGTAGTCTGTCCCTGCACAGAACAGATGAAGATGCAATGTGCATGGGAAAGCAAGGTGAGATGTGCTCAGAGTTTGCAGGGCACACCAGAAAGTATTTAGGCCCTGACAAGAGCTGAGCTCTTTGGCTCAGAAATCATGTCTCTCTTTGAGAGGAATGCCTCCCTCAGCCTCTTGGCCAAAGCCCAAAATAAGATTTGGGACTCTAGAGAGCAAACTTTGTTAGTGAAACACCAGGCAGCACTTGGAAAAATGCTGCTTCTTCTGGAGAATAGAGACAGGAAAAGACAGCTGCTCCAGAGGCTGATGCACAAAAGTATCAATAAATATATTCAGCCAGATTCCTTCATACCAAACAATGGAAGTTTTTATACCTCTCCTAAAGTAGTTTTGCCCACTTCTTGCTTTGTATTGATCACAACATCAAAATCATTTATTTACGCTAAATACCAGCTTGTACCAAGCACTGGTACAAAAGTGTCTGGTTGTAATCTGAATCATCTTTTCTGTATTCCACTGAAACCTTGTAAACTAAAAACAGGCTTAGCCAAAGTAGAAGTCATTGTGGAATTTATAGCTGATGTGAGCATCCTTCACAAAAGGCATTCACACATCATTTAAATGCAAACAGCAATTTATACTGAATTATGTGGGTGGAACAGGAGGAAAGGGGGGGCAACACTCAATGTCAAGAAAGGTTTTACCAGTTCCTGAGTCAAGGACAAATCTGAAGCAAATAAAGTTAAATATCTCCCATCAACATTCTTCAGGCATCAAGGAGCTAAGCACAAATCATATCCCAGAATCAGACATCTGACTTTCTAAGCCACATGTCATGTGTAGTGAGGAAAAGGCTTTTCTTAGTGACTGCTGCTCCAAGTGTGATGATAGCAGTTCTAGAATTTTTTGGAATTTGAAAATTACAGACAATTTCTTACCCAAACAAACATTATTCCAGCATGGGCAAAATTTCCATCAACAATTCAGCTCCTCTGAGCAGATACAAAGGAACTGATCACAGAACTAGAAATCAGTGGCAGCTTATGGTTATGTTGGTTGCATGCACACAAACCAAAGTGCCACTTTTCTATAAATACACACAGAGACACCAGATTCTTTGAAAGGACAGCCTGTACTGCACTGGGAACTACTATAAAAATATGTTGGTGGTGACAATGAACAGCATAAAAGAAATCAAAACCTATGGCCAGAAGAAATACAGTGAACAATTCTAAAGTGAATTGAATTAAAAGGGAAGTGTTACAATTAAATTTGTTCCTGATTAGGCAGAAATGCAAGATGTGTGAAACAGACTGCTTGAGAAGAGATTCCTCTTCTCTGTCTGAAGAAAGACAAAGACCTTAGTCATGATGCTTAGTGTGGAAACACTGTCCAGTCTAGCATTCACCACAGAGAATTATAAAAGCCCATCCCCTATCCCATCTCTGATCTGTTAGATCCATTTCTAACAGATCAGAGCAGCTGCAAACATTTCCTTCCTATTCTGACTCTACTTTGGCAACAAATGTGAGTAGATAATAAAGAGAGTAAAGACTGCACAGATATGCAGCCCTGATCACTGTGCTGTTCAATTTTCTCATCTGGAGCACCTCTATATCATTGTCACTAACACACCCAACAAGATACATACTGGCCTCAGTCTGGTCTAATCCTTCATGGTTTTTGGAAACATTTGTGTGTGTTTCCCTCACTAGAAACAAGGATAATTAACTATTGGGAACAGGCTGCTAGGAACTGTAATTTCTTCATCCCTTGGATTTGTTTTGTAACAAGAGGAAGTTTTTATAAAAAAAACCACAATTACAGTAAGATTTGAAATGGTTCCTAAACCAGCCAAAATAGGAAAGCAATTCATCTACCTCTGTGTCTGCACCACAGCTTTCTCCCTGCTAGACTGAGAATTTCAATCTCTGGCTGACCATCAGACAACAGCATCAAATTCCCTTTAAAAAAAGCAACCAGAGCAAAGCTGTGGTTTTTATTTCCCAGTTTGACAAAACTGGGGATGGCAGAGAGGATTTTGTTATTAAATTGAGCAGCTTCAGTTGCTTCTGGAGGGTCACTACAAATCATTATTTTAGAGGGATTAGTGATTTTCACAATGGAGGCTCCACAGATTTTCAGGATAATTACTCCTCAGCAGAAAAAAAAAAAAAAAAGCATTGTTTTCAGACAGGTTTAACTTCATGCAAGCCATTTCCAGACTTTTATTTTAAAGGTTTAAGCATAGCAAAAGAACTCCTTGATGAGCATGGAATTTTATTAATAGATAATACATCAGGCAAATTCTGTAATACCCTTTCTAGAAGGGATATTATGTAAAAAGGCTATCCTTTTAGCATTTTTAGGATCAATTTCCACAGTAATAATGACTGGTTTAGTGAATGCTATAATATTTTTATAATAGCCAGACCGTTGGGCACACAACAGATTGCACCTGAAGGTCTATGGGATAAATATTGAATTTAGAAACAACTGAACCCAGTTGGCTTTGTAAGAGTATATGCTGGGAAAAAAAGGAAGGTCTAGAAAAATCTGCCAGTAGGAGATAGAGACCAGGGGAGAATTAGGATCTGTAGGTAGACTTTGTTCTAAAAAAGAGGAAGAAAACGGATAGAAATGTAAACAAGCTCAAGGGAGGTGAAGCTTTGTGGATTTTTGAAATTTCTTCTGGCAATGACAGAAACAGGAGAATTACAGGCAACAGTATTTTCTTCTTGTTACTACTGTATTTATTTCTTATTTTTGTAAGAAACGAAGGTGGTCTGGTATGAGCAGTAACCAGCTCTTGGAATAGAAGATAATAGCAATGTGAAAGAAAAATCCAGTGGAAGACTATTACAGGTCTTTCAAATAATCACTATATTTCCCATGGCCCCCTCTCCTGGACCCCCAGCTATTCATTCCAGTAAGAGATAATAAAAAGCCATTCCACTTTCACCCATGTGAGTCTTCACCGCAGGGGGAAGATGTTTTTCATCTTTCAGGGAGAGCTGTGGTGCAAAAACGAAAAGATCTTGGGGGCAAAGAGCTGTTAGAATTGCAGCACTTTTTGAACATACACTGGGCTATATTTTCTTTCCTTCGCCCCCTCCTTTACCTTTATGTGAATGTAAATGTTACTAATTTATTTTGAAGAGGGAGGAAGCATAAAAGGGGAGTGATATAATGGGATTTCTGATCCTCTGAAAATTCAGAATGAAGATTATGTTTAATTGCAGATTGAGATGCAAATTTTCAGGAAATACTGCTACCTCTTGACCAGCCAAATGCTGCTAAATTATTTTCATCATTTCCAATACTTGCTTATGTTATTATCTTCTATATTGGTTGAAAAATAAGAGATCGCCAATTTTAAAACTTTAATTAACACAATTTTACAACTTTAACTAACAAACCATTTTAAAACTTTAACCAACACACTTGTAGTGTAGAAAACTACAGGTCCTTAAGACACAATGTAAAAGAAAAAAAAATTATATAAAACCAATAAATATACATATATACACACATGCATCTGTTACTTCGACCAGTACTTTGAAATAAGATAGTTCAGAAAGTAAAAGAAAATAGATAAATAGATGTATAACAGGGGGGAAAATAGTAGATTTAAAGCATTTCTAAGGATTTGCTCTAAGACGTCTCTCAACGTGGAGTTTTGGCTGCTATGGCAGCCTGCATGGTGGCACTCAGATCTGAGCTGTTAAAAGTCAGGACATGCTGAGGAGTCTCATTCATTGTCTGTGTTCACCCTTTCTTGCTGAGTTTTAAAACTTGGGGTTAATCATTCCAAGAAGTGCTGGCAGCATCATTTCATTTCTGACTTTTTCTCCACTCCCAGTTTAAGCTGCCTTCTCACTTCCAAACCATACAGGACCATGACATTACACAGAAGGCAACAATCAAACATTAACCACAACAAAAAATTTAGGAAAGGAAGAAAGCACCACCAACTTCCATCAACAACTCAAGAGCCTGGCTTAGGGAGTAAATACAATGCAACAATGTCAAGTTTAGATTTTTAAAGTTTGGGTGCACTGAATTGTTGGTTTGCCTCACTTATCCTCACTGTATAATGAACTGCAAAGTAACATTTTTAAAGAGTAGGATCAGCTTGCCAGCAGTTGCTGGGTTTGCTTCATCTCAGTGCTCTGTGTTTCTCTGGCTTTGATATCTAATCTGCTACTAAACAGACAATGTCAGGACTAAATTTTAAAATTTACGGTCAGAGAGTCAAATTCTGATTGTGCAGCTGCAGTGGCACTGCAATCAACAGAAGAATGCCAAAATACACTCATATAAATGGCAGTAGAGTTGTGTTCATTTGGTCAAAAAATGGATCTCTTACCTCCATAATTATTTCCAGTAACACTGAAGCCAGTAGCATCAGTGTCCAACAGTTCTACATTTATTTCCCCCACATTTTTTCCTGTGCATGTTTGCTCAGTTGACAAATCAAATTCAGCATGTGCTCCCCCTGTTTTTCCTTTGTACAACTTAACTGTAGGTACTAAAAAATTCTGGGTCCTGTGGTCTGCTCATTTACATTGCATGTGTGGAGCTAAATGAAATCAAGCAAGGCAGACTTAGATTTAAGAGTTCCCTGAACTGAACTAAGGAATCTGCAGCAGCATGAATTTTCTTGCTTTTCTTTTGCACTCTTTGCACCAGTTTCTCCTAAACTGGTGCAAAGAGTGATTGACCTTCTCAGGCAAAGGGGCACAATGGAGCCAGATTAACAAAATCTGTCATTCCAACTCCCTGACATACCAAGAAAATCACAATGGGGTATAGGAGAAGGGAAAAAGCCTGTCCCTCTTCTAAAGGTAAAGAATAAATACTTTTTTAAATCAAAAAGGTAAAGAATAAACACTCATTTTTCATCCAGCCTTCCTGATCTGTTTTTTTACTGTTGTAAACTGATGCATTGTGCTGAGCTGAATAAATCATGTGATATGGCACGTGACAGAGACAAGCTCCTCATGAGTCACAGTCATGAGTCACAGAGATGCTTCATTAAATTTGATGAAAACAAACCTAACATTTCACCTGTGGTAACTGCACAAAGCCACAGTGCTGTAAGTCTCAGTGCAGTTGAAAGTTATGTTGTAACTGCTGTGGCAATGACTGTAGCAATGATATCTCTAATTTCTCCCTCTCCTCTGGGTGAGTTTCCTCCTGCTGCACAATCATCACTATTTTTCAGAGAAACCCACACCCCATGTCTGCTGTCGTAAAATAATCCTGAGGATGTTATTCAGATTCATGTTTCTGTAGAGAAATTTGTCTGATGAGGTCACAACTGTGTGTTAAATCTCTGCTACTGCCTTATGAATGCCAAACCTCTCCTTACTACAGCAACACCACTGAAATCAATGGTAAAACAGGAATTCTGGAGTAGAAATTTGGGACTGACACTCATTTCACTGAGACTTTTTTCACTTTGTGCTGTAAAAATGCCAGTGGATCTGTTTTAGTCTAAGAGAGATTCACATTCGACATCTTAAGAGAGTTCTGAAAATTTGGAGGTGTGTGAAGAATAAGGTGCTTCCCATGCCACTATGGCATGTGGGAGACAGAGGAGAAGCAGAGCTGAGACACTCTCCAGCTTAAAGGGATTTCTGAAAGACAGGAGTATGGCTGAAATCACAGCCAGGGCAATGTGATGAGTGAGAGGCCTGTGCAGTGAAGTCAGTGGAAAAACTACAGCTGGCTTCAAGAGGAACTGAATGGGCTCTGTGACGAGTCATCTACAAAAAAAGGACAAGAGAAAAAGCCTGGGTGTGAAAAATCCTCACTGCCTGTGGAAAATTACGACTGCCAGATCACAGGGTATGTTCTCAAAGCTGCTTTTATGTACATCATCAATACTGTTTTCTGGCATGATCCAGTGATAAAGGACATCCCAAACCACTGTCTGCTTTCATGGATATGCTACCTTCTTTCTGAGGTGACACTCTCAAAAATTTAAATTCCTTGCAAGGTAACAGAAGATGTCCAGATTAACAGATATTAGACGAGACAGGTATTAGGCAAGAGGAGATCTGAATTTCTGTTGCCAAGAAACAGACTATATCTCAACTATTGTTCAAAACCAGGCAAGGTTTTTGCTGTCTGACAAGACATCATTTCTGTGGTAACAAGAAACCCTTTCCTATTCTCCCAGTGCATCCAAAGATGCTTTCCTTACCCATTCTCCCTCTTGGCATGATCAGCAGGCCCCAGATCCCAGCAGCTGGTGTCAACAAGAGCAGCTCCCCAGACCTCAGCTTCCCTCCCAAATCTGTGTTTGTCTACACAAGTGATTACTGGTCCTCATATATTTTATTTTGGCCTCATAATCCAGAGGAGTTCAGTCTAATTTTCATGAATCGTGAAAAGGGAAGTGGTGACGCAAAGGCTCAGACAAAGCTTATTAGTGGGGCAGCTTTCTCATTTTCCCTTCCATGAAGGAGAGTCAAAATTGAATCCAAACTGTGAACATCCCATTGAATAGTCCCTTGATCCAGATGCAATTTAGTTAAATGAACAAATAATCATCACAGTGCCCAACAGACAGAAACAATATCATAATAAACTGAAGGCCTGTGGGTAGTTGTTTTTGTTTTAATTTTGTTTTTAATTTTGTACACAGCAAACAGATTTAGGAACTGATGGATCATTTCAATCTCTCAAAACAAATCTGATGACTTAATAATTTGCTAATTGCTACTAGACTGTGCAGTTTACAGGGATACCTTAATCACTGATCTCAAAGAACCTTATTCTAACACTATTTTTTACTTAGTTCTGTAAAGCAGACAACTTGAGCAGTTTCTCCTATTGATACACTAAACACACAGAAGCCCCTTGTCTTTGACTATTTCTATATTTCTTTATTTCCTGAAGTACAACAACTGAGGTGTGCTGCCATTAAGTCTGCCATTCCATTTGAAATGACAAAGTTGAAGTAAGTCTGAAGTATCCTCCAGAGAGAGAATAAACTCTTACCAGCCCAGTGCAGGCATGTGCTGCTTACCTCCAAATCCAGGTCTCAGTGCAAAGTCATGGTCCTCTATGTGAAGAAGCTGCTCAGATTTGAGTGGTCGGACCTTCGTGCTGTCAAGTTTCCTCATTTTAATTTCTCGTTTGCTATGTTAAAAAAAAAAAAAAAAAAAACTTAATTTATTTCTGCTGCCCTGACATTCATAGTGTTAGTCAAATGAAATAGGGACCTGGGAATACTGGATAGCTGAATCTGGAATGTTAAGGGTGACAACTGTGCTAATAAAGCTGGAGAAAGATATATTGGGAAGGGTTGGGAAATGAGGTATGAGGGTGCCCAGGTCCATGAAAAACACCATGAAAAACATTTATGAGAAGTCCCAGGAAGAACTACTAGATCCTCTGCTGTTCTCCTCAGAGATTGTAGCTATCATTACACAAGAGAATAGAGCTGTTTAAAATTATTATTCACATAAACACTTGCAAATCAAACTTGGAAATAACTCAACATATCCATGGTTTAACCACTTCATTCATTATCCACACTACAGAGACAATTATTTCTTTTTTATAAATGTGTTTTTTTTCCTAGAAGCTCAAATGAGTCAATGATTTTTGTAGAAGGACTGAGAAAGGATGATCCTGGATCCAGGGACTTGCAGGGGGACTGGCTTTAAGTGGAAAGAGAATAGGCTTAGATTTGATATCAGGAAGAAATTCTTTTCTGTGAGGGTGGTGAGGCACAGGTTACCCAGAGAAGCTGAATGTGGATGCCCATCCCTGGAAGTATTCAAGGCCAGGTTGGATGGGGTTTTGAGAAACCTGGTCTAGTGGAAAGTGTCCCTGATTATGGCAGGGGGGTTGGAATGAGATGCTCTCATCATTTTATGATCTACTGTACACATTAGGAACACCTTTCTCACAGAAGTGTTCTCATGGTGAGAACAACGAAACGTGGGAACATATTGCTTGGGCAGGTTTTGAGATTCCTTTCACTCAGGCTATTTCAGAATAGGTCAGACATTTATTTGCAGGAATGACTTGAATACAGCTGCTTTGCCACAGGCAAAGGACTCTCCCTAGACACAATTTCTTTCATGCCTTCTGTGATTCTCTGGGACTTTGCTGCAAGCAACTGTAGTTATTACTTTTGACTGAACGATAGAAATGTGTTCTGAAGATTGGCCTTGTAGTCAAACACTGCTTAAGGCAAGGTATGGAATACCTTAGGATAAGGTGTATGCCTCTATGTACTTATTTTTGTCCTCCCTCTTGCTTTTTTCTTAATAAAGAAGCCCAAGAAATTACTTCTACATTACAGGAATGATGAGGTGGCTGCTGGGCTACTCAGAATTGCTGGGCTTGAACAAATTCATTTACCTTAGTATTCCTGAATGTCTCTGGCAGTGCTGTCTGAATCAAATTACCAGGTCAATCAGATGGTCCATGAGGCATTTCAAATACAGACTTTAGTTTTCTGAGTATGAAAATCATGTGGATGGTGAAATGCAAGCCCACGCTTCAGAGAATTAAAATCACCACAGATCAAGCCTGCATCAGGGTAGAATGGGCAGCAGAACTGAACAGCTGCAATGTTCTACATGAGGAAATTCTGCTGCCTGGGATCCAGGAGAGGAGAAAATGATAAATTATGTTCAGAATGCCATGGCACAGCTAATACAGTTGGGAAGCATGAGGTTATTTGTCATCTGATGTGCCAAGGAAAATGCCTGTTTGATGCTCCGAGGATTTCACTGGAAGAAGCAGGCTGGAACTGATTTATCTATTACAACTTCTCACTAGAAACAAGTCTGTGACTGAGGAAGACTTTCCCTGGACAAGAGAGGCAAAACATAAGCTACCAGGGCAGGAATTCTCTACTTAATAAGCCACTGGGAAGAGATCTTATGGCATTTTAAGCCACAAAGCTATTTGGAAGGAACATGGCCTGCTAGCTGCTCAAGGTAATGAGCTTAAGCATGCTGAACAGATTCTTACACTCCTGCAAAGTATTTGGAAGCCTATGGAAGTAGCTATCATGCATTGCAGAGGTCATCAAAAAGGGATAAAAGCCCCCGAACTGGGAAATCACTTTCCTGGTAAAGCAGCAAGAGGGGTTGCAGTAAAGGGCATTCTTGCAGTGGTACCAGAGAAAGAAATAGATTTGTTGGAGTTTACCCCAAAATACAATCACAGGGATCACAAATTAATTAAGTTTCTTAACCCTGTGATCAAAGAAACAGGGTGGGCTGCTATCCCAGTAAGACAGGTTGTAGTTCCACCTCTGCTCCTTCGAGAAATAGCCCAGCAGGAGCATGAGAGTACCCACTGGGGAAAATCCTTTAAAAAATCTGAAGAAAGTAGTAATAGAGAGAAGAATGATTGATACTCTACAATCTATACTAAGCAAGTGTGAAACCTGTTGTAAAAACAACCCTGACACAAGCAAAAGAGCTGTGTTAGGGGTAACGAAGACAGGAGATCTCCCAGGAAATTATTGGCAAATAAATTTTGCTGAGATGCCACACAAGGAGGGATGGAAATAAACACTGGTACTGGAGCATCCCTTCAGTGGATGGCCTGAAGCTTACCCCTGTCATACCAACACAGCAAGGGAAGTAGTGAAAGCTTTGCTTAATTATGTCATTCCAAAGTTTGGGGTTCCTTTGGGAATGCCATTAGATAAAAGAACACATTCTGTTGCGACGGTAGTTGGGGAAATTAGCAGGATTCTGGGACTTGTGGTAACCACATATTCTCTGAACAGAGAGAGACATAGTTCTCCCAGGATTTTCCTGGGAAGCTGTGAGAAGCTGTGGGAAACTTAGAGAGAAGAATTCCAACAATTACTATCTCTCTTTCTGTAACAATTGTTTATAGATATGATTCTCCTGAGTATGCTATTCATGGTTCACCAGTAGTGTGAGAGAAGATTCCTAAAGGCCAATCAGGTCCTAGGTCCACCATTGTTTCTATAAGAACTGCAGATTTCTAATAATAAGATGTCTTTTAATACCTTCTGATGATGGAGTCTCTGTATCACCTTTGGCTGACCCCAGTACCCCTTTGGTGATATGGGACTTACATGGGACCTGCACACACCATACAGGCCCCACGTGAGTAGCAAAGTTGAATGTATGAATGGAACCCCCAAAACCCAGATTTGTAAGATTTGTCCAGAGACATCCAGGACACAGGTTCAAGCCTTGCCTACAACCTTGCTGAGAGCCTGCATACAGCCAAGGCAGAAAGACAGCACAAGTCCCTATGAGATTATATGGCAGGTCATATCAGGTTCCACATGTCCCAAGGGAAATTCATAGGAAAGGTAAAACTGATTTGCAGAAGTACTTAATTGCTCTGAGTTCCATCTTGCAGAAGCTCCAGAGATTTGTTGTGTTATCCAAGCCAATAGGATTGGACACACCTGCTCATCCATTCCAGCCCAGAGATTGGGTCTATACCAAGTGGTGGGACAGTTACTCCTTGAAAGCCAAGTGAAAGGGACCATTCCAAGTTTTACTAACCACCCTCATTTTGGTCAAGGTTGCTGGCAAAGGACTGTGGATCCACTACTTCAGAGTGAAGGAAGCTCCCGCTCCCAAAACCATTAAGACAGAGACTGGTAAAAATCAGGAGGATGTGGTTTAAACTGTTTTTTACAAGTCTGTTGTCTGCCCAACTGGTAACCATGATTCAGAAGACAGATGCACCTAAGGACAGGAGATCTCTCTTCACCTAGCTGCAGTAGTAGCTACAAAGAGAACCCTGGTATTGGTGTAGGTCTGGGCAATAAAACGTTATTGGTCTCAGTGAGGCACATGCTCAAGAAACTACTGCTTCCACTCACAGCTGTGCTTCCCACAGCTGTACTTCAGGCAAGGGCTTATATTATGTAAATTAAATGGCAATCTATAATTACATTCCAAAAGAGGTCATAAAAAGCACTTGAACTGTTTCAGATCACATAGGGAATTCACTCCTGTTGGTACTTCTATATTAAATAATTGGGAGCACTAACTTTTTGGCTGAACACTATTGCACGGACCTTGGCATTTGTCAGCGATCTGAAAGAGCAGTTAGTCACTGCCTACAAAACCAAAACAGCTAATTCAGAATTAATTAACAATGGACAAAGACGTGTCAGGCTTTTAAAGACAAATTTAGCTGCTCCTACCTAGCCTTGAAAACCATTAGCAAATGAAAGGCTAAAGGTCTGCTCAAGGGGCCTTAGATCATTTTTTGTTAAAGCATTTAATCACTTAATGCCATCAGTGTAGCTCCATAAACCAATGGCATGAGTGGCTCGTGCCTCATCTGGTTGTCTTTAACTTACCAGGCTATCCAAAGTTTATGCTGGTTCAAGGAGGAATCAGACAAGATCATGGAATAGCACTAAATCTACAGAACATCCAACACAGGATGTTGCTGGAGGAAATTTGGTGACTTGGTACAGCTGTGAATATTAGGGGGAAATATCTTATATGCCCTGTCCTTATTCATCCAAGGTTGTGCTTGCAAGCCCTTGTTATAAACTCAGTATAGTACAGGGATCCCTGGAAAGATCTGGCTTGGCTGTTCTTCTGTTTCAGAGCTCTGCTAATAATATGGTAAAAGTTCTTGTAGAAAACTAGAGAAAGGGCTTTTTCCCCTACCATCCTTTCACATTCAGAATTAAACTAGGCAAGTTCATGAGAAGAATACTATTTTGGTGCCTTTTGTGAAAAGAATATGCTGGATGTCATGGCCATAAGTTTCTTTCCAGTGTTGCATCCCTAAGATATTTTGGCTACTACTAAATCAAAGGTAGAAGTTACAGAAATCTTCTTCCAAGGGGAGTCTGTGGGGTAATCCAGCAGTGTGACCTCTTAAATGTTTAAATACATCCATCAAGCCTTGAAGCCCAGATAAATGAAAAAATCAAAATTGCACAGTTCTCTCTCACATACATGAAAATGCATTTCTAATTGTTCAGTAACATCAGCAATATGTACTAAGAAAAAACCTAATATTTTGACAATCAAACGTTTTGTTCTTTGCTGTAGGAAATGGACTATGAGAATAATCGCTTTCTCATGTACTTTTGGTTAATGCTTTAAAATCTTCTTTACAGGAGAATGCAGACAAACAGCTTTGGAGGGAGAATTGGGTTACTCTATTAAAACAGTGGAACTTGTAGGTTAAGTAACATTTTCACATGGAATTCTTTATAAAAGGCCACCCATTTAACCAAGGCCATCTGTCAGCTGTGTCCCTAATAACTCTAGTGCTGGCCGAAAGATTGTTCCCCAGAAAGAAAAAGACGCTGGTGGAAAGTAAGATGCAATGTACTGGAGGATAATGCAGCCTTTAGAACAAAAGCAGAGAATGAAACAAAGAAAAATTAAACACATTTGGATCCTCTGCAGAGAAAAGCTGATTTGCTGCTGTTAAGCTTTGGGATCCTCTGTGGCTCAGATTTTGCAGTCTTCTTCCCTGTTCAAAATCACCAGGACCTTGGAAACGAGGATGTGGGATGCCAAAGATTGCCTTGTACAAAGAAAACTGCCACACCAGGCAGCAGCAGCTGGATTCCTCCTTGTCCCTCTTCTTCCTTTCTGATAACACACTAGTGCCTGTCTCACAGGATTGTCACGTGAATTCATCTGCATGTGCCAGTAAAGATCTGTGACGATGCAGAGGACACTGTGCTAACACTGGTGTTGCAAGAGGATTGTTATCAGGATGCCACAAAATTTCCTGTCTCCTACCACCCAGGCTCCCCTCCTCATTTGTGATTTTTTATGTCAACAATGGAGCAACTGCTTTCAGCCAAGGCAGAACAGGATCAATGCAAACAACAGCAGCATATGCTCCCCTCTTACCACAGACAAAAGTGTAGCATCTGAGTTTGAAATAGACCTCCCCTGCCACTACCACAACCAAGGTATTTTATTCTGTTTCCATTTGATTCTTAAGTGCTTCCTGAGACTGGCAAAGCACCAGATGAAATCTTATGTTGATACTGGGGCTACTTCTGTTTATTTTCCTTTGTTATTACAAATAATTGTGCACCAGCACTCAGACTGTTTGAAAAAGCCTGCAGAATAGCCATTCTTTTCATGAAGAAAAGAAATGGCTTGCACCAAACTTGGACCCATAACTTTGAACAGAAACCCAGAAGTCCTGAGTGACACAGCACCTCTGGGCACCTCTGTTGTGTCATCTCTTACCTTGCATTGCTAAACAGGATTTTATCAAGACTTGGAGGGTTCCAGAGATATTTCACTGCTGGATGATTGCATGAGAAGTGATACAGGATGTTAACAGCTGTACACCTGCTGCAAAGCATGTAATTTGAGGGGAAAAAAAACAGCTTAAACACATCAGAGGAGTCCATTTATGTTACTTTTCTTCCAAATGCGATATTGTACAAATAAACTATGACCTCCCGAGAAAGAGGAATTTTTCGTGGATTATCACTGGCAGCGACTGGTCTGTCCACACAGTATTAGATTATTCTAGAAACAGGCTGAGAGACCTCACATGGCAGATGTGAGTTGCCTTCCTGGGGGAAAGCACTGATACTTTGCCCAGAAATATACAGGTAAAAACCTCTCAATAATTAATAATTTTCAACCAGCTACTCAATTGAAAGGCCAAGAACAAATACAATCTTCAAGGTCTAAATACATTAAATATATTCCAGAAAGGGAACATGCTCCATCATCACTACAAATAAGCTGCAATTCACCTCATTTAGCGCCATAAAAAAGTCTTCTGTAGCTTTATAGTGTAGCTACTCTGCTCTTTAGGTAATAGAAGTAATTTTGTAGTACTGGCATAGGACTTTGGAAGGCATTTCTACTTCTTGTGATGGGAGTTAGAGGGCAAGAATACTTGAAACATCACAGAAATAATATGGTAGCCTTGTATCACATCAGGTAAAAGAGCTGTGTGTGGGTGTGAGTGGGTACATAACTGCATATCTATGAGACATTCATAAAATCACAATGTGAAAGGTCTGGTTATGAAAAATTAATTAATACTTCACCATTTCTGCTTTGGGAACATCCTATCAATACTATGCAAACTATAAACCCAGAAACTGGAAAAACAGTACAGTGAACCAAAGGGGTGTGCTGAATGGTGGCTGACAGCATGGAGTCTGCCAGTTGAACAGAGACAGATAAAGTCTAATTCTTACCTGGTATGTTTTCTTGAGAATGACATTTGTTGCCGGCGATGAAGACGGTGATGCTGACTGTGAGAACTGTGTAGTACTGCTGTTGGCCATAGGCAGGTGAGGAACAGAAGTTTCATGACCAGGACCATCTCTTCCAAAAGAGAAATGCACCTGATCCCCCAATCCACCTTGCTGACTTCTTATTTGTTAGTGTTTTTACCCTTTAGAAACAGCATAGCAGACAAAAGATGCATGTGAAGCAAGGCATCCCTGAAGAGAGAAGACCGGGGCATCCCAGTTCTGATGTCCTTGCCAAGTTCCCCTCGTATTTTGACAAATCATAAATATTCCCTCCGCTCTACATCCCTGCAGCATCTGCTGTCCAACCAGAAGCACCTTGTTTTCAGCACTGTGGTAGGTAGGGCAGTTTGCTTGGCCAGGCTGCTTTCCTCTGATCCATTGCTGCCTCTCTTTCAGCAAAGGCGCGGTTTTAAATTCTCCATCACCCGCTCAGTAACCTCTTCAACATAGCCTGTGCAGGCAAAGTGATGTCAAACATTTAATCCCCCTTAAATCCCACACAAAACCATACAAAAATCTGCCTTAATGACAAAGGTCTCTAAATTAATCTTGCTTTCTATATATGTGTGTATCTGCTCAAAATCATCTTCTGCACAGATCAAGCCCTTTGTTAACTGGCTACATTGCCCTGTCTTCCCAGCCATTAACACCAATTCTGGCTCTGTCAGCTGCCAGCATTTTGTCAGCACACACACACTTCCTTCTGAACAGAACAATATCACAGTACAAGCCCAAACTAAAAATGAACTCCTGTTTTGATATTCCCCAATAGCAGATAATATAATTTCCCCCCCTCTCTTTTTTCTTCTTCATTTTACTAAGCTCTGCAGCTATTTAATTCACCCTACATTTACAAGGTATGTGCATGTCTAAGATCCAGTATTCTTCCACCAACCCTAATTTTATCTTTATTTCACTTAGCCTGCCCTACCTGCTCAACAGAAGGTTGAACTGCAAAACATTTTATTAACAAAATGTTGCTTAAGCAATAACTTGTACATGGCAGCTAGAAATGATGGTAAGATTTCTCAGGGGCCTAAAACTGGACAGTATTGGGGACACAATTTCTTAGGTGACACAGTCAAATTTATCCTCTTCAATCCATCAGCAAGTTCAGTTGTTATTAAAAGTGACAGCATAAATTTCTTTTTCTTTATCTAAAAATCAGAGATTTGAAACAGAAAGATCAGGAAATGGAATATCCCACCCCTATCTGGCAGCTGGAGGAGTAATTTGGGTCTCCAAGAAGGAGGCTTCTTCCTAAGTAAGACAAACCCAGGAATAAAACCAAGCCCAATACTGTGTCTGCAGAGACTCTGAGCACCTACACACTCTGGGACAATAACCATGTCATGTGGACATCTACCTCCTCAGAAGCTCCCTAATATTTCCAACCAACTTCACCTGGGCCAAGAAAAAATTCTCAGGTATGGGTGATTTCCAGGTGGAGGTTACCAATGGACAGCTAATTCCCACTGTTAGATTGAACTGGGTCTAAGATCAAAGGCTCCCAACCCTACCAACCCTACTATCCATGTCATTCAGCTGTTTTGTAGTTTAATCCTTTCCTGTTCAGCAAATATAGGGAGGACCATTTGCAGCTTGGCCCAGGGACAGTCAGAGAGTGCTTCTGGTGTTATTCCCAGGGTGGAATTTCCAGATATGGTAAACATGAGCTGCAGTTAATAAAACCTGTAACAGGTTCCATTAATTTGCACTATCATTTGGGTAGGAAAAGGAAAATAAGACAATAACTCTAATGAGAATTTATTCCAGGTACAGATAAATGCAAGTTCCTGAGCCAGTCTGGTCAAGTTCCCTAATGTCACCCAGCCTACATATATACAAGTATTAGCCCACTGATTAATTTACATGTATGAAAAAATCCAAGAGCTTTTGGATCCTGCTCTTTCCCCACCCAAGCACAGGCCCAAGAGCAGCAGCAAATGATATAAAAAGCAAATGACACTCCAGGCTGTGTGATAAATATGTTACCACATTTCTGCCTGTCTGGCTACCTGCACATCCATCAGAGTTAACTCATTTCCAACTACTTTCCTCAGCTATAAAAGAATACAACATTTATATCCTGTCTTCCCTGCTAATTCTAGTTCCTATTGTTTCCAGATACTGTGGAGAAAGCCGTGTTTTGGATATTAATATAATCCCTAGCTGAAACCACTGGCTGTTATCCCCACTAAGCAGGAGACACTTAGGAATGGGGAGAGAGAGGATGTTCTGGGTGCTGAGGTTTATCCACCAAGAGCTCTCTAGGATACCTTTGGTTACATCATGTCATGCTAATGTAGAAACATGATGATTTTGTGTGCTGACCTCAAGGAACTCAAAGGAGTCCATTAGAAATAAATAAGTAAAAAGTGCTTTGTGGATTTATTTTCCAGCTGGAAAAGGGAGCACTTAGAAGTGCTGCTGCTCCAGAGATGCGGCTTTGCAGAAAGACTGGCATGTCCCTGGCCAAGCTGCACATGGATGTCCCTCCCCCAGGAGAGGGGAGTCTTTCACAGAGACACAGGAAATTAGAGCTGTTTTCATCGAGCTATCAGCACCCTGCTGCTTTATTACTCCTGGCTGTAGCAGCAACTTTACCACTAAGCTGTGCTGTTTAAAAGACTGCTCCATGGGGGATTTCCACAACATGCTGAATGTTCCTTTGACTATCCCTGCTAAAATCAGCTTTAATTCAACTAACTAACAAAATTAATAAAAGGAGAAAGGGCTGCATGCATTGACATATTCCACCACCTTCACCCATCTAATGTCATAAATATACCTTGGGAGGCCTTGCCTGAGCACACTGAAAATCTAAGCACTACCCCTCTGTCCTGTGGCACATTTCCAGGAACAGTCCAGCCCACACACATGGAGGGGTGCCCCTCCTGCAGGGGGGAATCAAAAACACTTCCACTGATGGGCATAAATATCAGTGAGGGCAAACCCACAGCAACAGGGTTTCTTAATGCTGGACCTGATTTCATTTCCTCTGGGGAAGGGAGCATTACACAGAGCAGATTATACCACCACTATAAATTACCATTAAGAAAACAGGTTAATCTCCTAAGCATTTGTCAGTAATAAATTCCAAAAAGATATCTCTTTAGAGAAGAATAAAAACAAGATAACACATTTTGCTTATATGGGGCAAGTTGCTGATCAGTTCATGTCTTAGACACAGAGCACTATCTCTTTGCTATCAGTAAAATTATTTATTTAAAATTATCTGTAGCCTATTAGAAGTTTGCCATGCTTATCTTCCTGGGAATAAACCTGGCACACGGTAACAGTGCATCAGCTCATTGAACAGTTTGCAAACAAGCAAGCAAGGAAAAGAAGCAAAGGTGAACACACCACCTGGTTTAAGAAAATGAGATGCCTTCTTCTAGTCAGCAAAATAAAACATTCCTTCTGGTAACTGCAATCTGGAGCTACAGACCCCTCTCCACCACAGATCACAGAGCAAAGCAGATTGACAACAGCTACTGTAAAAACAAGAACAGAAGAGTACCAGGGATGAAGAAATGCTTCAGAGGCTTGAATTTTGCAGAAAATCTGATCTCACCTGTAGGCCATTTTAAACATATGGAGATGAAAGACCACAGCATTCTAGCACTTTTCAATCTATTAAAAATAGATTAGCTGCAGTGAGAAGAGATGCAATGTAGAATGGGAAGTGTAGGTTTACATGGCAAGTATTTTTTTTCTCTCCTAATCAGAGAATGAAATAGTGGAAGAAAACATAAATAAGCCTCCTAAGAGGCACTCACTTCTTACAAACAACCAGAAAATCACAGAAAAAAGATTACCCACATCCATGACTCTGAGAGTGTGAACGCAATACAGCAGCATGGGAATAGGCAGCATTTTGCTTTTCTATGGTAACAGACTCAGTGCAGAGCTCTCACCATTTATATCACGGGGACTTATAAAATTAATGTTAGAATTAAGGACAGTTTGTCCTGCTTATATTAACACAAATGACAAACCACATTTCAGGAATTAAGATATCCATTCATATTTCTCAACAGGATGAAGTGGGAGGAAAGCAGAGACTGGGAATTATTATTCCAGTTTGCAGATCTCAGAACAGAGCAAGTGCTTTTACTTCTCATTACAGAACAACCAGCTGTTATTTTTCGCTAAGGTAAAGGGCAGTTCATTAAAAAGTAAAGGTCATCTAAACAATTTCCTGAACAAAGCTGCCATGTGATATGAGGTCTCCTTGGGTGTCCAAGAACCCAGTCACAAACAGGGCAAGGGACCTTCTACAAAGTCTGAAGCTTTTAAGAGCAGAGCTGGACAGTTTCCACTAAAATGACCAAAGACTAGAGACCAAATTCCATTCCTGAGCCTTGTCCAGTTTCTTACTGTCTCTGTCCACTGCCTATTCATCCAAAGGAGTGTTTTAAAACTGTAGTGCAGGATTCTCACAAGACCATAATCCACCAAAGGCAGGTATATATTTTCCCATATAAGACAGTCTCTAAATAGCAGGCTTGAACAGGTGACTGTTTGGCACAAGGGTCTTTTCTGCTTTTCCTTCAATTTATAAAACTCAGGCTTCTGTTTGCTCTGGAGCTGTGTTGGCCACATACTTTTTGTACAATCAGACATTTGGTTTGAAAGAGTAACAAGAAAAACAAAGAAAAACCACACATTTCCCCTAACTCTTTGCATTCCCCATTTCCAGAGTCTCTAAATCAGGGATTCTTTCCCTTTCATCATTCTGCCCTGGACAGAACAATCACTGAATTAATTTCATCCCTAAATCCCTTTACTTAGCTTCTACAGCAACAACCTTGAAAGTAGAACAATCAGTTTTGCTGCCTCTGGTTAAGGAACATCTGCATATTGAGGGTGATCTCTGACGAAACAAGCTGCCACATTTTACCCAGATTTACATTTGTCACAGCCTCAGTGGCAGAAAACTTTGCCTTTTTGCCACCTCATGCTGACCACAGGCATGGAATACAGCTACCCTACTTCTGCATGTATATCCATTTTTTTCCCAGGCGCAGTTTCTAGAGTTTGTTTCTTTATTTCTGTAGGATTTTTTTTTTAATCTTTCAGCCTCTTTCCCAAGTCAGAGAGGATAAAGGGGCTGACCCTTAAGCCTGAGCAATTCTCAGAAAGCAAGTGTTTGCAGCAGCACAGTGTATCCCCAAGAAGAAGGCTACTTTGACATATGTATGGCCTCAACACTGTGCTTCAATCCCAAAAGCAATATACACTACATGGGATTACTTTTTTTCCCCCTGATTTCCCTGGCAGTCTGGTCAACAGCACAGTCTCTCATCAGTGCTTACCAGTCGGATCCTAACTGCTACCTGAAGTTCTTTGGCTCATTTCACCCCACAGACCAAAAAAAACCAATTCAGCAAGTGTGTTTACTCTTTCCTTGCTGCCAAGCTGATGTGTATTAAGTATTTCTTCCAGCATTCCCTGTTTGCTGTCCAGGAATCAGCAACTTATCTCTGATGGGAACTAATTTATGAAATGTACTGCATCTCTACAAAGCTCCTTTTCTGTCACCAATGAACACAAGGAGAAAAAAAATTGTTGAATAGTTGGGGGAAAAAAATGTGCCTTTCAGCTTTGGCACTGCAAACTTTTCACCTTACAGTGAAAATAGAGACAGATTTATTGATTAAAGTCTGATCTCTACAGGTCGCAGAACAGCTTCAAAAGCCATCAGGCACAACTCTCAGTGGCTGTTTTCCAGGCTTTTCTTTCCCATTGATATCTTCCAGAGAAACATATGTTAACATCACAGAGCAGGTGCTCATTTCAAAGTGGGAAGCCAATTTTTACTGTGCGAATTGTAGTCTTAAGCAAATATATATTTAAGTTTACACACATTTGAGATTTAAGAGGAGGTAAGTGTATTTGGGTTTTCTAAGGCTTTACAACTTCTGCTTTCCTAGTGGCTGACAAAACAATGTAGTTCTAAATCAATAAAGATCTGAATAATTAATGTTAAAATCTTGAAGGAGAGAGAAGCTAAGTGATGGAAAAGCAGCAGAGGAGGATGGTTGGAAATTTGCTCATAGAATTACTGAATGGTTTGGTTTGAAAGTGACCA
Source organism: Serinus canaria (assembly GCF_022539315.1). Classification (NCBI taxonomy): domain Eukaryota; kingdom Metazoa; phylum Chordata; class Aves; order Passeriformes; family Fringillidae; genus Serinus; species Serinus canaria. Next base: position 4,101,110 of record NC_066313.1, read on the forward strand.
TAAAGACAGTCTCATTCCAACTCTCTGCCATGGGCAGGGACTCCTCCCACTAGAACAGGTTTTCAAAACTCCATCCAACCTGGCCTTGAGCACTTCCAGGGATGAGGTATCAGCCCATCTTCTCTGACCAACCTGTTCCAGTGTGGTCCCCATGCTCACAGGAAGAATTTCTTCCTGAAGCTCCAGCACCTGCCCAAACTTGTGCTCCTGTTCATCATTTCCCTGTTAAGATAATGGCCTACAAATGTCTGGGCTGGGAGATACAATACAGGTATGCTGGCTATGCCATGTTCCATCCCTAGAAGGTACATAAAGTACAGCTGAGATCCCCAACAAAACGGAGCACCTGCCCTGCAAGATCACCCTGCTGTGATGCCTTCAGTGCAGAAATCCTGACCTGGTAATTGCCTTCAGATGCACAAAAAGCTGAGGGGGGTTCTGGAATGTGTCAACAAGGATTTCTGTAAGATAAACCGGAGAAATCCAAAGTGGCAGGTGCTCCAGCTCTGCCTCCTCACCCCTGGGTGCCAACAAAGGACTCCAGACAGACAAACTCCCCTTTTGCCCCCTTTTATTTTTGTGGTGCCTCCTCACCCTTGGGTGCCAACAAAGGACTCCAGACAGACAAACTCCCCTTTTGCCCCCTTTTATTTTTGTGGGGAAAAAGCCCCAGGGCTGCTCACAGGTTCACAAACCCCTTTGTTGTCCAAAAAACCAAATTCACTACCCGGTGTGCAACACACCAGTGACTGCACACCGAGAGAGACATTGGTGTTTGCCTCAGGGCTATACAAGCCTGGCTGCTCCCAGGTATTGCACAAATCCAGCACCCAGACTATCAAAACTTTTCAGTATTTATGCATATTGGCAAACAAAGGAATTAGTGTTCACTGGCTGCAAGTTACACAGTTCTCTTATCAATTAGCATTCTGTCTTCTCTTGGTTAATGATTCTCTTGCTTCCAACGCTGATTAGTCCATTTGTTTAGTCTTTCCCTTGTTTTGGGTCGGTGGTCCCAGAGTCAGTGGTCACGGTCGGCCCCTGCCGGGATTACCTTTCACCCAGCTGGAGCTGATTCCAGCACAATTGCTGAGTTGGCTTTATTGGTTTCTTCCTTATCTTGTGGGTTCTGCCGAGTGTCCATGTGGCCTGTAAATTCTGCATTCTCTGCCGCTATCAGCGGCACATCCTTCTTCCCGAGCTTTGTTAACCTGCCCTGCATCTCAGAGCATTAGACCACGCCGAGCCCTAACCCCAACCAAGGCAATTCTACCGACGATTCATTTGTCTTTCTAACACCTGCGCATCGCTCGGCGCCTGTTGGCTGCTGTTTCACGGATTAGATCTCATTTCTTGTTGAGCAGGCTTGAAAGCATGCAAAGATCGACCCTCAGCGAGCATCTCTTCGTAAGAAAATCCGTACACCTTCCACGTTGGGCAACACTTTCCCCCTAAAACGCGGCTGCACCGCGGCCGCCTCCGCCCCAGCAGCGCCCTCAGGCCGCGCGGCCCGCGCCGACATGGCGGCCGTTCCCTGCCAGCGGCCGCGAGATGGCAGCGCCCGCCGCCCCAGCCCCAGCCCCAGCCCCGCCGGCAGCCGCGGCCCGGGGCGCCCTCCGGAGGGGGAGGATGACGGCGGAGGGGAGGGTCTGTCCCGCCCGGTGCTCCGGTGGGGACAGTGGTGAGGGGCGAGAAGGGTTGGGGAAAGGGAGAAGGAGAGAAAATGGCCGCCGGTGGTGGCAGCGCAGGGAGAGGCCGCTGCAGGGAAGAGCGGCCCCGCACGCAGCTGTGGGGGAAAGGCCAGCGAGCAGCAAGTATGAGGTTATAAAAACAAAGGGGAAAAAAGAAAAGTGATTGTGAGGCTAGCTAAACATCCAAGATGATCCAAGAGGTTCCCACTTCACGAGTCCGTGTCCAGCAGCCTGCTGTTCTTCACAGTGGCTTCCCTGATGTTCCTTACGGAGCCTGACTTCCAGCCCCTCGGCACAAGAATAAAACAGGCTCTGGTGGCTGTGATCTTAATTCCTTCAGTAATCCTCGCTGTATTTGGTGGTGTGAGAGACCACTGGTAGTCATTTAAAATTGAAATAAAGATAGCAGCTTCGTAAAGAGGGACAAGAAGGTCAGGAAACCATTGGAGTTCAGTTGGACTTATTGGAAATGAGTGAAGGAAAAGGTGAAGTCATTCAGTAGTAAGAAATGAGCACACACACACACCCTCTCCCCAAATAATTCGGTATTGGGAATAGCCTATTTACTTTATGTACAGTAAGAATGCTTTAGTTCATAGTACACAGGAGGAATCTGCTCAGGATTGGTGCTCCTGGCCGCAGCCTGAAGCAGCAGCATCCACAGGAGCCTGCAGCTGGAGCTCCACAGCCTCCTTACCCACTGCAGGGATCAGCACCTCCCTCCTTGTACTTGTCCTGCTGCCACCACCTCTTATGCCATTCTTTGTGCCTTGTTTTCATCCTTATTTACTTGACGTGCTTGTATTGGAGACCTTACATATTTTAATTACTGACTGCAAGAGGTCCCAGTTTCCCTGAGTCCTTGTAATTCACGTTGCACGTAGGGTGACCGAGGCCCCAGCCCAGATGCTGGGTTGTGCCATCAGGCTCAAACACATCCTCCACAATTGTATAACCTGACCCAGACACGGTGTCCTAGTACCGTATGGCCCCTGCCAGGTTACATAAGGTGACACCATCTGCACTGACATCTGTGACCTGCTGCAGGTGGCATCACACCACTGCACATGTTAAGAAGGGGAGGAGGCTCCTTACAGCCCAATTCTTTTTTTTTTACATTTAATCTGATCACTTTAGCACAAGGCATCCCTCGCAACTCAGCAATGGCCTTTGTCACCAATACAAGCAGGGGTGAGATATAAGATATATATAAGTAATATTATATATATTATATATATATGGTGGAAATAAACACTACAGATTTGCTGATGTGGAAATAATTTGAGGGCAAACATATTAGGCATTTTGCCCCCAAATTTCAAATGTTGTCAAGTGCAAAAATTCTTCACGTAAGAAATGCTATTTTGCTTGCCTCCTGCTTTGTTAGTCCTGAGTGGTCATGTTTAAGATTTTCCACTAGAGTGGAAAAGTAACAGTAAAAACAAAGAGTAAAAAAGTTTTGTTGTACAGAGAGTGTGGGTCTGTAAAATATTACATTATAGCCTGTTATAGACCCACAGTGTTCAGAAAGGAACGTGGTAAATTTGCTAGGCATTCCTGTGGCAGTCACCATTGTGTGTGGATTTGGAGAATATGAGGAGAAAGAAAGAGAAATGCTTGGGAAATGCAGAGGTACTCCAGCACCCTGAGATGGCAGGAGTGTGATTAATACTGTTCTCGTGGAGGAGTGCATGTGCAAACTCAGGCTGAGACATTTCCAGAATGAGCTAATGGAGAACTGACCTTGAGTCCTAGTGACAAATAAGGGTAATTTTTAAAGGCTCTATGCCTCTTTTTGAATAAACACTGAGCTGATTAAAACCTGTAGCAAAGCCCTCGGTTTCACAGGCTCAGGGATTCGGCACCTAAGAAACCTCTCCAACATTTCTGAAGTGGATTTTTTCTTCCTGTAACAAAGGAGCTTCTCTCAGCACACGGAGGACAACCTGCCGCTGTTATCAATGCCCACCGCTGTGTGCCTCACTTGATCAGCCCCTGGCAGGAGGAGATATCTCCCAGCCCTAGGGCAGGCAGAGTCCTGGGGCTGGGAGATATCCAACACAGAGAGAGTTAAAATCAGCAGCTTCAGTTCACACCCCGCGACTCCCAGCCCCGCCGGCGTCTCACAGGCACACTCCTTGCACTGATGGATTACCGGGGGTGTGGGTGCCTCCCACCAGTGGTGACAACGAGGGGCTTTATTCATAGGTGTGTTTAAGACCAAAAAAATCACACTGAAAATGTGTGTGATGAGAGCATCCCCATCTTCATCTCATCTGAGTCTCTCTCTGCTGCACCCTGAGAGCTCTGAGCAGGAGGCAAGAAGCTCGAGACTCCGGTTTGCAATTTGTGAAATGTCAGGGAAAATAGAAATAGAGTCTGATTGTCTCACTGGGGGGAAAAAAATAAATCTCTGTTTTCTGCCTTTCACAATACTGCTTCTACCTCTTTGTTTTTCAGGCTGCAGATCAAGGTGTTCAGCAGTAGAGAGAAGGGCAGCGTAGAGAGTCCAGCATCTCACAATTCAATGTAAGAGAGAGACAGTGTCAGTTATTAAATTGGGCAGCTTGCAGGGCTTTCAGCACTGGGTAAGGAAAGCTGTTTGAAAAGCTATGTTCTCTCCTGAAGAATTAAGTGGGTTTAATTAATTTGTGGGTTTTAGGGTATTTGTAGTTGAGAGTATTGGACAAACATTCACTGCTTGGTGTTCATTGAGATTCCAGCCCTTCTGTGGTCAGTTCCCTGATCCTGCAGGATCTTAATTCCAGCCTGTATAAAACAAGTGTAAAAAAGACATATATTGACACAAATATTGCTACTACAGAGGGAGTAAGGAAGGCAGCTGTATCACTACTGTTAAATACTTTTCCTTACTAAACTCTGGATCAGTTATGCTTTGTCATGAATCCTTATCCATGGGAGGACAAAAAAGGGTTTGGAAAGATTGTACATCACCTAAAGTCAGCCTGAAAGTGCAGCTATGCAAATTGAAGTAAAAAGCAGTCATGAAGCTTAACATCCACTGGCAATGATTCACACTTCTGTTTACACTTTGAAAATCCTCTTTGCCTTAAATTTTCTCTTGGGGACATGTGTTTTTACAAGACAATTTCTCACATTCATCTTCTCCTGCCCAGAACAGAGCTACTCAAGTAAAGCCTGTAACTCTCAGCAAACCCTACCAAGTATAGAAAAGGATTAGGTAGGGGTGGTATTATTTGTCTTGTCATTGCTGAAAATAATGCATTTTCATTGCAGTGGAATATCCTACTTTTTTAAGATCTTACACAAAGACAAAGGGATGATTTGTACCATGCAGGTAAGAGAATTTAAATTAAAATAGGCACTATAGGTCAAGATGCAACAATAGTCATGCTGAAGTAAAAGCTCATGAATCATCTCCAGTGTGTCTTACACAGTGTCAAAACAAAACATATTTTATTTCTCTCTCTCTCTCTTTTTTTAATTTTTTTTTAAATGAAGACAGAGTAGCTGTTATTCATGTAAAAAATCAGGAGTAGAAACAGGGGATCATCAAAAATCCATTTTACCCTTTCTGCTGATGGTGGGAGGCTTTAAAGCATCCTATAAGAGCCAGAACAGCACTCTGGCTGCTGGCTTTCATTTCACAACAGATGTAAAATTCTTCTTTAGCCCAGAGGATTGAGGAACAGACTTGTAAAGAGAAAGGGAAGAGAACAAATGCAAACACACTTTGACTAAATAGGTACATGCATGCCCAGTAGATTCAAGTATTTCAGGCCAAACCCATTTCCTATTTTCTTTAGTAGTGAGTTTTAGAGATAAAACACAATAGCTCACAATTTTTATTGGAGTAGAAGGCAAGTGATTTTCTTAATGTCCTCAAAGCCCCTTAGTCTTAAAAATCTTGATAAAAATTAGTCTTTTGAACATAGGTAAGTTTCAAAAGAGTGGTCAAGGACCAGCAGCAGATCAAGATCAAACCCAGAAAATACAGTTTTCATCAAAAGGAAAAGCCTTTCTGGAGACTTAACTGGGCTGATGGAAGAGGCTGTTCTCTCAGAAGTATCTGATATTAAAGGGTTTCCACCATGAAATGAGTTTTTAAGTCAACACCCATCAAGATAACAACGCCTTTTCTAAAGTTATTTGGCTGTAGGGATTAAAAAAAAAATGAAAAGGAAATAAAGTGGTGTTCTCCCACAGATATCAGTTCAGGTGTGGAGGCCAATCAGGAGGAATGTATCTCAAAAGCTAAACTTCTGATGGCTCTTTTGATAAATGGAGGAGTTTGTTTCATTCAGCATTTTTCCTAAATTTAGTCTGGCCTGCAACCAAGACACAATTTCTCCACCACCTTCATGAGATTTCCTGCTGGTTAATATCACAGCACACCTTATGAGCATTGAGAAAGCTGGGCCACAGTTCCCTAGAATTCTTCAGACTCCATGGTCATACAAACACACCAAAACAACTCTTTAATTTCCACTGCAAGCTTTTGGTTCCAGTGGATTTCAGGAGGTGGAAGTGTGTGTGAAAACCCTGGGATGTTCTTGTCCTCACTGTAGGAATCACACTGATTATAGATCCGTTAAAAGACCCACTCTGTTTTTTTTAATTGGGATGAAATTTTTATGGTGGATGTTCCCTGGATCCACAGGTCTTTCCCTGTGGGCTGGGGATACCTGAGACCACTTACTTCATCCAGCAGCATCTCCTTCTCCTCAGAACCTTGCAGGAGTCTCTGGGACAGTCCTGTGACCAGACTTGCTGGTACAAAGCTGCCGTTCAGCTCTTGCTTGAATCTTAGCAGTTCCCTCTCCTAGTCCCACAGAAGATCATTAATATTCATAAAAATAAATGCTATAATCAACCCAGCAAGGCTGAGAAAAGCCAGGATGCTTTTTGTCTCCTTGGACAAAACTCCCAGGAGAGGGATAACAGGAATGCTCTGCATTGGACACCAGGCAGTCAGAAGTGATGAGCCAACACCAGAGAATGTGGGACAGGGATTCCCAGCTCAAATGCAAGTACAAGAGGATGGAGAAATTGAGTGTGTGTCTGCTTGTACCTGCAATAATTACATTGAGTGGGGCTAGGAGAGGCAGAATTCAAGAGGGAGATAGAAACACTGTAGCCAAACAGTTGGAATTGGCAATTTTTTGCACAGATCACTTTTAAGAACACTTGAATTCCATAATTTGAAAGAAATTTACTTCCTCTTCTTCCCTTCCTTTCTTCTGTGCATTATTGCATCCAACAGCCCTGCCAGCTCCCATGTGAGTGAGTATGGGGGGGCTGTTGCTCATTGCTGGCCATATGGTTCTGTCAGGTGTTTATTTGCACTAAATAAATAAATAAAATTGGGCTACCAGTCATTCTGAGCATTTGAAAATCCATGGGAGGTGTGGCTGCTCCCCACTCCTACCTCATTCCTGGAGCCGTGGGCTGCACTGCAGTCGAGGTGCAGGCGGCTCCCAGGCAGACAGGGGGAAGGAACAAGACTGAGAGGCCAGGCAGGTGTGGGACATGAAGCAGCAGCCTTAAACTCTGAAGGATTACACAATCCCTGGAAGTAACACAACCCCTCAATAGCTGCAGAAGTACCACTCACTCTAAAGAGGAAGATGTTCCTTTCAAATGATGAAAAGCTGGTGAGAGGAAGAAGAGCCAAAGTTGCCACTGCCTCTCTCTGTTAAACTATCACGGGACTTTTAAACCTCAATTAAGAGCTTGTATCCTATTAGTACCATTATTCTTAGCCACAGTGAGGCAATTGAAGCCTAAAGGTAATGCTTCAGTTTTATCTCTATCCTTCTTTATAAATGTACTTTCAATGTCCAGGTTACTTACTGGCAAGTTTGGATGTCCACAAGACCTTAACACAAAGAAATTCTGTGTCACAAGCAAAAGAGACAAAGAAGTGCTCCTCAGAGAAAAGCTGATAAAAGGGACAGCTGTAACATAAAAATCTGGATCACTTTGGAGTGTATCCTTGGTAAGCTCTGTTGGTGATAGTATTTGTTTTTTAAGGTGTACTTAACTCCTGAAAAGAGTTTTGGTAGCTGTTATTTGATCAATGACTGGTCTTATGCCACAGCATCACCATAAAAGGAGGCAGAATATATTCCTTCCTTTATATTCCTCCTGAGATAAACCACAGGTGTTTGTTTGTTTTCCTGTGTTGTGAAAAGCAGAGGAGGTCCCAGTATCTCGCAGTCTGGCCATCCTGGTGTCTATACATGAGAGGATTGTTAGTTATTCTTGCAACCCTGTAAAACAGTTATTTTCTTGTAATTTATGATCAGTAGATGTTGTTCCCAGCTTTCAGGAGATTCAGTTTTCTACAAAGATGTCAGTTGTGCTAAGAGCTTGGTCTTTTCAACAGCTTAGGGGAAGGTAATCCATTTTGCACTTAAACTGTCCCTCTATCTTTCCGTGTCCTAATATGCCCTCCATTATTTTAAATTGCTTCATTTTCTTTGCTTACAAGTGCTCTACTTTTCTAATCTTGGAGAAATTGCTCTTCCTCACGCTCTACCTTTCTGACTTGCAATAAATTAGCTGCTGATTCCATGACAACAAAATTGATCATGTCTCCTCAAGCTGTTTCCATATGTCTCAGGCAAGTTCATGGGACCTTGTCTTCTCTGACAGCTCCTGTCCTGGTTTTGCTGCAGTACCCTCCAACAGTGACTGCTTAGTGAAAAGAGACAGTTCTGCTTTACCTGATTGTTCTGCCACTTTCATGAGCATTTGCTTCCCTGGCTCTCAATGATGGCTTTTTATCCTATTCACTTCACAGCTTGACAAATTTAAAATTTTGCAACCTCCTGATTATTTTTTTCAGCCAGTATCAGTGCTCCTATTTGCTTCTCATCATTTATAGCCATTAACTGTTCCATGACAGAGGCAAGTGTCTGGCTGCAAATCTGCAGTAAGGGTAGAAGAGCAGCCATTCCTAAAGTTCAGCTCTTCAGCCAAACCTGTATTTTAAGAGGGTTTAAAAAAGTGTTATTATCATAGCCTGGATACTCTTACCTAGTAGGATCTAGAAAATATGAAGGTGAGCAGACTACCAAAATTCCTGCTAATTAGCCCAAGCTGCCTGCAGTATGAGTGGAGGAATATAGTCTGAAATAATTTGTCTTTGGGAGGCCTGCAAAATTTAATCAACTGTTTCATTAATTGCCTTGTCACTTTTTGACCCACAGGGATATAGCTGCTATTTCTGCAGATAGCAGGAATCCAGTACTAATGTCAAGTCAGCAGCTTGGAATAAAATGAGGGATACTTTGGTGGAGACAAGGAGAACAAAGTTTGTACTGTCTGCATGTAGACCAGAGAACAATCAGGTTTTCTCAGAAGTGATATGCTCAACTCCTGCAAATTCAGGTTGAAAAATCTTTTGATTAGAGTTAGAAAAGGAGCCGTGGCCAGCAAGGTTCTGTTTCTTCACCCCCTATGGAACAATAAATCCTCTAATCTCACAGAAGTAAAAAACCCCAACTTTACCAGTGGTTTTAGTACTTCCTTTCTTCTGAAAAGACTGTAACTTGTTCAAAATTCTGTTTGCAATAGCTTAGCAATATTCTGCCTGCTCCACACACATGGGAATTCTCACCCACAGCCACCCTGCAAATTCCTTGCCACTCACTGTGCAGCTATCAGCTTCTTCATGCTTGAAATATCTCCCCTGCTCCCAGCTGACGTTCCCAGCCCACAGAAATCTCAGTATTCCTGTGCAGCTCCTCAGTTTGGGAAATCTAGAAATAACACTCTTTTACTATTATCTTTGCAAGTTTAGGTGAATCTTTTAGAGCTAGTAAAACCAGGAGAAAACTCCTGCATGTGCAGCACTGAAATTCAGCAATACATAACTGAGCTCTTGAGCTGAGCTCATTTGTCACCATGGGGTTAAGTCCTCAGGATAGTTGGTGCCTCATGTAAGAGGAGCCTGGATATTTTGGCATAGACTTAGAAAGGTGGCTCTTATTTCAACTAAAAATACATTTGCATTCCTTCTGCCTTATTCTTAACCACACAGCTTCCCTCTCACAAAGGCACAGCCCTTGAGCACTCCTTTCTCGCCTGCCCAGACTTTCTTTGCACAACCCTGTATGCATCTTTCCCAGCTCCCACTCTCAAGCCCCACATTTCTCCCAGATTTAAGTCCCCAAAATCATCCAGAACTCAATTGATTTCTCCTTGTTCAGGCAAAGACAGAAGATTTCAGAATTTGAGGGTTGTATTATACACAGTACATTGGTGGGTAAGATGTTATATTAAAATAAAGTCACAGAAATAATTTTATTCCATTTGCAACAAGGTTTACAAATTTTTTGCAATTCTTGTTTAACCAAGACAGGTTTCTTTCTCAAAAGTACTTAATTACGTGAAATTCTAAAGTACATTGTATTGAATCACACTAAATACAATGAAGTAAACCTTGTTTATTACTAAGTTAATCACAAAGTATTACTTTTACCCAGATTTAATCTGGACAGAATATTTTCAGATTCACTGTCTCAGAAGCTCAGTATAACACAGAATTTGCTAACTTCTTAACAAGCAAACAAGAGTAAAAGGCTAGATAATCATGACCTTCTTGGCATTCCTTAATGTTTCACATCTTCTTGGCAGAGATGCTGGGGATCAGTTCTTTCCTTTAAATTAAAAATCAAAACAAACTAAACAACCACCTCACTTTTCCCAGTTTTTGGTTTGGAAGGACTAACATAACTTGAAAAAGCTGTCTTAATGTATTTTTTGTTGTTTTTTTGGTTTTTTAAATGCACTTGCCCTGTCAGTAATTAACAGACCCAAGTAATTTTAACTGGATAAGTTTTCTTTCTATTCTGTTTATTTTCTTCTATTGTACAGCCAGTCCTCATGGCTGGCTGCCAATTTATTCAAAGCTGTTCAGTATCTTTGCAAGCTTCTAAGAAGAATATGTTTTCTTCACTAATTATTATTGAAGAAGGTAATTTATATTATTAACTGTTCTTCAGGTCTACTTTCCTGTGGTTTATGAGCTCTTGCTAGCTTCAGTCATCTGGAGAGAAATAAGACAAGTCTCCAGAAAATAATATTATGATTTACAACAAGCCACACAAGGGATAGCATTTTGAAACCAACAATTATAAAAGTTTTCTGTTAAAATATTTCTGTAAATCGTAAGTGAAGTCCATTGGGGTTTTTTAAGAATGAAAATATTTTTCCTGGAGAAAACATTAGTGTCTAAAAGAGCAGTATGTTGTCTCTGGGGACCCATTTTACTGAAAGAAAAGATGGGGAGTGACCAGCTGGCTCAGAGTCATTGAACAGGCTTAGAAAATCCTGCTCTTGATGTAGCTGATTGTGGCAGTAGCTTGAAAAGTCTTGGTGTGATCTGGTACCTTTTCTCACTGCCAGCCATGACCACAGTGTTTCCATTTCCCATTTTATTGGCAGCATCTGTAAAACTCTTCATATCTGAGAGTGCAGTTGCTGAAAGCTTGAATCAAATGCTGCAGGCACTGAAGAGTCTCCCAAGAGCACCATGTATAAAATGCAAAGTCATTATGTGTACATATCTATAAACCCAATGTGTGCTTCATCTTTTTTTTCTCCTGCTGTGAATTTGGTGTTCATCTGCATCCTTCAGTACAATAATTATCATTTTTAAGTGTGCATTTCCTTACCTATCAGGGTGTACCAGCTTTGGCTCTCACAATACATTTCATATTAGCTGTCCTCTATGTTTGATACATCGTTTTAGGAATACAATTATTCTTTGCTGATATCTCCACCACTTTGATTCATAAAATGAATTAAAACCATTACAACAGGAGGTAATTTATGAAATACTAAATAAGAAGCCCTCCCTCCCCAAGAGCTAAGACAAGCAGAAAAGAAATAATCATGGGTGATAATTGCATTGTCTCATTCCATTTTCTTCTGAAACCTTATTACAGCTGTCCCAAGAAAATATGCATTATCCAATCCAAGTAATGAAAGAGCAGTTCTAAAAGCTAATTGTCTATATAAAAATCTAGAGTTGATTCTTTACTCCTTGGAAATAGGAAGATTATTGCATTGGTGTGCCAATTCATGGTCATCATCACTGCCTATCACATCCAGCCTCAAAGTACCAACTTCTCCCTTTCATAAGGTGTTAGAAGAAAAAAACTCACTCAAATGTTGCAGTGAGACCATTCCAGCACATTGTACCACATTAATGTCTTGGTTCAGATCAGCAGTACAGGTATTTAACAGTGACTTTTCTGTGCAGACAATGTTTAACAGGCCAGAAACAATACACAGGCATGCAGTACCATAAACATGCATTTTACAGCAGAAAGAACCAACCAGCCTCATCTCACAAACAAGAGGAAAAACAACCATGAATTCAGCTATTGCAAATATTCTAGTAGAAAAAGGCCATAATTATTCATTTCTACAAATAAAAATATGGACTGATAAGTGAAATCCCCCCTTTGGATTAAAATTCAAGTTTGCTCAGTGCTGAGGTAGAAAAGTTTCAATAAATGTAGAAGTGTGTGAGAAAATGGTGTCTAGGAATTTATCTTCCTTGATGATAGATCACTATGTATATGCAAATCATTGTACAGCAAATAGAAGCTAGAGATTATTAAAAATAAAAATAAACATGCAGTTTCTCAGTGATTTAGTGAAATGCTATACTCTGAGTATAAAGGCAAGTGATCCTTTTATGCAAGAGAGTAGCACATCTCCTACTAGGCCCAAGAGATGGACAAATCATACACACAAAAATGACCAAAAATTGGGGATCCAAACTTGTTTTGATTAGGTGTGGGATTTCTATCCTGTGCCTTTAAAAGCTGGCAGTTTAGCAAAAACATCGAGCTGCATAATTTCCCACTGGCTAGAAAAATACTGCTGATGATCTCTCAAGTGGAACTGAGTAAAAAACCTTTTCTCATGCAAACAGTGAGATGTGTATTTTTGGGGATTCTTTTTTCCCCCTCTGTGTTACATAATAAGAAATTAGGTGTGTTTTCCATGGAAATACCGATTCCTCATTTCAACTGCTGTTTTTTTAAGAGCTGCCTTCAATGTATATATTGGTTATAGGATTGAACATTAATCTATAAAAAAGGTCTAGAATTAGATTACTACACACTCAATGCAGATTAATGAATCTGCAGATTCAGCTACACAAGATCCCTGTGCTCATCACTCAAGCAAGGATGTTGATGAGTGAAAAAACCTGTCACATTTATCCTGGGCTTTTCAGGTTGTACTGCACAAACAGATCACATGGAGCCCAGAACAAATGGAAGCATCCTAAACCTACCATCCCTTACAGCTCAAACCCACAGCCTTTAAAAGCAGTTCATCTCTCAGCTGGTAACTGCATTTTTTGGCCATAACAAGACCCTGTGTTGTTCACAATGGCTGAGCCCAAAGTGATGCACAGTGAATTAAGTAGAGAACTAAGAAGCCTCCCTGTGCTGCTGCTATTATGGAATCATTTTTGTTCACTCACCTGGAGGAAGAGCTGCATTTAACTCTTCCCTCTCCTGTGTTCTCTCTGCTTTGTCCATTAGCAAAGGGACCTTCCTGGTTGTGCCATTTTGGAGCTGGCATTCTTAAAACCCCAGTTTGGAGATGAGAAATTTCAGGTAACACTTGGCAAATCCAGAGGATGCTGCTGGAAGCTGCTGATACAATTCCAATGTTCATCCATCTACTGCATATGGAATATAAGGAAGAGGAGTCAACTCAAAGGTTTCTGAAGTTCATTATGTTTTTTTCCAAGTAAACAAAAAAGGTATTTTTTCCCTAAAGAGTAAATTAATTTCTTCATAGTCTAAATTTTTCAGCAAGTGAATTGAATCTGATGGGTTTTTAATGTTCTTGTAAAGCCAGGAAAATGTATTAGAAATTGCTAACATTTATCACGTTCCTGGGTAGAATAGTTAGATACTTTGGTTAAAAAGAAACCCCACACAGATTGTCTCTCTTGAATAAATACTTTTAAGTAAATAACTGGGACTGCTGAACAAAATAAAAATAAACAAAAGATAAAAATAATATTTCTGCAAGAAAATACTGTCCAAATTTAGCCCATGCAGTTTTTGTCAGGAGAGGCTAAAATTATCTCCAGCTAAACCAAGGCTCTCACATACTTGTCATTTAGGAACTCTTTCAGTGACATGCAGGCAAAGACTAGAACTGACAATTATCTCTACAGAAAAAAAGAACAACAAAACAGAGGTTAGAGGGCACGTTATTTATTGTGCTCATCTGACAGCCCAAATGCAATGAGATGAGGCAGAAATGCCCAGGCACTGTTTATAGGAAGAATCACCTCTTGAAATAGATTTTCAATTCCCTTTGCTCTGTCATAATTAAAAATGTCAAATTTCTTTGGGGAGGAAAAAGGATAAAAAGGCATAGGAAAAGTTTTTACTTCCTCTTCTTCATTAGGAAATGTAAATATGAGTGAGAATTGAAATATCTGCAACAAATGTTTGTTTTCTTAGCCTAAAATGTATTTACATTTTTGGAAGTGTGGAGTGCATTGTTCATAATCTAGTTAGCTCATCAAAAATATATCCAGATATGAATTCTTTACCTTTGAACGATGATGAATCTGTTATCCAATGAACTTTACCTGAGATACCAGCAAATCAGGAAAAGTTTAAGAAATGCTGCATGTAGAAAGCATCAGGGTAGCTGAGAAGTGCAGGAAAAAGTGGCACACACAATCTGTTCATAGATTTTGGATACCAAGATATATCATGTTTCTGAAAACAATCTTGAAAAATTAATTTTATATAACAACACATCTATTCTAGTGGACTTACCATTGCACACAGGATAAAGGAACCACAATAAATGTGGTTCACAATATCCCCCAACCCACAGCAGTAATTGTTAAAAACTAACTTGACTTTTGCTACACCTGTGGTGCTGGTTATTTTGTTTGGTTGGCTGGTTTGTTTGTTTTTCTCTTGATTTCTGCTTTTAAATCCAGGAGCTTCCCATATCCTCAGGTCCTGAGCACTCCAGCTGGCTGACAAACCCTTACAAGAAATGTTCTTGTTAAAACATGGTCCTGTGCCATGCTGGAACAGGATGTTTCTTCTCTCCTTTCTTCATTTCAAATTGTTTTGTGAACTGAAAATTCAAAGGACATTCAGTTTTCAAAACATTTCTGTAAGGAAATATGCTGCCTGTGTTGTGAGAGGGGTGCAGTGACTCCAACAACATCAATTCCAGCTCGCAGCTGCATTTGGATCCCAAGTCCTTGGCTCTGGGCATGTGTCAGGCTGCCAAACAGCTCGACTTCTCAGCAAAATGGGAAGCCCTCCCTGTCTCTGCTGGCTGCTCATGAGAAAGGGCTGTGGCTTCATTGAGTCCCTTGCTCAGGTCAATCCACAAGGCTTTCAGGCAGGCTTGGATTACACAGGAATTCAGCTAGCTCTGCATGTTTCACAGCTCAGTGAGCAAATCTGGGAACAAATTGATGGTTTAAATTGAATTTTGCTGCTGATGTGCCAAATGGACCACCTGGGTAGATTCCTAAATCTGAATGTCTGGCTGTGGAAGTACCACCCTCTGAGGCAGCTGAATCCCATCCATCTGCCACCTTCCAGCCTACAATTTAGCCCAGAAGTTGCATTTTTCTGAAGTGCACCCCATCCTAGGGGGTTACCATGGCAACTGAGGGACGACTGGCAGATGCCGATCCTGCTGCAGCTCCACTTGTGTCAGGAGACAGCTGAATCACTAAAGCTCTATTTTATGGTCTTTATTGTAAGACCTAAGGTGATTAAAGAGCTCAGGTCACACCTGCACAAACCCACCCCATTCAGAGCTGTTAGTCCCCTATCAGTGACAAGTAATTCCATTTTTTGCACCAGCCTGTTTACTGTTTTGAGAAAGCCCATGAAGCACTCAGCTTTGCCATCACACAGCTCACCAAGCAGTGCAGCAGCAATGCTACTAATGGTTTACCAAGAAATACACGTGCTCCCTCTCCTCAAGAGGTTAATGTGAAGCTGTCAGTGTGGAGAAACTTGTTAGAAACTGAGTCACCTCCTGTTTTTAAAAGGCTGGTGGAAGGGGACTCACCTCAGAAATGTTAAGGCTCCAAATCCTGCTTTTATTATTAGGCTGATGAGGGATAATAGACAAATTGTTTTCTCATTCATGCCCAATTTCTCAACCTTTTGAAGAGGACTTTTGATGTTGTCTCTCTCTGTAAACTGGCTCTAACACCATTTTACAGCTAAATATGATAACCACTTACAGCAGCACTGAGGCGATTGCCGAGCATTGTCAGAGGAGGACAGCATTTGACTCAGAGCCTCATGTCTTGATGCTTGAGCATCCCTTGTTTGTTCTCTGGCTGCCAGAAGAGATCCCCAGCCTCAATTTCCCATCTACTCTTTCTTCAGGAATATATCCTGGTGGATGTCCCTTATTTTTCAACCTGCAGTTTCACTGAGATGTCAGCTACCCTCTCATGGAAAGGAGAAGCCCACTTCTCTTCTGCAGCACAGGAGAGTTTGTTATCCTCCATGGATCTGCAGCTTGGAAATACTTTCTTAGAGCTGTGTCATGTGGCCACTACCCAGCAACACAGGAGGTCACATCCCTCTGACAGCTTTTAATGCCGGATACCCCCTGCCATACTGCAGGCACGTGGCATTGGAGTATTTTCCTGCAGCCCAGCTCCACCTCACTCTTCTCTGTAATATCTATCCCTCTGCTTCTAGACTGTTTTTCAGTAAACCACAATATCATTGCTGCAGTGAAAATGTTTCCCCTTCTTTGTGTCTAACTCATCTTTTCATTTCTCCTCACATTGTTTGCTTTCAGCTGATTTCTGCTTCCCAGGGAATGAATATGCAGAGGGAAGTGGAGACCTTTGTTCTGGCCCTCCTGTCTCCTCTCTGCCTGTCCACTGAAGGGCCAAAATTGCATCCTGGGTTCAGTCTCTTAAACTTTTGAGTCACTTCTTCAAACTGCTTCATAGAATGCCAGCAAGCAGAGGGGAAAGACAGCATGAGAAGCAGGATGACAGAAATTAGATCAGTTTCTCATTTCTGTATCTCTTGCCCAGCTCTCCTCTATAAAAGTATGTAACAGTCCAAATTTAGAGCCTCCAGACTGCAATCAAATCCATTCAGCACAGCGATCTGGCATTCAAGTGCTGTGAATGAAGCTGAGTTTCTGAGCCATCACGTGGAATTTCAGTGTGGTGGGGGAGTGTGTGACTGTCACCCTCAGTGGCCCCAGAGCAGGCTCACACAGACTGATTGTGAAGGAGAGGGGCTGGGAATTGCTCCTGCCACAGGAAGGGGATGCTGATGGAGGTGCTGACTGTATTCTGGGGGTGTGCCAGTCTCCATGCTCTTGGGGTAAGCAAGAGCTCCTGCCACAGAGAGAATCCCCTGCTTCAGTGTACTCATTGCATAACCTTTACATGCAATGGTAGCAGGTGCACAGTATAATTATATCTAAAAAGAAAAAAAAAACACCTGAGAAAAATTGGAAAGAAATTTCAAGTAGGTCTTCTATGCCCTTGTGCCTGGAAAGCTGCTGTAGTGCAACCAGCATCCAAGCCAAACGGTTTTGTCACAGTGCCTAACACTATTTTTAAAGCTATGTTCATTTAAAGACTTACAGAACTCTTCCTTGCTCTTTCTAATCTTGAGTAAAATAACCACAAATTATTTTAAAGCACGGTATTTCCCCTTTGAATGGTCATGGCATTAGACAGGTAACAGTCCCAAACACTTTCTCCCATGAACAAAGTGCTCAGTGAGCATCCTCAGAGCCGTCTACTGACAGCTATGACAACATTAAGTCAGCAAGAATTGAACCCCAAGTCACCTTGCACAACTACCGAATGGTCATCACTCTCTGAGGAATAGAAACCTAGAAACCTCATCTTGCAACTTGGCAAGTGTCACATTCAACCCACCATTAAAAGTACCTTGTGTTAATTATCATTCCTTTAGATGACTTAACTGTTACAGGTTTGTTTTAAAGGCATGTGGTTTTTAAGCAAATTTCTTAAGAAGTGAGGTGAGGAAGGAGCGAATCTTGGAAACAGGGTCTGAGCATGGAGTCATCCTGCAGAGGGGAAGGAGAACTGCAGTGCTGTTTGTGAACAGCTGCAGATCCCCTGGGATTTGTCTTCCAATTAGTTACAAAGCTCATTAACAAATTCTATTTAGAGGGTTTTCTATTTAAGTGAGATTTTCCTAAATTAATAGCTAGCAGTTCTTATTTGGATAGTGAATCTGTCAAATTCCATGGACTATGCTAGTGTACAGCCATCTTCTTGCAAAAAAAAAAAAAAAAGGGCAGCATGATAATATGGGTAGAGTCATAATCAGAAAAAAAGGAGCTTGCTTTGAAGAGTAGCATATCCCTATTTTTCCTGTCAACACACCTTGCTGTGGGTTGTAGTAGATGTTGTTTTTTGAACTTCAGTTTGCTCTGCCAGTAGAGGGAAATTAATCTAGAGGGGAGCATTGACAGAAAGTTCTTAAAAGGCACCGAGAAGGTGGATAGTGCCTTTTCATCAAAGAGAACAAAGCAAATGAAAATGCTAAAAGGAACATTCAAACCTGAGGAAAATGAATCTCTATTACCTTAAATAACTCAGGCTCAGCAGTACAGAATGTCACAGAGAAGACAAACTGGATGCTCACACAGATAGAGGTATTTGTGCATGTTATGATTATGGAAAGAGTTTAAAATTGATTTTACCCCACATTTCAAAGACCAGTTCAATTTCTGTTTAGGCAGGGCAGTGACCTCACAGATGCCTCCTCTGTCATTCCCTGTGCTTCAGCTGAGGCTTTTGGGGTTGGCCTCTTGTTGAGTGTGTGACTGGATCAGGAGGAATATGGGCTGGGATCCAACTGCTGCTAATTGCAGCTCATTTCTTAACATTGCTGCCAGTTCTGCCCACGAAACAGGACAATTCCCAAGGATTGTGAGTGATGGCCTGAGCCTGGCTCAGTGGGATCTTTCCATAAAAAACTGCCTTTCCATAAAAGAATGGCTCAGCTCTCCCAGGCAGCCCCTCTGAGCATGTTCATCCCCTGCACACAACCACACACACTCTGGTTATTTTGTTGGTGCAAGGCCAGTGAAATCCCTATTGAACATTTGCTTCCACAATTTCTTCCTCAAAAACATCATCTGGGATATTCTAAAAGAGCTAAAGGTGTACACAGTAGCCTACTGTAACATTTATCTACTGCTTAGGTAAGAAAAATTCACAATCCAAGTGATGCAGGATGCCTTTAATGAACCTTGTCCTTCCTCCATCAGGGGAAGCACAAAGAGCAGAACTCAGAGTGGATTGAACAAGCTCAGCATCTTTGTCATTTAAAGGAGATTGTGTCCTACAGGGACCATCTGCCCAAGCTTCAGGAGACCAAATTATTTACCAGGAATTGTAGCAACATATCAGAGAAGTGGCTTTTGATCTTTGCAATGGTGTTAAGAATATCCTTCCTGGAAGTGAGCAGTGATACCTGAACCCTTGCTCTTCCCAGCACACAAGCAATGACAGTGCTGAAGTGCATGTGCAGTCCTCACAGCAGGAGAAGATGCTCCCTGTATCCTTATCACTATCCTGTCCATTAAATTTGGGCTGCTATTAGACAAGAGACGTTTTGGGTATGTCCAAGTGCAGCAGGAACGGGGCACTAGAGGGAGCTCCAGCAGCACCACCCACCTCTGAGCCCCAGCCTGAAACCAGAGCGCAAGCAGAGATTTCCTTCTCAAGTTGTGAGGCTTTGGGATGGCTTATTGCTTTGATTAACTTCTCTGCACATTTGAATAACATTTTCCAATATTCTTTTGCAGATGCAAACTCTGGAATTGCCAGCATTCCCCATTTCTGCCGACAGCTCCTATTATTGTATGGTTCTAGGAAATCAGATTTAGCCCATTACATAAATGTTAATTAAAAAAAAAAGCCAACCCAAACACTCTAGATATCTTCATTTTAGAAAAACTGCCTGAAAAGCTTCAGTGAAATTTGAAAAACCCTCCAGATATTACATTTTTTTTTCCTTATTGAGATTAAATTCTCCTTTTAATCAGTAAACCCGCAGCTGTGCATCAGGAATTAAAGCTAATATTTAGCCTTTGAATAAATAAGAGACATTTTGGGAATAATGTGCCTATTGGGAAACTGTGGGGAAAGAAAGACAAGATTATTGCTGTTGGTATGCTCTTTGCTGGCAATTGCTATAACTAAACCAAAAGTGGCAGAAGGAGCTTTTTTATTTTTAGAAAGACATCTACAGTGATTTCTTAAACATCTCTGGGGAAGACAAAAGCTATCTTCTCCATATATTTACTTGAGGAAGAATATATTTTCAAGGCAGAAAACTAATAATTTCTAAATAAGAAGAGTCAGGCTTCTGTAGAAACACCAGGGTTAATTTTGGAAGAAATTACCTCAAAAATCAACTACAGAGAACCCAACTGCATCAAACAGTGTGTTACTCTATTTCATTCACAAAATTGCTCAGGAGCCCCAGCAGTGGAGCAGACAATCCTATTTTATCTATACACTAAACACCTTAGATGTACCTTAGAACACCCTGTATAGTTCTTTTAAATCTAATGAGAGCAGAACCCCTGTTATAAAAATTCAAGCTTAATTTACATGTGATATAAAAACATTGCTCAGTGCAGTGCTATGAGCAGCAAGGTTGGAATAGTGCTAAACCCCTGTGTTCCCCCTTTCCAAACAGATCCACCACAAGTCATAAAATATTCTTTCATTTCTTACTGATCTGAACATGCTTGACTAAAATGTTATCTCATGAGAAAAAAACCACTGTTATGCTCCCTTCTCCCACAGAAGGGCCACTTACTCCACCAGAAAAGACAGATATCCATATTAGCTCTTCCTCCCACTCCATTTCCTTAAGAAACGAGCATCTTACCTTGACATTTTCTCCTCTCCCTTGCTGATGTTAGGTAAACATCAAACACTTAGCTGATCTCCATCCTGTCTCTGTTGCACTGACCTCCTCAGGATGTGAAGTTTCCTGGGTTTCACAGCACTCCAGTGTTTGAGCTGTCCATTCTTCCCAGCACCCTCTGCCTCCAAAAACCTCTTTCCCCAACAGTTATTTTCTCCTTTGCCAAATTCTCTTCACTGCATCACTTTCAATGATTTCTTAACTGCTCCTTTAAAACAAACAAGGAAACCATCCAGCCACCCTTATCCATCTCCTCACACTTTTCCTCTCCCCTTATGTTATTCTTCCTTTGCCCTAGGGATTGTCTTCACTGTTACTGCCAGCTGAGTTCCATATAATTCCCATTTCTCCTCCCTCACAAATTTCTCTTTATCTCTTTCAGTTGTTTTAATTTTCCCTTTATATCCATTCCCTGTGTCCCTTCAGCCTGCCTGCACTGTGAATCAGAACATCAGAATGTTGTGCTAATGTTGTTTTTTATTTAGTGTGGGGAATTCCTTTTGTTGATGTCAGCAAAGTTAGTGCAGCTCGTGTGATGAATGTGTATTTTAATGTCTGCAGGGTAATGAAGCTCCAGTACCCTCATCCCCCTGATTTAGAATTCTTCCCAGCATTCTGTATTCCCCAATGGAGCCTCTCAGCATCTGCCATCCGTAGCAAGAACTGCCATTGAGCAAACAGCTCTTTCCACTGCTCCACCTTCCTTCCTTCACTTTCTCTTCCCCATTGCCATCCAGAGATCTGTGGAGGAGGGGTAAAGCCCATAAAACAGACTGAACAGCCTTCCCAAATAATTAATCCTAGGAAACAATGCACAGGAATTTTTAAATTCATGTTCCCTAAATCCAGTGGAAATTAAGATGTACCTGCTGCTGTTGCAAAGGCAGACTCAGATCTATCAGTGAAATGCAACTATTTCACTAGCATTACAGACCCAAGCACAGGGAATGGTAAGTGACATTATACAACTGGGGGAGAGATAATTTTTGCTTACATAAGTGTGGGATATGCGAGAATTAAGAGACATGGGGTCTTAAAAGTCCCCAGTGCTCACTGCAAGAAATAGTCGTATTTGTCACTTCACAAACACTGTAAGAAAGAATGCAAATACTGCAAAGGCAGATATGGGGTTGTGGTTACAAACTGATAAACCAATTGCTGCACAAAGAAAAACCAGAAAACTACTTAAAACAACCAGATCTTTTAATTAGAAAGCAACAAACATGCAAACAGCAGATATAGAAATTTATTTGAACCAACGTTTTTACTATCATGAAAGTTACTTTAAAACATTGATCCAAGCTCTCACATTTACTGTTTAAGGAAAATATTGCACTTGGCATCTTCTAGCACCCCTCATACCTGGCAAAACATTTTAAAAACGTTTTTGTTTATTTTAACTTGCACACTCTCCCCAAGTCATGCACACAGTCATTCAAAAAAACAAAAGGTTAGGTTATCCAAAAGCAATACCTCAGAATTGCACTAAAGCTCTGTAAGGAAAAATATAATTAATGTCTTATACAAATTTCATTGACTTCCAGGTGCTCACACACAACTGTTGGTTACTCTTCATCTTCATTTTCATTCTCCTGGCCAGATCCTTCTGATCTGTCACCTTCCAATCGGTCTGCAAAACACAGATTTAGTAAAAAGAACTTGCAAAATTTTCTTTTTCTGGTAAATATTTATTACATGCTGTCTCCCTGGACTATTACACAATGGGATAAGGCTGTGGGTTTTAGGGTAGAAGAAAGTCTGTGTGCACTTACAGCAGAGAGTGGGTAAAAATGTTACCACAAGAAAGGAGAAAAGGAGAAATGCCTCTAAGGATTTCCAGGCATGAAAGCAAAATCTGTGTACAAAAGGAAAAACCTTGTAGCTGCTGACTGGCTGTCAGCTCAGAAAAGACAAATGCAAGTATAACATTAAAATGAGATGGTGACTACAAGGGACAGAAGTGCTGTGCTGGGAAGCTGGAACTACAATAGCTACAGTTAGAAATGTGAATAGTCCACAAACTGGGGGATCACTGCCTGTCACTTCAATACATCAGAAAAAGTGCCTTTTCATGCAAATATTTAGATAAGAGCAAATACAGAAAAGTGTGAGGGAACATGACTTGCTCAAGACCAATCTCTCAAGCAACAGGCAGTCAGATTTAGAAACACCACCCAGCCATAACAGATTTTTGCTGAAATTGTTGTAACTGAAGTGTTGGGCAGGTCTTTTAGCATTTCACTCAGAAGAGATAATGACAACTGAAGGAAACACAGGAGCATGGAGGTGCAGCACTGGGCTGGACACATGGCACTCTCCTGGCTCCCAGGGCTCACAGAGCAGCCAGAGGTGAGAGAGGAGCAGCAGCTGCCACCAGGCACAGCTTCCTTCACACCTCACCACTGCAAGCCACTGCTCTGCTCAGCCAGAGCTCCCATATTCAGTATTTCCCATCACTTTCACCTTCATCTACAGGTCTGTTAGGTTTTTGCCCCATATGCCATGCCAGCCTCCCAAAACTTCATCTCCTTGCTTCCTACACAGTGTGTGATATCTCTCCACTGTCCTCCATCTTCAGGGTCAATCCACTCAGCTTCTCCAACACCAACATCCAGTTCCCAGTGATGATTCTTCCATGCAACCCTCTTATCACCAGTTTCAGCCCCATGGGAACTGGAGGGACATCCTGCTGCCCTGGGAACAGCTGCCAGCAGCCTCAGCAATGCCTCCCACAGTCCTGAATCTTCACACCTTCCTCTGCCCCTAGATAACTCCCACAATCACAGCCAGTTTATCTTACAGTTCATTCCAGTCCTCCCCAAAAGTTTTCCCATCATACTCACTGAAAAGATCACTCCTGAAGAGAGTATTTTTCAACACCTAAAAATATATTTTGCTTTTTTTTTGAGATAAAAAAATAACAGCTGCCAAGATGTTTCAAGTCTCACACTGAGAAGCAATTCCTAAGTACTTCTATTAAGAGAACCTTGAACAACCCCTTGAATTTTCTCACCACCCCCAAGTACAGCCACAGCCAGCTGAAGGGCTTGATGATTTCCCAGCCAAGCTGCTATTTTATAGACCAGTGCTGTGGACAAGCTCTTCAGAAGTCTCTCACCTGCTCTTATGTGATTCAGTGAAGCCAACATTCGGAGCATGAAGGAAGCTGGAACAGTGATGGTGTTTCTGGTCTCTTCCAGCATTAATTCATTACGAGTTATAACCTGAAGGCAGGGAAGGGAGAAGACCAGCATCAGAAATAAACACAGAATTGTACTGTATTGATAAGGGTTTGTAGATACAAAGTTTCTATGCAAAAGCCATTTTACAGAGTCCAAAATTACCAAAAAGAAGCAATATTTTAATAATTGCTACTGAATACTGTTGCCTGGGGTAAGAAAAGTCAGCCAGGGGATTTGGCCTGCCCAAATTATCTGCCTAAAGAATATTCTAATAAGATCATGGTTCCATTGTCCACATGCATGGCAGATACTAAGATGAGTGACTAAGAAAAACTTTGGAAATCTTTCATGAGGTAAAGCAGATCGATGAGAGAAAGAGCTGTTTCCAGATGGCAACTGTTGTAGAGAACAAAGTTCTAGCACCAGTGCTGGCCAAGAATGTGGGAAGGAAAAGAGATGAGGTTACCCTCAACTCCTACCTTCATGCTGCTTGAAATTTTTGGAGAAAATCCAAGGAACACAAGCCATTTCTATCTCACTTCAGGAACATTCTTTAGCTCCATAATTCTTTGTAAACAGAGCTACAGCTTGCCTCTAAATGACTTGAAATAGCCAGTTTCCACTGTCTCATTTTCAAGGAAAAAAAAAATCTAATAATGAATACTTTTATTTCTCTTCCCTCATTCCTCCCTCATGGTACTTCCTTGCCATCCTTCTTTCTTCCTTCATAAATTTTAATCCCACACTGTAGGTTGTCTCAGCTTTAAGACTATATTCTTTTGTTATCATTAAGCACAAAAATTTCTTTAGGTGGAGACAAGTTATGACCATTTTTCAGCCTTTGCTCCCAGATCAGCTGCTGTAAGACATAAAAATAATGAAATTCTTGTTCTCTCTGAGACTCTTCAAGCCTGTTCTTTGTGTGAGGAACATGTTCTTTGCAAATGTTTGCAGTTTCTTCTCCCTTCCCAATCAAAGCATCTATTTTCTGTCAATCTCACCTGTTTGCCAGACACTTGGCACAGCTGATCCCTCCCTAACAGAAGCAAGCTGAGAAGGCAGTGGGCTGCTCTTGATTCCTCTCTCACCCCATATTTCTGCAGTGCATCATCAATAAACCTCCTGACAACCTGGTGCTGAGGCTTTTTCTCCATTCAGAGGTTTGTTCTTATCCCCACTGTCTTTTCCTATTCACTAAGGTCATGACCTCTCTCAATGTTTAAATACATTTCTGTATCTATATGGAACTTTCCTCAAACACAGTGTTCTCTCCTCAGACCTTCCCCCTTCTCTGGAAAACTCAATTCAGGTATGTTGGACACTTATTCCAGCCAAACTTAACATAGTGAGAACTATTTTATTGCTATGAACATCTCCTGTCCCCTACATAGGTATGTCAATACAGGGAATAAATTAAAAAACAAAACCCATGTAAAATTACAAACAGCACTGCAGTAAATTCTTCTGCAAGTTCTACATTTTTATTAAGGAAAACATAACTTAAGTGTTTAAATAATTTTCAATTATTAGAAATAAAGGGAGGGAACTAAAGGAAAATAATTCATTTTAGCACACATATATGTTTAGCAATACTTCTAAACCCCAAAGGCTCCAAAACATGTGATGACTAAAGGTGTCACACAATATGCAAGGAAGTGTCACTTCACTCAGTGCTAAAATAATGGGAAAGGTTCAGAACTCACAAATGGATGGTTTGGGGTTTTTTCAAGGGATGTGGGGTGGCTACAGGTTGTGTGTTTCTGTTTGTTTAAAATATATTTAGCACTATTACAGAGTAGATTAAATTATTAAAAAAATCCCCAGTCTTCTCTATCTGTAGTGCCCAAGAGGTTTCACAAAAAAAGCCCCCAACCTGACCACCCCATAACCAAATCTGTCCTATAAAATTATTTACAGAAAACCATATAACCTTTTGATACATTGTGTTATGTAAATCACTCAAATATGATCATTCAGCAGTCAGCTATATGGTCACCCCAGGCCAGTTGCTATATCCAGTTATTGCTCTGAGGGCAATATGGAAATAATGAGTTACATAACTTCACATTGGACTTTTATAACTGATCTGGCTTGCAATGTTTGCTTTATTCCATGAAGTTCCCATGTGCAATCTTAACCAACCTTTAAGTCCCTTTTATGCCACTGAATATTTAATAGGATTGATTTTTGTACTCTGTGTTGTTCTGTATATCCTTGTATTACCTTCAGTTCATTTCCTTCATCTTCCCTTCATTTATTTGTTTAGAGACAGGCACTATGTTCATTTATTAATTCCTGCCAGTTTTCCTTCTATATCTGAGTGATCACACTTCTTCCAACTCCTTTCATGTACATAATAGCAGATCATGTTATATAATTTCTAGGAGAGCTGAGGAAATGCAAAGTGCCAAGGATATGAAAGTCAGCTGTTCTGAAGGGCAGCTTTTTATTTGTAGCTCATTTGTTGAACATTAAATAACTCTGCTAATTCAATATCAGTAATTTGTACCAAAGGCTTTTATAGAATTAAAGACACAACATTACCCTGAAGAAGGAGGAAAGGTTCTTACCTCATCTGCAAGTTTTCTGTTAAAAATCTTGGATTCTTCCAGTGGTGACCAAATTTTTATATCATAATCAATACCAGAAGAGGCCAGAACTAGAAGGAAATAACAGTAATTCTAAATTAAAAGTGTTATGTTTATTGGTATTTTCTGCTCTTAAATGGAAGAAAAATATTTCACTTGAAGCATTTATTTGCAAATGTCAGATCTCATGCTGAACAGAGGTTGAAATTACCAAGTCTCCACATGAGGTCTGCTCCATAGATTATTTGTTTTTGAATCTATCTATATAGATATGAAGAAAACAAATGCAAACATCAAGAGCCCTGTTTTAAATTTGAAGAAATCACCAAGATATATACAAAAGATAGAAGCAAAAAGTAAGAGCAAACCCAGCCACTACTGATCCATTTCTGCTGATAGTATATGCATTAATAACAAAGCTTTAGAATTTGCAGACCCCATACAAAAGCAGAACCAAGATAATTTCAAATGTACCTTGATAATTTCAGTGAATTTCATGTAAATTTATTTGATATTTAAATATAAAGATGAAATGGATGGTCTTATAAATAAAGTATGAAGAATATGAAAAGTTGCAGAACATTCTCTAAATCATTGCACAAGAGCCACTGCAGGAATTAAAATTCCATAGAAAGCTCTCAGTAACTGGAAAGCTGAACAAGAGTGACTGTCCTAGAAGGAGGATGAGCTCTC
Organism: Serinus canaria; assembly: GCF_022539315.1. Classification (NCBI taxonomy): domain Eukaryota; kingdom Metazoa; phylum Chordata; class Aves; order Passeriformes; family Fringillidae; genus Serinus; species Serinus canaria. Next base: position 4,128,247 of record NC_066313.1, read on the forward strand.
TTAGTGACACCTTCAGAGTGTGACACACTCCACAAAGACATCAGCAAAGCTACAGGGCACTTTGAAAGCTGCTTCCAAAGGGACTATCCAACTGAGGACATTTACAAGAACTCAATTTCAATAAAAAAGTTTAAAGTTCAAGGCTTACCCTATGTAGAACAGTATTCAATGTTCCCCCAAAATGTTTGAAAAACCCCCAGCCTCTCCTAGTATTATTGTAACAACTTCACTTGCTAATTTACAAATAGCTCTTACTATACAGCCAGGTAAACTGTGAAAAAAAGAGTAACACAAATACTTTCTCTGACTGTGTCAGAGGCTGGAGGATGGTTCAGATTTCCCAGCTACATGTGATTCCTTCTCCTGCTTTGGTCCATCTTTTCTATGAAGGATTTCCTCTAAACACAAATTATTAGGATTTCTATTAATTTTATTAATTATTCTAATCTCACAATGCCAGTGACAAGGAGACACCCACTTCAACTGCATTTTTTTAATAGAGCCAAGTAGAGACCAGATTCCAATATAATTCCCAAGTATTGCTGGCATTTCAGCAACCCCATATTTCCCTCATTAGTGTCACAGAAAACATTTTATGTGTTGAGGGCAGCAAAAAAATCGAGATTGTTCTTATTACATCTGACAGTGTTTCTATAAATTCTGTGCCAGGAGTAGTTTGAGTTCAATAAATTTTTGAGTAAGGAGGGATTTAAGGGCCAAAGGTCATTAGTAAGAGGCAAAATTAAAAGCACTATTATCTGAATTATCCAGGGAAATATGAACAACATCTCATTAATCATTGCATTGCTCTGTTGAGACAGAGTTTAAGAGTGAAATGCTCTAGTGCAGATAAGCTGGATGTGCAGAGTGTGAGAATGCTGCTCTTACTGGGGTCAAAGGGGTGAGGCTGCAGGCAGTTCACCACGTGGTTGTCAGCCTCCAGCAGCATGAGGTGCTCAGCAGTGTGGCGGTCCCAGATGAAAATGTGGCCACAATCTGAGCCACTCATGACAAAGTTGGATCCCCAGAAGTTGGCTTCCTTTATCTGCAAGAAAAATAAAACTGTGTAAGACCCAGCCAGTGAAAAGCCCATCCAAGAGCACACTCCTGTGTCCCTGTGTCTGCACTAACAGTGCTGCTGAAGGAAAGCTCAGCCCATGCAGAAATGAGATTTAAGAATTTTTAAAGGAAACATTTCAAGAATAGTGATTAAAAAATGAGAGTTCAGAAAGTTTTGGATTTCCAGAGCAAAATAGCTGCAAACAGGGGGAAAAAAAAAAAGTCTGGGGCAGACTGAACAGTATAAAAAGAAATGTCAGCATATCTGTCACTTCCTGAAGTCACAGAAATGATACTGGAGACAGGGGTATGCAAAGGAGTTTTTAGGAAAAGTTTGGCCAAGTTAAAGTGTGTGACAGGCTAATCCCTGGGGGGGATTTTCCACTACAGAGAAACAGGAGACAAGACAGAAGCTTGTGATACCTTCCTCAGAAATCCCTTCTGATTTTACTCAGCATAGGACCTCAAAATAACTATTGTGAAATGATATAAATTTGCTAACCTGTGCCTCTGCAGGTGAGAGGCTTGATGGGGTGGCAGAGGGAGAAGGGGCATTGCTTCAATGACAGCCAGAAAACTCAGTCACGAGGTGTGAGCTGAGAGCTCCACAACACCCTGGTGTTTGTGCTCCAGGAATGAGCCTGGAAGGCTCAAGTGCAGCCTTGTGTGTAGAACTGTTATTTTGAGAGCCAGCAGTACCTCCTACAAACTCTTCTAATTGACATACAAGGGGCAAGAGAGGTACCTGTGCAAGCAGGAGCTGCCTGTGCAGCAGCTTGGAGCTCACACAGACCATTTCCAACGCTGCAAGTTCAGTTTGGCATTTAGGAGTAACTCCAGCATAAGGGACAGAATCTTGAGTTTGAGACTTTTTACACAGAATCCTGCTATGAATTATTTTGCAGGTAAGGCTCTAAAGAGGGCCATGCCTGGATCCTTTTCTTTCTTATGGCAGACTTCCCTCAGAAAATGCCCAGAAGAGAAGGGCAGAGATGTTGCCTTGCTCTGTGCTTTGCCTCAGCTACCTTGATAAAGATTCATTAGTAAGTTGAACCCTTATGCTGTTAGAAATATGTGGTTTATTTCCAACAGCAGTATGCCCAGTTTTAAATTTCAGGCTTGGCAGATCTTTGTCTATAGAATATGTCCCAATGACTGCAGTCAGTGCAATAAAGTCATCTTGATGTCTAAAAATAAACCAGAGAAGCTGCATTCCTGTAATGAATTTCAATGTATTAATCTTTCAGCAGCTTTTGTCTTATAGCTCCTTTTAATACATATTTTCATTATCCTGTTACATCTAGATTATCCCCAATAATAAAAAAAAATAATTTTTCTATTTTAATTTTCAAGCATGACCTCTTCCTGTGTCCTGTGTATTCTCTTACTCATACTTCTCAATACTCATAAAATCTAATTTTAGCACCCCAGAAATGAGCAGAACTGAAATTCACATTTAAAAATGTTGGTTTTCAAACATTTCTAAAAGTCACTGTTTTAAAAGCAGGACTATAAAAAATTTAAGATTGTCAAATTAAGTTTTTAAAAGTAAGGAAGAACCAGAATGATTCCATTTGCTTGCATAACCTTAATTCACTATATATGCATATACACACACCCATATATATGTATGTACATGTAAAAATTATATACATATATATAAATGGTTCATGTAGTTGACAACACAGTTTATCCCTGTGCTGCTCAGGTGTGTAGGAAACAAAGCTTTTCCAAGTTGTCTCCTTTATAAATTTGAAAGGGAAAAATCATTAGCTCTTGCCTTGCAGGAATGAGGGCATTACTCAAACCAGCAGATCAAAAAGAAGTTTGCAACCATAGAGACCAACAGGGAAAACAAAATTACAGTTTCTTTCATTCTGTGCATTCCTTGCCATAGGTGCCTGTGTGAAACAAAAGCAAAAAGCAACCCACATCCCCAAGAAACAAAACAACAAAATCTGTTAAATAATCTATATGATAACAGTTAGGCAGACAGAGACTGAATTAATCCTTAGATGAACTCACTTTTAATATCTTTTAACCACAAAGTGCCTGATGCCAGGACTTTTAAACTAATCAAGGTTTGATCAATTCAAATACATTTCTGAAATACAGTGCAAAACTCCTTGTCATTAATCAACGTTTATTCTAAATCCTGTTGCTTATGTAGACTGAAATATGTATTTAGTCAAGCATTTTTCCCAGTGTAATCAAAGCTATTCACACAAACCCTAGAAAATGGCTTTTTGGGGGTAAAGGGACTACTCCTCACATCAGCTGCAAAATAACACACCAGCTAATTCTGCAAAATACCACCTAGAACTCAGAACTTCACATCTTCAAAATATTGCAAAAACCAAAAAGAAGAAATAGCAAGGAAAGCAGGGTCTGTTTTTCATGCACCATTGCTTTACAAACACAGTAACTGTATTTTCTTAAAATACAGGATTTTGTGTGAAAAAGACGAGGCATCTAGTAGCTAAATTATAATTTAATAATTAGCACTCCTTCCTTTTGTGAATTCAGAGATGTCAAGGTTCTTCAAAAATGATTTAATCCTCACTTTCCCTTCCAAGCTCTTCAAAGTTAAAGATGGAATAATTTTGAACAGCTTGGAAGAGAAAGTGAGGATTAAATCATAATTTGGAAGGTAGGCACATTTTATGCCACATAAGCTGAGAGAGAAAATGAAAAAGAAGTAAAATACCCCAAATTTTAACGGGTGTTAAGGGGAGAGACTCTTAAACACAGGGGTATTTAAATGCCTTTCACAGTGCCATGAGTCACACTAATTTTAATTTTCATTTGGAGCAAATTCTGTGCCTTCCAAGTGAGCACAGAAGCCAAAGTGCTTACAGAGCATCCCCAGATCCTTTTTGGCAAGCCCAGCAGGGGCAGCTGCCCTGGGTGAAGCCCCCAGCCCCAAGCCCCAGAGGCTGTACCATGGTGCGGGAGTTGCGGTGACCTTTGTAAACCATCTTTATCAAGGGGCGCCTGATATTCAGCGTCTCCAGCTCCTCCATCTCCTTCCTCTCCTTCCTCCTCCTGAAGAGCTCCTGGATGCGGGCCACAGCGGATCGTCTGTGAATCCAGAGAGAGCAGCACTGAGAGCCCCTCCCCAGACACTGCAAGGGGCTCCCAAACATCACCATTAGGCACTCCACCACATTCTCCATGAGTTTGACACAGACATCAGCATAATCCCAACTGTAAAATTACAGATGTGAATTTTTCTCCATCCTGGCTTATAACAAGAATAGCATGCAAGACAGTGGAATGTCAAGTGATGCCAGGTTTTATTCCCCCTCTGTAGAACAAACTTCAGCTGCTGGCAAAATTCACATGCTATTTTATTTTCATCCTCTACCCATACTGAGGTAGCAAAATTCTGAAGTGAAAAAAAAAAAAAAAACCTATGCCAGAACAGAAGTTTTTAAATTTTAAAAAGCCATTAAGGATCTAATGGGTCTCTCAGTGTGATTTGGTTTTTCATAAGATCAAAAATGTTTTTCAAAAAAAATCTATGCCAGAACAGAAGTTTTTACATTTTAAAAAGCCATTAAGGATCTAATGGGTCTCTCAGTGTGATTTGGTTTTTCATAAGATTTTGTCCAATGTATTTCTCGTCAGTATTTCTCTATGACAAGATTCAAGATTTACACAGCTTTTAAGAAGTTCCTACTAAGAAAAAGATTATTTGAGATCAATTACTGAAGCACCTATCCATAGGGTAGCAGTAAGGTTTACAACTGGAGATTTCCTAAAATAACAGAGGAAAAAACAAAAGCCAATTTATGTAATTTGTTTGTGGATGTTTAAATCCAGGAACTTAATTTTTTTATTAATCTGTGAAAAGACCTTGGTGTCAAATTTTTCCTGTTTAGCTGTTCAGTTTGCAGATCCCCATAATTCCAGCTATAAACAGTCACATCTCAGTTCTTTTTCTTCTGTCATTCCTTGTCATTATTAGCTTTGAGGTTCTGAACACAGTCCAAGGGAATGTCCCTCTCAAGAAGAAGCAGGTACAGATCTTAGCAGAATGCAAGGAATGCAAGGAGTGAAATTATTACAGCAATTTATATGATCCTAAAAATTAAACTAATCCAGGAACCTCACTACACTGCTGCCAGAAAGTAACCTGAATTTTTTTTTAAGTAATATTTTCCAGTGTTTTAGTCACTGATCTTGGAGACTCCAGCAACAAGTCCTCTACTCCAGAAAAAAACCCTACCAGATCTATCCCATAACTACTTCTCTCAGGCAGTGATCTGCTTAGATTTTTGTCCATTTTCTGCCACAGGAGAAAGTTGCACCACAAAGTTAAAGTGAAATAAATGTTATGCTACAGCTAAGCAAAGAAGGAGAAGGAATATAAGTCATTAATGCAAATTTATTTACTATAAAAACAAATAAACCAACAAACCACACACTGTTTTACTAAGACAGATCACCTAATACAGCTAAGCTTTCAAAATAAATTTTAATACTTTTTTAATAGAAACCAGAAGAGTTTTGAAAGCACCAGTCAACAGATCCACTTAACAGTGTGCTATTTATTATAATATATTTCTTAGATGTTTGCCTAGCAAACAGCACCAGAAAAAGTAGACTACTACTACTTCTTTGGTGAGAGTTTTCTATCCTTTCAATCCCCAGGCAATTTCCTGGCTCATCTTTTTTGTACTACAGTAAATAAATACACTGTATTTATTTACATTTAGTTATTCCTTATAATATGCCGAGTTTCAACTTTAATCTTCAACAGATTTAAGAGGGTTCTTCACAACATCTTCATAAACAGAGGGGTAAAAAAAGAAGCCTATGTTCTTTATCTACTGTGCTTTAAAGATCACTGAGTTATTCTCCTCACCAGTTTGCTTCTACATAAAGGAAAAAGGGTGACAGACACATGATAGGCTGCATCAAACACTTACAGAAACTTCAAACCATTATTTGTGCAGATTTGGGTTTTACTTGCTTTTAAAAAAAGATGGGGTTTGTATGAGAAAGTAAAAGCATTTATCATTTACTGTAATTCCTTTTCTTGCAGTTTTGGTGAATTTATTCACATTAATTAATTAAAGATGTGCAGTGAAGAGGCTGGGAAGTTAAACATCATTAGGACTGACAGAGTAGTAGACTTGTCCAGCTGTTGCAGAAGGGTTACTTGCTGGACAGCAGTAATAAGTCTTGGGATTAGGAGATGATATTAAAGTAGCTAATTGGTAAAGCAAAATAGTTTCTTGCACAATTTTTTATCCAAACATCTCTATGAAAATTGATCTCCTCCTCTCCATTTCCCTAGGCTGAGATATGCAGACATTACAAAAAAACCTCAATACTACTCAGCAATCATGCATTTTTAAATAAGAGCAGAAGCACAGAAGCAACTTCTGGTTAAAACTGTCTTTCAACTAAATGGAGCTCTGAATTTAACCTCTTCATTTGGGGCCTCATTTGAAAAGGCAGGAGTGGATTTCTATTTAGTTGTCTTGGAAGCCAATGATTACCTTCACCAGGGAGAAGGCAGCCAAGCACACACAACTGTCATACTGGGATTGAGCCTTGCAGAAAGCAAGAACATGGCAGAGGCAAATCTGCTCCAAAAACATAAATATGAGCCCAATTTAGTGACATTTCAGAACAAAGAACATTACAGGAAAAAGCCTTCTTTCTGAGAGATGTTGTTGATAACTATAGATTTTCTATAATTATTTTTAAGTCATACACGTGCAAGAATTTTAAAATCTGACATAGCTGTTTTCATTTGTATTTGTGATGAGCAATTCCTGTCTTTGCCAACACAAACACAGTAGCAGCCTCATCACTTGGAGCCTTAGTGGGTACAGAAGTGTGCTGTGCCATTTGAACTGTTCTGAGGTCAGCTTGAGCTGAGCCTGGCTGAGAGCTGCTGCTTCCCTTCCACACGGCTCTTCCAAGCACAAAATGTGAGACAATGGAATTTATGCACATTGTGTTGGCCCTCCTCAGGCAACCCCATCAATGGAAGGGGGTTCTAGGAAGCATTCACAGAGCACTGCTTTTCCCCTTATGATCAGCCAGGTTTAAAGCCCTCAAAGTTAATAGTTCTAATTAATTATTAAAAGTCCATTTAAATTAAGCCCAAGATTAATGGAGTAGTGATTCTGAAGTTAAACATGGATTCAAGATAGTCAAACAAAAAAAAAAACCCACAAAAATTCTGTGATGCAAACTGATCCACAGCTATATATTATAAATGGAGAGAAATGGAAAATATGTATACACATAAGCTAAGTCTTAAAATATATAAGTTGTCACATAGGGTGTTTTCTGTATATTTAGAAGTTCTGAAGCGTAATGAGGATTTTTTTAAAAACAAGAATCTGTACAATTTGCACAATTAAATACGTGGTTTGTTTGTTAAAGGGCAATAATGTAGTGGCTGCCATAAAACTCATCTGGTACCTGAGATAACCCTGCTTCTTCCAAACACCATTATCCCAGGCTGATAATGGTCAGTCTCCTGAGCTCAGCTGGGCAGAGCTCACGTCTCCCTCCTTCCTTGCTCCATCCCTCTTGTCTCAGCTCTGCACTGAGTATTGAGCTCAGTATTGATTCCTTCAGTACTGAAGATTTTTTTCACTTCCCAAGTTTCCAAATGTACTCACACACAGACAAAGATGGTCTGTTTTTCATCATAGACAGCTTTGGGCTGGAAGAGACCTTAAACATCATCCCCCAAGCCCCTAGCAGGGGCAGAGACATCTTCCACTGGATCAGTGCTGAGGACCACAAACTTTGATTCCTTCTCTTGAGCTCCCTAATGCTAACATCTTATTTTTTATCCACTGTTGTTGCCATCTTCTCCTTTGCACTGTTTTCCCTATCCAACACAATTGCAGAGAACCTAAGGCTTATAACCATTAACTTAGATCTTATTTCTCCAGCGCCTTATGGTCATCTGGACAATGCTCTCAGGCACATGGTGGGATTCCTGGGGGTGTCCAGTTGAGTTGGACTCAGTTGTGGGTCCCTTCCAACTCAGGGCATTCCATGATCCTGATATTATCTGTGTGCGTATCTAAACCACTGCAGCAAACCTTGATCCAGGTCTGGCATTTCTTCATTGATCCTGTAAAGAAACCCACTTGCCAGATACCACTGATCTGCCCAAGAATTCCAAAGGCTTGTCTTAATCACCATATTAAAATAGATTCTTTGACTAAATGCCAATATTTGATTATATTTCTGATATTGATTACTTCCTTTAGGAGCCTCTGAACCTGTGGAAGAGATTTACTGCTGCTGTCAGATTTCAAGCATTAAGACAGCTCAACACCAAAGGCAAAACCATCCTGTTAACAGCACACTGACACTAGCCCTAAAGCCCAAGTTATTTCACTGCTGATAATACAAAACCAAATGTTTACTGTAATGCCCTCCTTGGTAATTTCCCAGCTTTCAAACACAATCAATGTTTAAAGTATTCTCAGTTAGAAAACATTTAAAAATTTTCACCTGATATGCTGATGAATGATGATGAAAAGCAGAGAATAACAGACTGATAAAACATTCTATGCTGAATGCATCATTTATTTTCTATTAAATTTATAGCAATATGAAACTAATATTCCCCTGGGCTCTGCTGAAGAGCTAAAGAACTCCTTGGTAAGCATGCTGAATATAGAAAGAATGCCTATTGTAAAATTTCAAATACAAACAGCAAAGATTCCTGAACCTCTAAGAAAGCTGACGAGTTAAATCCAGGTATTCCAATTGCAGCTAATATGAAAATATAAGACAAAGAAATACAGATTTGCACCACTCTCCTGGAGGCATTTAAAATAGAGGACTCAAGCTAAGTCTTTTATGGAACCTCATCCTGCACTTTTGCAGCCACAGAAAGCCAAGATGTTAATTTTCATCATTGCAACAACTTTGGGCCATTTCCCTTCTAGATGGCCTCTGGCTGAAATCACAGCAGAGAGTTTCTCCCTCTTACAGCATGTGGCCAAACACAATTACCCAAATTGCTTTATATGTTCTAACAACTGCTTTCCTCAAGTATTTCAATGAAGAGTATGAGATCAAATGTTTGGGTTTTTTTCATTTAACTTCATTAAAAGCAATATTGTGCAAAATTCAGCATCTATCTTTCTAAATGTGTATACCCAATATAGCTCTAATAATTAAGCTTAGTTCCATAATCTTGTTCAGGCAAAAAATATAAATGATTTTTGATCCATGTAGTCTTATATTTTTGTCCAGAACTGGATGTTCTCTACTACAGACAAAGCAAGTCAGCAGTAGCCCATGCAAATATAACTCATGTCTCAGCAGCTCAATTAAAAAAAGAATAAAAGGAATATTTCTTTTAACAAGCTACACACTTTTCAAATTCCATTAATTTCTACGGCACGCAATAAAAATGTTAATAGGTTGTAAAATGTATACACTGCCATTTCTTTTCAATTTCCATGCAACACATGCAGCTAAATATAACTCAAGCAATATGCTCTGTAATTCATAGCATTTGAAGTACAGCAATTCTTAAAATGCCAGTTAGATATGAAAAACCAGAACCTGATAAATCCAATATATGGCAAGAAAAAGGAGGGGGGGAGGAATAAAATAATTAATTACCTCATAATTCTATCACCTATCGCTGTTCCTCTGATATTATATCTAGTAAAGGGAATAACAACTGAAGTCATTCACAAATGCTAGGTACCATGATTTTCAAAGGTTAGCATCTCTTACAAAATGTGCTCTATGAATTCCAACTGAGAAGGCTCCTTCCCAGTGTATGAGTCAGTATATGAAACAACTTGTATTTCAGCAAAAATAGTATTCAGATTACATAACAGCACCAAAAGTAAAGTTATAAAATGCAGTAATTCTTCATAGATCACAGCAGCTGTATCATCATTTCCATTTTACATTTGTATTTCTTTAATTTTAACATACTAGTTAAAGCTAGCTGTAGCTTTTTCCGGGCTTAGCCTCCTCCCCCAGATCAACTTCAAAGTCCAAACAAAATTAATTCAGTCATTTAAGTAGGAAATCAGCCCTCAGAGAGCTCTTTTGACTAATTTGTAAAAATTAAGATCAATCCATTAAAAACTGCACTCTCTGTGTATGAAGAACATTTTGCACAAATTTTTTTTTCCCCTCCCACAGATTACAAGGTACCACCCTCTGTTTGAACTAAACTTAGTGGATGCAGAAAGTTTTAAAGGAGAAATGCCCTTGCCTATGTCCAGACTGAAAGACCTGCATAGGTTCTTATTTGTCAAAGAAGGCACCTTTTCCTGGGGATTCCCTAAAATGCACAGGAGGTTATTTACTCTGGTGAGTATCTAGCTAAACTGCTCTACTGTACAGAAAAGGCTTTAAATTTTTTTTTTTTTTAATTTAAAATATTCTGTGTACTTCCTTATCCCTTTTGTTAAAAAGAGCATGCATTGACTGCCCAACAACATGAAAAAATGAAATAACTGCTAGCTTCTTTTAGTCACTTGTGAAGACCATTCCTACAGTGCTACTCAGTGGCTAAGAAATGCTGCTGAAAAAAAGTCAGATGTCACATTCTCAATTACTTCTTTTAAAGAAATGTCCTTCTGTGTCAAAACTCTTCCTAGCTGTCTCCTAGTCACCATGCAGCTGACTTAGGCAATCAAAGGATCATGATATTTCTCCATATTTTGCTGCTACTATTTAAAGTCCTTTTTAAAATATTAAAGCAAGTGCAGACTCTGCACAGTCCTTCCTGATAGCTCAGTTTCAGGTTAGTTGGTGAGAAACCACCTATCCTCATTATGTTTTGAGATTTATAAGTATCCACAATATGAGATTATTTGAGGAAAAGATCAAACCCTCAGCTTGAAAACATTACAACTGCAAATAATATTCAAATAATAGAAGTCTTGTACAATTAGATTTACAAAATTAACCATATTCATTAATAAATCTGAAATCTACATACATCTTAGTAAAAATAAGGTGAGATTAAGCAGGAAGTTTTCAATTTGTTTAGAGTTCTGTTTAACAGACCTATCAGAAGGGGAATTCTGCCACTTTTTTTCCTTAGGAGGAAGCTACAGATCATTATTTCAGAGTATAAAATCAGATTTTTCAGTGGAGAAAACTGTACTTCACAGTGGGAAAGTGACTCGGACAGATTCCTTTATCTGAATTTCTCCACCTGTAGAATATTCCGCTCAATGTAAACAAGAGCTATTTGGTTTATAAGAAAACACAGCCTAAAGAAAAACAAATTGATTGTAGACAAAGTCAGTACTGCTACATATTGGAAAAGGCTTATTAGTCAAACTTTTGTTTTGCATTCTGTCTCAGAAGGCTACAACAGCCATTTTTTTATTTTTCTTCCTATAGAAAAATGAAACTTTTTTCCTTCATTACATAAAACATGTTCACAAAAGGTAGATTATTGCTAGTCTTTGGCTAGTCTTTCTTCTTCAGAAAAAAAAAAAACATAGCAAAACCAAACTAAACCCACAAAAAAAAAAAAAAAAGGACCAAAGCAGGTCCCCCTAAGTATTCTACAGAGAAAAAAAATCTACTTTATTACTCAGATATTAATGCCAATAATTATCTTATAAGATGACACCTTGGAAAGTAAAGTATTAGATAAACTCAAAAAAATGAGATTTAGTAAAGGAATTGTTAGATAACACAATTTATTGAGGAAAGAGAAAAAAAGCCTACAAAAAGCATCCTGGAGGAGTGGAGCCCCAGACTTGCAGGCAATTTTGTGCCATGTATTGCTACTGGTCTTTGAGCAGGGTATAGGAATGGAATCATGCAGGACATTGAGGGTGGGGAACTTATTAATAGAGGAGACTGTGGGGCCTTGAGAAAAAGAAAATCAGCAGTATAAAATTGAGTTATACACCTCTAAGCTTCCTTCTGGTGAAAGGGAACACTCATTAATTAGGAATGACAAAGTAGGGAAGAGTACAGGGTGCAGAACAATGGAACAATGACAGGCAAGAGAGGAGGAGGACACCGCCCCAGCTCATTGTGCTCACAGAATCCTCTCTAGATCACGAGTAACCACAGAATTACTCCAGCAAAACCCAAACAGTGCAGGGGGCTGGGCTACCACATTCAGGCAAAAAAGTGAACATGAAGAAAGACAGAAACCAGCATGTTGGCAGGAAACACGTGAATATTTACTGTTAAGAGTGAGAAAAATTTGGCACTCAGTCTAAGGAGACAAAACCTGAAAATGGACAGGATGAACATCATTCAATGATGAGCACTGGGTGTAAAAAATTATTTCAATCAAAACAGATTGTTAGCACAGAACAAAATGACCAATTTTAGTTCATGTATACCCAAGGTAGCAGCAATGCTTTGAGTTAGCTTCCTACTCATTAAGGGAGATTAAGAATTTTATATAAATTTGATCAGCTTGTGAAAGGGATTTTAGGCAATAACAGCTACCATAGTACTACTAGAGAGAACTTCCAGTTCTTTTCACTCTAATATGAGAGATAAATACTAAGAGGGCTAAGAGCTAGAGCTTTTAGGACCATCAGTGTCTGCTACCTTTCTGGAAATCCAAATTCCTTTGAGCACACACAGGATGTCTTACTTTTCCTTAGTATCTCAGAGTTGGTAACTCCTGAAACCTGAAGAATAGGAGGGAATATAATGCTCAGTAATAATAATGCTCAGCTAAACTGGAAAACTTCACTGCTTGCACACACAAAAAAGCAGAACAAAATTATCTGGTTGGGCATTAAACCTGAGCAATGCAAGCCTGCAGGAAATCCTAAACCAACACTGACTACGAAGCAACTTTTTTTCAGATTTTATTTGGGGGGAGAATAAGGGAGCAGGGGACTGCATAAAGGATTTTAATGGTATCATTAATTTAGCTGAATGATCTTTCCTAGGATATAAATTTAAACTGTTACAGGAAAAAAATCTCACTGCACAGAGAGGAAAGAAAGCATGTCAGATAAATTGTAACTTCATTTAGGATGTCCCCACTAGTGGCAAATGGTAACAGCAGTGTGATACCTGGAAGTGTAATTCTTACCACATTGCTACAGAAACTATTACATCGTAGAGACAACATGGTGCATGAAGAGAAGCTATGAATCCTGCTTGAAAATGGAGATGGGATTAAAATTGCAGGGCTCTTCACAGCTTGCTCTTCAATCACTGGATCATAATGAACATTGGCTCTGCAGGGGAAAATATTTCTGCCATTCTGTATCTGCCTACAAATACTTAGTACTGCATGGAAAGTTAATGGGTTAAGACAGAATCTGTGTATATTGGCTTCTTCATAAAAACTGTCATTTAGTGAGCAGAATTACTTGTGCTTTGTAATAAACAACCACTGACTGTTCTTTTTGCCACTACTGACAATGTGCTGGCTTATGATTTCTATTTTAACTGCAAATTATTCAAAACCTTCTTAGAAACAGCTATTAAATTCTTCCTGATTTCCTAAGGAATACATATTGTAAATTCCTGTGAACAATCTTCATTGCTAGCAGAAGACATTATTAGCACTGTCTTTGAACAGGAGTACAGGAAATGCAACATGAGGTTAAATTACATCTAAAGTTAGTAAAAAGGTATTGTATGGTCTAACAACAGAAATGTTACTTAAATAATTTTATAGTTTTGAAATTAGTGAAGAAAGGTATTAAACCAACAATAGCAAATTGAGGGTTCAGTTTACTGAATGATCAAACAAGTATGTACAGCTCTTCATACAAAAAAAGCACAAAGCTTTTTTTATATGAAGAGCTGTAATACTAAATGCATCCTTTATTCATGGTAACAGCTAGCAGTCTACCCTTTTTTTTTTACTGACATACATAGTAATATCTAATAGCCAACAAAAGGAAAAGAATTACAGTTTCTCCTTCAGAGAAAAAGAAGAATGAAAAATTGAACACATCAGTTTTAATATACGTACTACAAACACACCATTGCTGCACAAGAACAGTTAAAAGCTCTTGCTTTGCCAGAATAAGAACACTTAAAGTACAACTGAAAGAAAATGTAGGTCCCTGTCCCCAAATTTATGAATTTTCTATATTTATTACTAGATGGAGAATAATAACAAATAAACTGCAAATATTTAGCACCAAGGTATTCAGCAGGCAGGAGGTCAGCATAAGCAGGTATTAGATCTGCAAGAGCCTTCCTGGCTTGCAGGGAAAATGCAGCTGTACATATCTTACACATAGGCAAATTACACTCAGCCATCAAGCTCTTGGCCCGTTGTCAAAGAACAACTTTAAGGATATGAGGGCTGAGTTTCTCGATCTTTCATTCAAAGCAATAAACAAGAAAAGAGAAAGGGGAAAAAAAGCAAGAAGCATTTTGCCAAGCAGAGGCAGGTATTGGCCTCACCTGTGCCCAGGGCCTCCTCGATACCTGGCCCCCGGGATGAGGACAGGGTCGTCATCACTGTCGTCGGTTTCCTGCAGGGCCGAGTTCCTGGTGGAGGCCTCGTCCGGAGCCAGCCCCGAGGATTCCGGCTGGGACGGAGGCTCCTCGCTGGCCAGTGGCATGGTGGCACTGGGGTCAGTGCTCTGGCTGCAAATGTCTTGGTGTGCCCCCTGCTCACTGGAGGCTTCTTCCTCTGCGCTCCCAGAGACAGCATCAGCATTGGGGCCAATTTTTTCTGCTTGAATTCCGGAGTGCTCAGCAGCAGCTTTATCTGATACTGCTAAAAAGAAAATATTGGGAAAATAAGTCGCACCAATAATGATTATAGTCTATTTTAGAAATGGTCAGTGAAGTTAAATTAAACTGAGTTAATATTTCATTCTCTACTTCTTCCTATAACTACTTGAAAGAGTACAGATACATACTTGCTTCTGTTGTCTCTGCAGCTTCATCTGTATTTTTCAGCTCTTCAGCACTTGCATCTTCCTTGAGAGATTCATCAGGAACCCCTAAATGAAGCAATTTAATGGTAAACCACATGATTTCAATTAGATGCACATCTATAATGACAACAGCACTCCTAGAAGAAACCAATCCAAGCAATCCACTCCAAAGTCAATGTATCTACTGAAATCTCAGCTATCAGTCACAGAAAAATGACTATATATAACCCTATCTAGTTGACCAGGTCAACACACTAACTAAGAAAAATTTAGTCATTTCTTGTTCCTTAATGTATTTAGAAGCCTATGCTATGAGAACTTTAGCAGCAAAAATAGCATTTGTACTCTTAATACAGACACTTACTATTATTTCCGAAGACAATTGAAGTTATCAGTCTATTAAAAGGGATTTTTAGATTTTTTTTTTTTTTTTTTAGTATTTCTCTGGAGCTAGTCATTTGACTTGACTGTCCTATTGTCAATGAACTGAGCAAGACAAACACATTTAACAAAACACACTGAAAGCTTGAAAGAAATGTAACAAAATTCCAAGCACTCATTTACGACTGCAAAGTGCAGTTGTTCTATTTTCCTATACAAATCGGGGCACAATATGCCCCTAAGAAGAATAATGTTTTTAGAACTGAAGACAAGGTAAGTTAATGCTTATATTTATTGCAGCTATCTCAGGTTGGTGTCTTCTTTCCTAAAAGAATTCATGCTTTATTATGGCTGTGTTCTGCCTTCATGTGCACATATGAGACTCCCAGTGTGTGCAATGGGAGTCAGGGACATCGGAGGGCAGAATTTTTGCCTTAGCGTTAGAAATCCCAATGTATCTTACTTGTTTCTTCCCCATCAGGCCCTGATTCATCCAAAGCTTTTGTTTTTACAGAGTCTTCTGGGCCTTCAGTTTTGCAATGACTTCCACTCCCTCTAGAGCTTGAATTTATGCTACTCCTGGCAACAAAACACAGAAAAAGAAAATAATTTAGGATCACGTAAATACATAAATAAATAAGATCATTGCAACAGCACAGCCTGACCAACATTGTCTATCTCACTGCAGTAAAGTGAGAGCTCCTGGCAGCAGCTACAACCAATTCTCAGGAATTTCAAAATTCTCTTTTATCGTGTTCATTGTCGCTCATCCCACACAATTCCTCTGCATCACAGAACCCCGTTCTCTCTTTCCTATCTTTTTTTTTACCTTTAAAGAATATCGTCATTGCTTTACTAAACATTGTAAGGTCTCCAAAGGATTTGCTTTATTTCACTTTTTAGATTTATAAATAATCAGAGATCATCTTATTAGAGGTATGACAAGATATCAACTGAGCACTAATAAGTAATGTTATCTCATTCAATTAAAAATTTGATTCAGATAAATGCCTCCAGGTCCTTTCCCACTAATTATCATTCCTGTATCTTTCAAGGTATGTACTTTCAGTTCAAAGTTTTGTTATTTCTCAAGATTCACTATAAGCTAGTATTTGACATTTACTCCCCATTCATGTTTAGATAATTATTGTGGGACACTGATTTCTCTTTGCAACATGGAAAATGAATACTCGGGAAATATGTAAAATGTTATCCTGATTGTCATTGAAATTCCTGGTTTTAGACTCTAGCAAAAACTTTCAGTAAGTGAGGCCTTGTTGCTGAGCTCTCTTATGTGATGTGGCCTAAAACACAGGCAAATCACTGAAAAAAGAAAAGCAGAAAAAAGGCACTTATAAGCATGATTATCAATAATTTAGAGTGTCTCTTTACAAATATCTTCTGATTTGTGGATGTTATTAGCAAATATTTAATATTAGAAGCAGCACAGATCATGCTTAGTAGAGATTCTTAAAAATTCAGTCTAGACTTCAGGAATTTTATGTCTCATGTTAAATCAGAGCTCTTACTCCTCTTGATGAGCAATATTCTGTGTATTCATTACTGTACTGTATTTGGAAGCTGTAGGGAAGTTTTTGTTAGCCCTTTCAGTATTTCTTCTAAATCCAGAATTTTCAGGATTGCTTCTAAATGGCCAGACAAGAAGGGTACTACTAGACACCAGGTGGAGGATCTTTGCTATTTTATGTCTCATCTCGCTATAAACCTAACCCCAGCCTAAACAGTAAAATATTTTTTTGACTCATGTCTTCCTCTATTTCATTTTCACAAATTCCAGTTCTCAGATTAGGGAGTTGTTATTTGTTCTCAATTGCATCATTTTGTCAGATGGAATTGCATCCTGCTCCTGTTGCTCCACTCTTCAGCAGCAATGTTTTTAGTCAGCCTCTGAACTGACAATGACTTGCAACTTTGTCCTACCAGAAAATGCTTTTTCCTCTCACTACCCACACCACACTACCCACCACCAAACTCCATGAATTTGCTGACTAACTGCAGAATTATATAAAAGCATCATAGCAAAATTAATTTTTTCAAAGTTTGCTGGATATTGGGAGGCAAAAATCAGTGTTTTAAGTTTCCAAACTGCAAGCAAGGTGCATATGTTGTATCTAAAGCCACAGCACTTTAGAGTGGCTAAATGTGGCAATTTCAGTGTTTACCACTCAGAAACTGAGTCACAGAAAGACTCTCTTGCAGAATAATTATGTTTGCATTACAGAGATTCACAATAAATACACAAAAAAAGAAGTTTCTCTTATAAATTTCACATTAAAGTACGTCTATCTTATGTTCTGAATGTATTAAGTCTAGAGCCATTTCAAATTGTGTAGATACACCTAAAAATAGACATAAACCACAGGAAAAATAATTGATAGCTATGCTAGACAAGTGTTATTGATATGTGCTAATCACAAACTAGTCAAAACCAAAATTAGCTTGTTCTTACCACTCATCAGTGAAGTCCAGTTTTATTGTGCTTGTAGTTGTTCCTTCTGTACTGTAGTGCAAACTTAAAACTGGTTCACCTGTTCCTGTTCGTGGCTTATCACTCTCTGTAAATATGGGGTTGATAAAGTTTGAACAGGCATTAGAAATGTACATAAAGTTGCTATACTTCTGAAGATTAATTTATTTATCAAATGTGGCAGTAACATATATAATGTCTGTTTAAGGTCTCTTACAGCCCAAGCAAAAAGTTAAAGTTCCAGAGTAAACACACCAAATTTGCAATGCTTGTAAAATGGTCTAACATTATATATAATTATAAGAGCAAACAAAGGAGATGCTGTCCTTCAACATGCAAGTAAATAAAATTTCAGATAGATATGTGTACACACAATATAATCATTAATAAGCAGATCCATTTTGTAGCAAATATATTAATGAGATTATTTTTAAGTGGTATTCAGTCTTTTTGCCTTAGTAAATACACGTGAAAAAAAGATTATGAGATCTAGACATAATCAGCCTAGAAAAATCACCATCCTCTACTTGGTTGCCTACTTAGAACCCAGACAACTACCAGTACCCTTAGCCTGCTGTAAATTGTCAGTCAGTTGTTATAAAAATACTGTAAATTCATTATTCAAGAGTTTAATGCTTAAAACCCTATTTTATATTATGATAACTGCAAGCAGAAGGGAGCACTTGTGAAATGGGCTCATTCACAATTTCCAACAAAAGTGAATGGAACCGAAAACCACAGCATACTGGTCACTCCTCTGCTGCAGAGATAGTTCTAAGGATGTTAATGGGCTCCTTCAGAAGAGAACTGCTCAATGCCATCCATCCATCCATCCATCCATCCATCCATCCATCCATCCATCCATCCATCCATCCATCCATCCATCCATCCATCCATCCATCCATCCATCCATCCATCCATCCATCCATCCATCCATCCATCCATCCATCCATCCATCCATCCCCTTGGAGTAAAGTTCATGGTCATCACTTATCCACAAATGGCAAGTTTGCCATCAGTCATGAAGCTGGGAAATATTAAAAAGTTCACAGAAAGCAGCATCAGATGGAGCCTCACTACAGAGGTGCCATTCTCTCAGAACTCAGAGGGAAGGTTTATTCAGTGTATTCAAATGGCCACTAAAAGTCTCTGCTGTCTTGCTTTTCCTGACTACTGAGCCTTTCATCTCAGGATTATTTGGACAAAATCTTCTGTCCTTTCTTTAGTTTCTAGAATACGAAATGGAGCTATAAATATCCTTGCAGTATTGGCAGCACACTGACAAGTGTAATAAAGGAAAAGCTGCAGATCATCTTTGGAAGTCAGTTAAAACCTAACATTGCATTTAAACACAAGCCTACAAATTTCCCCACTAAAAAGGCTGTTGTCATAACAGTAATGGCTACAATACTGGCACAGGATACTTAATTTCAAAGATACAATTAAATTATAGCAACTATGAGATAGCACATCAGAGTTTAAGCTAACAATCAATGCTCATATTTTTAAACTGCTGACAGGCAGAAGCCCACTCACAGGATCAGAGCAGTTATCACAGTGATCAGCTGTGCCAAAGAACTTTAAATATGCACTTCTACATGTTCTGAAAAGAAATTTAAAAACATACCACAAAACCCCTGAAAGAACAA
Organism: Serinus canaria; assembly: GCF_022539315.1. Lineage (NCBI taxonomy): Eukaryota > Metazoa > Chordata > Aves > Passeriformes > Fringillidae > Serinus > Serinus canaria. The sequence continues at coordinate 4,147,692 of NC_066313.1, forward strand.
ATCAGAATACTTTTTTTTAAATGAAAGAGAATGAACCAATTACAACCATGATCCTCAAATGCACAAGGCATGGGCCCCACTCCATGGGAAGAAAAGCTAATAGCCCCTTTAAATTAAAAGTTCCAGTTAAACTCTTGTTAGAGTGGAGCAAGGATAAAACTGATTGAAAGAAATTTTATTTAAGGAACTTGAAACCTAAGAAATGTAAGGAAATACTTTATAATGCTATATAGACAGTTTGAAGAAAAGTGACATTCTTTCTTAACTAAATGGGTGCTTCCTCTATTTTTTTACAATCCATGATTTATAAAATCTCTTTTTATAAATGTCTGTTCAGACTTCAAACATCCCTTCCTCAGCAAGTAGAAATATTGATTGATCCCACATACTGCACAAGTCACCAGGAACTGACACTGAAAGCCAAAAGTGAGAGTGGGAGAATTCTTCAGCTTCCTTTTAACAGCCTCAGACAAGACAGATCTTTGAGTTGGGAACCCAGCTAAAGACAGACAATTTCCTGCTGTGAATAACCCAAGACAACCCCCAAATAATGACTTTACTCATGGACTTCCTCCTGCTGTGCAAGGTTGGCTTCAGCACAAAACCACTTAATACTGCCAATCAAAGTAACCAAACCTGGTATCTACAACGAGCCTGATACAATACCAGGATTGCATTTCCTAAAACCTCAGGGTCTGAAAATCTAACCAAGATACATAAGGACTGGCTACACTTACTCTGAAATTTGTCCATACCCAAAAATTTGGAAGAATTGCTGTAGATTTCACTAAAGAGGGCACTGACTGAGAAATTATTTTTACAAGTTTCTGGGAACAGATAGCTGTTAAACCATATTGGATAATAGCATTTTCCTCAATCTACAATAACATGAACTACAATTTGAATGGGGTCAGTTTCTTCTTTCAAGTAACTTTAGGGCATAACATAGGCACTAATAAGAACAAGAAACTTTTAAAAAGACAGATGAGAGAAGAATCTGAGAGTAAACTGCAGAGAATTAGTTGTGTGGTTCAATATTTGATATTGAATTTACACTGCTAATGAAAGTTGACTGGGAGCATCTGTGAAGAAAATGCATTGCCTCCTACATAACTGAACATATTTCAGTTATGAAAGAATAACATAAACCCTACAAATCTTGAACTCTGCTTTCTGGGAGAAATGTGATGGCTTAAGACTGCCCAGATTAGAATGAAATTCTGTTCTCTTCCTCATCCCATCAGGGCAGATCTACTTCAAACTGATAATGAAGGAAAATGGTCCAAATTCTGTGATCTAGGCAATTCAGTTTATTAATCTGGTTGCCAACTCTAGCAGAGTAATCACTGCTACAAGAGAAAGCTGTAGCTTGTCAACACCTTACTAAACTTTATTCTAAATTCCTCAAAAATACCTTGAAACTAAATTTTACAGCGAAACACAAGATATTTTGAAGATACTATCAGCGACTTACAGTTATTTCATAAACAACACTGTCTAAAGCACATTCCCATTAAATGGTACATTTTCCAGGTGCCTACAGCAAGGAGACACTTTTAAACTACCACTCTTAAAACTGAAGACACAATTTCATTCATAACCTGACATGAAAAACAAATCCACAAGCCAAACTGCAAAACTGACAGCAACAACCTTCATTCAGACCCCCTTTTTCCCTTAGAAAATGAACCTGTGCAAGTGTAACTTCACAGACACTGAGGGTCTCAACCATAAAGAGGTAAGTGCATAAGGACAACTTTACAGATTGGATTTCCTAATTAAACTAACACTGTAAGGAACTTCAAGCCAGTTTGCCACATCTCAAATGCTGCCCTGTTCACTTATCTATTGGCAACCTGTTGAGAAGAGGATAGGTAACTTCTCATTAAAAAAAACCCAAAATAATTCCTATCCAGCACTATATGCTGTGTGAAGACTTAAGAGAGATACTTCTGGAAGGGGAAATTTAATCAGGCCTCAGGTTGCCTCTTTACTCATCCCAATTCGGGCAGTACCTTAAAATCCTTACACTGCAATAGATCTAAATGTCAACCCTCCACTATTACAATCACAGTCCAAAACATTTTTAAAAAGTCAAGTGTAGATGACTGTGATCCATTTGAAACCATTTTGTACACACAGCAATGACTTCTGGATTCTGCTGGACTGTCAGAATGCTGGCATTATAAATGTACATGATTGCAATAAGAAACAAAAGATCTTTAAACCCCAAACTAGTCTTAAAACATGAATGCCAACAAGAGAAACAGGTCCAACAGAAGACAGCTGATTCAGTACTAAACTAAGAGAAGGAAGGAATAAGAAGGAAAGGTAATTTTGTATGAAAAGAACTATTATGACTTTCTTCATTAACTACTTAAACTATTTTGAGACTTCTAATGGAAGTTAAACTAATGCAGTTAAACTTCAGAAATTCAGCTGGATCTCAGCAACATTGTCTGCTAACAGAGCAGAAAAATATTGCCTTAAAACAATTGGAGAACTGGTGTACTGAAAAGCAAATGTATTTTGGGTTGGTTTTTTTCCACATATTAAAAAACCTGAAGTGCTTCTATGAGAGGAAATCTCTTAGTTCAAGTAACTTAATGAAGAAAAAAAAACAGTTTTCCTAAATTTTTAGTTGCAAGAATCTTAATGTAAGATTAATGTAAGAAACTTACAGACTTTCTATGTTAGTTCTAGGTTATCCTACTCTGATCAAATAATATCTTATTCTGAGTTCAGAACAGAGAGCATAACTTGACCACTTGTTATAAGCTGGGTTTCCAGCTAAACCTGATTGTTGGAATGAATAACTAGCAAATTTACACATTGAGGTTTAAGATTATTTCATCACAAAATGTATTTCCACAAAAAGAATTTATTTTGTCAAGGTGTAGCTTGATCTTTTTTCCCAACATTCTGGCATCCTAAAGTAAGCCATAATCTCAACAGTTGCCAAACAGACTATTTTTCAGAAGTGGGATTTCAAAATTGCTTTCTAATTTGGAATGTGAAAGAAGACAAAGCTGTTTTGTGGGATTTGAACTATTAAATCTCTACAGACACTTTGATATGGAAGCATAATGCAGACTGTATGGCGATCTATTTTTAAATTAGCATCTATCACTCCTTAATTATTCAGTCATTATTATTCCCTACAGATGACATTGATGCAGCTGGAATAGGGTCACCTCTGGCCCACTCCAGTGCTCACAGCTTGGAGACTGATGCATAATGGGCAGAGAGAAACCCCCCAAGCATTCTGTCCAGTCCACAGGGATCCTACAAGAAACACCAGTACCTGTTCAGCAGGAGGGGTGAAGGACAAGGGGATACAGAGGGAAGATGCACCTCAGTGCAACGGGTGCTCTGGAGTTACTCAAACTGTGCAGGAATAACAAAGCTGCACATCACTCATGGATAAGAAAAATAACATGGCATTATGAAATTAAAGGTTATTGCAACCTTGCTATTTGCCCTTTGATCCAAAAAGAACCATTCAGAAAAAACCCAACCTTTTCAAATAATTAATTTTACTCTGTATTTTACAAAAATATTCCAACTGTCTGGAAAATATGAGACATTTACTGTACCTACACTGAACCGTAGTAATTGCAGGAAGAATCGAGCTTAGGATGGCTTTCAAAACCAACAATTAACCTCACTCTGTTAATCATATTGATCATTAAATAATGGGTTTCCAGCAGATCTGCTTACAGAATTCTACTATATGTGGATGAACAACATTTTAGACTGTTTCTCATAATGAAAAGCAACTTTAAAAGAAGCATTGCAATCAGCTATGGCTGGGTATAGCGCATTTCCTGTCACACGCACCCTGTGGCTCATCAAGTGACATGGATCCAAGCTGTTTGTTAACCACTGAAGAAGGAGAATCTGAAACAAAAATGAGATTTCAACTTAAAACATAAGCAGCAGAGAACTGCACAGCAATGTCACGATCATATGTTAGTTTAAAATAAAAAAGCAGCAACATAAGGAAGCTTTGGGTTTGTTTAATGAGCAGCCAGCCATACTGCATTTTCTAGGCATGACAGAAGCAAAGCCACTTGTTTCAAACCATTATTTATTCACTGAGCAGTCTGAAACTTGCTGACATGTTGATAATGAAAATGCCTGTCCATTACCAAATATTTTACTGTGTTCTTCACACTTCTGAGATGTCAGGAAAAACATAGAAAAGTCATGACTCCTAAAGCCTTTGCTCCAGCTACCAAATGACACCAGTATTTCACACCATGTGCAAAATGTAAATTTCAGAATATTTATACTTCAGCATAAAATACTCTGTGGTGTACCAGTACCTCCAATAATTAAATTGCTCTTTTAATAATAATGTTTTAGAACATCAAAGCACCAAAACACATCCCACTTATATGACACTTTGGCAGTTCTGTATTCATAGATGCTACACCTCTGATGACTGAGAACAAGTATTGATGAGTTTATCACAGTGCCACACCCATCAGTCTTACAAGCATCACCATCAATCACATAAACAAATAAACAGAATAATCACCCCCCTCAGGGTGGGCAGGTAAGTGCCTTTTTCTCCCCCCCCGACACTAACAGTTAATAACTATCACCAGCACTCATTCATTGCACAGATGCAATAGATGTAATATTCAGTATCTTTCTGTGAGCCTATTTCCCTTGTCACCTCTGAAGACCAGATCTTTCTTCTGTATTATCTGAAAATGAGCTGATGTACATAAATGAATGCAATATTCCAAAGATATTGGCTAGAGTATCATATCTTGATTCCATTTGACAATCATCTATTATAAACAAATTCATCCTAAACTGAAAGGATTTCATATCCTGTATTACAAACTGAGTCACAGTCTGCCAGCATCACAGCATGCTAAGTGAATTTTAACATAAATGTACATCTTATATATGGAAAGCAATGAAATAATACTCTCTCCTACAGGAAGCTCCCTTCCAGCTTTGAGGCCAGAACCACCAGTGAGACCTGTTTTGTAGCACAGCCATTAGACCTGCTAAATTGACCAAGGTGCTTTAAATACATATATTCTCAAGCAGTTGTTCACTCCCAGCCATTGGTGGAAGCACGACAGTGTGCTCCTTTACCACACTGATATCCAGGAGCAGGGAAGGGGAGGAGGAGCAAAGGAGAGAGACCAGAAAAGTTTGAGGAAGTGTGTTCTGGAGGGTACCTTGTTTTGGGAACTGGGCTTGCACAGCTAATTCCTGTCATTGAGGAACATTAAATTGGTTCTGATTTGTCTTCCTTGCTCAACCCATGCTTTGCACCAAGCACACCACAGAATTTATCATCTAGATTTATGGCATGTAGCTATTAAATAGAAGATTTGTAGCATTAATATATTTTACTTTCCAAAAGTGAAGTGTGCCTTATCTATAATACCTAAATCAGAACAGAAGGATTTACAGGGGAGTTTTTTCAATGGACTAATAAGCCACTTTTTAGAAGGTAAATCAGAGCAAAAAGCTGGTGTACAGATGCTCCACGTCATGAGATGATCTCCTTGTGTTCCAGCAGACTCAGCACAGGAATCTGTGCCTCTTTCAAGGGCTTGCTTTGATCTCAAGCCCACAAAGTCCATGGCTGGGATTAACTTGTATCAGAAGGGCTAAAGGGAGGGCAGAGCCTGGACTGCAAGCTGAGAAACCTAATGCATGACAGTGATCCCAGCCATGCTCTGTTCCTGCACTCCAATCCTTTCCAAAAGCTCATATGCCCTTGTTTAAAAGGTATTTTGTGCTGCCAAATATTTCACTTGGCTGGAAAAGCTCATCTCATCAACTCTGTAATTCAGACCTGTATGATTAGAGAACTGAACTAACATATATTAATTAGAAACATTAAGAAATAACATTTACTACCCTTACCAGCATTTCTAATTGTATTAAGACCTCACTCTAAGCGGCAATAAGTAAAAAAGTAGGTATGTTTTGCCATGTGCATCATTCAACCACAGTAAGTGAAAACGAAAAGGTTTCCAGGTAGAAGCCCATGCCAAAGGAGGCTTAAACCTCCCACATCTCACTGTTACACTCAATTCTCCATACGACTTTGTGAATGCATTTCACTTTATTAAATGAATTTTTAATCAACATATAGGAAACATCCTAAATATCTGAATTAGCATGGTTTAGAATAGAGTTGTTTGTAGCAATTTGAAGCCCCCTTGTTTCCTTTTCCAAGTACCCTGAAGCCACAGATCACCAGCACCCCCTCAAGTGGCTCTGCAGTCTGGAACTCCCACCTCAGGCAGGGAAATCAGCATGACCATGAAACCAGCCTGGAGAAGTTCAGGTAAATGCCTCTTTTTTTAATATATGGCTTTGTTTTGTAAAAAATCTGAAAAATATACTTTCATAATTTCTTATAAAGCTTTTGAAAAAAAAGTATTACCAAAACTGTGCCATATAGTTAAAAAAACAAACAAAAATCCAAACTCTTACCTGAGCCTTCACAGGCTGGGTCTACATCCCAATGCAGTTCACCACTGGTTGTAATGTCACCAGTACATTCTAAACTGGAGCACCACTTAAAGAGGGAACTGGAGATTCATAAATTTGGGGAACCTCAAACAGAAAATAGAAGATAATTTTAAGGTCAGTTATATGCTGAAGGATCTTCCTATAGTTTGGGCAATCAGCACCTGACTTCACCAGAATATTAGCATGCCACTTCAGTTTTGGGTGAAAAAAAATCTTCCTTGTATCACCAGCTTCAGGGTGAGGTCTAAAGCAGTGAGAATTGTTTTAAAGTCCTAAACATGATACATGTAGAGGAATCTAAGAAATTAAATACTTGACTAAATAACTATAAATAGTTGCTTTGCTCAGTGAGTATGCTCTTGCTTACATATTGTGCACTTCGAATATTATTTCTACATCTTCAAATAAAATTTCTACATTTGAGTGTTAGCAAAGAATATAATGATAAAACCTGCTGCCATTCCTTTGTGCTTCTCCAAAAGCTTTACCACAGAAATTAAGGTCCAGTTTGCTCTGCTTTAATGACTCACTGTATAGATCAACCAAAAGCTTAAAAAAAAAAGTCCATTTGCAGCACAGGTTCTGTGATCTGTCAGCATGCACATGTATATATATCAATTTTTTTTCTGCAAGAAAAAAAAAAAAAAGAGGCTTATATTGTTTCATGGTTTTGTGGGTAAGATTAGGTATAATGACCACTGCAGGAACCCTTGATCTAAATTATGCTTTTTCTTTTTCACTTCATGATCAGCTGGTTCACGTTTCTGTTACTTTTCAAATTGAATTCTCAGAATGAGAAGTGATGTAGTAGTGGCGATGCATATGTGGCATAGCAGCAATAACAACAGGTTAAAAAGGTTTACTTTCTTTGTTGTTTGCATATAGCACATAAATGAAGTTGGTTTAAATACTGCACAGGATGTAAATGTTATGAAATGCAACAAAAACACAAGGAAAAACTAAGTTTTGAGGGAGAAATTATACAACAAATAAAAATCCAACTAAACGGAAATATTTATTGTAGTTTCCCTAATTAAAGTGGCAACCAAAAATATCTGAATCTATTTAATACCTAAGCAAAGGCTTGAAGACAAAATAGACCTGATCCATGCAGCACACACTGCTTCTAAAATTCAGCCAAATTCCAAATTTAGACAATACTTAAGAGGGGTATCCACTAAAACAAAATCTGTGTCACTTGAGACCTTTTGTCTCAGAATCAAGTAGTGAATCATTATTTATCTACCTTTCACATTCAAAAATATAAAATTTTGTTTATATTTTTCTAAATTGGTTAACTACTACAGGTTGATCTTACAAATTCTCATGTAACTGGGAGACAGAATAACTACCACACAGTCTAATTTTCTATTAAACCTGTAAAAGCTTTCAGCCCTTGACATTTTCTACTTGTAATTTCTTACATGGCTGAAATATTTTTCTCTTCCTACTCAGGCTTCTGTGCCTGCAAAGATAAGGATTAATAATGAAGTACAAATCAGAAGAAGTGGCCTTAGTCTCACACTGAATTCCCTCCAGAACTGCAAGTGCAAATTATACAGGTTTTATCAGAGCAGAGATTGAGAACTTGCAGGCACATTTTGTAGTGTATTTTTTTTTGTTTGAAAATTTACAACAAGGATGTGACTGAAAACAGAATACCTGCCTCATGACAGGGCAGCAAAGACAACCTTTCAGGAAAAAAAATAGTTTGTCTCTGTATAGGAATTTATTACTTTTAAGACTCCAAACAACTCAAAACTACTCACTTTTTTTTCTCCTACCACATTTCTGAATAAGCAGCTAAGCACAGGCTTAGAAAACAACTGTGTCTATGGAGAAGCTAGAGACCAAAAATGTGCAGCTCTGATTTTCCAAAGGAATAGATTATGAATAAGCAACTTGCAAAAATAAATCTTGGGAGGTCAGAAGAGGAAAACAAAACAAAGTAACTTTCAAAAAAACAAATGAGCAAGTACAGAGAATATCTCCATGTCCAGAGTGCAAAAATCCTATTAAGTAAATAAAAAGTGCAAAGCAGATCCCCAGTCAAAAGAAATGAGCTTCATTTGTTGTCTCCCAGAGCAGGGGAAGGAGGAATGCAATGAATGCAATATATCCCTGTATATAATATATACAGGGATATATTATTTTTACAAATACAAATAGAAAGGAAAAGACAATGTAATCTTTTATCAATTTTCTTTAGAACTAATTGACCAAACATCAAATATTTTCAAATTTAAATTTCCTATTTTATAACTTCCATTGCCTATACTGCTGAAGACAACAATCTCACCCACCAGACCAAACCTCAAGAAGATACATCCCAATGAGCTGGAGGTCAGGCAGAAAAATGGTTTCCCCTTTGTCTCCCCAGAAATAAATGTTTCCACAGCACTGAGTAAATCTGTCCTTCAAAGCAATTATTTAGTAAGTAAAATGGTTAAATTTGTAAAGTCACTGTCATGTACTTCATGATATGACAATGTAAAATGTAAATGTAAATTCATTTACATGCAGAAAGAGATAAATATTTGAACATTAGTTTCCTCCAAGGCTGTGGCTCCTGGTGATCCCAAACAAAAGGACTGGACGTTTCCAATAGTTCCCTTAAAGTTCTAACCAGGTGGGAACTCAAAAAACTCCAAGAGCCAATGCTGGGAAGGTCCAAACTACATACAAGACCCCTCTGCCTCCCAGTCAAAGCAATTACTCAGCTTAAACCCTTCCTTTGCGGCACTACGGATCCTACAGTGTGCTGTAGGAATCCCACAAGCAATGGGGAGTAAAAAAATTACATTGCAACCTTGTAGGAGCACTAAGGAAGAGATGGGAGAGATGTACCAAGTGAAACACAGACCAGCACACCCTTGAGAGGTAGTAAAATCCCCACAGATAAACCTCCAGACATGGCTGTAAACAAACTTTATTCCCTACTTCAATTCAGTGGGAAGCAATTTAGAAAAAAAAATTAAAAGTGAAGCCATTCTGAAAAGGAAATGGTAGATCAAGATTTATTGACTGTGTTATAATTTTTCCTCTATCAATACTTATATTTGAATTAATAAATTCTGATGTTCAGTTTGCTGAAAAAAAAAAAAAAAAAAGAAAGATAAAACCAAAATTGGTAGATTTTTGAGGTGATTTTTTTTTTCGTCCTGGCAAGAAACTGCAGCCCCCTACAAGGCCACCACTACCACTGCTGTTCTTGTTCTCCTACAGGTACCCATGGTTGCCATCCCCAAGATAGGCACACCCCCTCCCAGGATGTACAGGTTTCCAAAACACTCTAAAACCTCACTGCAGTATTTTCTAGTGTAGAAAGTTATTCAAAATTCAGTAAATGCATATTGTGACTGGAGCATCAGCCACTGTTACATTGAATTGTTCTGTGGCGCTCCAGATTAAGGAATAGATTGAACCATGGAAAGATAGCTGTAAATGTATGACAGAATCCTCAAAAGCAATTTAGCCACATCTCAACTGTCACAGGATTTATCCACAGAAGAGACACTGCTAGACATGACTTTGCAACACAAAATACACTGAATTCTCACACAGCATGCAGCTCACTCATTTTTACATGGTGCCACGACAAAATTTGCTTCAAGGATTTGCCTCTTTATTCATATGCATGCTTCTGCCCTAACTTTCTCAAATATGTTATTGCAAACATATTTGAGTCTTTCTTGTAATCATTTTTAATTTCAGTAAGACAAGAGAGAAAGAGGATGGTGAAATGAAAAGTTGCTCTGTTCAAAAAAAGGAGAGCATATCTGGGGACTTTGGCTAGGTACAAGTATTTTCACTACACTTATTTTAAAACCATAGCACTGAGGAGTGCCAAAACTCTCTTTTACAGAATTGTTACTCTGATTTAGAGCACATGCTAACCCAAAGCCAAGTCGTAAATGTTACTTTTGGATACAAGTAGCACCAAAACGCAATTTCAGTGTGCAATTCTCCTACTCAGAACACGGCAATTTCTTGCTCAGCTGCTCTAACAACCATTGCACAAGCCTGATACCATGCACCTAGAAAACCATTTCCACATAGTGTCACTCAACCCAAACATGTTAGATCAATAAACCTGTCCATCCAACTGTTTCCCTGACCATGTGATGATAAACACCACCACATGCAAGGCAAGACAAGCAGCGAATGCAGGAAATGCCTTGTTCTGGAAGAGAAGCATCTCAGCAAACAACAGCAGCACAAACTACAGCTACATCATCTGCTGGAGAAGCCTTGGCAAGTGACAACCTGCTGCCTGAGGGTCCTGTGAGGAGCCCTTAGGGGTGGCCTGCTCAGAAGAGGAGGGCTGTGGTGCAGAACCCTCAGCCAGCTCTCGCTGTCTCTGCTGCTCTGCCTTCTTAAGCCTCAGTCGCTGCAGGCCCCTACGGATTATTGCTAACTCGGGTCCCATTAACTCTGACAAACAGGGAGGGGAAACAGACAAAGGGGGGAAGAGAGAAGCATTGAGTAATCAATATATGGAACAGAGAGGAGGGGTGAGGGACTGACCAAAGAGACAAGCAACAGGTACTAAGTGTCACTACAGTGGAAAAAAAAATTACTAACAGCCAGAAATCATAAAATAGAAATATTGAAATTGGTTTTCTCTTCCTAAAGGCATGAATCACAGGACTTATATGTCCAGGATTTGTGCCATACAATACAGCCCCCTCCCCATTTCCAGCAATGAAACCTTAAACAAAGAATTATTTCAGGAAAATAGATACAGCCTGGTTAAATCAAAACAAAGCACACAATAGACACATCCATTTTGATGTTCCTAACACACAGAATAAGAGAGAATATTTGGTGTAAAACTATGCAACTGTGCTCTACAGGTAATGTTTCAAAATGACTGTATTAGCTTCCTGATGGTTCCAAAAAAACCAGGTACATTTTGATCAAACCAAACTGGTGCAAAAAGTAAACTGGAACTATTGGAAAGAGGTAGCAGAACAACAGCTATACCAAAAATTAAACTTCTCTGTGAACTCATTTTTGATTTTAGACATTGCCTGTGGTTGAGGATGCACAGTCTGAAATCACTGTTAAGTGGTCCTACAGACAAAGTAATTTATAGGATCAAAAGCAATTCTTACTAGCATCCTCTTAATAGATTATTCTTTTAGTCCCATCTTCAGAGGCTTCACTGTTTTCATCATTTTGTCTTTATTCATTTGCCAGTTAAATTATTTTGGCATGTCAAGTTCATTGCCTGATTACCAGTACTTTTGCAAACTACTATAAAATGAGATGTCCAAGCAATTTTTTATTCTTTCCATGCTCTTTGCAGATTTCTCCACTTACACAAGTACTGTGTGGCAAGTGCTCCTCTTTAAATAACACAGATTGTGTCTTTAATAGCAGCGCTTGAATCACATAATGTTAAAATACATTACATTGGCATGGGGCCTTTCAGTCACGCAAAAGCTTAACAAATATTCTGTAACCCTTATCCACACAGTGAAATAAACAAATCTTAAATTTTCTTTTGTAAAGAGAAACAAACCCAAAAACAGAATCCAGTAATTGGAAAGTTAGTGACAAGCACCACTTAATACTGAATGGCCATGAGGTTTAATGTACTAGCCTAATATCATTTCTGGGAGAAACATACTCTCAGTTTATGGTTGATAAGGTGTAACAAAAATAAAGATATAGTTCCTAAAAGGAATATGGCATCAAGGAGATTTGCTCTGAAATATTTTCATGGCCCAAAACCATTTATGGAAATAAAAACTCCAAATAGCCTAGGGAATACTTTTATGGGAATTTCAATGATGCCGAAAATTGCAGTTTTCAGTAGTTGCTGCTGATTCAATTCCACTGAGTTAAGAGACAGCCACAATTTAAGATGTAACAAGAACTACAATACCAAATGTAAAAGCTGCTATCCTGGATATGCTCAGTGACAACTCCTTTTAATATATTCCAGAATATCTAAGCAAATGTTTATTTTGCCAGCAAATGGAGTGAAGAAATAGAAATAAACAAACCCCCCCTAGTTATTGTCACATTTCCATTCAAAATTTAAAAGCAGTTACCTTATATCAGAACACGTATTAGGGTTAAGCTTTGTATAATTATACAACAGGACCCCTGCATCCCCTCCCCTGTGTGTATCTGGGATTTTATTTATGAGAAAAATGGTATTATATTTTACTGTTTGTTGTATGTGTTTATGTTTATGTGGTTTAAAACATCAGCATCTTAAAACTAATATACAAAAATTAAAGATTTCCACTGAACGGCAGAAGAAGGGCAAGAAAATAAATTTGTAGTATTTTTCCTTAGTGACAAGCATGACAATCTCTAGCACTTGTTCTCATTATACACATATATAAAAAAATTACTCAAATGTTCTGTCAACAACAGGCTACTGAGATTTTGCACTGATTTTGTTGCTTAATTGTAACTTAAATGTTCAAACTTCCAGAATATGTATTCTGCTAAAGAAATCTATCCCAGAGACCCAGCACCAAACCATTTCTGTAATGACTCATTTTTGAACAGGCACTTTATCTCTTAATGTTTTAAAAAGTAATTCAGATATAGAAGCTTGAATGCTCACCACATGACACATTTTCTAGAACACCAAACCAACAATAAATTTGAACTGTATACTTATGCAAAGGTATTGTGATTTCAAACACAGGATTACCATGAGTGCCTGTGTTGAGTGTAGAAATGATTTATGGAAGCTGTTTGCAGGCCTGGGTTAGGAATTCATGCTCTGATTGTAAAGAAGTCGTTTCCTGAAAACAAGTTCTTCATTTGCTGACTCTTTGCTACAATATTCAAACTTGTATCTGCCATGACTTTACACAAAATAGTGGCTGAAAATCTTTTTTCCTTTTCCACCTTCCAAAATGCTTTTCCCGTCACCCACTTCTTACAACACACTTCTGTCTGGGCTTCCTACTTGACCCCACTGTATTTAAACTATTCCTATTAGCACTTTCCCTCTCCTGTAACCTCAAAAAAGCAGCAGGTTTTATTCACCTTTAAATGCAGATGAACAGGTTCAGGGAATCCTGTCCTTGATGCAGATGGCAGATAGATTTATATATATAAACTACAGACTGTGAGTAAATAAAATCTCACAACTGACCACAGCCACAGGATACCAGGGTACATAAATGTTGCAAAAAGGACATTTCCAATGCAGCTTGCTCATTCATAGTGCTACCCCCAGCGCTACCCCTCTGCCCAGGAGCTTCCCCTCTTCCTGAACTCACTCATGTTACCCAAACACTTGTTCTACAGTCACTCCAGTGTCTCTTTTGCATTGCTTCTGAAACAGGATGCTTATTAGGTGTGCAAACACCTTGCACTACTACATTAATGCCTGCAGGAGTCCTGTAGACAATTTTAAGTTGCCAGTCTGACACCCTGATTAGATTTAGTCAAAGAATGTGACAAATATTATACAGCAAATTAGAAAGTACCCATTGTCTGTCACCAAACATCACTACCCCTTTCAAAACGAAACATATTCTGAAATACAAAGTAATGCTGATAAAGAAGAAATACTCTTAGAAAGGAGCTAGACTAAGAAATATCTTCAGTTTCATGCTAGCAGAATAAACTTTTGCTTAGAAATTCAAGCACATTCAGACATAAATCTTTTTCTGGTGAGCACAGATTCCTTAAAACGCAGGGTAGAAAATGCATCACAATTCCAGAAATCCTCTCGGGTGCATTATCTTTTTGAAACCCACAAAGTTTCAATGACATAGCTTGAAGCAGTTATGTTTAATATGGTAAATACTGACTCTGAAATGTTGAGGATGGAGGTTCTTCCTGAAATCCCCCACCTCCCCTGATTTTAACAGGCAGAGGTTCTGCTATTCATTGCACTGGTGCTGCTACAGCCAAATCCCAGTGGAAGAGGTTAAAATGTCACAATACTCCATGAAGACAACAGTAAGTTTAGAAGAAAATAAGCAAAATATTTTTTATTACTACTTCAAAATACTGGTGATCCCCTTACAAATTTCTTTTTCAGACAAAGTATTTCGTTGATGGTTTCACTCTTTCTTTAAACCACAGCTGCAACCACTAGGTAACTATAAAACACCTAAGTCTCATTAAGGACGTGCAAGGAAGAAAACAGAGGGAGACCAATTACCCAAAATATCCTAAAAGAGAATTGTTTCTTATTTTTCACAAACAATGACAAGATGGATTTCTTCTCACCAGACTGATGCAGCACAGGCTGAGTTGAGGCCCCAAAAGAAGGCCTTTGTTCATTATCAGGAGAGGACAATAATGAAGTTGAAGGGGGACTTTCTGTTGAAGATGATGTGGAAGGAGCTTGAGCTGACATGGTAGAAGAGGAAGATGATGGAAGCTGTTCAGAACCATCTACTTCCATTGCAGTTTCTGATTCTCTACTAGGTGCCATGTTATTAGTAGAAGGAGCATCAGTCCGATTAGTCCCACCTTTGATTAAAAATAAAACAAAAAAGCAAGAAAAAGAGCTCAAAAGTAAACTTACTCTGCCTCTAAAGATTCCATTACACTATCATTCCTAAGGCAAATAAATGTGCTCAGTTCTTCAGTGCACTAAAATTTTATTTACACCTAGGAAAGGCTGATATTCCAAGCCTGCACATCCACTATAAACACAATTTCTGTTGTTGAAAAAAAGGAAATCACCTCTGGACCGCGATCTTCCTCGTCCTCGATTGCTCTGTGCAACTTCACTGGCTTCTTCAAACCACCTTGACAGCATGTCTGACATCCTCTGCATCAGAGAGACATTGGGACTCTGCTCCCCTGTAGAACAAGTGGTGCTGAAGTTTCATCTACAAGTTTACCAAAAAGTACCTTCCCCCCCCTCATTTCTTCCAGGAATGGAGACCACCCCTCACCCCCTTCTCCCACAAGAAACAGTTCCCTTCAGCCTGTTCCCAATGCCCCTGTCTATCCTCATTTCCACTCCTGAACCTCAAGCAGAGCAGCTCTGACCTTAAAAAATGGAATTGCAATGGCCAAAGAAAACAGACTAATAGAGGTTAAAGATGCCATAGGGAATATTAACAACATATTAAAAAAAAGGGTTTCAGAAGCCCACAGGCAACAGAACCACATGCAGATTGTAAAGGAGCAGATGGGATCACACCCCCCAGTGTTTCTAATCCAGTAATTCCAAATACAGGAGGAGCAAAAAGACAGACTAAGGTAAGAGGACAGGCTCGTGTTCTCTCCCTAAACAGCATCTCCAACTGCCTGTGTCAGGTACAGAATCCTAGACACTTCTGTTCTATTTTGGGGAAGCAGAAAAATGAGAACAACAGCACAGAAAATCTAGAAAGGGAAATTGTAAGCCAAAAAGGGAGGAAGATTTAAGGGAACTAGAGTCAAATACTTGGAATCCCACAGCTTGTCAGATTTAAGGAGAAACACATTATTAGATGAAAATTAAGATGAGTGACAGAAAAGGCTCTGCCCTGCTTTGGTATCCCAATTTTTGATACACAAGCATTGCTTTGGAAATGCTTTATTTACTAAAATCTCAAGCAACTGAGTAATATATTATAAACATGAAAATATAAGCATAAAATTAGCCACCATGTGTCACTAAATGACATTATAAAAATGAAAAGCATAATATAAGAATCCTTTGCTTTGAATTCCAGTCCCCTAATGTAACCATTGAAGAGCATTTCATTTGTAATTGTGACTGCATATGAGGTGTGACTGGGAAAAAAAATAAATAAGTGCTGGTGTTAGCCCCTGAGCACTGACAATGAAAAAAAAGTTCTCCTTTACTTACATCAGCCTAAATGAAAGAATATAATTTTCCTGGTAAGAATACTTTCAATATTTTCAATTTTAAAAATGATTGCACAATAGCAGCTCTGTGCTGAAGTCTAAGAAAACCATCTTAAGGCTTGACTGATAACTCAAGGACAATCTGAAGCATGTATTTGGGAATACTTCAGAATTCCAAAAAACTGGAATTTTCAGAATTCTTCAGAAAAACTGGAAAATAAAACCCAAAGCAAGAAAAATACCCAAACCAAAACAAAACCCCAACAAAACACAGCAGCAAAGACACCAACCCCCTTTCAAATGCAAATGCTTTTACCATCTCTCTCTCTCTCACTCTCAGGCCTTGCTCTTGGCCCAGTATCTGACCAATCCCCTCGGAGCCGCAGACGTTTAACGGGAGGCTGACGTAACTGGGGGAGAGAAAAAAGAGAGAAAAGCATCACACAGCTATTTATGTTCTACAGTACAGGATTCTAAGCCTAAAGATAAATCTCTATTTTCTTAAGTCACCTAAATTCATATCTGTTACCAAAACACAGAACGTCAGCCTTATGTTCAGACTAACCATGAATAAGCACAACACTTATCAACAAAATGCACAAGTTTTAGCTTTAACAGCCTGAATAAATGACTCCCAGAAATAATGCAGATTTTATTTTAAACTAGCTTCATCATGTTAATTGAATCTTTCTATAGTGACCAATAATAAAGATTTTCTTAAATTCAGCCTCAATTCTGCAGAAATATTTACCTCTTCACATTAAAAACTATATAAGAGTTTCAGCTTAACAAATTGTGGATTTGTAATTAAGCAAAAGGAAAAAAAAAATCAGACCTTAAAAAAGGAGAACACTTTATGCAAATAAACTCTGGTTTATTTTTCAACCCAATTTTGTTTTTAGCTTTTAAAACACTTTTTTTACAGCAGGAAGTATAAAACAATCACTAAATTGGTGGTGTTATTTTCAGCAACTTCAAGAGAAACAGGGAGTGCTTTGCTTATTTAGAAAGGCAGGTCAGAGTTTGAAGTCAAGTGTATTGGCTGGCTATTTCTGGCCTTAACAAAAATAAAGAAACTAAACCAAACAAAATCAACCAGCCAACTCAGAAACTGCTGACAATTTTAAACTAAATGCCCTGTGGTGAAAGCACATAAAAGCTTTAACTTTCATGACTCCACTGTAGATTTCTGAAGAAGTCTTTACATTTCTTCTACTCTATACAACTTCAGGCCAGGCTGAAATAAAAATACTCAAGCTATAATATTTTTAGGGATAACAAGAACAAAGAATAAGCATTTAAAAGCAAAATTTCTGACTCTATTCCTGACTAAGAAAACACACAACGTAAAATGTGTTTGAAAACATTTAAAAATGGTTCCAAACAGATTCTAAGAAAAATAAGGAAGGAAATGTCAACATCACAGTTCTTACAGCAAAAAGGAAAAAGAAATCATCATCATTATCATCACATTGATCCTGCTGGTGAGGACAGCAGGATGCTGACAACTCATTGAGAAATCCCTTGTGGCCTCAGACAAAAGATGAGGAACTCGGGATACAGAGTTTGAGAAAGGGTGAGCAAAACACCAGAGAAAAAAAGCAGTGGATTGTTGGGAGAGTGCAGGGAGAGACAGAAACAACTTCATTGCAGTTAAAAGCATTTTTTTAATACTGATCAGAAAATTTAAATTGGAAGGGTCAGCATGATTTTAACTGAGCTGATAATTAACAACTGCTTGAATTTTGAAAATTTTATTACTGGTCAGTAATAGTGGCTCACCTCCTTGATCTAAACATCTTGTACTCCCTCATATCTGCCAGGAAATGATAACTTTTACCAAAGAGTATTAATATTTCATTTCAAGGACTATGCTTTTCATGGCATGAAAAGTAAGAGAACACAGAGTAACCAGCCAGCCTTGCTGGTCTTATGCCCCAAGGTTCAGGCAGATGCCTCCTCATCTCTAGGAGAGGGAAACCACATGAGAAGGAAAACCAGAATGACAAAATATTGTAAATAAATATAAATGAATATGTATTAAAAATGCACCATTTTTATGACAATCAACTTGTCACACCTCAGTCTATGACCAGCAACATTATTTTCAGATTAAAGGGGAAGACAACTGATGGTATTTCTTGTGTGCTGCAAGCTATAAAACATAAAAGATGAAAGGAGGTCATCTTAACCACTTGCCTCTTCCCTTCTCTCTTCTGCAGAAGGGACTTTAAGTTCTCGTGCTGTGTCATCCTTGGGATCAAACAAGTAAATGTAATCTGAGGAGTAGCTCACAAGGATCTCTTGGCCATCTTCACTGTAACACAGGGATGTTACTCTGCAGGATTTGTTGTTGAGATGAGGAGGGACAAAACGTGCCACCATTCCAACAGTGCCCCTGCCAGCATAATTTCCTTTATTAAAAAAAAAGAGGGGAAAGAGAGAAGAAAGACAAGAATTAGACATCTACTATTGCTAATTTTCAACAGGTTCAATAAACCCCTTATTTGGGATCCAACAAAAGAGAAAAGAAACAAAAGAGAACCATGTATCCTGTAGTTTCTGCAATTATTTTGATCTGGAGAATGACATCAGATTTTACAATCTTTATTATTTTTGTTTACAAATTCTATGTACATAACAAAAAATAAAAGATGAAAACACATTCACTCATATAAATGTCTCACATACCCACCACATGATGTTGTATGGAAGCTATCTGTCAAACATGGCATAAATGGAACTTTTAGAACCAAAAACCACAAAATAATGATGCAAATCCATATCTACACACAAATGAGAAAGGAATTTAGTGCCTTTGCACTACAAAGGCAAGCACAGTGCAGGATATTATGGAGTTCATAAGATCTCCCCCCGAAAAGAAGCATCAAGTTCCAGCATGGTAGAGTACAAGACAAGAATTTAATTAAAATTCAGGTGGACCACTGGAGGCTGCAATCCCTGGCTTTTTGGAATCCCGGAACGACACATTTCAAGACAAAATATGAGACATTACAAAATGCCCTCTTCTGTATTCAGTACACAATGCATTCTGAGATGCATGAAGAGATTAGGTTTACTTCTTTGAAGATTTCTGCATTAGCAAATATTAGAGTGAAATGACTCTACTATTACAAACCATAGTTCCCAGAGAAGAAAGCCACTCTTCTGCAGTGTTACACTTGAGTCATTCACCACCTATTTTGAAAATAACCTGAATTTGGCACTGCCAGTGGGTAGAAATGCTCACTGCACAATGTGGCTCCTACCTGTTGCCCTTGTGCCAAGCATTCTCCTGTCATAAATCCTCACTGAGCTGTCAGAACAGCCTACAGCCAGGTAGTAGGGGATGGGTGGACAGATAGCAACAGAGGTGGCAGCACGTCGACAGTTTATTAAAATATCCTGGAACACACAAAAATGCAGCATTGAAATAATAGCTCTGAACATTTGAAGTATAATTCTTTGCTTTGTTTCACTACACAGGCCCCTCCCTTGGTTAAGGAGATTTTGAGAAAATAGGTCTGGCCTGTGAAGACAGATCATAAATGTGTTATCAGAAAAGCCACTGCACAGAAGGAAAACTATCAGAGAAAGAAAGCTGGTACCAGAACAACTGAAAAAGAAACCTAACCAAAACAAAAACACAGGAACATTTAAAAATAGATTAAATGAAAACTACAGACTTATAAACTACCTTGCACCTTGGATTTTCTTATGGAAACACAGTAACTGTGGAGGTGGAAGAGTACTAAATATGCAGAAACAGTTTAAATCAATTAAAGGATCAGTTCCATCTACAGGCAAATAACTGGATAAATGGAAAAAAAATGAAAGAAACCCCTAGAACTGGTAAATGTGCACAAGGCTGAACAAAATTAATCAAGACTAGCAATACATTCTTTGTAATTTTGTTCCAATTCAATATTAAAATTGTTTCAAAAATTCAAACACAGTGGACATTGGAAATACCAGTAATCTAATATAATTCATTACTAAATCTTTTCTTACAGAGGGACAAAAGATGCTCAAGAATACAAGGCTGCAGGTGATTCACAAGGCTCATTTTTTGCCTCCAGTTTTGCACTCTATATAATTAGTATAAACCAGACTAAAAGATTCAATTTCAACAGATGATTTTTTCTGCCATATCTGAAGCCTCACACCAAATATTTTTATAAAATAAACGTGTTTTTATAAAGTAAAAAATGCCAAAGGAGATATTAAAATAAAATATTTAAAAAAAGACACCCCAAACTTTATTGTTTCATGGGAATTATCTGTCATCTCCATCAGTGACCCTGAAATTTATTATTTCTAAAAGCTTTACCAGAATTCATATCATGTGCTTGTGTGATGCACAGCTCTACATTTAGGTAATCTTTATTAAAAGATTTTTATTACTATTTTATTATTATTAAAGAAATCTTTATTAAAATGTTTCATTCTTACATCTTTACAATCTTCCTTTGTGCAACTTGTTTTGATGCGAGTATCAAACCATCTCACAGTGCCATCCTCACCACAAGAGAGGAAAGTGTAGGGATCATTTGGTACTGTCATAATCTGCTCAAAAGAAAAAAAAAAAAAGATTATTAATGCCTCCAGAAATAGCACTAATTTAAAAATAAAAACATCAATATTTGGAGCAGAAGAAAGGCAGTTAGGACTCCAGTCAAGCTTTCCAGTGAAGTAATGAGAAAAATTGAAAAACTGATGATGTTTCTTCATTTTCAAGAAAAGGTTTGAATTGTTGAAGTCAAAGGAAACTTTTAAATGTAAATGTAAATAAGATTAAATATCCATAGGTCAAGGCTTACGGTTGTTTCTATTATCTTTAATGCACAACATACATTTGATCACTTTTCAGATAAGGTATAAGTTTGCTGCAACAACCAACAACAGCTCTGTTTATTCTCTATCAAGTAATAGGAGACAATTACGAACAAAGTCCTCACAAGTCTGAATGCCTTAAAAATACTAAATGGCTTTTATTCCCATTGGGCTATTCCTTTACATCCTAGGTAGTTCCCTGCAGCAAGTCTGCATTAAAGGCTGCTACCAAGCTACCTCCTCACTGCAATATTTTTTTAAATTTTTTTTTTTTTTTGAGAGCACTGTACTGAACCATTTTCCTGAGCTCAGCCCTTCTCCAGCTAGGGACAGCTCAGATGGAGTCTCACATGAATGGCTTCACTCAAAGCCTCCTCAAGACAAAATAAAAAGGCAAGAGACCATATTGTTAAATATTACCTGAATTCCACATGTCAGTGAATGCATAAGAAATATCAGTTTACTTACACTCTGTCTCTTAGAACAGAAAACAGATAATGTGTGGCAGTATTTTTATTTTCCTATACTTCTGTTACTACCAGTGGAAATTTATAAAACAACAACAATGGTTAATAGTGTGATACACTCATGGAACACAGACCATGAGTGATTCTTTAACATTTTAAATGAGATGATTTATCACCCCCACCTCCCAAAATTCTTAATAAAAGTAACTTATGGATATCTGCAAATCTCTCTACCTGAAATGGGGTTACAAAGGTAACAGTTGAAGGCTTCAGCCTCTCTTCTAAGGCTCAGCACAGTAACTGAGACAATGCTTGTTCTGCAAGTTATACTTATTTGGCACAGCAAAGGCAAGGTTTGAATACCAATAGATCTGCTGAGCTATGACCACTATTCTTCAATATATCAGGGTAACATATTGAAGACTGCTTTTCACTACATATTTCATTCAAATTAACTTTATTTGCATAGTTATAAAAGTTAGCAATCCACTAAATTTTTTAAGCATTTAGCAGAGCTTTCAGTGAAAACACTTTGCTCCAATAATGTTGCTGAATGTGACAAGCTCTTATTTCTAACTGCTGTGTTTAATTTTTGTTCACACTGATGCAATTTCACCCTATCTATGTAATATAACTTGCACATGGCAACTTTTATGTCCAGCATTCACAAACATCCTAAGTACTTTATAAGCACTAAACCAGAGAAATAGAGAAGTGCAAGCTCCAATAATTGAGTCAATATTACTACAATTAAGTTCATTAAGTACATTTAAGTACATTAAGTTCAACAAGTACACATTATAAATATATATCTAAAATTTGTTTTTTACTAACTAAAAACTTGTTTGCTACTTAACTTTAAAAGTGTATAGCTGTATGATCACTGTATTTAAAACAAGAAAGGAAGAGGTGTTAACAAAAGCACATTCCCTTTCTGAAACGCAATTCACATGAAGGGTAATAAAGAAAAGATTTGGCTGAGAAAAAACAAACTTGTCAAAGTCTTGTACAAACAATAAATTCTTCAGAAACAGGTCTCAAGAGCCTCTCCCTCTCTTATTCTATTCTCACTGAGAACTGAAAACAATTGTACAAATATCTCACAGTTTACAACAATCTACACCAATTTCCATGTTCCTCTGTTTCATGTTTTTGTAATGTCTTGAACTGCCACAAACTCCAAGGGCTGCATAAACCCACATTCAAATTTAGAATTGGTACCTCAGGGGCAGCTTTTAGCTTTTGTTATTTAGAGAACCCAGTGAGTCAAAGTTCTATATTTAACATGATGATGTGGTTACGTACAGCTGAGCAGTACCATCACAATATTTGGTAACTATCTCCCCACTCCAGGAACCTCCCAACCTCAGTGCAAAAACAGGATAAGAAAAATAACTTCATAAAGAGACAAAGTTGTTAAAACAGACAATGTCATAAAGAAATTATGATATTTCTTCCATTAACAGTGTTTAAAAGCAGCAAAAACAACCAAAACTGTATCAAAACTGTCATTCAAAACAACAATAATGCCCTCTTGTTAATATTATTGCTGAATAAAAATCATCCCAAATAAGACCATTTTGATGGTGCAATATAGCAGGGAAATGTAATTGGTGTAATTACAACCATAAGGACACTTTTACTACAGGAAAAATTAACTCTGGCAGTACTTCAGCCGCTTTCTTATTTCACACATTAAAAACTTCTCATAAAAATAATTGGAAAGATTTTGTTCACTTAACATGGAAAGTGATCTAAAAGCTTGCTATGAAATCTGAGCTAAATATATATAAAACCAATGGATTTGGGATTTCTTTCCCCAGTGTGTGTACTGCAGTACTGTGAAAAAAACCCCAACAAATAAATAGTGAAAGAAACAGGAACATTTATAACCTACCAAAAAAATACAATTTTTTTCTATTTTAAGCATAGTAAGTTTTGCAAGCAGCAGCTTTTGCTGTTATTTAAAAGAAGCAGATAGAACAATAAATCTTTATATTTTCCTAACTTAAGTAATACTTTGCTTCCTCACTTGCCTAATTTATATGAACAAAACTTCCACGGGAGGAGTGAAAAGACTGTGGCTAAATTACACCTAAAGAGTTAATGAGAACACACAATAGAAAAATTACCTACAACTGTAAACACATTTTTCAGATTAAGCTGTTCACACATGCTGAGCTAAGCATTTCTTAGAAGAATCTAAATTGTGAAAAAGGCATGAAACTGCTGAAAAGTTCAGAGAAGAGGGGAGGGGTGTGGGGGGCGAAGAATAAAAATAAAAATGCAAAACAGTCACTTCCCCTACCCCCCAGCCTACTTCAGGAAGAAATTCGGAGCTCAATTTTAATCTGCTTTGCTCTGCAGAATATTCCTTCAGTGAAGGTGAATTCATGTTTGCAAAGTGGTTTTAATAGTACCACTTTTTGCAAAGTACTCAATTTAATTTAGACAGCACCTTTCTCTGTTCAAGGCTACTTTTTAAAAGGAAAAAAAAAGCAACCAAAAAAAACAGAAGAAAATTTGTAACTCTCACTGCAACAAAGTTCTCAGCAGTCTGGTTAAAATCCTGGGCAACAATACAATAAAATATGTATTTGACCCATCTTAAACTCATGATTTATTTCAGGAGGTACCTCGTAGGTAGTCCCATAGTGGCAGGTGTACTGGCATTGCCTGTTGGTCTCTGCATCCTGTTCAACATTCGTGTAGAAAATGACTCCGTCTCCGGAACAAGAAACAATCTGCTTGTCATTGGTGCATGGTAGGAACTTTGCACTAAAAATATTGGCTCTGTGTCCTGAGTGAATCGTTGTGAGAACCTGAAGAACAAAGAAAAAAAGGAGGCTGCAGTAGGTCAATGTTTTCCAAGCAGATAAAGGATGGAAAAAACTCACTGAGAAATACCAGCTATGCACAGGCTGCCAGGGACCTACAGTTCAGTACAACAGAACAGAGAAGCTGCCTTCACACCAAATTTCTTCTAAGAACAACGTGGTTCTACAAGACAGCTTTGATCAGGCACTTGCACGAAGCAGTCTGCAAAACACAAGGGCTGGAATGCAGCTGCCACCTTAGTTTTTGCAATGCTGGTTCCAGAGCACACCGGGTTTCTCAAAGTGAAACATGAGGGTGATGGCACAGCCACTCAGCTCGTCAGTGAGGAGAGACTTAGAAGATCTGGGATATTGTAAATCAAGAAGAAGGCACTGTAATCCAAGCCAACTTTATTGACTTTAAAATTTGATGTTACTTTTCAACTCACTCTAAAAAGAAGAACTGATTTTTACAAGAAAGAATGTTTTGAAACTAGCCAAAAATAAATAAACATTTAGGAACTTGATTATACAGGGTCATAAACCAGGACTTGACTTAGACTCTCATTCATCTATATTAAAGCAGAGAAACATATGATTTACTTCACCATCACAGCTGATTTTAAACACTTTGTGGTGACTCTTTATTCTTCCCCACATATTTAGTTTACCAAAACTGAAAAAACCTCCACATGCTTTCCTGTGAACAAGTAAACATATTCTTATTTCTCCCATCTGCAGCACTTGAACCAAACTGCATTTTCACCACTCCCATTAGGAAAGAAATACTCACCAAGTTGTTTACAGTATGAAAATTACTTCCAAATTTCCACTCAATTAACTTAATCAAAGGAAGTATTTTGCAAATGAAGTTTCTCTATCAGTAGCAGCTCATGCCTAACAGTTCAGAAGTGCTATTTCACACCTTTTAAATGATTCCCACTAAACAGTTTAAATGTATCTACATATTGGGAAAGATACAAAATATTGACGGCTGAAGTCTATTTTTGCTACTCTACCTAGATAATAACAAAAAATAGGGCAATAAGGATATTTGCCCAGATGACAGAATTACAACACAGCTCGGATACCAATTTGCTGCCTTCTTCTGTATAGATCCTCTTACTCAAACCAGAAAAAATTAAGTGAACATAAAAATTGTGACACTCATTAAAAATCACATCTCTAGTACATTTCAGGAATAACACTGATTATTGAGTCTTCTTGCTGATACCTGCTGGTTTATAATTGCATTTGCATGTATTGGGGGGAAAAAAATTTCAAAAATCATCTTCTCCTCTGCTGTTACAAAAAATAAATAACTCAGCTAAGTGCGAAAAGTAAAATAAAAAAAATCAAAACATCTAAACATCTCCCACATTCCTCATTAGGTTTAAGTAGTACACAACAGGGGGAGAAAACTGTCCCATGAAAGCATAAAGCTTTAAATTGCAGCACCTTTTAAAATACTACAACATTTTAATATAAAAATTATATAATGAGCAATTATCCCATAGCAGGATATTAAAATAAACTCTGCAAAATAGATAACATTGAACATCCTTTATTTGCATGAAAAATTCTTACTCTGCAAGTCACTCCACCAACACTAACTTTGGAATGTATCCATCATCCACTTCACAGCTGTCTTGGATATCACTCTTCCACCAGAATTCCAAGTCCAAGAGAAACCCAACCTAGTGATACTGATCTGAACTTTGCCAGGCTGACACCAAAATTGAAAGCAAGAGATGAAGTTTGGAAGCTCTGGCTTACTTGGAGAGGTGAGCAAAAGGGCCTTGCCTATAGGCAGAGGCAACACTCCAAACCACCACAATCCTTCAGGAAAGCAAACTATTATTTTCTACTCAAACTCTCTTCTACCATATCTTCTGTTTCTCCCACACATTTAATTTTTGATCATATCCCCGGGGTTTAGTTGTCAGCCTCTGAGAGGACACAGCTTAGAGCATCTGTTCTACCAAACTATCAGCAGTTCCTTCAAGAGAAAGGTGTGGAACAGTGCCACTACCTGATGGATGCCAGCTGGCACTACTGGGAGTATTTCAGCTGCATTGCAACCCTTATTTCAGCAAAAATTATTCTCCATCCACTTGCAGGCACACACAAAGCAATGTAATTTTACATTGGAGTGAACTATTTTAATCAAGATTGACACCCCAACAACATTACACAGAAAGACATTACATACGCTAGATTACACAGAGCAAAAAATACAGTATTTTAAAAGTGAGAGGAAAATAGTTTATGTGACTACAAGATTTCATGAGAATTACTGAATCCTATTGCTGGTCCTGACACTAATCTGTGGTGAGACCATGTTCCCTTTGTGCCCGGCAATGTACCGTAAAATGGGATAAAACCAATGTCACAAAGGATTAGAACTCTCAAGATTTAAAGCACTGTGAGATTTTATTCCCATTTATATACACTAGGAACTGCATGATATTATCTTTTTCACATAATAATTAATATCTGAAAACTCATATATTTAAAAATATATCGTAATACCTTGAAAAATAATAGCTTGCATCCTATTTGAAAATTTACAAGCAGCCAGAAACAAACCTACCTTTCTGCTGTAGGGATTAGTAATGACCAGGTTGGTGTCATCTGAACCAGACAAGATATATTCTCCTGTATCATTCCAGCAAATTGTATTCACCTGCATGAATTAAAAAAAAATATTGCTTAGACTTGTATTAATTCAATTTTCACCATAATAAAACATCAATACTCATCCAACACTACAGAAATAGGAGTAAACAAAATCAACTGAAATGATGTCATTTCTAAGCAGCTAGCATTAAAAAAAAATTGTGTTTTTAAAACAAATTGATAAGGGAATCACCTGCTTCACCTATGGCATCTCAATTACTCCCTCTGCTCCTCACGAGTTCATCAGGTAAATTAAGCTTCCCACAGTAGCCACAATTTTACACACTCAGGGGCTTTAATGTACCAAATCTACTCCACGTGGAGTTCTCCGAATTTGAACTGGAGGGCATCACAGTGCTCTCATTACTGCATCTTCACCATATCCAAATTCTGACCATCCATTGCATTGCACACTTTTCAGTGACCACACCTTCCCAGGGAAAAGCACTGCAGAATCCATCCCAGATCCCTTTTGAAAAGTATGAGTAGGCTGGGAAAGAAGAATCCTACAGTGAGGTACAGAATTGTACTGGGAGAGCTTTACAATACATTTCCTTATCAATTCTCCTTTTCACAAGACTGTGCTTAATAATGTGTCAGTGAAACAAAGTTGTGAAAGCACTCAAAATCCAGGAAGCTCAAAAGGTATCCTGCAAGCAGCAGCTCATGCACA
The DNA here is from genome assembly GCF_022539315.1 of Serinus canaria. Taxonomy (NCBI): domain Eukaryota; kingdom Metazoa; phylum Chordata; class Aves; order Passeriformes; family Fringillidae; genus Serinus; species Serinus canaria. Next base: position 4,175,474 of record NC_066313.1, read on the forward strand.
AGCACCAAAGACTGCATGCAAGACCATTATTATTTCAAGTAAGCCTCTAAAATACCTTCAAGTGTCAAACTGCAGCCATCACCATTTTCTGCTGGCTAGATTCTGTTGGCAGAACAGCTGCCTTAGTGTGATGTACCAGACTGGATTACAGAATTGGTAAAAACCCCACTTTGTTCTGAATTATTTTCTTAAGCCTTTTTTTTTAAATTCAAATGTTTTAGCCTGAGCCCCCCAACCCAATAAAAATAATTTTTATTTAAAATAAATACACCCATTCTAGTTGCTATTTTAATGGCAAGCTGAGTGGGGGTTAGTTGCAAAATCCGAGTTAGCAGTTTCAGGTGGATCACAGGGACAACAGCACCTTGATATTCTCAGGTGGAGGAACTTGAAGAGAGATCTTGGTGTTAAACAAACATGCCTATGCCAGGGCTAGCTCAGCGCTCAGAAACAATCAGATATTGTTAGGATTTATTAGGAAATGCACAGAAGAGCAGGATATACATCCATGCATGGCAATCCACGTGTCCTATGCTAAGCAGTTTGGTTCGTATCCCACTCCCGTATTCTCCCGTTTCTATTACTGCCCACTTGGAAAGAGAAATTATGACAAGGAATTACTAGGGTGCCCACAGATATCTAACACTTTTTATTGCAAAGAGCAAATAATTTGTACAGCTCTAGGGAAGGGAAATGATAAAAGCTTATTAGAGCATGAATGACATGGAAAAAGTAAAAAATAATTTTTTGTGGATCTTCACAGTACAAGAAATGGAAGGCCTTAAATGAAACGATCCAATGACACATGGCTTTTTAATGAAACTGGAAATCATTGTTATGGAACACCCTAAACACCAGAAGTGGAAGTATATACATATTCATCAAAGAGAAATGAAAAATGACCAGAAACAAAGGTGCAGCTTCCACCTCTATCTACCCATTAAAGCATGATGTGTTCTCCAGAACACCCATCAAATACTGCCTGCTTGCCCTGTCTCAACTTCCTTCAAAAATATGTGCTGGCCACTTTCAGGGCCAAGTTCTCAGGCTCCACTGAGCTTTGGTATGACCTTGCATGGCTACTCTTATGATTTCATAACTCTGGCTGTCAATCACCAAGAACCACAATTTCAACTAGCCCCCAGAACCATCTATCATTGAAATAACCTGTCCTGACAATGGCTGTACTCTAAAATGTTGTCAAACATTGCACAGCACTACAGTGAGGGCAAACACACAACCCAGCAATGTTTATTTTCATCTACATTTCCTCTCAAGCAGAAAAGTATTATTATCATTGCCCTAAAGAAACCAAAATGCTAATGTAAGAATACAGGAATAGAAACAAGAATGAAACACTGAAGAAACAAGGAAGCTACCAAAAATTTTAAAGTCATGATATGAGAAAGAAAAGTTAGCACAAAAAATTAAACAAATTGAGAGGTTGGATGTGTATATTTATGTACAAACCCAAAATCTGAATGACAGCAAAGCAGAGAAACATTGAAGATGCAAAGGAGAGACAAGATTATCTACATTGCAGCATCACAAGTCGACACAAGACATCATTCTCCTCCAAAATCCCAATTTCATTGCACTGATTGCCTCAGTAAAGCAATTTCAATATACCCTGCCCAGACCAAAGTTGGTTCAAAAATAATCCTGAATGACATAACCAGATTACTAGAAGTCAGCAACTAAACAGGCTTTTTTTGTTCTGTAGCCAACCACCTTCTCAGCATTACTGGAAACAAATGACTCAAAAGTAACAAAGTTTTCCAGTGAAATCAGCTTGTTTGGGGTTTTTTTCAGAGAATATACAGTGTTCAGTACAACCTACTGACCAACAGTGAATAACCCAAATAAATTTGCATATGGATCACTAAAAAAACCCAGAATTTAAAAATGCTTTCTCCTCATTCCATGGCAGTAAACTACTAAAATATAATGTAAAACAAAAACTGGGTAGAAAAATGCTTTTTATTTTGAAAAAGTTACATATTGTACTATCTGCACTGCCACTCAACACCCAACTAAAAGTATAATGTAACAGTTCCTATTCTGAGAGTTTGGAAATCTTGGGAAAGGGTGTTGGATCCAGAAGAAAGGATACATCAAACACAAATGACAGACAATTACTAACAAGGTAAGAAAAGCCAAAGGGTGTGAAATTAGCTTTTTTCTATTAAGTACTCCACTCTATTATTAATTGCATCTAATTTTATTTGTCACTCATCTAGCCTTTCAAGGAGTCAGCGGACTCTTCTGATTCATTAGTCAATTAGTCATATATAAATTTACTATCCCCATGTTTTCCTCAAAGACGATGCAGGAGGCAGTGCAGCCAATCCTTAAAAAACCAAAAAAGCAAAGTCTTCACTTCCATGCAAAGTGACCTCAGAATCAATTCTTTTGTGAACAGAAGAGATTAACAGAAGAGAAGAAATAGAAAATAGAAGAAAAGAAATAAAAATGGCTGTAGATATCCAGAATATCAGGAATATCCCCCAAGCAAAGAAGGGAGTAAAAAAGGCAGTGCTTTTCCTCTGTGGAGTACAAGGGGAAAATTGTTTCTAACAAAATACAAACTCCCTATACTGGTTTAAGTCTGGCTTTCAGGAGTACATCTGAAAAGGACTTGTTCCCAAGTGCCATCCTGAAGGAGACGAATGCCATGAAGGATGCTGCTTTGTTATTGATCTGAATGCCTGTACATAGAAATCAGAAGTTACTCCTTCAGGTAATATTCTTTATTTCAAAATGCTTCATCTACATCCTGCATTTTATCCTTCCTCAGCTTTCACAGGACCAAACCAGGAAGAAAATAATCCATATTTTTACCGTAATTCAATATGTTAAGAGTTTCTTTATCCTCTACTTTCCTCACACTTCATTGCTGCTGGTCCAGATTGCTTCTCTTGCAACATTTCTCCTTTGGATTTAGTCACTTCATACAGAACAGCTCACCCACCTCTGTACATTTCCTCATCTTCTTAAGCTCCCTTTACAGCTAACACAAAAAATGGCAAGTTCTGGCATACAAATGATCTTACTGAATTTGACCATGCGAACCTTGTTGAAAGAGGCAAATCCTGCCCTGGAAGGATGATAAGGCTACTGGCAGACATCAATACTTCTGTAGAACCAATTCAATTACTTCACACACTGCTGCTAGAAACTGTGTCTTCAAACCAAGGAGAAAATGGGACTGTTTCAAAGAGAATTGCCCCTGAACTCTGAGGTGAAAATATTCAGATTTTAAGCAAAAGATGTTATGGTAATATTACTGTTACAAGAGCGTGGATACGTGAAGTAATGAATGGAATATTCCCTTCTTCACCGATATCCTGCCCGGGTATGATTACACACACAGTTGTATCTCCTGCAGGATCTCTCTTCTGTGTAACAGGCAGGAACTTGGACGTTACTTTTATCCTCAATTAGTAAAAAAATTTCTTGCCTTAAGTAAGTTGTCCACAGTGTCCAATTACACAGCATGCTTTATATAGAAAATATAAATTCATTCAACAGCTTATACAGCAGAACAATGAAAAACTTCTTAAAAACACGAATCAACCAAACAGCAAGCAAAGAAAATCCCCAAATCCCTGCCATCCAACCTGCATTAAAAAAAACCTAGCCACCCAAAAACCAAACCTAGAAACACCTTTTAATAGGACAATATGGCATTCATTCCCTACATTTGAAATGCATGCTGAGTCAACAGTTGTGGTAAGAAGGAAAAAAAAAAAAAAAAAGGCCTAATTACCATTGATGGTAATAAAGAGATAAGGAGTTTAATCAGTACAAGCACTGTAATTTCATTGATTTCTATGTCACAGATTTTTTAAAAACAAATAGTAAGAAATTATACTGAGTGGTTGTTAGTCCTAAAAGATTATTCCTTGCAAAAAACCACAGAGTAAATGAGGTAAGAACTTCCAATAGCCCATTCCTTAAAGCTGAGAGTTCTGAGCAAATTTAACTTCTATAGATGTTTTTTCAAACTGTAGTATTTTAATACTGTATTTAAATACTATAGTATTTTAAACACCTGCAATAATGCTGTAAGTTTACAATTTAAGTGTTTTCCACCCACTGAAACAATTAGGCCATATGTAAAAGCATACTTTCAAAGCTAACACAATCACATCAAAATTAATAAATATCCATCAAGTAGATTAAAGCAACATCAATAGCCAACACCAAATCTGCAACTTTTATTACATGACACAGAGGCAGATAATTGAATAGAGATCAGTCACTTAACATTTAACAAGTAGTGAAGAAATATTATTTTCCTATATTCTATTTTAATACGAAAAAATTACTTTTTTTACAAGGAAATAAAGAAAAGTTAAATAAAAAGCCCTAATCAACTTCAGGAAAAGAAACTTGAAATTTTTAATCTTAAGTATTTGAGGAGATGAAAAATTACTTAGAGAAGAAATTTGGAAGCAGAGTATCCCTGTTACAACCTTGAATATGAAAATTAATAATTACACACAGTATCAGAGAATTGTTTGTGTTGGAAGAGACCTTACATCGTCATTCTTGTAACATTTATTGGGAAAAAAAAGGGAAATGTATATGTTTGTATCATTACACCAACACCATCTGTACTAGAATATTAAACTTATAATGTAGTCAGTATAGGAAAAGTAGTTCACATTTATACACAGCAGTTCTAATCCTGGCCTTCCCCAGACTGTCCAGGCTCACAAAAACACACGCACATAAAAATCATACTTCTGATCTTGAGAAGGCTGGATGTTAACAACACTTGTTCCTTAAAACTACTACTGTGTCAGTTTAAAATTATATTACTCCTCAATTAAAAGTCCAAGCAACTCAAGCTAAAGTAATTAATGTGTATTTCTAAAACTGTACAAACATAATAAAGTACAAAAGCTTCACTTACATTTTCATTTTTATAGAATACTTTCATTTTTCAGATATCTTGTACAACAAATACTTTAACAACCATAAATTTCTGCTCTAATCCTCAGAGGTAACATGGCAGCCTCTTTGTCCTGACCCTAGTTTAGGTAAAAGCATTATTTAAAAGGGTACATTTTAAAATATCTGTACCCCTTTCAAAAATTAATATTAATATTTAAATAAGCCTTTCAGGAAGGCTTATTTTTGTTTTCATTGCCTATAAGTCAGCATGTAGCACCTGATAATTTGCTTTTTGAAATGGGAAAATAAATCACTCAAAACACTAGTAAATTTTTAATTCAACACAGTATAACAAAATAAAACAAAAAAATACTTCATTTCCAGGTTTAAGATGAGTCCTAACTGAAAAGGTAGGAATATGTTTAAATGGCAGGAGAGAGTAATTCAATCAGCAATAGACACAACAGGAATGGGACATTGTTTTGCTTCAATGGTAAAAGTGTCAGATATTCAAGAAGAAACAAATAGCAAGAGAATTCAGATGTAGATCTCAACAAGCAGAGTGGTCCTGCTCAGCTTTAATGTACAAATATAAGATATTTGCCCTTTTAAGTTGAGGGACTATTACCATGGCAACAAAATCACAATTTAACAATTTTTAACCAAAAAAAAAAAAAAAAAAAAAAGCAACAAGTGACTTACACATCCATCATGCACATTCAAGGTTGCTTCAAGTTTTAATCTTTGGATAAATTCTCTTCTCCCTGTGAAGAAAAATACCAATTACATAACTTTTAAAAATTGAAGTAGTTAAGAGCCTGCTAATGACCATTCACAGGTAAAAACCTAAATGCTAAAGAACCAGAATATAAATTTAAATCTTGAAACAATTCATATGGTTCTCATTTTACAAATCCTAACACAAGCATGACATTTGCTGCACTTTAATAGAAGTGCAGAAATGGCAAAATGAACATTTCACAGGTTCACAGGCCGACACTCCCTCTAAAAGTAATAGCAAGAAAACAGAAATTAATCCTGTGGTTATTTGCTTCACTCAGCTGAGAGGGAGCTATGATAACATAGCTCAAGCAGTACAACCCTTGCATTTGGAAAATTTACATTTAAGACCAGTAACATTCCATTTCATACAAAGTATGTGAAAAGAAGAGATGAAGGAGAAAGGTAAAATCTATAAATGCATATGAAGACAAAGCCCCAAGAACTTTCATGTCCTTATACTCTATGTACAAACTGATTTTACCACTGCACCCAAAAACACTACTGTACTAAACACATGAAGAAGGAAAACCAAAGTATATTGACAAAAATGTGGTCTTTTCCTGAACTAGATGTTTCAACACGTGCCTCCAACTCTCAGGTTATACTGAACCTAATATTCCCCAGAAAGCACTCTCAGAAAAGACAAATACTGGTAAACCTAATATTTTTAACTTCAATTCCAAAAGCTTCTAAACTCAAGGACCATTATCCCTTTTTTAATTCTGTGTTAGCACATCTCTCAGAACAAAATTTCAGGTAAAAGCATCAGACTGTAGGCTTATGCCAGGCTGCACTGTTTCCAAATATGTAACTGTGAAATTCACTCACAATGAACCATAAAAACTTAGAATCAGGAAAAGAACAGCAAGAGAATCCACATCTGAAAAATCCTACATTCGTGATCTTGCTTTGGTTCAGCTCAAGGCAGAACCATGTCAGAGCTGTGGTGCCTCTGGCAGTGTTGCACATATTTGGAAAAGTAGTTTCTCCTCTCTCCACTTGCTTCTTCTGAATGCTTTTTATTTCTCCCATATACTCTCTAGTCCTGCAAAAGAACACCTAATATCCACACCTGGTCCCTCACAACCACCTGTCTGGAAGCAGGCATTGAGCATCCTTGCCCACTCCCTCCTCCAAGGCCAGGACATCCTTCCAGCAGCAACCACCCGATGTTCATACAGCCTTCCTTCCACCAAAAGGTCTGGGCTAGATACCTCAGTTTTGCTGGAAGTAGAAGCCACCTCCAAAATTCAAAATTTCTCATAACACTGCTTAAGTACCACATTAGATGAAGATCATACTTTGGGAAAATATTTTTTCTGTTTCAAGAGGAGGTACTTAGTGGGTGAAATGGTTATAAAGTGCTTGCACTTAAATCATGCCTGAGCCAGCTTTAAAAAGATAAAAGCCAGACTTCCCTCATGACCCATTTTATAAACACTGAAGTTGTGACATCTCAGGTGCTACAATTTCTGTTAACCAGGAATAAGCACAATTAGAGAAAGGTTAAAATAATGACATCTTATGCACCATGCTCTACTAGCAAGAATGTATGCATTCTTTGATATACACATCAAGGAATGCACATCTACCTAGTTCACTAGGCTTTCTTTACCACTTCTCCTTACCCATTTTTTCACCCTCCAGGAACACACTTTGACTGTAGATTCTTAATGGTTGGTTTATTGTACCTTTCTGTGAAATCCTCTTATTTTTTCAAATAAAATGATTTCTGTGTTTTCAACGAAGATTCCTACTTTCAGGTTAATCTGATTTCTTCAATTGCTTGTAAGTAAATGTCAATGCTGAGGTGGGAAATATCACCTGCTGCATGCTTGGGTATCACTTTGCATAACAGAAACTTTAAAATTCGCTTCTGGGGTGCTCCTGTATTGTAAAATACAGAGCACTAATGCACTGCCTCCAATAGGATAACTTCATTAAGAATTGTATACTCCACAGATCAACACAAAAATACAGTGTTTGCCAGACCCATCACACTTTCATTGATGAATAGAAAAAAATCTGATAGCAGTGGATGATTGTTGGGCATTGCACCAAGTGCATAAAATACATGTGGAACGAGGTGATGTCTGCAGAGCAACAGGCAGGTGCTTGCTGAGAATCCTCTGTACACAAAAACACCAAGGATGATTCAAACTAATTTTTAAAGACTAACAGGGCAACAGATTTTTCTCCTTCCTGTATGCTCTGGTTTTAATCCAAGCCACTTAAACCAACAAGTAAAAAACAATAACTATGTTCTAATCACATTTTCAGTTTAAATTTTTATTTCCTTACAGAAATCTGTTGACAAAATAAGATATGAACAATTTGTTGCTGTTAGATTAGGATTTTTTGTCTTAATAACAACACAGTATCTATACAAATCTCAGTAAACCTGAGATGCAGGTATAAGGTGTCTCATATACTCAGCACCTGGCCATTTAAAACATTTTTTTAAATTGTTAGGATGGTATATATGTTTTGTTATATATATGTTTAGTTATTTATCCTTTGATCATTTTTTATCTGTATATTTGAGAAAGGAATTAAATGCAAACAAAATTACAACCTAAATAGTTTCTATATCCCTAAAGGAAAAAGGGAGCAAGGGAGAAAGCAGTTAAAATGTTTTGCCTCCAACCCCCCCCCCCCCATTTGACTAAGTACTAAATGCAGTAAGACAACTGAATTGATTGTTTGCAGTTTATCTGACCATTCAAAACTAGAACCACCATATCCTAAGTGGTGCTTTTACTCTTAAATAAAAACCTGAACTACACAAATAAACTGATCTGAAGAAAATAGTGCCTCTGCTTTTGTTGTTAAAAGCTGAGCAAAGTCAGTGAATCTGTGTTCCTTGTACTTTAGCAATGACTCCCACATGTTCACTTGGTTTGATAAAAAATACTGCAGTAAGTATTAGAATTTGTCACTTGAATATTTTTGTCACTGATCCACTTTTATGACATTGAAAAAAATTAAGAAGCAATACCTCTTGGTTTGTTTTGTACTTACTCTTCAGCATCTCAGCTCTTATTGTTGGACTTCCTAAAAGTCAGATTCTCCATGTCAAGGGCTCTGCTCTCCCAAGTGACAAGAATCTTCACAATCCTTAATTCCCATTCACCTAATCCAAAGGCTGCCACTTCCATCCACCTTCCTAAAAAGGTAGCCCTCCTGGCTCCCCTTTCAGCTACAAGGATGGATGAAACCCAGCCTTCTAACAAAACCCCAAAAGTACTTTCCTCTTACAATATCAGCATCAGGACCTCTGCCATGTTTAGATTTTTCCCACCCCAATACTGAAAACAGGCTCTCAAGCCAGAAACTATTTATTTTTCCCCTTAACTATGTAGTACCCCTAGAAAGGCAATAATTTAATTCTGTGAAGGTGCTTCAATATATTGTTTCCTATATTCAAATAAGGCCTAGGACATGGATCAAGTGATCAAGCTGTCATCACCAAGATTATCTCTCTGGACACATGGGGTTTGCTCAAAACTGCTAAGGTGAATTTTCTAACAAGAACACAGTAAAGCAAAACAAAAAAAAGCACCCTGTTAAATTTCAGATGGCTGTGATGACCTCCCGGTGTTTACATAGCCGAAATTTGGAAAGCTGTCAAACTAATGCGCCACCCACCCATTTTCACTACTTATGCTCCAAGTGAAGCCTCAAGGTTCAGCGATATTCTCAGTACAATGATCACTAATATTCCCAGTTTTTAGCCATCCACCTATTCTCACCAAACATTATGCACTAATGAAGCCTCAAGGTACAGTGAAACTCACAGTGCAGTGATCAATAATGTTTTTAGTTTATATTAAGCTGGAGATTTAGGGACCATTCTTTGTATGAAAGAAGCCCCACCTTGAGTCATTCATGATACAAATTTAAATATAAGAAAGCAGGTGAAAGAGAAGCTGCAACTGTTTCTTTGTAACTTTATTTCTTCAAAACATCCACTGTGCACAAGGTCAAACCAAGCTCTGCCTTGCAACTCCCACCTGGAGAATTACCCAGTCTGGGTGTCTGCAGTGCTCTAATCTCACTTCAGGGAGCAACACCAAAATAAAACAGCATCCCTTGTACTCCCCACTCACTGTCCTTATGACACCATTTAGGTCACAATCCTCAGTTTAAGAATTGCTGATCAGGTGCTTCCTACGTACCTGTTTTGGCAGAGAGACACATACCTTTCTTTTGTAAGTAACTTAGGCAAAGCTGCTTCAGAACTGATGACAGCAGACAAGTTAGATGCTTTGAGCATGCAAAACCTTCATATATTTAAAACTGGGCTCCAAAGTTTCCCCATGAAGAAGAACAGATCACACTTCATGACGAAGGTTTAGCTTTAAAGCACACTTGTACTCCACAAAAATTTAACTGAACTTTGATCCAAAGCAGCACCAGCACCGTATAAGATGTTAAAAGACAACCCTTATTCAGTAATAGATCCCATTTATCAAATGAACACTCATTTATATCAAGCTAGCTCTTTGCAAGGCCAAGTCCCTCAGCGCTGGCTCGCTGTGACATTTGGAATGCCCTAGTTTAAAGCTGAAATGGAGCCAGCATCTGTTCCCAATGCAGAGCACATGTTATCCTGCACTCTGAGTGCATTTCAAAACTTCTTTTGGTTTTTCAGGGTTCAATTTAGGCATTTCTGAAGTAACCCTATTTGTATATAGCTTATTTTGCTGGATTAACTACATCAAACTCTTCTGATCCCCATCGAAACACAATTTTTCCAGCAACCAGAATTCTCCATATACCATAAAGCAAACAGGACTACACATAATAAGCACTGAATTAACTTCCATCAAGGTAAGTTAAAATTCGTGACGATTAATTACAACCTTAAAAATCACTTGTTAGCTATGAAGCCAGCACTGGCCCTATTTTATAGCCATTGTGACAAAGACTCAAACAATTTATCAAAAGAAAAGAGTGAACCAGCAGTACTGCCAGAAACCAAATCCATGGGTGTGACCTCCAATCCTTTGAACAAGGCTCTGTGTTTTATTTATTCACTCTTCTGCAGAACTGCAAAAATACAAAAAAAATATAACTCTTGGTTCTGTTAATGTTTAAAAGACTACCTTTCAAGAGACTATGATCAACTATTTCATTAGGGTTTAAGTTCAAAGCAGATAACTCAAATTATTCTTTGTTCCTAATGATACATCACAAAGTGTGAAAGAATAAACAATACGAAGAAAACACAAAATATTTTTTATTGTCTAGAAAGAGATTTCTTTGCCATTTAATATGTCAGAGTTTTGCTACTAACCAGCCAGCAGCAAACAACTTGGTGCTAATCAAGCCTGTACTCAAATCCTAAAATAGGCTCAAGTAATGAACTTTAGGTATTAAGAAACACAAAACTTTCAGATATTATAACACCAAGACAGAAACTACAGAAGACAGGACACTATGCCCTAAATTATAAATCAGCAACTATAATATCTCATGGTGAGTATATTAATACAAAATCTGATCTCAAAAAACCCACAAATGACAACAACAAAAACAAATTAAGAAAAACAAAACAAAAACAAACAAACCAAAAAACCAAACAACCAAAAAAAAAAGTAGTTCAGCAATGTAATACATTTAGGGTAATAAATAATCATTTTGGAAAATACTTCTGTTTAGGTTTGCTTCTACAGAATCTGCAAAAATAGGTTACTGTATGTAAGAGCATGGATAAGATGTGTTTGGTTAGTACCAATGGCTGTAATTAACTTTGAAACATGTTTTGGATACTGAAAGTACACACTCCCAAATATAAGCCTCCACTGACCTCTATAACTGGTAAGGTTACAAGCATTTGAGCTTTAAACCAATGGCTTTGATTTCTGTTTGATATTTACCATGGTTTATGCCTGAAAGATTTCATAAAATTCAGCAGCATTAATACAAAGTATTTAAGGTGTTCTCAGTGACAAAAAACGTAGGATAAAGCACAAGTATCTTTCTCAGAAAAGGCACATTATCTGTGCTGTACTGACTGGTGCTAAGTGGATTTCATTCACAAGTACACCACATTCTGACAGATATCCTTACACTTCCCATATTTAAGTCTTCTGTATTGTTCTTGCCACAGACTGCAAGTGAGGTTTTGTGACAGGAGGAAAAATATGCCAGTTTTCAGCAATTTTGATATTTATTCAATCTTTAAAGTAGTCTGATGATCAAATACAACTACTCGCTGAGACAAAAGGCACTTGAAATGTTTCTATTATGCCACAAATATTTCTAATTTCTATAGAGCAGAAGACAAAATTCACATGACAAAACTAAGAGAAGCTTTATCTATGTAAAAGATAACACATACCAACAGAAAAACTATCTGGCATAGCTTAAGTGATTAACTGGACATAGGATTAACTACATGCAAAAGCTTTTGCTGTTTTCTCCACCAGCGCTAAAATAGGCCTCCCAAAGAAACACCTCCAAATTCTAAAACAGATACAAACACAAAAACAATAGTTATCAGATCAAGAAAAATACACTTGTGCCCTGCTTTCTTCTCCAAAGAAAAGTCAAAGGAGGTTTCTATTAACTGAAAGCAAAAATAAATTATATGCAGATTGTTGCAAGTTGGAGTAAACAGTATTACTGTAGGTTTCAATACATCTTTGGAAATGCCTTCCTTTGACTTTTAAAAGTCTTCATCTGAAACAATATGGGCAAAAATGTTGAATACTTTCTTATAAAAATGACATCAATGTAATAACCCAGGCAATCCTTAACAACACTTGGAGAAATACACATCAGGAACTCTGCTTTATGTTCTCAGGTACTACTGACCACAGTGACACAGAAGGTTCATCAGGAGCTCCACCTCCCAGCAAGAAAAGATGGCATGGAAGCTGAAATGCAGTGTTGCTCCAACCCAGTGCAGAAGTTATAATTGCTTGTAGAGGAAGCAGGGTCTCCCACCTCCAAGCACTCAGGCAAAATGAACACTGGAGCATGCAGAATGGCTAGGAGAAGGAAAGAAAACGTAGAATCTGCTTTTAAGAGAGCATTCCTAGGGGAATGTCCTCTTTGCTGCTGAGAAGGCGTGTGCCCCCAGTGTCACCAGTCCTGCTATCACCTTCCAGTGCCTGCCAGAGGCTGCTGCTTCTCCCACTCTACAGCAGGACTAACCCCAGCAATTCCAGACAAGGGCTCCAGGCAAAATCAAAGCCTACTATTTAAAGTTGTTCAAGCTAACTCAATACTCATCTTTAAAGAGATTAGGAAGTGATTATACAGAAGATTACCAGCATATCTATAGCCATGCCTTCTAGCAAAAAACACCCCAGGGGCTGCCTTTCCACAAGTGAAACTGAGAACTTGGACAGCATGGAACTGAATTAAGGAATTTAACATTCTGCACACCTGCCAAATTTACCATACCATATAATCCTGGGCAGTATAGGAATTGTACGCTGCTGGATTTGTTTGGGGGAACTCAGGAAATAGATATATAGATACCATAACAGATATGGGTCATAACCCCATAAGACTGCAAATGTAAACACCAGGAAACTGCCCAGGATTGAAGACAGATTACATCAAAAGTTGAGTTCAAGTAGAAAGCTGAGTCTGGATAGTAGATGACTGTTAAGTTAATAGGTTAAATTATAGCTGGGTATTTAAAAATAAATGGGGAAAAAAAAAAAAACCTTTTAAACCCCCTTTGTTTAAAAACAAATGGGGGAAAAAAAACCCTTTAAAAATTACACTGCCTGTTGCATTAAACTACGTGTATTCATCCTAAGCAACAAAAAACAACCTGTTTAACTCCAAAGACTCTTTTTTTTACTGAAGAGAGTTCTTAGGACACAACAGTGTTTTTAAAATAAAACCAAATTAAAAAGGAACCAGATTTTTTCTTAATTTCCTAGAAAGGTAAATAACAGAAACAGACTACAATAACTGTAACAAAGCAATGCAACCTAAATACAGAGATGGGTTGGGTTTAACAGTTTAATTTTAACAGTTTTTTATTTTGGTGAAGTTTCAGCAGTGCAAAAAGGGGTGAACAAGCACTGATTGTTCAGAACACATGAAGTTCACAGGGAAGAGAAGGGACAGATTCTCATCTTGCCCATGATATCTGTTAGAGAACAGTCAGCATTGATGACACACTCAATCTTCCCAGAGGAAAGCCTGCAAATCCTTGAAGAACACAATGAGGAAAATAAGGGGTTATTAAAATTCCCTGATGTGACTCAGATTCCATCTCACGATATTCACATTCAATATTTAATGATTCAACACACACTAGAGCACTTGGGACACATCTGAATCAGCAGCTCACTAAGCTCCAAAGACACAAAAAAGCCAAGACTTGCACTCAACCAGTGAAAAATCCAGCTTTGTTCAAAGGCTGGCATAGTTTGTGTCTGAACTGATCCCTTTCCTTAGTGCCAGGACAGGACTGGTCTTAAGTGTCAACAGGTTCTTGACACATGATCAGTTATACCCCACTAAACTATTCTGGGGACACTCAAGGATAGAAGATCAGGAATCACATGCAAAGTCACAAGAACTCACAGAGCTGCAGCGCAACATCTTGGAAGTGACTGAACACAGGCAGGTTTAATGGTCTGCCCTAATGCAGTTAATGGAAGCAATCCAACTGGAAGAAAGCTATGGGAGAAAAAAAAATTAAATAAATAAATAAAGGAAAGAGATCTAAAGGATCTCTCTCATCACTGCCTCATCCTGAAATACAAATCCAGTACATGCTGTACACGACTTGTTTTTGCAGCGAGAGACAGCTTTCATGTATCAAAGCTCATTATTAGAAGATCAAGGTACAACTTAACTACGAAGCTGTCTGAAACACTCAGCATCAAGGCAGGCAGTTATTTACAAAGCAAACACATTTCCTGTACAAACACAGTCTTTAAAAGCACACAATGTAAATGCAATGAAATATTGCAATCAAAAACGAAAATATATTAGAAGTGCACACAAATGTCTGCAGTCTCCAGCTGTCTGCAGAAGAACACTGAGGCTCCAAAGGATAAAAGCAAATACATTTGCAACCTAAGACTTAGTATATTTCAAATATTATAATACATGCAAAGCCTTGGGACTACAACCCACTTACATACACTCCTACTACCTGGCAGCCATTAACACACATGATTAATGTTCTGTTAATCATAGATATTACACATAAGGTTAATCCCTTAAAATCAAAAAGTACATCTGCATAGTTCTGTCCATTTGAAGAAATTATGACAAATCTGCAGACAAGTGGAAAGGCCTCCTGAATTTCTGAAGGACAGAAAATCAACAGTCTGAAACAGTTATACCAATTTTTCATCATTTCTTTCTGGCCAAATATAATGCCAGAAATCCACCTTCCCTTTTAATTCATATGTCAAAATGCAACAGCAGCAAAACAGCTGGTGGTTTAGAAAATTAAAACACGAAAACTCAGTAAGTAGGTCCATTGATAAATTCTTATCTAGGCAGTAGTATAATATTTTTTAAAAAATTAAAAAAAGAAAAAACAAAACCCAAAAAGCAGGTTTCTGCAACGTAATCCCACCAAATAACATAATAATGTGACCCATAAGGGCCTACAGTTTCACACAAACTGGTGTTTGTTTGTACATAAAAACCAGAAGCTGTGCTACTATGAATCCCCAGCATCCTAAAAACAGTCATTGGAAATCATTCTCTTATTTTAGGACAGAGTGACAGAAGGCACCAAGTAATCCCAGCCCCTGCATGTAATTTTCCTTTTTTTAAAAGAAAATACACAAAAATTATCATCAACATGTCATCACTGAATGGAAGTAAAATGGGACAACACTGTGGAGAAAGAAGCAGTAACAAACCATATCAGTTAAACCACAAAACACACAGGAAGATGTAATTGAAAAAAGGTCAATGATATCAACCACCTGTGAAGATTTCTAAGATAACAGCAAAACAAGCTGTCAAATTACCTAGATTAATGCTACATGGCTGTACCCCTTGCAGGTCCAAGTGTCTCCTGTCCTCCACTCCCATAGCTCAGTTAGTCTATGCTTGAAATAAGCTCAAGATACCTGAAGATAACAGAAGGCTGATTAAATTGAAATTAAAGCTAAGCATTCAGCACTCAGACCCCAGAAATACTCATCTAACCTTAATCCTTCCTCCCAGCTCACATCTCTTTCTGGTTTTCTGATATCTACTAAATTATTACCAGCCAGCATTTTTTGTTGTTTTGTCCAGATGATTCTGTTACACTGTGCTTTTACTATCCTTTACCAACATTAAAGGCTTTAAAAATGGGTGTCTTTATTATCTGAGCTGATTTACTTTGAAGTAGGAAAAAAAAAATCATTAATCCTGTATGCTAGGATCACCCCTCATATCTTTTCCTACAAGCTGTTTTAGATACATATAGTGCCTTTCTGCTCCTCAGTACCAATTAAAATGAGATAGTATCAAGGAATTAATTTCAGACACAGTCTCTTGATTAAACTCCTCCAAATTCAATTTATTATCAACAGGTCTCAATGCCACATTGTTCTTTCATTAGCCCATCTGTAATTTTTTAAGGACTATAGTCACTAAGCCTTGATTTTATTAACAAGGGGAAAAAACTCCAAAGATATCCAGTTTAAGGCAATACCTGATCACTGTCCTCTCTTGTGGATTTTTCAATTAAAAAGTTACATCTTTTTTCTGCAATGCTCTTATGCACCTTAAGCTCTTCTACACAACCAGTGAAGATCCAATGACTACACCAAATTTCCTGCCTTCCTAACGCTTCCTACCTCCTTCCAATGTTAGACTGAGCATGTAAAAATTGTTCTACAAAAACAAAAAAACAAAAACTAAACATCAAAAGTATAATGCAAAGAATTTAAGAAGAAAGGCTGATTAAATACTCTGCCCATCTCCAAGTCTGCAAGAGCACCAGCTACAAAGCTGATCATGTTAAAGCTCTCTGACCCTTCTCACTCTGCATTATTTTCAAAGACCAAGATACCACATGTTAAAATATAGCAAAAACTGGGGAAAATAATGCCTTTCTTTTTGGTTGTTCTCCCCGGCATTCAAGTTTCCCTTCTGCTGGGTTTGGTTGGTTTGTTTGACCAAGAAAAGCAAAAGAGAGAATGAAAGTTTACAGTATTTTAAGGAAGTATTTTAATTGCACTCTCACACTCTGGGCAATGTATTTTAGGAAATACCAAATGTTCAACAGCAACACCCAATTCTATCTTCATTCAACCAGCCACTACTAGTTTTATAAACTGACATGAATGGAAGGCAGTCAGTATCCAAACTAATCAGTTATAACAGCTATTCTTGCCTGGTTTTCAACCCTACTTATGAGCAGGGCAATCAACTAACTTCAAAACTGTAATTAGCTCTGGGGTTACTGTGGTTCATCCCCATAAAGAGGGGAACTATTGAAACCTAAGTAGTTTGGTGAGTTCTCCCTACATACAAATATTCACAGATCTCTTTTTACTAAGAACTGCTGAAGCTTTACAAAATTCGATCACAATGAATCTAACTACTGGTTTCCTTGCAGTGAGTTTTTTACAGACTTCAAACTTTTCCCATATCTTAAAAACCAGGATCATAAAAACTTAATAAGATATGAAATAATCTTTTAAGAAGGAGGAGTGAGAGCTCATGGGAAAGCACCACAATGCCATCTCTAAGATATATGCTAAACTTAAAAGAAAAAGAAGGAATGAAGATTTCAGAAAATATCAGAGATTGGGAAGAGCTGATTATTTTGATATTTGCTTCCATTGTATGAAGCACCACAGCTTCCAACAACCACTCTGAGCTAAAATACAGCATCATTTCCTCTCCTTTTAAACTGAGAGACTTTCTCTGGATAGCCTGCTATGTCAGACAGCAAAAATAAACCACTCAAACAAAAACCCCAAAACAAACAAATAAAAATAAAAAGGAAAAGTCTTCATTCTTCCTGCTGTCTAAACAGAGCCATTCTTGGCAGCATGACCCTTCACAGAAAAGCAAATAAACCCATCACATTAAATACTTCAGAGGAATTATGGATTCCTCTTTCTTGCAAGAAACCCATGCTGCCATTTCTCTAGCCAAATCATTATATGCTATATTTAATCCACACAGAGGCCTTTATTGTGCTGGCACAGAACGCAGTACCTGCCACCGGAACAGGTTTGTTCACTCGAAGCTGAAACATTGCCACAATGATACAAAATTGCAAGATTTGGAGATTCCTGTGCAAGTATCCTGAGTAATTACACTTGCCAGTTTCAAGGCAGAATTTAACTTGGATCCTACAGTTTGCACCAGTGTTTTTCAGGGTAAAAGCCCCACCATCTGCCGCAGAAAGCAGTCTGAAACTCAGTTTCCATTTGTGATCCAGCAGCAGGGCTCCTCCACCAGCGCCAGGCTAAGAGGATGCCCAGACTGAATTGAAGAAAAGAGAGTTATTGACAGCCTCCCCCCCCGGCCTGCCTTCCTCTGGAGACCTCAAATACAAGAGGTGTCTGAAATTGAGACTAATTAGCCTACAAATGCTGAAGGAAACGTAGCTAACAGATACATTGCTGAGACCCACATCTTTCTTCTCTCATCACAGCAGGAGCTCTCACCAAAGGATAACGTCTGAAGGACACATCCCAGGGATGCACCTACAGCTCCATCTTCATGAGCTGTTTCTCTGGAACTCTGTCCAGAACTGACTGGGCTTTAGAGCAATTATTTAGAGATCTAGCAAAATCAGACAGAGTTTTTGCAAAGGCAAAATAAATTCCAAAATAGATTCCAGGGGTGAGCTATCTGCATGGAAAGGTACATTACACAGATCCTTCCTGGAGCAGCTGTCTTCAGAAGCTGGGAGAGGCTATTTATAGAGTACCACTTGATTGCCAGTTCACATGAAACTAAAACACTGAGTAAATAGGAAACAGCAATTAGTCCTCAGATGCCTCACTTCAAAACATTGTCACTGTCGATATTTCTGATATTTTACATTATAGCACAACACAACCATCCCAGCAAAGGGCTCAATAAACAAGTACCATCCACACAGACACATCTTCCTCCCAACTGCACTGTTAGTCATGGACTTGCTAAAATACTTTTCCTTTGATTTGGTGGCTGAAAAAGTGCAGCAAGCAAAGAAGAGATATATAAACTACTTCATTTTGTACCTGAATCCATAACTGTTTAGACAAATTTGCAAAAAATAATTTGCCCAAAAAAAGAAAAAATGCACATGGACAATGCCTCGAGTCTCCCAATACTATTCCTAAGTTACAATGAAATTCCTGTCCTCCATTTTTTTCTGACAGACTGTTGAAACACTACTAAAAAAATAAATTATAAATAGGAAAAGGCCTTACTTCCCACGCAGATCAGACCAGCAGTGACCAACAACCAGTGGCACCCAGCTGATCACTGCAGTGTTGACCAGTGGGCCAGAGAACAAAGCTCCTACACAGAGCTGCTGAAGTCTGAAAGAGAAAAGACCCACACCTTCACTGCCCTGCACAGAAAAAGGCACAACAACAGACCTCTTCTCTGGGAAATCTGCACTTGAACAACCACACCTGACTAGCAGCCCAATCAGTGGGTTTATTAAGGCCATAAATGCCATTTGGGGTAAAAGTGCAGCAGCTCCACAAGACAAGCACATCCTGTGCCAACCCCTTGGTGAAAAGCAGGAGTCAGTAAGGACTGAGCATGTCTTGCCACCACCAATGCAGATCTCAGCATCAATTCAGTGGGAAGGCTTTGCCAGATCCTATTCTTTCAAGGCTCTCAAGCAAATGAACTTGTTAGGGTGACAAGAAGAACAGTAAATATGAGACCTTAACCAAGGCATCAAAGTTCTGTTTTTAACTAAAGTTATGTGCATTTTATTGGAGCAGAATCCAGAAAAGACATCTTGCTAAGTCTAGAAAGATGATTTCTACTGTTCAAATCTTTGTACTTCAACTCTCAGAGACACAACCACATAAAAGTAGAAGAAAAAAACCAACAAAGGTCTTCTTCAAAAAAAAGGCACTTCTTCAGAATCTGCACACTATAGTCCTAATTTTAACATTGAGCCTTTCTGCTCCAATTGGAGCAGACAAAAAGAAAAAAAAAAAACAGTCAGAAGGACTGATCACTAAAAGTTAGAACAATCCTCAGCTAAGGCTTGGCCAAGCATAGCTTGAGACATAACCAAAATCAAAAGCAGATAGATCGTTAGTTCTCAATCTTTTTATTTTAGGACTCAACATTTCTTTCCAAGGGACTTGAGCACTGCACACACACACACACCTCTCTCTAATCGGTAGAAACCTACCAGCAATACCCTTGATTTCCCCGATTAACCTTTTGTGGATTACTGAGCGCTCAGGGACTACAGACAGAAAACTCCTGAGTTAGGCTTGGTAATGTGATATCCCACCTTAAATTCCACCAGGAAAAAACCGAACGACAGACCATTACCACTGAGCACAGCCGGGAAAGCCTGGGAGGCACAGATCGACACTCGTTTTACAACGCTGTAAATCAAGCTCCATCTCGAGTACTCGAGGTTTCCACTCCAAGGCAGGAATTGTTTTCCCACACAAGCACAAAAGAACGCGTTCCCGACCACCGAGCCATCTACCCATCTACCCCGGAGAGACACCCTCCCAAATCCATAGTGCCACTACGATGGATCTCCACGAATAAATGCCGGTGTTTAAAAATATTTTTAGCAACGTTTTTTTACAGAACCTGAGCCACGACAAAGAATATCGATAGCTCCTTCACGCCACGGAAACCTCCCCGGGGCCTCGGGAACTAAAAGTGGCGCTGGCTTTAACTTGGAAAGTGAAAATTCCTGGCTTGGACATGGAGGCGAGGGCAGCCCGGGGCTGGGGCGCCTGCGGGGACCCCGCGGTGGCCGCGGAGCACTTGGGGACACAAAGGGCTGGCGGACCGGCCGGCACCGAGCGCGTTCCAGCGGCTCGGCTTCCCCAGAGCCCCGGGAGCACCTCGAGGGCGCCGGGACAGCGGCCGCGCCATGATCCCGGAGGCGTCTACGTGCTTTGTTCCCAGCCTCCGGCAGCTCAGCGCCGGTAAATCCGGACCCTGCCTGGCGCCGGGCACGGAACGCCGACACCGGAGCTATTTTGAGCCGCCGCCCAACTTCCCGGCTGGATCTCGGCGTGCAACAGTTCCTTCGGGAAGCAAGGGCGGCGGGCGAGCGGAGCCGCGCACCGAGGGACCGGGGGGTCCTGGCGGGCCCTGGGTCACCCCGGCAGCGCGGAGGGATGGGGTCGGGGTGTCCCTGACCACCCCTGAGGGCGCGGGGGGCCGGGAGTGGGTTTGGAGAAGGCGTCGCCGCCCCACACGGGGCGCAGGAAACTTCGGAGCCTGCGGGACAGCGCGGCCGAGCGGGGAAGCGGCGGCGCCTGCAAGGGGCTCCGGGCCCCCTCCCTGCTTGGTGGGGCGCCAAGGACGGCCGGAGCCCGTCGGCACCCCCCGCCCCCCACAGCGCCCGTCCTTACCGAGGTAGTGCCTGCGCAGCAATCCGGGCTCCTCCAGCCCCAGGGTCCGCTTGCGCACGTCCCAGAGCAGGTGTGGGCAGCGCCCGCGGGACATGGCCCCGCCAGGGCGGGAACGGCGCGCGCCGAGCGGGGGGGATGCGCCGGGACCGGCCGGGCGCGCGCGATCACCATGGGAACCGCCGAGCGGGCCCCGCGCGCGCGCCCCGCGCCCGCCTCGCGCCGAGGCACCGACCTCGAGCCACAGGCGCGTCGGGTCCGCGACACGCCCACCGAGAGCGGGGACACGCCCACCTCGGCCGCCGGGACCACGCCCACCGAGCTGGAGGTGGGGGGGCCCCGAGATTAATGGGCGTCTCGCGCGAGCCGGTGACGTCGCCCCGCCCCGACTGAGGGGAGGGAGCGTGTTGGGCGTGGACGGTGACGTCAGCGCGCTCGGCTCCGCCGGGAACAAACCCGCCCTGTCCGGTGAAGCGGCGTGAAGCCGCAAAACGGCCATCTTGGCTTTGGGCGCATTACTCGCAGCGCAGAATTCCCCAGCAGCGGCCATCTTGAGGGGAGAGCGAAGCGGAGGCGGCCATCTCCGAGCCGGGCGCCCGTGCCCTTGCCAGGGCGGCGGGCGCGCCAGCTCTCCCCAGGCGCCCGGGCCAGCGCGCTCAGCCAATAGCGCGGTGCGCAGCTCTCCGCTTCGCCCCGCCCCCTGCGTCTGTGACCAATCAGAACCCTGGCTGGCGGGTGGGCAGGTCCGGAGGGGGCGGAGCTTGGGCGGAGGAAGGACGGACGGACGGGACGCGGCCCCCGCTCAGTCCCCGCTCGCCCCTCGCTCCCCGCTCCGAGCCCGCTCGCCCCCGTCCCTCGCCATGGCCGCCGCCGCCGCGGGACTCCGCGCCTCCTACCACCGCATGCTCGACCGCATCGAGCTCATGCTGCCGCCGCGGTTCCGGCCCTTCTACAACCACCCAGCGGGTAATGGGCGGGGGTCACCTTGGCTCCCGGTTGGAGCGGCGGGAAGGGCGGAGCGGGGGATGTGTTCCGTACGGGTGCGAGGCGGTATCGGGGCCGCAGTAAAGCGGGTAGGGTCGTTCTGGCGCGGGAAAGCGGCTCTGGAGCGGAGTCCTGCTCCGTAACGGGGAATTGTGTCTGCGAAGGGAGAATGGGATAATCGGGTGGTTCCGGGAGGGATGCGCTGCTGTCGCTGTCGCGGTACCGCGGCGTGGATCCAGGGATCGCGTGGGCTGCCAGAGCCTGGCCCAGGGGATGTCGTGGGTTTAAAGGGGCCTGGAGGCCTCGGCAGCCGCTTCTTTCAAAAGGATGTGCTGGAAAAATCATAGAATGGTGGAATGGTTTGGGTTGGAAGGGATATTAAATATCATTCACTTCCACCCGCTGCCACGGGTAGGGACACCTTCCACCAGAGCAGGCTACTCAGAGCCCCATCCAGCCTGGCCCTGGACGCTGCCAGGGTTTCTGATCTTGGAATGTGCCCTGGTCAACTCAGGCAGCCTTTGGTTTTATTTTCTTTGTGCTGAATCCCACGCTACTACCAAAGGCAACTCGTGTCCTTGGTGAATTCGCTGGAGGACTCCTGCGGGTAAAGAATGAGCTCCCCTCACCTGACCTACAGTTTACCTTTCCGTGGGGGTTTGTGTTATTAGGGAGAAACCTCCTGTAAAATTATCTCATTCAGAGCCATCTACGTGGTGTTTGTCATGTAAACAAATTGCGTCGGTTGTTAAAACGAGTGCCCGATAAAATTCTGGCATTCCATAGGCTCTGTCCCCATTGCTCTGTGTCAGTGTCACAGGCATCCTTGACTCTTCACCTACCAGGAACATGCACTGTGAAAATGGACTTTGGTTTGCAGTCAGTTGCTCTATCCTCTTATAATGCCCTTTTTTGGAAGGAAAATTGTTGCTCTAAAGAAATCACAAAGAGTCAAAAGTGCAGTTCTCAAAATGTTTGATTTGTACTGAATTCACTTGACCAATGTATTTAACATTAACGTATTGTTTTTATATGTAAAGAGACAATATGTCCAACAGTGAGAGACACATTCCACTGGTGGGAAATGTGGCAGCTTCCAGATGCTCTTAGTGGATGCAAGGCACAGCAGGTACTGGGAACATCCATGTTCCTTCTTCAACAGAGCTGTAGTGGGAATTGGAGAAGGTTTTGCAGGTTCTCTTGCAGTGCTTTTCACTACACAAAACTGCCTGTGGGCTGCTTTTGGTCATCACCATAATGTTGTAATTAATAAATCCATTTTTAGGCATTCTGTGTATATGTATTTATATATACACACACATATCTACCTATCATAATCCATACTGATGGTATAAGTGAGAAAAGTCACAGCACAAACAAGTATGGAAACTGAGCCCCTGCAACTTCTATTTTAGCCTAGAAGGTGTGTCTGTGAGAAAGTTATGCAATACATGTCACTCTGACTGCAGAAAAAAAAAGTAGGTTAAAAATGAAAGGTTTTCTTTTATCTCCAGTGACATCTAAATCTCTAGTCTAATTCAGGAATATAAGCATCATTGTCATGAAATTATAAATCACTTGTGAGGCATGAAGCACTTCCTGGCATAAAGAAAGCTTCCAGCAAAATAATTGGTGCCTGTTAAAAATTTTTTCTTTGGCTGGCATTGCTGGAGGACAGTGGAGGGCCTGGCACACCAACTCCCCAGGCTGCCATGGGAAAGTGTGGGCTGAGCTTGTGCTCCCTCCCCTTTGGCCTCTCTGGTTCACTTTGCCTGACTAAACTCAAGTTTTCAGCACAAGGACTTCTTATATTTAATAGAAGTCATAAATTCTATAAACTGGTCACACACATGATATCCAAATTGGCCTCTTGTATCCCCCTGCTCTCCTTGTGCTGCTGTCATATTCATCCTCAAAAAATTCTGGATGTCAGGAGCTGGGAAGAACTCACCCAGGCTAGGTGCTTGCTGGAATGCCTCCAAGGAGAGGTGTTTGACAGTCTTACCTAATTACAAACTCAGCTTGGTACCTTCCCTGTCTCCAACTGTTTCTTAGTTCTGCAGTCAGAAGTTTGAAATGGTTGAGTTTTTATTATTAATAAAAATTAATGTCAGTCTTCTTGAAAACTCTACTAGATGTTTAGGGAATGTCAGTTTAATAATTTATACTCACCCCACATCCTCTAGTACTCCAAATCTGAATTTGTGTTTTAGAATAAGATAAATGTTAGTAATTAAAGCTACTCTGTAAGACTGATTTATTTATAACAAGCTGAATTTGCAGCCTGATACTGACACACCAAATAAGTACCTAAGAGAACAGCAGCTGAAGTTTGTATCCTTAAAGGATGAACATTAAGCGGCTGTTATTTAACATTCAACAATATCAGACAAAAGGTAATGTGCTTGTAGTTATTAAATGCAGTTTGAAACTTGATCACAAGCAGGGTGGGTTAAAAAGGCCTTTATGCAAAGCTGCCAAGCCAGTTTTTGTTTCCCAAGTCGTAGTTTTAAACTTGAGGGTGTTTAAAACTGGAAGTACAAGTAGTTAGTGCAAGGTATTTTAAAGACTGAATTATTAGTGAAGAAATAGCTTTCATAAAAAGCAGGCAACCAAAGTCCTGGTGGTTACTCCTGTGTAATATATTACAGTGAAAACTTGGCTTCATCTTGCATGTTATCGAAATGCTGAGCAGTGACCTAAACATTAATTTTTTGTGATAAAATTAGAACAGTGTCCTGACTGTTTCACAGGGGGTTTGGTACTTTGGATTGTGGTCTCTCATTAAAGACTTGGAGCAGAAGTCCCAGATTAATGATTTCTGGCATAGTTGTAGGTGTGGCTTTGCAGGGCTTTGTTTTAACCAACCAGTTGCTATTTTAGCACCACTGGAAATTATGTGTATTCGTCAGAGAGTTATTTTTTCCCCAGGTCCCATGCAATTGGATTTTTCTCCCTTCCTTCTCAAGATTGCATCCTCTTTCCCATTATCCTCGTTTGCCTAGGGGTAGATTTTTGGGGTGTATTCCAAGGCCTTTTTCTAACTCTTTCAATTATAAATGCATTTTGCCTGCTCTGGTGTCCTCAATTGCTTAAACATGGACATACAAAATCCTATGCAGCTGTTGCAGAAATGTATGGAGTGATTACACAACTGAAGGTTGATGCATTGGGTTGATGAATTATGAGTATTAGGTGCCAGAGCTAATGTTCAGCAGTAGAAAATACTAATATAAACAATTCATTATTAAAAAAATTAAAATAAATAAACCAAGTTAAACTTACTGTGGGTATTAAAACAGCCACATTTAGTAAATAATTTAACTTCTTTTCTCCCATCCTCCCTCAGGTCCCAAAACAGTGTTTTTCTGGGCACCTGTTATGAAATGGGTAAGTACAAGATGCCAGCTGGTGTCTTGGTGTCATGCCCAGGGCAATCTGCAGCAACACACTGAGCAAGCAAGACTTTCCCAGCAGATACTTGAGCCTGCAGAAAGATTAGATACTCTAATTCTTAATATATGGGGAGGAACAAAATTAGCCTTAATAATAGATAGCATGAAAGGGATACAGCATAGAGAAAATGCTTTGTAGAAGAATTGTGCTTTTCACTGGGTTTCACAAAGGCTTTATCTTGTGAAACACCACCTGTTGCTCAAGGTAGGCATGACGCAAAACTCATAAAGCATGTGTTTCTTCTGAGATTGAGGAATTTGAGAAGTATCTTAAGCAAGTCAATTCCAAAGGCTCATAGCTTGAAGGCAGGCTGAAGCATCTCAGAGTGCAAGGTGGTCTTAACCTAAAAGACAAAGGCAGCTGCCATTGTGGCTGTCAGTGGTTCTCTGCCTCCTGAGAGGTTCTGCTTCCCACTGCCTAGAGCTCTGGGCTGTGTTTGTGCCCAGGTGATGCAAATGCCACCTCCTAATTCACTGTGCTCTTCTGAGTTGTTGCATTGATACAGATAAAACAAGGTATCTCCAAACCCATGAGGGTTTGATTTTGTTTGATAACAAGGATGTAACCTGCTCTTACCATTGCCAGCTGCTTTGTAAGTTTGCCATTGTGAACCCCAACGTTTTATAGGCCATAGGCAACATTGTGCTCTAAGCTACAGCTTGGTTTCTTGGTCAGTTGTCTGGACTGGAGCTGCTGGAACCATGGTTAACCTTCCCCTTCCTTAGAGGTTCTCCCTGGAAACACCCTTCTGAGCTGGATCACACAGGCAGCTCTTCTGTGCCCCTGGATGAAAGCATTAGGACTAACTTTCTTAGGGGTTTTGTTTGGGGTTTTTTTGTGAACTGGTGTAACAGGAACATGAAATTGTATTTCCAGTAGAGGGCAATAGCACAACAAACAAAGCAAGCAGAGTTTGCTGCTAATGTCAGGTAGATCAGCCAAGCTATTTCTCAATTCAGCTGTACGTTTTCTACTATTACTGAAATTATATTTTAAAAAAAGCACCCTCAGATGAAGCTGAGTGAAAGGGTCAAGTTTACCAGCAGTATCTTAGCCTGACCTGTGGAAAGATCTTTATTTAGATAAGCCTCTCTTGTTGCATGAAAACAAGGGTGGATTTTTTTTCAGCTGCTTTCTTAAGCAGCTGTGTTCAAATTAACCTTGTTCTTGAATTAATACAAAA
This sequence comes from Serinus canaria, assembly GCF_022539315.1. Taxonomy (NCBI): domain Eukaryota; kingdom Metazoa; phylum Chordata; class Aves; order Passeriformes; family Fringillidae; genus Serinus; species Serinus canaria. The sequence continues at coordinate 4,202,294 of NC_066313.1, forward strand.
CTGCCGGTGCCTGGGATTTTATTGCCACATAGTTGTAGCTGCCATAACTACAGCACTACTGTGTTCTTTTTCCTATCACAAAGGACTGGAAATGGATGGTGTCTCCCAGTCTAACTGCTCATAGAATGCATCCCATCTCCTGCATAATGCAGTCAGATAAGCACTGAGCTGTAAAGCAGCTTCCCCTTGTAAAACTCTTCATCTGTTACAGGAGTCCCAGACTGGTGATCACTGAATTTCTCTTTGCAGGGTTTGGTGGGGGCTGGACTGGCTGACATGGCCAGACCAGCAGAGAAGCTCAGCACAGCACAGTCTGCAGTACTCATGGCCACAGGTAAAGCCATACTTAATCTGTGTTTTCACACAGAATCTTACATCAGTACTAATACACTTCTACAGAAAGCCTTAATTTTAAAATGCTAGCTGTCACTATTGCTGTTGGATGCTGATTCTAGGCCAGACCTCTACTTGTTATTAAATCAGTAAGCATTCTGTAATTATATAACAGTTTTCTACACCTGTCTTAATTTGGAATTGTTCAGCACAAGTTGCTACGAGTTAGGCATGAGTACCATCCCTTAAGTTACCATGATAACATTCATTGCAGTAAGTGACCTCTTTTCCTTCAGATCAAGTAATTTTGAAATCAGTCCAGGATACACTGACTTTTTTAGAACAGACTTTGAGGGATTTAAGAACGATAGGGTAATTACACTAACATAAATGGGAAGAATTTCCAAGTGTTACAAGAAATTCGAAGCAGTGGCACATGGACTACTGCACTGCTGTCTGCCAAGAATTCTCACACTGGCAGAAACAATAGTCTGTAATTCTAGAATCATTTCGGTTGGAAAAGACTTTTAAGATCATAGACTCCAACCATTAACCCAGTACTTCCAAATCCAACACTAAAACGCATCTCTAAGTGACACAACTACACTTCTTATAAACACCTCCTGGGATAGTTCTGCACCACTTCCCTGGCCAGCTTTTTCCAGTGCTTTTCCTGTCTGAAAGGGTTCTCCAGACTTTGGTATCTAATGCAGTCCTGTGCATTTTGCACAAGTTTTCCAATGTAGTGCAGCAAGCTGGATATACAGCAAAATACCACTACACTGCAACGTTACTGGAGAATTAGGGTCTAGGCTGCTGTAAACTGCAGAGTATCTTTGATATTCAGACTATGATTGACCTTACTGTAGCTATTTCAGAAAAATGAAGGACATACCTCTAGATGTCCCACTGGCACTTTTCACTGAGAAAAAGGTAGTTATAAGCAAAGCAGTTGTTTAACATGAAGTTATGAAATTTGTTTACTTCAACTGGCCTATGAATCTGCCTCCTAACTTAGGGAAATATCTGAAATATCTTTAAACTTGCCATTTCTTTCAACAGGCCTTATTTGGTCAAGGTACTCTCTGGTGATTATCCCTAAAAACTGGAGTCTGTTTGCTGTGAACTTCTTTGTTGGCTGTGCTGGTGGTTCCCAGCTTTTCCGAATATGGAGGTATGCATCAATAAGGGTACATGTACTGCTAAGCATTAACAAGGAATTTATAAATGCCTGCCAGCCTCTCCGTCAGTGCAACAGGCAAGAGGAACTGAACCTTTCATGAAACATTACAGAATGATTTTGCTACATTGTTAGTTTTACAGTTAAGTCAGAGTGAAGCTGTAAATACTTTCAGTCTAGCTAGAGCAGCATTGAATCATGTCAGCTCCAGCAGGCTCAAAGGGCTTTTAAGCAGAGCAGCATTTTTAAAAAAATTGTTTCTTGAAGGAAACTGGGAGTTTTCTGGCTTCAGTTCCGCCAGGAATGTGGCAAACTTAGCTACTTTGCAACTTCCTACAAGAATTAAGATATCCTATCCCGAGTTTCCACCCTCAAGTCCATTGTAATTTTAAACCTCCTCTAGTGAACAGATTGCTAGGAAAACACTGTTATTGTAACTGGTGTTCTATTCTATTCTTAGCCTGTGCTCTTTCTTTTTTATTCCTATAGGTATAATCAGGAGTTAAAAGCACAAAAGCAAGTGCAATAAAGAGATGCTTAACCCAACAGGTCAAATCTAGCAACGCACAAACCCATCCCCATGGGACCTAGCTTCACTAATTTTAATGTTTTTTTCTCTGAGAAAATGAAAGAGGAAAATAAAGGAGAGCAAATGTTTTCTAAGTGCAAATAACCAAGTATCTCCACACAAATAAAGGGCAACCTTTAAAATGAAGGCAGAATTGTTTGTGTTGTATTGTCTCTTTAAAGAAACTGGCTGGATTTTGCCTAAAAAGAATTCCTGAGCCTCACCTTATCTGACTCCACTGAACAGTGCTGGGAGTGACACTGTACTGGTAACAGCCAGAGCCTCAGTCTGAAGTGATCTTTCCTGTCACAGTCAGAAAACCACCTGGGCGGGGGTTTGCCATATTTCAGTAACCAACAGTCACATTTACATTTGATTTCCTGATGCTCTTCCTTCCTTGGTAGCATAAGGATATTTGTTCCAGCTTCAGCTGTGTGTGTCTTCATTTGTTCCCCAGCCACCACTGTCCTGAAAAAACAGACAAACAAATGTGCCACTGCTGTTTTAGCTTCCTTCACAAGTCCAGGCAGAAGATGGAGTAATTGAAGCACCAGACTTAGACTCACAAATTCACACGCAGGGGAAAACATAACTGAGGCAAGGTAGGTTCTGATGAGTCTGTCAGCTCCCCTTTTTCAAAGACTGTCCCACCATGAAGTCAGTTCTCTGTTCTGCCACAGTTCCACTTGCATGTCTTGGTCCTTGTGGCTTGGTCCTTGGTCCCAGAGTCTCAAGTGGCAAGTTCACCAGCTGTGTTGGTCATCAAGTGACACAGTGACTGAAGAAGAATACTGCTAGGAAGAGAGGTGGTGTATTCCAGTCTCCCTCCCTTCCCAGTCCCCAAGCAGGTAAGACTCATCCAGCAAGCCAGTAATGGGAAAAAAAAAGTGTATTAAAATATTCACAAGATTACAATAGAAAACATTAAAGTCCATTCAAGAAAAAATATCCAAGATAACTGTTTCCAGATGAGTCTGTAAAAGCAAAAGCACTAACAGTTGGTACACTGGCTCTTCATGTAATCAGGCCATGCAATGCATATCTAGCTCCCTCACACAGATTATACACCTGTCTTACAGGTGTTTGTTGTCTTGCACACCTCCAGGACAGAGGTTTATGAAAGAAAAGTACCCAGTCTATGTTTTCAATTACATTTACCACATAAGAACAGTTGGCATTGCAGGGAGACAGAAAACATTGCACAGCACACTGATCTCCAAAGGCATTGAACTTATATTTTAGAGTGCAAAAATACCTGCAAATAAGAGGGCTTATTAGCTTTAGGGCAGTGAAGAGAAGGGAAAGAGAAACCTAAAGAAGAGAATAATTGCTGAGCCTTGTTAAAATGATTTTGTAGTATCCCATATAAAAATGTTACACTGCAGAGGTGTGGCCATAGCCCAGAAGTCCCACCCACCTTCTCTCTTGGTAGTTTTATTGAGGAAGTATTTCCACCACCTGTGATACAATAACAACTTTTTGTATTTGAGGTCCTTGGCAGACACACTAATAATGTAGAATTCCAAGACGAGATTCCAATACCGAGTGAAGGTGTTCTGGTCACAAATCAAAAACTCCATACCTGAGCTCAGTGAATCCACTCTAAGGCAATGCAGCTTTTAAGTTGCATGCACACCTTTACTGCAGTTACAAGACAGATGGTTACCTAGACAGTTCTCACAGGTTTAAAAAGTTTAAAAACCTAATTACAGCTCTTGTCACAAACTGAAATACCACTAAATCTTTGAGAGAAAACAAAACCCTACAGGTCTCCAGTTATAAATTACACATCAGGCAATGAGTTGCAGGGACATATCTGCCCCCCTGTAAAGGCTCTTGATGTTTTGTGAACGTGGTAAGCATCTTCCTCACAGAACAACAGCTGAAGACAAAAGGGGTCATGGAAACCTGATGGACTGTGTACAGCTACCAATTTACTTAGCTTGATAACTTATTTGTAGTCCTCTTGAAATTCATTTATGGCAATCAAAAATAAGGATGATTTCAGATTGATCCCAGTTTTGTTTGCATGATGAATAAGACAGAATTTATTGCAAGTCTGTCATCACATAGGCCCTCAAGATCCACTACCCAAGAGCAATGACCCCCCTTAATTGTTTTAGTCACTGGCTACTGCCTCAAAAGAGATGCCTGCTCCTCCTCTGGGCTGCTGCAAGCCTGGCATGCAGCACTTGTTTTGAAAATAGATGATTCTAAAAAGAGCTGGCAGCAGTGCTACAACAGGACAAGGACAACACCCTTCTTGTTCCTCAAAGTCCAAGCTATTCTTTTCCTCCTGCAAGGAACAGCATCAGAGAATTAAGAGAACAGCAGCAGCAGAGCAATCAGAGATAAACTTCTGATCACCAGAACATCAGAACCAGACCTTGTCTGACTGAACTCTCTGCCTGCTGTACTCCTCAAGAAAGAGAAGTTCTCTGTCTCCTGAGACTTTACTAAGTAAGCCAACTCAGCATCAGTCCCTTTCATCAGCACAGGTTAACATATCATTTAACCATCTCAGATAACCTGAGGAACAGAAAGTTCCTAAGTGTTGACTCACAATGCCTGAAGTTCTTTTGACTTCAGCATGAATACATTACTTAATAATTATATTGCTCACTTTTCCATGACCAAAAAAAAAAAAAAAAAATATCAACAGCCTTGGCACTGGAGTGGGAATCAGACAGATTTCTGCCATTCCTGGGGGAAGACTTTTGTTTCTTTCTGAAAGGATGTTTAGTGTTTTTTAAAAATACTTCAAAGTTCATTCTACCTTCATAAAGAGGAGCCGTGAAGCCTTGCAGGGAGCCTCCTCAGTCGAGGCAATATGAACATACCTGTAGCTAGACACAAGCTATGCAAGGAGATGTCTCCTTAGGTCAGTTAAAATCAGCCAGACCAGTGTGTCTCCTAAGTTAGCACCAGATCAGTCCTAAAGTTAGCACCGGATTCATGTGCTTCCTAAAGTTAGCACCACATCAGAATTGTGCTCAGATTCTCCAGTACATTCCAGCAGGAAAAGAAGCAAACATTAGTAGCAGACTTCAGAGGCAAGGCCAGCCCCATCTTCTCATAGCAGCAAGTTTCTGATTGCCACATTCATCACGATTCTCCTTCTTACTCAGAAATGTTGGGAGAGCAAGAATGCGCAGGGATGAACACAGGCAGATCAAAATCAAGTTTCTCCATCAACCACATCCAAAGCATTAGTGTTTTATTAAGTGTAAAATAAATGTTGGGAAGTAACAGCCTGATAGATAAGGAAAGCAGCAGCAGTAGGATCCTGATCATAATCATAATTTATACTGGGTTGGAAGGGACCCATCAGGCTCATCGAGTCTAACTCTTGGCCCTGCACAGGACACCCCAGGAGTCACACCACGTGCCTGAGAGCAGTGTCTAAACACTTTTTGAACTCTGTCAGGCCTGGTGCTGTGACCACTGCCCTGGGGAGCCTGTTTAGTGTCCAACCACCTGGGTGAAGAACATTTTCCTGATATCCCACCTAAACCTCCCCTGATTCATCTTCCTGTCATTCCCTTGGGTCCTGTCAGAGTGAAGAGAGCAGTGCCTGCCCCTTCTCTTCTGTCATGAGGGTGTTGAAGACCCCAATGAGGTCTCCCCTGAGTCTCTTCTAGGCTGAACGGACCAAGTGACCTCAGCCATTTGTCAGAAGGCTTCCCCTTCAGTCCCCTCACCATCCTCATGGCCTCCTTTGGACACTGTCCAGCACCTTCATGTCTTTTTTATGTTGTGGCACCCAAATCTCCCCCAGGACTGGAGATGAGGCTGCCCCAGCCCAGAGCAGAGCAGGACAATCCCCTCCCTTGCCCAGCTGGTGATGCTGGGCCTGGTGCCCCCCAGGACAGATGTCCCTCCTGGCTGCCAGGTGCAGAATTCAGCACTGGAGAAGATCCTATTGAACCACAGAATCACAGACTGGACTGGGTTGGGAAGGACCTTAAAGATCATCTGTTTCCAATCCACCCACCATGGGCAAGGACACTTTCCATCAGACCAGGTTGCTCAAGGTCCATCCAACTGGACCCTTAACACTTCGAGGGATGGGGCATCCACAGCTTCTCTGGGCAACCTGTGCCAGTGCCTCACCATCTTCTGAGTAAAGAATTTCCTGACTACAGTCACCAACATGACCACTGCAGCAACCAAGGCAGTGGATCTTATCAACAGATCGAAGCTTGAGTGGACAAACTACCCCCGAGAGTTTCTGGGGTGAGTAGGTCCCACTCTGTCAAAGCTGACAAGCACTGGGTAGAAGCATCTTAGCCCTTCTTGTGGAGCGTTGCTAAAAAAACCCTGCTTAATCCATGAAGTAGAAGAAGATCTTTAAAGGTCTCCTGTGAAGAAGAAATTTGTCCATTTTTCATCTTGTATGTGTTATTGCCAAAAAAATAAAATGTTAAAATATTTACAGAGTTGTTAGTTAGCCACAGCTCGGTGTCTCAGTTCCCTACAAGACTTGGCAAATACTTGAAAACTGATGCTTTAAAACTGAAACATGGCGTCTTTGATACCAGCCAAGTCTTGGAAGAAGAATTACAAAAATTCAGATATTGCAGGATTACCAACTGACATATGGCAGGATAAATTAATCCATGGTTTCCTTCTGAGTCCCAGTTTTAAGAAGCTGGTTCTGGCTTTGACGACAATGTCCTAAGATCTACCCAGTGCATGTGTACAAAAATAAAGGCAGCTGTTGATTGCTAATAAAGGCAGCTGTTGTCAGGAAACCAGAGAAGTCTGATCCTGATGAAAGAATATAGTGTTGGCGTACCTAATTTTCTTGGGAAAAAAACTTCCACTTTACACAAAATAGTTATTAAAATTGCACTGTCGTAATTAAAGGATTAGCTAATGTGGTTGTGAAAGGGTCTGCCATGGGCCTGTAACTATTTTTCATGTCCTTGGTGTTAAGAGCGAGATGCGGGCTTGAGTTTGTTTGGAACAGGTTGCCCAGAGATGCTGTAGAGATCCCACCTGTGGAGATGCTCAAAACTGGGCACAGTGCTGGGCAGCCTCCTCTGGCTGACCCTGCTGGAGGAAGACTGGATGATCTCCAGAGGTCCCTCCAACCTCAACCATTCTGGGACTGATTCTGAAACAGACCGAACAAGGAAATGGGTAAGAATCAGAGAAAAGGGGCTACCATAGATCAAACTGAAAATTATTTGCTGCCAAAAAAAAAAAAAAAAACCAAAAAAAAACCCAAAACAAAACCATCAGATTGAGATGTACAAAACAGAAATCCTTCTTCTATAAGCCACTTTCAAAAGATCTCTGCTGGAAGGCCACTTCTAGTTTTGAGCACCAAATTTCAGGATACAATGGGTCAGCAAAAGAAATCCTCATCAGCAGAGATCCTTAATAATCTAGGAGGAGTTTAACCTAGAAACAAGAGGAGGCTGGAGAATTGTATTCAAGCAGTAGACTTGCAGAGATGAATGAAATGAACTGTCCATCCACATCTTCTGTGCAAATATTGGTCACACAAAAAAACCACACATCAAAAAACCCAAAGAGCCCTAGATTTCCTCCAGAAGTTGTTCAGCCTCCATTACAGGCTTTTGAGAACAGATAAAGCACCTCCAAGGAGGTGACAGTGGCATAATGGAGCCATGGGAGAGAGGTATGGGAGTACTACAGCTTCCAGATCCCTTGGAGCCCTTTTTAATGCTTGCATGAAATGACAGAGCTTTGAGGAAGAAATATTTCACTGAAAGGTTCAACAGAGTCTGAGGTAACCACCTACAGCTACAACTTCCTATGCCTTTAACTCACCATGTCCTTAGTTTTCACAGGTAAACTACCATTTCACAAAATTCATTAGATCAACACTATCCCTGCCCCTTAAAGGACTAAGCTTGAATAGCTGGGCTCATTGAGAAGTAAACAGTTTCGTGACCCACGTTATACAGGTCAGGTAGGCCTAAAGGTTTCCTTCACTCACACTGCTAAGACATACATTTCTGATAGCTAGGAGTCACAATTTGGCTTACAAGACCAAGTGAGAGGGTCTAGTTTACACGAGAAGGCAGCCTGTACTGAGAATCTGACCAAGGAAAGATAAATACCCTGTATACATAAAGAATTCTGAATATAAAGAAGATGTCTTCTTTATAGTCACCTCAACAAAAGAAATTAGGCCCTATAAGCAAAGAAAATAGAATCTCCAGGTCAACCTAGAATCTTCAGGCATCTTCCAGTTTCTCCATTAATAATCAAGATAAAAATATTTTAAAATTGTGATGCGAGTTTTCACTTTCTCTCTCGTCACACAAGATACAAAAAAAAAAAAAAAAAGAATATTGGCAATTTATAAGCAAAATTCTTACCGCATTTCAACATGCAACATTGGTCTCACTTCTGTACGATTAAATAGACTATTTACACACAATACATATATATCTCTCCCTCTGTATGCACATGCATTGGTCCTAGCCTAGGCATCAAAGGCCACATGTGAGTTCTCTGGGTCAAATCTTGCTCAAGCAATTCCAGTCTGAATGTGTGTTGTCCTTTGGATAGCTGAGGATCTCAGTTCTTGCGAATGTCGGCGTAGACCACAGACTCTGACTTGTTGATCTTGTCGCTGTGCTGTCCCCCGGAGTGATCTAACTGCGCGTAAATGACTGGGCCCTGGGGACACAAGGAACAGGCACAGTCAGGCTTTTTCAAAACTGCCCACACTGCCCCTCACTTCCATGGGGGCTGCAGCAAGATGAAAGCTAAAGCAAGACCACAGAGCTTTTATGACTGCGAACGGCACTTGGAAGCAGGTGGAATGAACCCTCAGCTGCACGTGAGCTCTAGTCTGCCACCTTTCTCCTCTCAGGAGCATGCCAAACAGCACCCTTGCCTCCCTCCAAACCTGCCTGCTGCCACAGAAAGTAAAATCTAGGATTCCTCGCTCTGAAAAGCAGCAATTCTTGTGTGCTACGTAGCAAAGACACGCGGCTTAGACAGATGCATGCCAGATTTAATATTGTTCAAGAGAAACTGTCCTAGAGGTTACCAGTCAACAGGAGTGTACTTCCCAAACTGCTACTCCGGTCGTGTAAATCCCAGCATGGCTGTGCCACTTGGATAACAAGTGGCACAGCCACAGAAGCTGCAGCCACCCTGTGACTCAAGTCACTGCCCAAGCCAATGATGGGGCCAAGACTTACACAACAGTGAGCCAGAAATGCTAAAATGGTGCAGCAGTACAGAATTCTTACCTGACCTCCAAGCCAGCCCAGGCAGCAGCAGCTCTCAAACATCTTGGGCAGGCATGGCCTCACATGACCTTCATGACATTTGCTGGGGTGCAGGGGAAGACATTACAGCCCTGTCTTTCAGCTGAACGTGTGAACACTTCCTTAAACACCATCCTCTAAAACATAGCGCAGGGAAAGGCAGCTGAAGCTACTGAGGACAGGACTGCAACCTCCATGGAGCAGAGGCCCAGCAAGACAGGTGGGACCTTGATGACAAGAGAGCTGCAGCTCCCATACTGAACCCCGCAGCTGAGACAAGCACAGGGCTGCCACCACACACCCCATGCAGGAGGCAAAAGGACTGTGTTATCTCAGGATGACTGGGGGGGAATTAAAAATAGAGAGCTTTTAGTTTAGTTGTGGCTTTTTCAGCAGTTTTTCCTTCAAAACCTTTCATCAACTGTTCTGGTGTCCCTTATGTCCCAGGAAGAAGTAGCCTTCACTGGCACTCCTCTACCCCCTTCTTGCCAGTACTTTTGAAATCCTGACACATTAGGAAACATTTGTATAGACCTGACACAAAAATTTTTCCATCTATTTCCCAAAGCAATTATGAGCCAGAGATGAAAACAGACCTTCTGTACAGAAAATTAAGCTGTTGAAGGACCACAGATACCTTCCTGCACAGCTGTTTTCCCCCCCAGAACAGTGGCAAAGCTCATACCTGAGAAATACCTTGTTCTCTTTGAGAAGTGATTTAAATCCACATTTTATTCCTTCTGGGTAAAGTATTTCCAAAGTAATAAAGAATAGAGGAAGAAGATTGACTGAAAGGTGAAAACTTGCAAGCAGGCATAAAATCCTGAATATAGACAACACTGAGAAAATGAAAAAAAAAATGACACTAATGTCCTAGAAAACCCTGGATTTCAAATCTCATTATAGCTACTTTTTAAAAAAACTTCTCTGCTATTTGCTTTCATGTTGTTCTGGTCTACAACACTGTATTGAGATTAATAATTCCAATCAGATCACAGTGTCTATATAAACTTCAAGACAAAGTAACCCTGAAGTTTAATTGCAAGCAATTTTGGAAATCTCATCTGCCTGAGGCCAGAGGTCAAGGGTATGATAAATGCAGCTTGAGAGTACTATCAGTTAAAAAAAAAACAATAATAAATCTAACTGCAGAAAGTACTCACTGTGACATTCCCAATTTGTTCAAGTAATTCTGCTGGGTCAATTGTCTACCAGTGGAGTTTACTCAGTATCAGTTACCACTGTACTGGATTTTTGCCAGTTTAAATATAGTCACTGTGCTGCAAGCAGCATGTTAATGGTGTGGAGAGACTGACTGCTGTGATCAGCTGATCCAAACCCAGTTATCATTGTCTCAATGTGTTCACTGTCCATCACCTAAAAAAAGTGGTAGATAGCCAACACAGAGAAAAGGAGGGATCAAGGATTTATTGCAGTGTTCATCTATTTGATTTGCTGCCAATTGATTCTCTAGCTGACTGTGAATGTCACCTGGGCTATTTAAAAAATTGTTTAAACAATTCAAAACTTTCATCAAATCCCAAGTAAGCTCATCCTGACTCTTCAGAACCAGAAGACAGACCAGCACTGCTATATAAAGCCAGCATTTCCTGAAGCCTCTGAATTTTTCCATTCAGAATTGAAGGGAAAAGAGCAGCAGGGGTACCTGCTAAGGGTTTGACAGCAGTCATTAACTGTAACTTAGAAGAAAGAAAAAGGAATTATGAAGTTAGACCTCCATGGTCCAACAGGAGTCTACAGAACATTCAAACTCCTAAGATTCTGCATGATGTTGCAACTACCAGAGATTCAGGCTCTGGGAAAGTTATCTGAAATTTCAATCAAGATTCTTGGCATTACAAACTGCTCCTTCTCAGGGTCCTGGGATCCAAACAAGGATATCCACGTGGGAAATCCATGTAGTTCGTGCCTTCATTATAAATAATTTCTTACCCACGCAAATAACAGTCCTAGTAGAACAGCAGTCACTAGAGAATGATGGCAGGGACAAGAACCACCACAGACAAATCTGACAGGACAGAACAAACCTGCTGAGAAGTGAAAACAAGCAGAGCTGATTCAAGCAGCTGAACACTCACAGAATCAGATATGCAAACTCCAGAAAACAAGGTCCACACCTGAGTACCTTGCCCTCAAAACATAAAGGAAGTGCAACCTCAGTGCACTTTCAGCTGAGATGTGATGCAGACAAATACTCCATCACTGATTCTTGAACTGATACATAAATTAAAAAATGAATAAACTTAATGTAATTCATTTAAATGCCACTAAGAGCAAACACCTCTGTTACTGTTTCTAACTTGCAGGGGCAGTTTTGGTTGTATTCATGGTTCTTTTCCACCAGTGAAGTACAAAGCATTCATTCACTCCCTACACATCCTACCTTGTAAAAAAGCTACAAGGAAGACCACAGGCCTCTGTTGTTTGACCACAGCACTGACTGTGGGAGCCACTGGTCTAAAACTGCCAGGCATTCTAAGAGACAAGAATGTGCCTGAATCAGCAAACAGCCTGCAACAGCTCTGGAAGTGCTAGGAATGAGTATCTGACTTTCACCTGCACAACACCTCAAAAGCTTGAATACTACAACTTATTTCTTGATTACCAAGAAACACTTGGATGTGATAAAAGATTTCAAATATGTTGATTTGCATGCTGATATGACCCTTAAAGAAACAACCAATCAATGGCTAGAAGCAAGCAATCTAAGTGTAATCAACTGAAATTTAGCTTCCTCACTTGTTTAAATATTCTGTCCAAAATCTGATCTACCCTGATTTCACTGGGGATCTTTGTAAAGAAAAGTAAATATATTTAGTTGTTCTGTAAAGATGGGGCAAATGCTCAACAGGAGGTAGAGGAACTACTTGCTGCTACAAATGTCTGCCACAAAAAGAAACTGTTTGCCTGACAAAAGAGATTAAAAATCTAAACACTAAACTAAAAGTGAATGAAACAAAAGCCATTTGCAGTATTTTTCAGTTGAGGTCAGCAGTGCTCACACTTTGTGTTTTCCTTTAGGAACTTACCTGCAGGGAGAACTCTGTCAATGAAGAAACAGACTGGAGTGACTACAGAAGGGGAAAAGCACCCTGATTCTGAGTTAACATTACAAAGCTTAGATTTACCCTGCTGCTCCTTCCAGCACACTGAGACTCAGAACCCTGGGGACATGGCAAGGTGAGGACACAGCAAGTTTTCACACCAAAACATTGGAGTATTTTTGCTTTGAGGATGCAAGCACAGAACAGCATCTGTGTATAGCTTTCAGGGCACTTGCAAGTGCTCCTTCAGGCCATGCCAATAATGAGCTGAAACTTTTTGGATTTTTGACTTACGGATGTTTACTCCATAAATCTCACCATGCTGGTTTTGCAAAATCTTTTTTTTTTTTTTTTTTTTTTTTTTTTAGGGGGGGATGGTGGGAATCATCTGTCTCACTCACCCATTCCAGAAGCATGTCCCATGATCTAGAAAAGACAAGTTTTATCCAGGCCTTGTAGGCAGCCTGCTGCTAAAAGACCTATTCCAGTCAAAATCTGACTACTTTTAAATCCTGATTATATAGCCTCAGTGAATAATTGATCTCTGAAGGCAGAAGGCAGCTTTGTGGGTCTGTGTGCTGAAACTTTGGAAATACTGCATGGCCCAGAATAAAATGCATTTCAAAACCAAACCAAAAGCCCAGCAGAGTAGGAGCTTGGACTTTACTGAGCTGACTGTTAGCACATTTGGTTTTTTCCTTTAGTGTTACTACATTAACACATACCTCCATTATTTTGTCAGGAGAAATTAAGAAAGCAGGTATTAACTTGCACACACTACACTGCAGCCACTTACTAAAAGGTGGCTAATTCAGAAAAAGTCCATTTTGAACTTAAACCCTCTCAGGACCTGTATCTTCACAGGAAAATTGCTAGGAATACTCAAATCAAGAGGGAAGAAACAGCTTCCAAAAAAGGAAATGCTGTACTACTAACAGGTAATGATCCATTGCATAGAATCCCTGCCTGACTCATGCTCTGTCCCCTCCCATGGAATGCTAAGTCTGGATAAAAGCCACTTTTTCCCTTCAAAGTCAGCAGAACTTTGCCAGATGCAGCAAGCACAAAGACTGGCACTTTCAACCCCACAGAAGTTGGGAGGCTCAGCAGAAGAGAGCTCTTAGCAGCACAAATCATCTGCAAACTGGTCAGCACTTCGCTCCTCCCCTTGTGAAGGAAGTACGTGCCATGGAGCATGAGAGTGCAAGGCAAATTCCTCCCCATTACCATCCCAGAACAGACTAGGCAGCTTTATGGGGTAATCCATATCTGACAGATATTGACTGTTTCTGTGTAAAACAGATACTCGCTGACCACTCCTCATCCTTGTACTGCACTACCACTTGTGTATCCACAGCACAAGATCACAACGGTGTTTTTTTTATAATTTATTATGAAAAGGGCATAAAACTCCATCTCAGCTAATGTGAAGATGCTGCTGCTCTTTGAACTACACCAAGCCTTCTACAGCAGAGCTCACCAGTCCCAGCTTCCTGCGCACCCCTTGTGCGGCACACGCGCTTTCACCAGCAGACAGCCCCTAATGCACCAATCCCACCCTGCCTGAATGTTCTCCACAGCAGCTGCCCCAGGCTGGGGGGAATCCTGCCTCAGGGAGCAGCAGGAGCAGTTTACCTGGTGTGATCTGGCGGGCACGCTGTTTACCAGGCCCTCTGTGTCGGAGGGCGCCTTCTGCGGAGCTTGCTTAACCGGAGACATCAAGCTCTCAGAGGTACTGCAGCTGACGAGGTGGCAGAGCAGAGTTTGCACGACAATGTTCAAGAGGCACACGAAGAACAAAACAAAACAAAATAGAACAAAACAAAAAGAAAAAAAGAAAAAAGAAACAAAAACAAAAGACGAATGATGGCAAGATGAAATGTGGCAGATTATGCCAAAGTAAAAAAATGAACATAATGGACTCTAAAATAAACACACACAATTCTCCATCTCTCCCGAGACATTTCCCTGTCCTTCCTCTGAGCTTCACGGGTAAGTAACAGGAAGGAGCAGTTATTAACATAGGACAGCAGCTCCTCCACAACCCCTGGTCCTTATATACTCCCATTCAACTCAGCTTCTCTAAAATCATGTGTTTTCTTCTCAGTTAACAGTGGTAAACAGCAATTATCTTCTAACTAGAAGATAAACAATCCCAGTCACTGAGGCAAGTGTTGTACCAGTGCTAGGGTTAGAGCCAACACTTGCAAGAGCTACCAGCTCTCTCTATATAAGCTAGGTATTTCCTACCCAACTCTGCATTAGTTCCCTTGTTTTTATAGTTAGGCTGTGAGCCCAAAATAATTCTCCCAGCAAACGCCAGTCTGTGGAGCAATTACCTTAAGAGTCACACAGGACATTTATGCTGTGTGCCCTCATATAGCTATTTGAGTATCTAATCAGGCAAACTTTGGTTTTCAAACAGAAGAACAGTCTTGTGGTGGGAACCAACACCCCTAAAAGAAGGTTGCTGGTTTTCACCCTCTGATTGCTTCTTTTCATCTGCTTAAAGCGGGACTGAAAAGAAAACAAGCCTGTGATAGAAAAATGACTACCACAGAACAAATACCCTTAAAGTTGGTGACTTCTGGGCAATGCAGTGATGGGTCTCTCAGTGCTAGGTCTACCTCCCTGTACCAAAGCACCCAGGAGAGTTAAGTAGCCACCTCCTTGGCAGCAGTCACAGGAGTGTCCTCTGCTACAACCCCCTAACCACTGGGCACCCTTTTTTCTCAGTCTTTGTAGACAGTGTATAAATTGAGTACAGAAACAAACGAAGATAGTAACATTAAGCAGACCACCTCCTCACAGGGCAAGCATTTTTTACCCTTTGGTAGGTCTTACCATAGCAGATTTAGTTCCTCATACATGCAGCAGTTAGAATTAGAACACAGATACTACCCCAGCCATCGTGGCAAGGGGTCGTGACTGTCTCAAAAACAATGCATCCCTTCTGTTACCAAAATTATGTAATGATTAATTGTTTTATTCATAAAACTCCTCAGATCTACACTATCTAAATGTTACTATTCAGGTTTAAGCAACTAATGTACTTGGATCCCTGCAAGTTCTCCAAGACCCAAGCTGTCTGAGCTAGAGGAACACTTACAGGGATTTTACTTTTATTTTGACACAGAAAGAGCTCTGAATCTCCTGTGCTTGAGTCAATGCACTGCCAAATTCACTGTTGGAAGAGATGGAGGGACATCATCCGGGATAAACAACAACTCCACCCCAGTCAGACACAAGCCAATGAAACCCAAGCACCCAGTGAAATGCATCATCCCTTTGCTAACAGACTCCAGCACAAATTACAGTGATGTTAGTAGAGAGCTAGCTGGTTAGTCAGCAAAGGAAGAGGAAATGTGTACACACACACAGGTATTAACAGCAACCACCAACTTGATTAGTTACCATGGTGTCTAGTGGGACTGGAAGAGAAGACCCAGCCCTGTTACATTCCCAATCTGGCGTCTATATCAGGATCTCTGTAAGGAGAGGAAGGTAAGCAGGATCCGATCCCAGCACACCAGGGCAGAAAGAAAACAAAACAAAACAAAAAAACACCGAAGTCAGAGCATGAATGGAAACTGTGGCCATGCAGGGGTTCCAGATGCCACACAGGGCCCCAGCCCACCTCAGTTCAAGGCAGAATGGTTATCTAGGAGTAAGTGCTTCTCTCCACCACCACACACCGGGTTAGCATCATGTAGAAGACAGTCCGTAAGTTTGGAGGGGGTCACAGCACACTTGGTTTCTTTCTACACATCATGCAGAGCTGGCATGGTCAGTGAAAGCAGGATTTAAACCTCAGAGATTACTTTCCCAAGAGAGTAGTTTAATCTGCTACAAGAAATCACGGTGCATGAACTACTGCTCCAGGCTCAGCACCAACATGTGTCCTCCAGCAGGAAGACACCGGAGACCAGGTCACTGGGAAGCAGGGCAAGCAGGCCACCTCAGGCACACTGCTGGTGCACGACACTGCAGGGTTCTTTTCAGTTCTTAGGGGAAGGACACATGCAGAAAGGGAAAACCAGGCTTTCCACACAATTCTGAGCACACACAGCCACCCTTGCTGTATTTAGCCTTACCATCGGGCAATAGCCAACTCACTTTGTCTAAGCTCTCCAACTGGGAAAAGGACAGGGCAAAGTTTAATTTGGAAATCCCCACAAGCTTATTTTTGGAGTTATTTTCTTTTATCCCACAGGCAACCCAAAGAACCTGCAATAAGCAGGAATATTTGTTGGGCAAAGAACAGAAGAAACTTGTATGTTTTGGGGATGTTTCTAAGACTACATAATTTTCATTCTTTCTTAGAGAAGCAAATTACCAGCTAATTAGAGAGGAGAAAAAAGGAAGCATCTCCTCCACCAGCAGCAAGTTTCATCACCACAGCACTCTCATCTGCCTTTGTTAGTTCTTGTTGCTTTTTCATATGCCCAAAGAACTGTGCTTCACTTTGGAGTTATCCTCCTAACACTAAAAACCCTGCAGGTATGGTAACAGTTAACAAAAAACAGATAGTGAATGAGAATAGATGCCGACTGGCTACTCCTTGCTTCCTTTCAAGTGTGGTGATGAAGGAGGTTTTGTCAAGTATTTTGGTCCAGGCATAGGAGGCAGACATTGGTAACAGAAAAATCCAGTCCTAATCTCAACACACAGCATCCCTTAAAAGTTCATGTGTGGTGCTTTTCCTCTGGAGGTGGTAAGGAAAGGAGAGCTGGAGGGAAGGGGAACAGACCAGAGCTAGAGTGTCTTGGATTACATGCTCTGAGGGCATGTATCCTTGTGTCTGGGGATCAACTTCAACACCTAGTGATTTTCAGGTGCAACTCATGGTCAGTAGGTCTCTTCAAGCTCAGTACAGAGGTAACCACTAAATGCAGATGATCACAGTTCCACATGACCATAACTATGTCTAGCTGTGATTGCCAAGACTTGGCTGAAACAACTCCAACCCCCCTTAAGCCCTCCCTCTGATCCTGCTGCTGGATCAGCCACGGGTGAGGAGGGAGATCTCTTACCCAGAGTATCGTTTTTTAGAGTTGTTCTTTCTGATGACAAGACACACGACAATAGAGATGAGCGATGAGAGACCTGTAACCGTACCGATGGCTATCCCTGCCACGGTGGCAATGGGGAACGCAGGCAGGCTGTCTGCGGAGAGAAGGGAGAAAACATTCAACTCTTCTGCATTCCCTGCTCAACACAAGTGCAAACCACAAATGCCCTTGAGCCTGGATTCGCTTAGAGCAGGAAGCACTAATGTAATACCCAGAAATTACAGCATGCAGCCTAAGTGGCAGTGGCAGCAGGCAGCCAGCAGAGTAACATGAACAGAGCACACACCAGGAGTGTTCTTAGTGTCACCGTCCTTCAGGAGAGAGTTCATGTTGAACCAAAAATTTTAACATGTGAACACAAGTGACAATGAGGACAACCCTGTCTCGTATCTGAAGGGGGAAAAAAACCCAGGTTACAGCCATCTGGCAATTCTCAGCGAGGTCAACAGGAAAAGGCAGGCACGCTTGAAAGCAGATTTGGACACAGCACATCGCTAACCCACTAGGAGTGCTGAATGCTGGGTGTTCTCCAGGGAGCATGCAGCACACGGCAGAGCTCCTACCCAGGATCACTCTTAGTAGTGTTTATACATGACTCTGGTGTCTTAAAACGCAGCCCTGTACATTTTTATAGACTCATTTTTTTCCCTTTTTAAGTCAGGATTATCGTACAATACCAGGAAAACATGTAGAAGAACACAGTATTGCTTTACTCACGTTTTCCCTAATAATATTTTGGGGGAGAGTAGGCCAAAAAAGAGCAGCCAGAAACAAAAGCCAATCAGAGAATGAGTACAAAATACCTACAAGTCAAAGAATACACAGACTACCATTACAAATGAGAAACAAAGTCCTTTCCTTCCCCCCACATCACGGTTAACACAAGGAATATCTCAGGCCAGAGGGTTTCTTACAAAACTCCATGCTGCTCTAGCTACTTATACCAAATACAAGTGAATTAGCAAAAAATCCAACAGGTATTTTTCTATATAGGTGTATATAGGTATATACACCTATATAGAAAAATCTGTCTCACACACTTCCATCTGATCATCACAGAATTATTGAGGTGGAAGGGATGTCTTGAGATTGTCTAGTCCAAATCCCCTGCTTAAATTAAGCAGGACCGAGTAGCACAGTTTGCTCAATACGCTGTCTACTCTGGATTTGACTATCTCCAAGGATGGGAGACTCTTCAGGCAACCTAGCTGTCATGGTTTGACAGTGGCCCAACACCAGGCACCCACAAGAGTCACACACTCACCCTCCCCTGCCACAGCTGGGCAAAGGAGGGAAAAGGAAAAAAAGCTAACAAAGGTTTCAGAAGTAAGATAAGGACTGGGAGAAGCATTTCAAGGGCAAAACAGCCTCAACTTAAGTCGCAAAGTGAAATGCATTACTAACAGAATCAGAGAAGGATAATGAGAAATAAAATAAGCCCCTAAAATACCTTCTCCTCCCCAGCCCCTCCCTCCTTCCCACAGACAGGGCAGAGAGACCACATGGAGGTTTTGGTCAGTCCATCACCAATATTTTCTTCCACTGCTCAGGGAGAGGAGTCCTCCTGTGAGGCTGTGGGATCCCTCCCACGGGAGACAGACCTCCATGAACTTCTCCAGAGTGGCTCCACTCTCCAAGCAGCAGCCAAACCACACCTGCTGCATTGTAAATTCCCCCACGGGCAGATTGTCCTCCCAAAACTGCTGTGACATGGGTCTCTCTTTCCATGGGGTACAGTCCTCCAAGGACAGGCTGCTCCAGCCTGCAAGCAGGGCCCTTTCTCTCCACTGGGTTTTCTGCTGGATCACAGCCTCCTCCAGGCATCCACCCACTCTGGCATGGGCACCTCCTACAGGGGCTGCGGGTGGATCTCTGCCTCCCCCGAGGATCTCCAGGGGCACAGCTGCTTCACCATGGACTGCAGAGGAATCTTGGCTCTGGCAACTGAGCACATCCTTCCCCTCCTTCTCCACTGACCTTGGTGTCTCCACATTGTTCTCCCTCACATAATCTCACCTCCTCCTCTTCTCTGTCTAGGAGCAAAAACCCCTTGTTTTGATTTTCTTCTTAAATATGTCATCACAGAGGCATTACCAGCTTCTCTCATTGGCCCAGTTTTGGCCAGCAGCATGTCCATCTTCTGGGCCATCAGCCACTGGCTCTGCCAGACATGGTGGGAAGCTTCCAGCAGCTTCTCACAGGAGATATCTTAGCAGTCACCTGCTATATATAAAAGCAGGCAGTCCCAAACCAATACACTAGTCCAGTGTTCCATCACAGTAAAAATGTGGGGGTTTAAGTGCAGAATTTCCTGCGTTTCAACTTACGCAGATTGTCTCTTGTCCTGCCACTAGGCACCACTGAAGAGCCTGGCTCCTCTTTAGGTGCTAGCAATGAACACAAATACCTGGCAAGAGGATTCTCCAGAGTCTTTCTTCTCTTTTGCAGGCTAGATCACCCCTCCTTCTCTTCTGCAGGCCAGACAATCCCAGCTGTCTCCATTTCTCCTCATATGAAAGGTGAATACTCCCTTAACCATCTTTGTTGCCCTTTGCTGGACTCGTTCCAGCAGTGACAACAGACCAGCAGCATCCTGAAGCAAGGTGCATCCTACTGAGAAAATAGGGCTTACATTTAGTCCTGTTCTTTTGGAATTCAGTGACTTTCAGCAGAAGGGTCACCTGACTCCTGACTGTTTCACTGACCATAATCTCATTCAGCCAAATGTCACAGCAGCAACTTTCCTGGCTCTCCAGTGTCATGTACCAGTTAACAGATACGGTAATTCAGAGTCTTACAAAGAAATGAAAAATGAAGATATGAGCACCACAATGTAGAGGAAGACATTCTTTCCAGAACCTTTCAGCAGCCCAGGGATCCATCTGCTATTTAAGGAAGAGTCCTACAAGTGGTAATACTCAGATGTGTAAGATATCATTGGATTTGAGGTCAATGCAAAAATGAAGTCATTAATTTTGAGGCATATAAGGAGTTCCCTAGTTTCTGTGCTTTTTCACCTTCCCAAAAGTGCAGGAAATAACTGTTTACAAAAGCATCAAAACAGATATGCATTTCTGACAGCAGACCTGCTGCTGGCCTTGTACATCAGAAAACACACACATTTTGTCAGAGCAAGGAAGCAAATGACAATCCAAAACCACAGTGCAGAGTATCTGCTGAAAGAATGATATTAGAACTCTGAAAATTTTGTCACTTCTTTGACTCATGAAGGTTTCCCTGTGTCCTAGGGTGACTGTTATCCCCATTCGTGTGTATGTAATTTATGCTGGATATTATGTTCTGTGCCTTTAAGACTGGCAGAGTGAGAGTTTTGTTTTGGGCCTCCTACAAGCTACTCGGCGGGACATACAGATAGCACCAGTGCATGTTGCGGCTTCTCTGCTTTTTGCCCTGCTTTTTGCTCTCGCTCTTGCTTCTGCTTCGCTTCTGCTTTGCTTGCTCTTGCTTCTTTCCCCCCTTCTCATTAGTTACCTTAGCTAAACAGTCCAAATTCCTTTCTGGACTGTTCTCCCCCCCCCCCCCCCCTTGGACCTGCTGACTGCTCCGGACTGGGATTCAGAACACCGAGAGAGAGAGGTTACACCTTGTGGCTGCAGCAGCTGCCTCAGCACCGGAGGGACTGACAACAGCAAACCCCCAGGAGAGACTTTTCTGAATTTGTCATCTTTCTCAGAGCAGTGGAAGAGTGGTGTCATCCGGTATTGTTCATTGTGTGTGCTGGGGGGTGCTGTGCTTGTCAAATAAACAGGTTCTTTCCACCTCTCTCCGAGGAATTCTTCCTGAACCAATTGGGGAAGGGGCCTGTGGGTTTGCTTTTGGAGAAGCCCTTTTTGGGGATTCTCTCCAAATTTGCCCTAAACCAGGACAAATCTTGGCGCCCAACGTGGGGCTCGAGAGAGAGAGTGGAGAGACCCTAGTACAAAATACCTACAAGTCAAAGAATACACAGACTACCATTACAAATGAGAAACAAAGTCCTTTCCTTCCCCCCACATCACGGTTAACACAAGGATACTCAGGCCAGAGGGTTTCTTACAAACACTCCATGCTGCTCTAGCTACTTATACCCAAATACAAGTGAATTAGCAAAAAATCCAACAGGTATTTTTCTATATAGGTGTATATAGGTATATACACCTATATAGAAAAATCTGTCTCACACACTTCCATCTGATCATCACAGAATTATTGAGGTGGAAGGGATGTCTTGAGATTGTCTAGTCCAAATCCCCTGCTTAAATTAAGCAGGACCGAGTAGCACAGTTTGCTCAATACGCTGTCTACTCTGGATTTGACTATCTCCAAGGATGGGAGACTCTTCAGGCAACCTAGCTGTCATGGTTTGACAGTGGCCCAACACCAGGCACCCACAAGAGTCACACACTCACCCTCCCCTGCCACAGCTGGGCAAAGGAGGGAAAAGGAAAAAAAGCTAACAAAGGTTTCAGAAGTAAGATAAGGACTGGGAGAAGCATTTCAAGGGCAAAACAGCCTCAACTTAAGTCGCAAAGTGAAATGCATTACTAACAGAATCAGAGAAGGATAATGAGAAATAAAATAAGCCCCTAAAATACCTTCTCCTCCCCAGCCCCTCCCTCCTTCCCACAGACAGGGCAGAGAGACCACATGGAGGTTTTGGTCAGTCCATCACCAATATTTTCTTCCACTGCTCAGGGAGAGGAGTCCTCCTGTGAGGCTGTGGGATCCCTCCCACGGGAGACAGACCTCCATGAACTTCTCCAGAGTGGCTCCACTCTCCAAGCAGCAGCCAAACCACACCTGCTGCATTGTAAATTCCCCCACGGGCAGATTGTCCTCCCAAAACTGCTGTGACATGGGTCTCTCTTTCCATGGGGTACAGTCCTCCAAGGACAGGCTGCTCCAGCCTGCAAGCAGGGCCCTTTCTCTCCACCGGGTTTTCTGCTGGATCACAGCCTCCTCCAGGCATCCACCCACTCTGGCATGGGCACCTCCTACAGGGGCTGCGGGTGGATCTCTGCCTCCCCCGAGGATCTCCAGGGGCACAGCTGCTTCACCATGGACTGCAGAGGAATCTTGGCTCTGGCAACTGAGCACATCCTTCCCTCCTTCTCCACTGACCTTGGTGTCTCCACATTGTTCTCCCTCACATAATCTCACCTCCTCCTCTTCTCTGTCTAGGAGCAAAAACCCCTTGTTTGATTTTCTTCTTAAATATGTCATCACAGAGGCATTACCAGCTTCTCTCATTGGCCCAGTTTTGGCCAGCAGCATGTCCATCTTCTGGGCCATCAGCCACTGGCTCTGCCAGACATGGTGGGAAGCTTCCAGCAGCTTCTCACAGGAGATATCTTAGCAGTCACCTGCTATATATAAAAGCAGGCAGTCCCAAACCAATACACTAGTCCAGTGTTCCATCACAGTAAAAATGTGGGGGTTTAAGTGCAGAATTTCCTGCGTTTCAACTTACGCAGATTGTCTCTTGTCCTGCCACTAGGCACCACTGAAGAGCCTGGCTCCTCTTTAGGTGCTAGCAATGAACACAAATACCTGGCAAGAGGATTCTCCAGAGTCTTTCTTCTCTTTTGCAGGCTAGATCACCCCTCCTTCTCTTCTGCAGGCCAGACAATCCCAGCTGTCTCCATTTCTCCTCATATGAAAGGTGAATACTCCCTTAACCATCTTTGTTGCCCTTTGCTGGACTCGTTCCAGCAGTGACAACAGACCAGCAGCATCCTGAAGCAAGGTGCATCCTACTGAGAAAATAGGGCTTACATTTAGTCCTGTTCTTTTGGAATTCAGTGACTTTCAGCAGAAGGGTCACCTGACTCCTGACTGTTTCACTGACCATAATCTCATTCAGCCAAATGTCACAGCAGCAACTTTCCTGGCTCTCCAGTGTCATGTACCAGTTAACAGATACGGTAATTCAGAGTCTTACAAAGAAATGAAAAATGAAGATATGAGCACCACAATGTAGAGGAAGACATTCTTTCCAGAACCTTTCAGCAGCCCAGGGATCCATCTGCTATTTAAGGAAGAGTCCTACAAGTGGTAATACTCAGATGTGTAAGATATCATTGGATTTGAGGTCAATGCAAAAATGAAGTCATTAATTTTGAGGCATATAAGGAGTTCCCTAGTTTCTGTGCTTTTTCACCTTCCCAAAAGTGCAGGAAATAACTGTTTACAAAAGCATCAAAACAGATATGCATTTCTGACAGCAGACCTGCTGCTGGCCTTGTACATCAGAAAACACACACATTTTGTCAGAGCAAGGAAGCAAATGACAATCCAAAACCACAGTGCAGAGTATCTGCTGAAAGAATGATATTAGAACTCTGAAAATTTTGTCACTTCTTTGACTCATGAAGGTTTCCCTGTGTCCTAGGGTGACTGTTATCCCCATTCGTGTGTATGTAATTTATGCTGGATATTATGTTCTGTGCCTTTAAGACTGGCAGAGTGAGAGTTTTGTTTTGGGCCTCCTATCAGCTACTCGGCGGGACATACAGATAGCACCAGTGCATGTTGCGGCTTCTCTGCTTTTTGCCCTCGCTCTTGCTTCTGCTTTGCTTCTGCTTTGCTTGCTCTTGCTTCTTTCCCCCCTTCTCATTAGTTACCTTAGCTAAACAGTCCAAATTCCTTTCTGGACTGTTCTCCCCCCCCCCGCCCCTTGGACCTGCTGACTGCTCCGGACTGGGATTCAGAACACCGAGAGAGAGAGGTTACACCTTGTGGCTGCAGCAGCTGCCTCAGCACCGGAGGGACTGACAACAGCAAACCCCCAGGAGAGACTTTTCTGAATTTGTCATCTTTCTCAGAGCAGTGGAAGAGTGGTGTCATCCGGTATTGTTCATTGTGTGTGCTGGGGGGTGCTGTGCTTGTCAAATAAACAGGTTCTTTCCACCTCTCTCCGAGGAATTCTTCCTGAACCAATTGGGGAAGGGGCCTGTGGGTTTGCTTTTGGAGAAGCCCTTTTTGGGGATTCTCTCCAAATTTGCCCTAAACCAGGACACCCTGGTTGGTTGAATCTGAGTGATGGACAGCAGTCAGATCCTGTTAGCAAACATTTTTAAGACCGTATAAAAAAAAATGCTAGTTTTTGCATGTGAAACTAAGAGTCTGGCTTTATTGCTTTTCAAAACACAGTCCCTATATTTTCTAGCATTTCACAGTTACAAGAATTCCTCATAAGCACTTCTAGAGCAGCCAATGACTTCGTTATGAAAGACAGACCCAGCTACATAACCAAACACCAGCTCTGAAAGCTAATATTTAAATTAACAGCTGAACACAAAACAAAAATCCAGCCATTCAGAGAATACTTTTCACTGATTATTACTGAAATTAACAGCAATTTCAATTTTACTGAGAGCATGTCAGTATTAGTTTTATGAAAGAGGCAGGAAAGTGAAGTTTCCATTGCTCCTAAGTGTAAAGATTTTCATACCATTCTATTCTTTTTTCCCCCATGTGTGTTCAGGTCAAAGATCAACCACCTCCAGGTAACACAAGCAGTCTTGAACACAGTGTTAAGCAGATTCGTGTTACAAGAAGGATCAACCTAATGTAAGAACTTGGAATTCCTATGAATTTCTGTTGTTTCGTCTTTAAATGGTAGTCCTTTCCTGATTCAGAGAGTCTATTGAAAAATCCAGTCTTACTTTTCATCCCTGCCAGTAGAATTGTTCCAACACACTTGATAGAGCTGTTTGTGCAAACACCACATAGGTACTGCAGTGAAAATCAGCTCAGTTAGTTTGGCAATTTTTAAAAATGAGGCCTCCATGGAACTTATTAAATGTTTAATCCAAAACCTAAAGCTAACATATCATCTATCAGATCATTTAAATGTGCAAAGAATGAATATGGCTTTGAACAGTTTATACCACCAGACGTACAATTCAGAACCATTAGATGCATAAACCAATGTGCAAATGTCATCATGTATTTATACCAATTGAAAAAATTGCTCCCGCTCAGTTCAGGATGAGTTACAACCTATTACAAGAGCTTGAAAACCCATTTTCAGTCTAAAAATGATAAGATAACTGTTGCAGCATTTTCTCCAATGGTGAGAAGTGTTTCAAATACAGGGCTCCATTCAGAATCAGATTCTCTTCCAGGTGCCCCACCTATGGGGAAGCCAGCATGCAAGTCTGTTGAAAAATATGAGCTGAATTAGTGTACTGAGGTCAGTCTTTAGTTGCTTAACCTGGACTAAAATCTGAAAAGGCTTTTCCAAGACAGCCTGACTTTGCCAAACCAGCAGCTGCTGTACTGCTTCTTCATAGTGACTATCATTGTGAAAAAATAAACAGATCCTATTTTATATCGGCTTCAAACTTCCAAGAAATGGAGAGTTCTAAGTGATTGTTGGACCTCCAGAGGTCCTGCTCAACCCAAACTGTTCCATGAAGAGAAAATTAGACAGAGACCTTGCCTACATAAGAACATGTAATGACCTCCTGAGCAGGGGTACACACCTGCTCTAGCAGCAGAATCATTACAATTAGGAATAGATAGGTATCTTCCCTAACATATCAAAACTAATGGAACAGCTGCATCAGCACTGCCATTTATGAATTCTACATCTATTCTTGTCTTTCCTGAATTATAAATTTGAAAATGCAATTACTGTAACAATCATTTCATTGTACAAAACATCACATTTTGGCTGACCTCAAATGTTTTGGATGATAAAGGCAAATAAAGAGCCAAACTGAGAAACAGAATCTTAGTGCTCTTCAACTGTGACAAATGTTACCAAATGCTAACCAGAAGCCTCATGTGACTGCAAGTAGCCAGTTTCAAGTTGGTAAGGGCCACCATGGATTCTTTAGAACACCTGAGTAAAATAGACTGAATGCACATTCGACACAAACACCTTTGCATGGAACACAGTGGCATTTCACTTTCTGTTTGGACCAGATTTATAACTTTGTATTCCATTAAATACACCAGAAGGGTTTCAGAAAGAACAGCCTGCTATTTTTTCTACTTGCTCACCAGACTTCATAAGTCACCCTAACCCTTGATGCAGCATAATGCAGGAATATATTCACAGGACTTCAAAATGAGAAGATGTGTTTTCATTAAGCGTTCCATCAGCTTTTCCTGATAATTGTTTAAACCACAGGAATTAGTGGGTATAGAGGAAAAGGGTATGACGTACACTTTTTAAACAGCTAACAGATACTGGTTCCATTATTAGGACCTGGAAGAAGAGAATTAAAAAAACAGTTGTTCCCTCCAGGCCATTCCCCCACCCCCAATAAAAGTGATTTAGACAAAAAATGGAGGGGGGAAAAAAACAAGTGAGAAGAAAAACAATCATATAGGGTGAATGAATACCTTTCTCCACAACTCTAACTCGGATTTCTCCTGGTTTGACAACAATGTCAGGTGGGTTCTTGACATCACAAATGTACGTGCCGTTGTCCCGGAACTGCATGTTTGATATTGTGATAGAAGCATCTTTCTTGTTAAGATCTCCAGCCCAAGTGATCCTGTCTTTAAATGGTATGTCTTTTCCAGGGTATGACTTCCCATTAGAGTAATAGAAAAACTGCAGTCAAGGAAGAGAGGATATAAGAACAATCCAATTAGCAAGTACAGAGCCACCGTGCTTCTCCCACTATTACAGCACTGTCCCAGAGCCAGCTGTGTTACAAAATCTCAGCCAGTAACTGAGGTTTTTCTCCTCCTACTTCACCACTTCTGTGGTCTATCAAATCTACCCTGTTGCCTCTTGATAACATAACCATGCTTGTACCTCAACCACGCCAGGACAAGAGACTGCAAGTTTCAGTTTTCTGTTGGTTTTGATTTGTTTTGTGGTTGGATGGCTGGGGCTTTTTTTCTGTTTTGCAGGGGCCAGAGTTTTGCAGACAAGGAGGTGGGAGAAAGAAAAAAACTGGTAACCTGATAATAATTAAAGGACAGAACACTCCTGGAACACAGCCATCTCTTTCAGGCACAGGAAGCCGCCTGCATCCTAGCAGAAAAAGGATACCAAGTTTCCCATCTTGTGCTTTGCTGTGTGTTACTTGCAACTAAAGCACAGCTAAATTAACATGCAATACTCTCCCTTCCTTCCACCCCCTCAGAAAATCCCATGACCAATTTAGAGTATATCTAGCTGTTTTCCAGAAACCTTCAGGTAACTAAATATAACTGTTTCCCAGTTTTTAAGTGACTAAGCTGCACATTGGCTCTGCATTCCCTATACGTGACCAAAAATCTTTGAAGAATAAACCTCATTAGTACAGACTAAGGAGGAACTGAGTATTTCCCAACTATACCTGCCCAAAATTGGAATTTACAGCAGTAGAAGTGCATAGACTTGTACAGGACAACTCTGCTTTCAAACATATGGGATACCTTAAGAGAGGCATCAAGGCTGCAGGAGAATTGCAAGAGCACATTCTTTCTTAATTGGATATTCCGCAGGACAGCAAGATAAATCAGGATCTAATCAGGAATCAAGCTGAATAAATCTAATCAGGAATCAAGCTGAATTCCCTTCAGTTCAGTCTCCAGAGAACAATGAAAGAAATTTAGGACAGTATTCCAGCTTCCTCTTCCTCCTGCCTTATTTACAAAGACTCTGCTACAGAACAGCCTGACTACTGCCCCATATTTCCATTCAAGTCACCTCCTATCCTTTTTCCTGCCCTTGATCTCAGATTTGTTATTCCAACACCCTCTCTATCAGAGCTGCAGTCTGAATATCAGGCCTTATCACTTGGCAGTATAAATCTTGTCCAGATCAGGTATGTGCACATCATGGCCATCTGTCCTGCTGCAGTCAATCTTATTTGTTGTCTACATAAATTGTCTAAGATGAACATAAATTCAATGAAGTATTTCATGTGGTAGAAAGCTGGCAAGCACACAGTCAGCTGTCAACGTTTTGGAGGGACTCTGCAACAGTCTGCAGCTTTTCTAGCTGGATTGTAACCTTTAACACAGCAGCACTGCACTACCACACCCTGTGCACAGGGGAAGTCATCCCCCTGAGGTCTAGAAGGCCAGAGGCAGATTCCTTAGCTCTCTAGATGTCCTGACCTGGGGGAGGAGAAATCACAAAGTAAAATATGTCCTGAAACACAAGTTAAGTGTCTCAAGCCATCCCTTGCCTGTGGTGGAGCGAGATGAGACTTTGGAACATGTGGTGACGGAAGGGGACAAGCAGGGGAAGCTCCCAGTCAAGCCAGGTTCACTACATGGCCACAAAATTGTCAGTTTGATTCTAAAGGGACACAAGACCATCCTTGTAAAGAGAAGCATGGGCTTACCTCAGACATAAGCTGATCATGAGACTGGTCTTTCAAATTCACACCCACCAAGCTATGCAATGCCATGACTCAGGCTCCTAAACAAACATCCCCTCTACACTTTCCCCAGACCCTCAAAAGAAATAGGGAATTAACATCAAATTATCCTGGGTCCCTGCTGCTCAAAGAAAATTTGCTTTTCTTTCAGTTGTGCTGATAGCTACATCCAGGTGGAACACCAGAATTTACTTCAATTCCAAAAACAATATTACGTGCTGAAGCTGTATTCCTACAACTGACCAGTGATGCAGAAAGGGAATGGCAAAACAGGATATATGGGGAGCGGAAAACACACCAACAGATGGCTTCTCTTCACCCATCCTGTTCAGCACTGGCAGGAAATATGCCCTACTTCCCTTACTTCTCCCCAACTCCTCCTTTGGATTCCCAATGGGAAGAGCTCCCTCTTCAAAACTAAAATATTTATTTCACTGAGAATTCAGAAGCTTGTTCTTCAGAACTCTATACACTGAGCAAGATGCTCACAACACTGGTTTTGACAATCTCTGCTCTGAGCATTGAAGAGCTCCTAGAGTTTAAATAAGCTCATGTCTGTAGCAGAGGCAAGGAGACAAACACAAACAGGCTGAGCAACCTGCCATCCCCACACCTTCAAAGGTGTCCCAGAGTTCCTTGTTCTGCTTCCTCTAAATTCTCATTCAGTACAAGGAACAAGAAAGAAGCAGAAGTAGCTGAGGAAGAAGCGGAAGATGACAGCTATCAACCTACCAAAGCCATTTCTTTGAAGATTTATGTCCAAAGGATCTGAGCTCCCTTGGGCCCAACATACAGGAACTGAGCCATGACAAATATTATTTGCCTAAGTTCCTTGCTAGCCTGATTTTTCACTTGTCAAGTAACTATAATATGAGGATGTAACTGCTTCCTGATTTGAGCTATTCAATTCTGTTCTGAAACCAGGGAGACTGGTCTTACTTAAACCTTCTCAAACAGAGGCTATACAGTACACAAGCAAAATAAACAATGCACAATACACAATGTAACACTGCAGTTACAGTGGTAATTCACATTTTCTGACTGCTATATTCAGTCAAATGCAAAAGGATAGAGGATGTACAAGATTCCTAGATGCTCATCTACTTCATACATACAGCTTCCATGCCAACATCCCTCTTCTAAGACTAATAGAGTAACCAGTATATTCTGTGGTCACTGCCCACTCCAGTCTTGGCAGAGATCTAGCAATATTATCATACAACACTAAAAAAGCCCCCTAAAAATCACAGTGATGGAGATAAGGCACACGAAGGAGGGTCCAATCCATATCTGCTTGCTCCCTAGAACCAACTAGAAGATCACAGCTCAACTATGCCAGCCTCCCCTCGCAGGTCTGTTCCCCTCCAGCCATTGCTTACTGAGATACGAGTGGCTGCTCCCTCTGGTTGAAAGCTCCAGGAGACAGACGCTGCACTGCTGATCACTTCTACGGATGTGAACGTGCACGGGAGCTTTGCGTCCGTCCCGTTCTCCACAAACATCTCCTCCGGGGTGTTGACCTCTACTGCAGATACTTGGACTGCATGGGAAAGGCAAAGAGAAGAAAGAAGGAGAACAAGACACATCAGTGCTGCTTTGAGAATGAGGAAGTTCACATCACACTGCCTAGAAGGGCAGAAGAGAAGAGGCATCAATAACTCTTGCATCAGGTGACTGCACAGACATTGCATTATACCTGCAATCAAACAAGTATAGAGCAGGCCAAGTAGATTCACTTCTCCTTCCTTCTATTATCTGTGACAGGATGTTTTCTACTCACAGATGTTTCCTCTACAACACTTTGTGGAAGTCAATTCTATGGTGCAAAGGATGAGTTTAATAATTTTTTGTACCAGCTGACAGCAGGCATTGTAATAATTAAGCCTCATCAGAGGAACTAACAGCCTGGCCCAGCTATTACTCAGTTTCCTCTCTGGCACACATCTTGTTTCATATCTCCAGATTTTCCTAGCTGTAGGTAAAACAAAGGCTCACCTCCAGAAAGCTGAGGAGCAAACTTCTCTTACTTACAGCTATGCCATCTACTCCTGCTCTCTGCCATGCTCCCAGGTCTGTATGTGCAAGGCCTCACAAATAATCACTCTGTTATAGTTTAGAAGCATGAGAGTAGTTTATTTTTTTTTCTACCTTATGCACAGTGAAAACAGCAAGCAGACCACAACCATCCCCCCAAATTTAAAGTAATCAATGTTGATATTGTGCTTGTACTGGTAGTTTTCCTAACAAGTAATATTCATCATGATTTGGAAAACGTGTTGAAGATATGCTTTATCTGGCACTTTCCAAACTGCCAATGGACTATCCCTATCCAGATTTAAGCAGATGCATCTCTAGATTCATTCAGATTTATGTAGAAAAACAAAGCATGATCTTGTGACATCACAAGAGAATGTCAGTGCTCATGTCACATCCACGAGAAAGCAAAAATCTTGTCAAGTCAGGGTGGGTGGGTGTGTTCCTGGTACCTCAAATATAAGTTCTGATTTTTATTAAACCATGATTTTCAGCATAGAGATGGTAACAGCAATCTACTTCTGTTCATAGGATTCTATGTTTCTGAGCTCCAGTACCTTAAATCCCCTTGTTAGAACAGGAGAACAAACTTTCCTACTCCATCAGTGACTCAGCTGATTTGCTTCTCAGTTTTGAATAAAGTAGCTCAAAGTAGGCAGACCAAACAGAAAGAAGCAACTTTAAGACTGTTTAGATAAAATAAAGAAAAGAAAAACCCACTTGTTGTACTTTGGACCTGATTAGCATAAAAGATCTGATAATCAAGATGCCATGGCAAGAACAAACAGAGCTTTGAAGACTACCAGAAGATTGAATCAAGACTGGCTGACGGGAAGATTGAATCAAGTTCTGCAAGCAAGAGATGTTGCAAAATGTACAAGTTTGTTTATGTGATGACTAACCCAATCATTGTAGTAAAAAATTACTAGCCTTCCTAGATAGTATATAAGCATATGTAGTCCACAACAAATTCAGATTCTGATCACCACTCAGTCCCCCCATCTCTCATCATCACTGATACTCACCTACCTAAGTCCTTAAATCATGACGTTTGAGTTTTTAGTCAGTGAGAGCAACCAGCTCCGCAGCCTTCAGAAGCTGGACAGCAAACATCTGACAGAATGGGCATGCAAGCAGGGGTGGGAGGAGCACATCACAGTAATTGCAATAACCAAAAAAAGAAGAAAGCACTGTTCATTAATTCTGCTGTTCAGAGTAGACACTGTTCACTTCCAAAATTCACTAACTCCCCTGTCCCATCAGGTTATATCTCGGTACCTCAAGATTCTCCTGTTATCACTGCTCTCATTTCCAAGAGAAAAAGCACTCCAAGGGGGGAGGGAGTAAGGCTGGTGAATTTTCATCATGAGGTTTTTTCTGAGCTTTCTTTCTCTTGAACATACTCTGACTATGGGCCAAAAAATATTCTTTTCTAAAACAACTACCAAATATTTATTTGGAACATACAAAGACTTCTAGCAATCAAATTAAATGAACTGAGAGCTGCTGTGCTTTATGTATTTTTTCCAGCTAATGGCGTAGAAAAGAAAAATAAAATAAAATAAAATCCATTGTAGTAAGTCCAAACCACAGAACAAACCTCCCTTTCAAGCATAAAATAAGCAAGATGCCCTCAGTATTCGTGTAGGAAGAAAAGAGTCTGCACAGACATTGTCTGCTTGTACATGGTACAGAGAACTCCTTGCCACACACAGGCAGTGGGTCGCACAGATCTGCCTAATCTAAAGAAGTCACTGTTCTCACTAGAACTGTAGAGAAGCAAAATAAGAAAAAAAAAAAAAAAAAAAAAAAGGACTTCTCCCTACTTCTCCCCTAGTCTGGGAGAAGTAGGGAGAAGTCTGTAATCCTGTACAGAAATTTCTATCAAGGTATCAAGTTTAATTTTCATCTGTCCTATTGCTGGTTCAATTTAATGTTGTTCTTTGCTGATTTTCTGCCCTCTGCCTCTTTTACGGCTTCAAAAAAAAATTTCCTGCTTCTGTTGCCTTACAGCATGAGACACAGGCTCCTTAAAACATAACCTATTTGGTACGGAAACCACAAGATTTGTCAGTTTTTCACCCTCAGCCCTCTAATCCCATACTTTTACTGATATGGTGGCTGTTCCCACTACCTTGAACTCTTTGGCCTCCTCTGTCGTAATAAAATCTACATGGATCATCTCCAGCTCTAGCTCTTTTCCTCCTCTTTCCACATTTACCATCCACCTTCCAGCTCCTACACCTATTTAAGTATTCCAATTGGAGAAAGTTGAATTTTGAGTCATATTTCAGTCACACTTACATACTGCTCTATTCCTCAAGCTTACTCAGCCTTAGTTCCTCTCAAGAGGAAAAAATGATCACAGGAAACTGTCTGAGAGAGAAAAGTGTTTTAGGAAGGG
This sequence comes from Serinus canaria, assembly GCF_022539315.1. NCBI lineage: Eukaryota > Metazoa > Chordata > Aves > Passeriformes > Fringillidae > Serinus > Serinus canaria. The sequence continues at coordinate 4,235,548 of NC_066313.1, forward strand.
AAGGTCAGCAAGGTACATAGGGCAAAAATAAATATTTGCTCTTCTCCCATGCATCCACCTTGATCCTATCACCCTGTCCAACCATCTGTAGCTCCAGTATTTCCTTCTGAACATCTCATCTACTCTTCAGCTGCTTTTATTCTTTTCAGCAGAAAAAGTGGTTCTCATTTTCTCACCTATCATCAAATAATTTGAAAAAAAAAAGCCCACCTGTGCCTCTTCAGCCATTTCTTTTAAGTCTCTAGTGTTGTTCAAGAAGTTTTACTCCAACTACAATAACTTTCTCCAGCTCCATTTTCAACCCCCACACTACAATTAAAACTCTCCATCTACATCTTCCTTTCCAGACAACCCTCCTGCTCTTGAAATAGGAAAAGACCCTCATATTCTTACTAACTTGCTAAACTTACTTATTAATCTTTCTTTTTTATTTTCCATCACAGATCTTCATTCTTCATCAATGCTCTCTCTATTCTCAGGTCTCTCTTTCCTCAGTATCTCACCTCAGAGATCTCATCTGCAAAAAAAGATCAAGCTCCCATCACTGCACTGACTGCTCAGATCTGTGTCTCTGCTCAGGATCTGTCTCCTTATGTTCTAAGAACAGCCTCGGTCTGACATCTTTGTCAATGCTAAGTTGTCAGCTCACACTAAATGAGACTAAAGCAGAGCTCAGAGCCCTCCACAACTGCTTTTACACTGTAGCAACTCAACACCTGCGCAGCACTTTTGTCTTTGAACTCTTCCCAGGTCAAGGCAGAGTCTTTCAGAGTTTCCAATCACCTGGAACTGTTCAGCTAACACCAGACTAAAACCTTCAGTTTGTACCTTGGCCTTCATTACTGTGATGTCCTTTTTGCTCTGGACAGATGGACAGTTACTGGTGATGATACAAGGAAGACTGAGAGACAGGGAAGACTGACTGGTGACCAGAATACTAATTTATTATAGACTACATATGCTTATGCACTATTCTAGGAAGGCTAGTGATTTTTTACTACAATGATAGGGTTAATCATCACACAAACAAACTTACACATTTTGCAACATCTCCTGCTTGCAGAAGTTGATTCAATCTTCTTTCCTGTCTTGGTTCAGTCTTCAAAGCTCTGTTCTTGCCAAGGCATCCTGATTGTCAGATCTCTTATGCTAATCTGGTCCAAAATACCCTCTGTCTGGAGTGCCCCAACAGGCAGTGACAGACCAGTAAGTACTGCAATTCCTGGTAACCAAGCTGCTCCCAGGGGGACACTAAGAAGAGAGGGCATCACACATGCAAGATCACTGCTTCCTTCCCTGAAGTGGAAACAACACCAAGCACACATCCCTGTTTCAGTATGAAGAGACTCTTGTCCCCAACCACATTGTAGTATTGGTCTCAACCAAAACTTTTCAAATCCAAACTGTAGCACCTCCTCCTAAATGCTGTCCTTCAGGCTTGGGAGGATCTGCTCAAAACCTGCAAAATCCTTTCACTTCCTTTGAGCCCTCTAAAGCATGTTGTAACTGCATCTATATGAATCCAACAGTGCCTAAGCTGCCAGTGCTTGGAGATCAACACCTTTTAAAACTGAAGTCATCTTTTCCTACTTTTATTTATACTCCCTGGTTGCTTACACTTGCCTCAGTGATTTTTTTTTAAAAAATACTTTGGGCAAAAATTGTTTTTATTCTACATTTTTTATGTAGAAATATGGTTGACCATTTGGTTTGGTAGCATATCACAAAAAAATCCTTCTGTGCATTGGAGTTTTACACAAACTAACACACAGATAATTAAAATTTCTTTGCAGACCACTGTTTCTACTGAGATCTTGGATCCAGTGAAAACATTCTGTTAATTAAGACTGTGAACCCACCAAAATAAACTCAATTCCCCTGAATTCAACTCAATTTGATCACTAGGAGACCTAACAAACCAAGAGCGCAAACAGCTAACACTGTAATCACAGGCACGTTATTTCCACCAGCACAAACACAGCCCACATGGAAACTTTCATCACACTGCTAAATACTGGATGCTCATGGCTGCTATCATTCCCATCCTACCCCAGGAAGAGTGTTACTCCCCTCTTCTTGAAATGGCTAATCATCAGTTTATTAATTAATACAAGCAACTTGCTTTGTTTATCTTAAAGGCACCCAGTAGTACAGCCATGTATACAATTTATAAATCAAGTTGCTTATGGATGCAAGGTCTTGACAACATGATAGAAAATTCAGTGTTTCATTATCTTCACTCTGGTCTCCCCAGCAGCCCAGAAGTTTCATCAGAGAGGAGGATGTGGTTTTTTCTAATAATTAAGGGTCTAAAGTCACAAAAACAATATACACTTGAGAATTGGTGCTTTCATTACACATACTCTTACTCAATGTCAAGTCTCTTGTGAAACATCTCCTGTTGACAGCATTCTCAACTAGGGTTACATGGCATTTAGTCCTTTCTCCCACAATCATGCTGATTGTACAGTTGCCCTGTACAATCAGCATGAAACAATAGCAGCCAGACCCCTACAAAACATCCCAGAAAGCCAGAACAAAGTTACAGTCCCCAACTGCAACCACAGGCACTTGTGTCCCCACAGACCATTTCTTCACTGTGGATAAAACAGCTGGTGGAGAAACCTTAGCTTTCCTGCCTTAATAGACAGTAGACATGCCAAAATTGTTCCTGTGAAACTGCACAAGATCTGTCAAGGCACCCAGATGCTGGATAGAAATTCCACACAAAGAGTTCCTTCACATCATTTAGCCTTAACAGAAAAGTAGAACCCATGCCAGCAGTTCCGCCCAGGAGTAAACCATGGTGTACTTCATAAGGACAACAACACACAGATATTAAGAAGCCACATGTGTGCAGCCCCTCCTCATGGAGACTGTCCCCCTGTCACCACAACCTTTATGTCTGCACTACCTACATTTACACAGGACACAAAGCAACAACAGCTACAGAAACCATGACCAGACAGAGTCACACCAACCAATCTTGACATCTAAGTTTCAAAGCAACAAATTCCATTGCCTCGAAGGGGGACAGAAGAATTAAATTTCACTCTCAAATGCCAATTCACCAGAACAGCTTTTAGCTGCTGCCACAGCACCTCCCCAGGTTGCCAATCTTGTCAAGTAACCCAGGCTGCTGGAGGAAAGAGAGCTTCCTGTCTCCAGTAACACAGCCGGTCCTGCAGCACTCTGCATGCAGCTCCAGGAATCAGAAAGCACAGCTGTGACACCCAGCCCATGAACACCTACCACCTCCTGTCACCATGCTGCTGGAAACCTTCATCCCCCAAGCAGAGACAAGCATCTGCTAAAGAAACATTCATTTTCTCCTGGCCTCTCTGCAAATTCAGCAAAGCTCTGCCTGACTCAACAATGAGGGAAAAAATAACATCTTGTCACCCCAAGTGAAAGGAAAGCAGTTTCACTGAGAAGTCTTGAGCAGGCTGTGGCTAAGCTGTCAAAGCAGACAATAGCATCCATGTATCTCAGCCCTGCATACCTCCATGCACCTACTCTGACAGGACTTAAAATACAAGTCTCCAGAGTCACCAAACTTTGGTACTTCTCCTCCAACACCTCAGGTCAGCTTTTGGCGAGTTCTCATCCATATGACGCAGAGCTGTTCATTGTTCTGCCAAGGAGCAGCAAAAAGAACCTATGCTGAGATTTACTTTCAAAGCCCATGCTTTAACCACAAATTAAGAAGAAGCATGAGAAACAGCAAAAAATGCTTGAGCTCCCTTGCCAGGCAACAGATTTCTTGTTCAGCCCTGAGGAAATAATTTCACTGCTACATCACTCTCTCAACTCTCTCATCTCATAAAACAGAGATGCTTGTAAAGGTGCTCAGAACTACGAACAAGTAAGCAGTGTAGCTGCACAGCTCCTATTACAGCATCAGTCATATGTCAGGTTTGGGCAGATACTTAGTCTTGAGGCAAGTAACTTCTAGTTACTTCTAGTACTTTTCCCTGGGGATCACAAAGCAACAGTTCCCTGCCTATGCTGCAGGCTGGGACACCAACCAGCAGCTCAGGTACTTTCCAAACCACACATCGCATTTTTCTGCTCAAAAGCCCTGAAGTGGTTTTCCTTCCATGCCCAAGTAAGTTTACAAATGCTCAAATCCAAGTAAACAGTTCTTGTTGACAAATCCAAACCAAAAGAGTGGAGAACCCAAAGGGGGCAAGTTAAGTAAAGCTGTTCAAAGTGCAAAGGGTAACTAGAACAGCTGATGGCAGCTGTTTTACCTCTAATCTTGCAATACCAACAGAGTCACTAACAAACATAGCGCGTTATTTTCTGGGCACAAGGAAAGATGCCAGAAAATGGGAACACAGATTACAGAAAGCCAGAAAAGACAGAAAAGTCTCCTTGAAATACACCAGATTTTTCCCCACAAATAGGGAATGAAGCTTACTTAACTCAAGATCTGAGAGAAGCTGGGTAAACATCTCAACACATGGTAGAGAGAATAAAAAAAGCATGCCACCATCACAAGCATTTCCTAAAATTGCTATAGCAATCCACTAAAACTGTCACAACTACTAAGGAAATGAGAGTATTAAGGATCAGAAGTTGTAGACTAAAAAACCACAACCAAACAACAGCAAAACCCAAATCCATAGAGTGGACAGTAGAGACTGACATATTGCTGGCTGGGACAAAAGCTTCCCTCCAGGCTTTTTTCTTTTTTTTGGTTATTAATACAATCTCAAGTGGAACTATGTTAAAAATACCAGTCATGCTGCCAACTACTGATGGCATGCAGCATATCTTTTTGACAAAATTGATCATTAGCAGCATGGGAACTACCGATTTCCTAAACAAACTAGGCACTAGAATTTAGGATGTGGATACGCAAAGGATGTGGATACACTGTATGTTCATGAGGACACACAGTGCAAAGCCTACATATCAGACGTAGGAAGCTGCCCTTTTCCTGACCCTTTTACAGTAACCAATTCACAAAGCTGCAACCAACTCAGTCTATACACACCAAGAAACATCTGCAAAAGCTGCACTTTGAACCATCCAAGGTATGAGCAGCATTCCATGAACACTCACTCCCACCTGTCATCATTCCTAAACCAGAATCATGTCCATCTCTTGCCAAGTATTGTTATTTCCACCAGCCTGAAAGTTGAGCACAGGATTTTCTTCCTGTATACAAAGAGACTCAATTAAAACCTGCTAAATAGAATCCTACCATTTAACTGAGCAAGAAGATAAATGAAATTACATCATTGAAGTGATCACCCTCCTCAGCTGACAGGGTATTGATGCAGCCAATCTCTTCTGGTGTGACTAGAGGCTTACTTCAGCAGTTCAAGCCAATTCAAAGCCCTTGGAGGACCAGATTCCTTACTAATCCATGGACTGCTGAACATCTGCAGCCAGCTCTGGCACCAAGCTTGCAGCAATCTCGCACTTGCTAACTGAACTGCTGAGCAAACTCATAACCAGCTATAACCTGCAGCAGCACAACCACAAACCCAAAAGGAAAAGCCCATGCTAAATATTTCAAAGCATTGTTCCACAAGAATTTGTCAGGGGTGGTGCCAATTTAAATAGCTCACATGCACACTCAGAATGAGATGAATCTGATCAGGAACTAATCTGTGTTCAAAACAGCCCTTTCACCATTGTTTTCTTCCAAACCAGACCAACACCCTAGCCCAGTCCACTGTATACTGTTTTGTACAACTGAGGAGGGTTAGGAAGCACCAAGTAGGAACCTATTCTGCTGGTTTTTCTCAGGCACACTTCTTTTGTGAAGAATTTATGGCCTTCCTTGTAGCACACTATATCACTTCCCCAGTTTACACATGTGGTGATTTCTACAGCCATCCTTTGGATTGGAGCAGTGCCTTCCATCAAGCAAGATCCTGCCAGACCTTGATCTGATCACCTCAAGACACAGAAACCAGCTTGATTTCAAAACTCCTGCTGCACATACAGCTTTATGGAATTTATTACCAAGTGGGAGCCCTGTTCACCACCTTTCACTTGCACACATTACAAAAACAAGTTACTAAATAACAGGTGGCTTGCAGCCAACTGTAAATGCCTCCAGCAATGGCCATTTCACCCACCTGGAGATGACCTGCCCTGATTTACCCCCACCTCATGAGCTGAAAGTGCCACCAACCACTGACAACTGCTACACTGCCCAGAATTTAACCCTCCCTTAAGGATCAGGATCTCAATCTGCTTTGAAACACTGAAGGTAGGGTATATATTACCAGTGTTTCCAGGCAAGCTCCCTTCGTGCCCCTTAACACCAGTATGTAAAACATCAGTAAATGTACCACAAAGCATATTTTTCTGCAGGGCTGGAGAAAAGAGAGCTCACAAGAACAACCACAGCTTTCCAGTTTTCCTTATGCACTTTAAGCCAAAACCTAGCAGCAGCACTGAGTGGAAAGTGCCAACTCAACAGATACATAAAAATGCAGGAGCTGAAAGGCACAACAGCCAAAGGGAACAATATACAAGGACTGTGGGTTAACCCCAGCAGGCAGCTCAGCCCTGCACAGCCCCTCACTTGCACCCCCAGTGAGATCAGGGAGAGAACTGGAAGTGTAAAAGTGAAAAAACTCAAGGGTTGAGATTAAAACGGTGTAACTGGGAAAGCACAAGCCATCACCCACTGCTTCCATCAGCAGGCAGGTGTTCACTATCTCCAGGAAAGAAGGGCTCTGTCAGGCATAACAGTGACTTGGAAGACAAATGCTGTAATTCCAAACAGACCCCTTCCTCCTCCTTTTCCCAGCTTTTACTGCTGACCATGACTTCTGTGGTGCCCTCCCAACTCCTCATGCACCCCCAGCCCATCTGCTGTCAGGGAAGGGTGACAAACAAAAAAGGCCTTGGGGTGCATAAGCCAATGCAAAACAAGTAACCAATGCAAACATTGTTATCGAGGCTCTTTTCACCAGATGCCCAAAACTTAGCACCAAGCTAAGAGCAAAATTAATTCTATCCCAGATTAGTACCAATACATTTATTTGATATAAACATTTTCAATTTTTTTTTAAAAAGCTTATTCAGAACAAGTAACAGAATAGTCCTTTAAAGATAAAAGATTGTGAGGAAAAACTTTCTTTCAACCTGCTCAGCAAAAAATACTGATGTTAACCTTGCCTTAGGATGCATTGCCACATCTTCTGTGCTATGGGTACTGCTTACTGTTAAACCCTAATCTGAGTAAACACTTGCTTTTTCACATGACTACTGTTAGAGATAACAGTAAATCACTGCAGATACAGTTCCCCAAGTCTCTTTGCTGGCAATAAAGCCAGTTCAAACTTCTTGTCCTCTTCTGGCACAGCCTTCTCTTACACAAGATATTCACATCCTCTCCATTGTGCTAATCACTTCTTGTGGGGTGCCACTAACCCAGACCACTAAAATAATACAGACAAACAAACCACACACAACAAAACAAAACAAAATACAAAAGAATATATGCCATAAGGATGTTAATGTTTTCACACACAGAGCTTCCAGCTTTCTGATGTATTCCTAGGATATCCTGAGTTAGCATTCAATAGTTCAAAAATGTATTTTCTTGCATAGCAGGCTGTTTATTTTGTTAATTACATGCAGGCGGTAGAAAGGGCAATGTATGCCATACATGATCAAACCACATCTCACCACACAACACTTGGAGAACTCCCACTACAGGTGCTAATAATAAGCTTTGGATAGATGACCTGATGATGATCTATACGGCACTTCTCCAGAAAAACAGTAAGTCTTTAGAAACTACTCAGACTAAAATCTCTCAAGACAAACAGCACAGGGCAATACCAGGTTTCATTTTTTTGCTCTTCCATCTCAAGTCTGTATGGGATACAGGATATCCAGCACTAGTCAGGACAAGATGGGTTCACAGACAGGCAGTGGAATTGCTGTTAATTAATTTTACAATTAATTTTATTTCAGATAACAAGCAACAGAGCTATGCATACTATTAGTTACACAAGTAATTCTCAGAGACTGAGACTGTTGGATAGCTGGGGCCAAGGAGCATCTGTCCATTTAACCTCATTTTATCACACAAACATTAAGGTACAGACTTTCCAACATATTCAAGAACTTTTTGCTGCTGCTGCAAGCAAGGTGAGCTGAGAGTTTATCTCGCTTTTGCCTTTGCAGAAACCCACTGAGCAGAGGAGGCAAGGCAGTTTTCCCACCTGCAGCATCAGTGGGCTGAGCTTAAAAGGACTAACAGCTTCTGACGGGGGTGACTACAGGAATTCTGACTAAACCTGGCACAGGCACCAAGTGAGCATTGCAACCCTGACTTACACTGTTATTTTCAGGAAACATTTCAAGCAGCAACTGAAATGGGCTGGTGAGCTCAAAGCAGTAACAGGCACTTGAGCTATTTAACATCTCAATGCTCTGCTTGTTACTGACCCATGTGTATGTGCCCACGTGCACTTGTATGAGCGTGTATAAAAGGGGTAGTAGGAGAAAATTAATTTCAAAAATGATCAAGCTTCGTTGGTCTCAAAAAGAATAATAAAAAATATCATAATTATTCTTTCCAGTAATATCTAGACTTTTTTGAGACTATCAGGAGTAATCAGGCACCACCCTCAAGACAAACACAGGCACAATACCACTTTAAGTCATAATTACATGGCTTACAAACACACAATTGCAAAATACTCCATTTTCTTGATACTCTTGGCTGTTTGCTCCAGCCTCACTCATGCACAGAAGAGATTATACCTAGATTAACAGCTTCTGCTACAAAATGTCCCCAGAATCACAGACAGAACATCTGACAATGATCCTTCACTCTTACAAGTAAATGAAGCAACGGGGTTTTCAGGTGACCGAGCATAAAGAAGCAAGATGAACTCCTAACCCACACATGCAGGGGCACATATGAAAATAAGCCTAGAACTGAGTTATCTGTGCCTAGCTGTGAAGCAACTGGGCCTGGCAGAGCAGGCTGTGCTGTTTAATGGGGCTTGCACAGCAGAGCACCCTAAGCAATGTTTCTGTCTCACTGCAGGTTATCAGCCACAGGAGCAGGCCTGCCACAGAGCATATGAAGAGGCAGAAGAGCAGGCACGAGGCACGGCAGCCACGTGTGCAGCACATCACCCAGCCACACGCCACACCTGAGCGAGGCAGCAGCACAGCCCTCTGCAAACACCACTCCTGCCCCTGCCAAAAAAGGCAGGTTTTGATTTCTGAACCTCTCATGACTGGAAAATCCAGCATGAGGAAAGGGAATGGGAAGAGGGCCCTTGAAAAAACATCAGGAGCCTGAATGACACAGGCAAGAAGAAATGCACAGCACTGATTATCCAGGACTCCTTAGCACCCCAAACTCAGGGAAAGGTCATCTTTTCCTTCCCATCACCAAATTCTTTTGGGTATGCAAAAGAGGTGAAGAGCCTGCACTCTGATCACTTATGCCCATGTAAAGATGTAAACCTTGCTTTTCACAGCAGACAGGAGGAGTAAGGATGTGCAAGGAGAGAAGCCAACACAGGAATAAATTCAGACCTTCTACAATGATCTACTACTCCCACCTACCCATAGCATTACTATAGTTGTACCTTTTGTTGTGGTCAGGAGAAAATATGCTTCCTTCTTCTCTTGCCTCCGTATGTATTTCCAAAGGTCTCAGTTTTACTGTAATATATGCATATTTCACGTCTACCTACTTAATCCTAAATACTAAGTCTGTCTCTGAAGATACACAGGAAGCCTTAGCAATCTCTACTTCTCTATTGCAAAACACACTCATCTTAAACAAATGCAAACAATGCCCTTCGGGAATAGATTTAGGAAGAGGAATAATAATAGGAATTAGATATTAGGAGGAAGTTCTTCGCTGTGAGGGTAGGGAAGCACTGGAACAGGTTGACCAGGGAACTTTTGTGGATGCTCCATCCCTGGAAGTGTTCAAGGTCAGGCTGGATGGGGCTCTGGGCAACCTGGGATAGTGGACAATGTCCCTGCCCATGGCAGTGGGACTGGAACAAGATTATCTCTAGATTTATTCCAACCCAAACCATTTTAAAATTCTATTAAATAAATTTTTAGTTCCTTACCATTCAGCACAGTGGTAAGGAACCTTTATAAACCTCTTCCTAGACAGACTTACGGTTTTACACAGTTTTCTGGACACAAGAACTGAGGAGGCATCAGGCTTCTTCATGTCTCCTACTGAGGTACTTTACAAAGTTTTACCCACTAAGCAAGTACTGCCAACTCAAAATACCCACCACTGGATATTTGGGACGTATAATACTGCATATTTCCTCACTGTCCATGCCCAGTATCTACACACAGTGAACTGGCATGGGAAATGCACGTAACTTGCCCAGTCCAAGTGTTGCATAGAACCCTCTGAGAATATAAGCCACAGCGGAGTGAAGCATCACTCTTGCTATTCCTACCGCTTCATAGCCTTGTACTCCTCACTGGAAATATTCCAGAACCATCTGGACACAATCCTGAGCCATGTGCTCTGAGATGACCCTGCCCAAGCAGGGAGGTTGGACCAGATGACCCCACTCTGGTCTCTTCCAACCCGACCCGTTCAGCGATTCTGCACTTACTCTCCACCTATACGAGTCATAAGTGCATCACCCGACTGACACAATTCCCCTCCACCCAAATACTTCACCACAACCCCAGCGTCCCCATTCCTCGGTCACCGGTGACTCTCCCAGCGAACGCCACCCGCGTCCCCGGAGCGAAGAATCCACGGCGGTGCTCGGTCCCCGGCTGGGCTCGATGATCTCGGGGATCTTTTCCAAGCTAATGGATTCTGTGGAACCAGCGCTGACACGGGGCCGCCGCGCATCACTGCCCTGGCACCGCGGCACCCCTGCCCTGCCCACGCCGGCTCCCGAGGGCTTTGTCCCCGGCACACCGACCCTTTCCCCGGTGAGGGCGGGGATCCTCGGCCGCCGCCGACCCGGCTGCGAACCGGGTGGGCAGCGAGCGGCAGAGCCATGCCCTGCCCGCGGAACCGCCCTCAGGCCCGGGAGCGGCGTTGAAGGGCGAACCGGCGGCCGGCCCTCCCTCGGTCCCTGACTCACCGGCGGTGAGGGCGGCGGTGGCGATCAGCAGCCACGCCGCGCAGGGCCGCCCCGCGATGCCTCCGCCCGCCGCCATCTTCCAACCGCCGCCGCCTCCCCGCGGCGCCCTCATTGTCCGCCCCCGGCCCCGCGGGCACGCCCCCCGCCCCCTGCCCCGCCTGTCTATTGGCTGCTGCTGCTGTCATTCACACACACCCCCCGCGCCCCGCTCGCCCCGCCCGCGCCCCGCCCCGCTGCTTCACGAAGATTGGACAAGAGAGCCATCAGTTAAGTCCAGGTGACCTATGGACGCAGGGAACGCGCTGTCCCGCCCCCCAGCCGGGCGCGTCGCTGGCGCCCCCTCGCGGCCAGCCGGCGGTGCTGCGGAGGGCGCGGGCGCAGCGGGGCCGCTCCGGCCGGTGCCTCCCGGGGGGCACAGAAACGCTGACTCACAGAATCGCCGAGTCAGTGAGGCTGGAAAAGACCTGTGAGAGCATCGAGCGCAACCTATGACCCAACGCCACCATATCAACTTGACCACGCACTGACTGCCACGTCCCGCCTTTCCTTAAGCACCTCTCCAGCACCTCCCTGAGTGGCCCATTCCAATGTCTCATCAACCTTTCGGTGAAGAAATTCCTCCAAATGTCCAACCTGAACCTCCCCTGGTGCAGCCTGAGGCCATGCCCTTCTTGTCCTGTGGCTGGCTCCCTGGGAGAAGAGGCCAAACCCGACCTGGCTCCTTTCAGATGGTTGTAGAGGGCAACAAGGTCATCCCTGAGCCTCCTTTTCTCCAGGCTGAACATCCCCGCGCCCTCAGCCACTCCTCACGAGGCTGCCTCGAGCTCTGGTGCTGTCCAACAGTTACCCTGCAGTGTGGGAAGTTTATCCAAGTGCCTTTGGAGGCATGGTACCAACCATTCCAGCTGGCACTGAACCTGTCTGGACAATCACTGAGAGCCACAAAACTGCCAGTCGCTCCAGTAGAGTTGTGCTTCCCGTAGCCAAGAACTCCCAGGAGCTGTGCGGTGACTGTGGCCCGTAAGGACTGCAGCGGTTTAATCACTGTGGTGTGGTGTCCCAGCACTCCCAGCTATGGCAGCCTCCTGCTGTGCATCACTCGGCCCAGTTTCCAGCAGGAAAGTGGCAGCAGGAGCAGATCCCGTTGCTCATGGAGTGCCCCAACCCCTATGCCAGCCTCGAGTTCCCCCGGGTGCGCGTTACGGCACCGGTCTGTCCCAAGGGAAGTGGGAGAGCTGCTGCAAGCTCCGAGCACAGGCAGTGAGTGGTGGCTCCTCCTGCCTCCCCAGATATCCTGCCAGCTGTTCCCTGCTAGCTCAGAGAGCCTGTTTCAGCGTGCACTGCCTGTAAGCACAAGCTCCTTCAGAAGCTCTTCTGCTCTACCAATTGTGCAACCACCTTTGCCTTTCACCTGAAAATACCTGCCAGAAATTTCCCTCTGCTTGCTGACTGGACTCCCAGCTGCTACACGCCCCCTGAGACCAAGCTTTCATCCTTCCCTCTTCCTCCTTGCTTCTGAGAACCTCTTTGTTGTGCCGTGTTTTCCCAACCATGCATTTTAAAGAAGTTGCACAAGCTGAGTCATATCTCAGGGCTATTGCTCACTGCATCCCCGAGCCTCCAGAAGCCTGGGGGTTGCTCTGCTCATGCCCAGTGCTCCATGGATGCTGGTCCTTGTCCAGATCCCTGTGCCACCAGTTCCTCTGCCACTCTCTGGACACCTCTGCAGGTGAGAGAGGCCACAGGAAAGGCCACCGTGTGCCATGCTGAGGAGGGCTGTGACAAAGCAAGCCTGCAAAAACACAGGCAGATTATTTTCTTTCCAGCTGTGATGCCAGACACCACCTTAAAATTCTCATGGGATTTAAAATGTAACAGCTTGTGCATCCATTATTTATACCCTAAGGGGAAGCTCTGGAGCACATTCCTCATCTAACTGTTGTACGTGTTTTCTAGAAACCCAGTCTAGCAGAAATCCAGGGCACCTCTTGGGAATAAATATCAACAGCACAGGCAACTCTTTGTATTACGGGAAATATCACCTTGTTTGGTTGGCACCTCATTTGACTTCCGTGGTGGGTGGGTCTTTAGCCAATTCATCAATACCCCTGCTTTCCAAATGGAGCAGAAACTGACAGGCAGTGATAAGAATTTCATTCCAAGCCCTCTTTCCTCTATACTTCCTCTGAGCTCTTCCTTTCCATGGAAGCTCCAACCAACCTTACTGCTCTCCTGGGGGGCTGGAAGTGCTCTTACCAGCATGGAAGCACCTCAGTACTCAGAGATCACTGTTCACCTCCAGGTCCTTCAGTACTGCACAGTTTAAAACTGTTCAATCCTTGAAGAGGCCAAGCTTCACCCTTCTGGGTAATTTTGCAAGACAGTAAACCTAAACAATTTTTTTTTTTTAAAATTGCATTTTTCTTATTCTCAAGTTGACTGTCCTTCACAGAGCTCATATGCTCTCTTTGGGTGTACTAAACCTGATTTGGGCACGCACAGCCCTTACCTACACTGTCCCTTCCCTGACAGAGCTGAGATCACATTGCCACAGGAACAGCCCTGACTTCCCTGTTTGTTGTGTAGTAACACAGGTGTTCAGTACAGAGAACACCTGGGACAATATCTGGTCTACTTGCAGCAGAAAATTCTTTATCCAGATAGATATGATCAAATTATTCTCTTCTGCTACTTCCAGAGAGGAAACAGGGTGCTGGGACAGCTTAATTTGTACCAAGGAACATTTATTGCATCTTCTTCCTTCTTGCTGTTCATGTTAGAAACTCAGACCTTTGTTATCCTTATTATTCTTTGTTTTGGAGAGGTTTCTAGTAGCTTGAAGGATTTTTGTGTTAAAAAAAAAGGGGTTAATAACTTCTAGGAGAAGAAAAAAATATATTTAGACTGATTTTACATTTTTAAGGGCTTTGATTGTTTTCTCTTTAGCCTGCATCTCTGTACATCCTAGAGGAATTGTACAGTGTACACTGTTTAGTGTGCAAAGATATGCACTCCTGCAAAAAATATCCTACCCAACACACTCATTTTGAATTAGTAATAGAAGAACATGAGAGAAAAGGGGGAAAAACAGGCTCTATTTGCACAAGAAAGCATTGTGTGTTCCTTACAGCAATATTTATTCTTCTGCAAGTTGAGAGAAACTGTGACTAGCAGATAATGCCACATTCATGTTTACTTTGGTTAAATAGAAACACAGGTTTTTGTTCCAAAACTCAAGAGCTGGCAGCAGCACAGTAATTGCATACAGACTTTGAAGAGTTTGGGAACTATTTTTCACAGAGTCAGTGTTGTTGAGGCTGGAAGGGACCACTGGAGATCACCCAGCCCAAGCCCTCTGCCAAGGCAGGGTCACCTTGAGATTACACAAGGAAATGTCCAAGTGGGGTTTAAATGTCTCCAGAGAGGGAGAATCCATGACCTCCCTGGGCAGCTGTTCCAGTGCTCTGGCCCATTAGCACAAAGAAGTTCTGCCTCATGCTGAGTGGAACTTTTTGTGGTTTAGTTTGTGGCCACTGCTCCTCATCCTGGCACTGGGCACCACAGAAAAGAGCCTGGCACCATCCTCTTGCCACCCACCCTTGAGGTATCTGTACATACTGACAAGATCCCCACTCAGTCTTGTCTTCAACAACTTGGCTTTTTCATCATTTGATTCAGAAGAATGTCTTGGATCACCCACTAAGCAAGGATAAGTGTTCTCAGGAGAACTTAGCACAAAAAAGGATGGGAATGATGAGCTATTCCAGTGCTGAATGGATGCTAAGGAAAAATTTCAGTCATGATAACCTTTCCCGATAACCTTGATACATAAGAAAGCACATAAAACAGAAGCAATTTGTCTCCCTATCTTTCCCTCCTACCTTTCCCCCAGCTTCTTGGAATATATTGGACTACAGGCAAAATGAGTTTAGAGGCTCTTACTGTAGAGAGGCAAAAGCCAAGGTAACAGTGATCTCCACCCTGACCAACATCAGCATTCCAAGACTGTTAAGAGAGAGGTCTGCATAAAATCATCATCTGTAACTTAGAAAGTAACGTTATCTCTACTGGGCTGTGGTACAGTGTGAAATTATGGAAATGAACCACGAATTTCCCCTCACTGCGCTGGGGTTTGTGGCCTGGTGCTGCGGTCGATGGCTCGCCGCGCACGAGCAGCTTTCACACCCACAGGGAGACAAGCCTGCCGCGGTGCCCGTCAGGAGCCCGGGGAGTGCTGGCAGCCACAGGGAAGCGCCTGTGCCCCCTCAGGAACCGGGAGCAGCGCGGGAATTGGGACAGGCCGGAGCCGTCCGGAAGAGGGGCTGCGCGGCGTCCTTGCAGCCTTCCTGTATAGGAGAGAAAAACACCGTAATAAGGTGGCTCGTTGGTCTAGGGGTATGATTCTCGCTTAGGGTGCGAGAGGTCCCGGGTTCAAATCCCGGACGAGCCCACCTTTTCTTATTTATTTTTTCCTTCTCCGCAGCAGCGGCGGCTTCCGCGCACAGCGAAGGGGCATGGAGAGCCACTCGTTCCTTTTTAGTGCAAGAAAAGGTTGAAGAACTTACCAAGGACCTGCCGCTCCTCTTCGTCTGGCACCGGGAGTCGCTACTCCCATTTTTCCCAGGCAGACCACCGCCTTTCTCCTCACCGAGACAGCGCTGCGGGGCCGCTCCTCGCCCCTCCGAGCGGCTGAGCCTCAGCACACGGTACCGGCTCGAGCGCCGTCCCCGCGTCCCCGGTCCCGCTCGTGGCGGCCCTGAGGCGCAAAAGAGCACAAGGGCCCCGCGGCAGCAAAATATAGGAAAGGGGCTTGCGCATCCCCATCCCAGCGGGCTCGTCCGGGATTTGAACCCGGGACCTCTCGCACCCGAAGCGAGAATCATACCCCTAGACCAACGAGCCGCTCTACATTTACTTTTCCAGCTTTGGACTTCACTATCGTCCCGCCTCCCCTGCCCACGCCACCACGGAAAGAGTTTGTGCGGGTCGGTCCTTGCCGACTACCCCCAGCGGCTATGCCCAGCGCTCCGGAACACACCGCTGTTCTCCCGAACTGCGGGGGCTGCGGCCATTTCTCCCTGCTCGCTCCTTCCGTCTCCTTTCCGAGGGTAATCCCTGGCAGCGCCCTTCCCCCGACCCTACGGTTCCGCTCGTTAGCGACGGCTCCGCGTGCCCGCCGGGGGGGCGGGGCAGTGGCCCGCGCCGCGCTCCGCTGCTTTCCCCCGCGCGGCCCTCACTCCCGTGCTCATCCGAAGAGCGCAGGAACAACCCAGCCTTCCCGTTCTCATTCCCACTCCCATTCCCACTCCCACTCCCGCTCCGAGCGCGCGGTGGCGCTGGAAGCCGGGCGAGCTCGTTCCCAGGGGATGGGGAAGCGGACGAATGGGACAACCCAACGCCCCCCATCCCCCCCCAGCGGGTTTGGTTCGTCCCGGGACGCGCCGTGCGCTGCGCCCCCTGGCGGTGCGGAGGGGTCGCACCGGGTCCCCGCGTGTCCCGGGTGCGCTCGGACCCTCCCGGGCTGATCCACGGGCAGGACAAGCGCCCACGGGACCCACAGGCATCGCCTTGGGGTTCTGAGCCCACCTGGTTTGAATCCCGCTTGTCCCTGATGTGCTCTATCCTACTAATGCTTCCTGACGTCCTCATGTTTCCACGCCTCTGCATCCCAGACTTCTGTCAAAAAGTCCTACTCCTCCCTATTTTTCAGTAGTTCCTCTCATATTAAATTTAAATTTTGAAGTCCTAATGTCAGTGGAATTCTCACCTTTTTTTTTTTTTTTCCTGCTGTTACCAGTTCTGCCCATTCTTCCTCAGACTTCTTCATTTCTCCAGGAGGAAACAAAAGACAGAGATTTTTGTTTTGCTTTGGTTTTATTCCACCATTTATTTATTCTGCTTCTCCCTCGGATTTCCTTTCCCATGCTCGGGACACACATACACGTTCTCTACACAGGCACACATATATCTGTATGTACAGTAAGGCACAACCACTCACACATCCAGATGGGACACTGTGCTGAGAGAAGAAACACGGGGCAGCCAGCGATTGCAGCCTGCCCTGGAATACAAGCTAGAGCAAGCAGATTAAAATGGATTCAAAGGCAACAGTGCTCCACAGCATGGCTCAAAAGGGTGTGGAGGTCGTGTCTGCCAACAAGCCCATGATAATTCAGGAAGGCAAGCGCTGCTGGCTCTCAGCAAGTGTGACCTTAGTCCACGTCACAGTATGGACGTTTTGTTCTGTGTGGCCAACACAGCTTCAGGCACTGCTGTCAAGAAAACTGGTCAAGCTGGGGTTTGACATCCACCTTCCCCCAAATATCCTCCAGATTTAAACTGTAGTGACTGCCAGCCCATGACTTTCAGTAGCCCAAGAGTGAATGCAAATCTAGTGCAGGGCATAAGTACTTTGGAGGGACTGGCTGCCTGAGCTTCACCAGTTCAGCCAGGCAATGCCACTGGAAATTCAGCCAGCTAAGACTTCTTTTTTGACCTGCACAAAATTAATTGGCTGTTTCCGGGAAGCTGGGATGCTTTCTATAATGAGTGGCTCTTGGTGGCCACACACCAGAAGTTTCAAAAGAGACTGGGTAGAGTTTGGAGGTGAGAAAGATTGATGGACAAGCAGCCCTTCTAAATCTGGACTGGAGCCCAGAGCCAGATAAGAGAACCTGCCCTATTGACCTACTCAGCACATCTTTTCTTTGCATACAATCTGCACTGTTGTCATTTTCCACCACACTAAAAGCACCCCAAAGCTGAAGCACACAGAACCTATCAGCCTACCACAGGTGGCCGTTTCACAGATTAGCCCCACTTCAAAGGGATTTTATTTTTATATTTTTATCATTAATATATATTTTTATGATCAATGTTCTAGGAGTTTTCCCCATGTTCAGGGTTCACATTGTCTGCCATACAGAACATATGGAGAAAACAACTGTTTCCTATTGTTAAAACATTATTTTCTGAAGTTTTAAAACCCAAAGTCCTTCAAAAGAAGCTACCAAAAAGGCACCGTACATGTATGTATGTATGTAACTGATGAACTTCATCTAAGACCAATGCAGGGGAGAAAAAAAAGACATTTTGGAGCAGGATGAAGAAGCAGAATGACCGTGAGTGGTGGTGGCTGTTGTCTCCAGGACAGTGGGTATCAGGTCTCTCAGTCTCCAAATATCACCAAGAATCGCCAGCCAACAGCTGAGTTTTTAACCCTGAAAAGATTGCAAACAGTCTCCTGTTCCAGCTGTCCCAAAACATGATGGTGCAAAGCAGAGAGCCAGCAAGTGGCCACTCAGCTCTGTGATGAGTCTGGACCTCAGGGGATTTCTGCATTCTGCTCCTCTCCTGTCACTGAAGGTTTTCCAGTAGCTTCCATCTCGATTGGGTTAGGTGGCTCTTATCCACATGTAAAGTCTCTTTTGCCCTGACTGGGTGTGTCCTTTTGAGAGAGGAAAATAAGTAAGGAAATAATGAGAAATAATCATGGGTCTAAGCAAAGACAATGCTGGGAAGTCCTGGGGGTTCTTTGGTGGTTTCGGTGCTAGGAGGCAAAGGTGAGATGCAGCCTGACCACAGGAATCCTTCCTTCAGCTGCTCCTTGCCAAACCAAGGAAGCATTTGAAGAGGAGGTGGTTGAGGTGGGACAAGACACATCCTCAGGCATCTGTGGCTATGTCATCAGTGGTTACAGAACACACAAGAAGGTGCATGGAACAAGGCCTGCTTCAGCCAGGGGAAATCCTTTATTTCAGTGGCAAAGGCCCATGCTTGCATGCTTTCAGATCTGATCATGAAACTGGTGCGCCCTGGGTTTGCTGGCAAAGCTAACAAGCTAAACACATAGGGAATATATATATATATATATATATATATATATATATGTGCACATGTATACACACATGTGCACACATATAAATATTTATATGTAAGGAGTCATATTGATAATAGTGTATACATGGTTACTGCTGGGGAAATGTGCATTTTACTGCAAGGACTTTGAGATTGCTTTCAAAACAGCAATGCAGGATGGTGCCTGGTGAGCAGAGCTTCTCCATTATATTGAATCTACAAGCAGCTTTGCTTCTTTTCCATCCTCTCTGTAACACCACCCAGAAGGGCTGGTTGTTTTGAGTACCCTGCTTCACAGTCTGCAGGCCTGAGATCTGAGGCTTCTGACATATGGGGAGCAGCAATTGATGTTGTGTTCTGTCACAGTTGCCATTTCTGCTAACAGCAAAGCCCTCAGGTGCCTCCGAAGCCATCATCACACTGTCCCATCTTACCTGTGTGTTACAGCTATGCTGTGCCCTGGTCCTGTGTGACAGACACTGAAGGCTCACTGGCAGTCCCTAATCCCACTGCATCCTGCAGTGGTTCAGGTGCCAGCGCTGTTTCTTCAGTGTCTGATGTTCTCTGTGTGTCTGTGCTCTCACTGCTCTCCTTTGTTTCAGCTTCAGCTTCCTCCTTCTCCTTGTCTCCCTTTCCTTGTTCACAGGCAGTGCTTTGCTGCTCTTTTCCCTGGGGACTGTCACACATCTCATTGTTTCCAGAGGGAGGCTGAGGAGAGTTCTCCTCTCCTGGGCCATCATGACACACTTCCTCCTCCTTTGTATTCCCTGTGTTATTCTTGCAAGGAGCAATTTCCTCTGCCTGTTTTTCTCCTTTTTCCCCATCTTCTGATCTACTGGATCCTCTCCTTGATGGGGGCTTCTCATCAGACTCTGCCTGTTTCTTCTGCTCTTTGCTCCCTTTTCCTTCATCCTCTGATCTGCTGGATCCCGTCCTTGATGCTGGCTTCTCATCAGACCCCGCCTGTTTCTTTTGCTCTTTGCTCCCTGTTTCCACCTCCTCTGTCTTGCCATTGGGCCCAAAGACCTCATCTTCCCTGGCACCATTTTCTGGAGAGGACAAGTTGACCCCTAGATCTTCCCCGTCTCCGTACTCGGACAGAGATCTTCGGAACCTCCGGGAGGGAGGCCGGCGCTTTATCGATCCTCGCGTCCGCACCTGGGAGGCAGGAAAAGCAGACATTGAAGCAGTCAAGAGAGTGGTAATGGAAAGCAGGAAAGCACAACAGAGGAAAATGCCACTGGATGTACCAGCCTTTTCTGCTCTTGGCAGGTTGAGGAAGGAGTCGGTACTCCAGGTGGTGATGGTGAATGCAGGTTACAGTTCCTCATTTAAGTGCTGAGCGCTCTGGTGACACCTGTGAAACTGAGAAACTCTGTGTGGCTCCCCAAACTGAGCTTCAGCCACCTCAGACATTTGCTGGCGTGTGGCACCACCTGCTCTCAGCACCCCCTGGCACCAGGCACCCCGTTACTGCCGAGCTGATGTGACTGGGTCCAGCCCCTCCATCCCTTCCCTCACACACACTGGGCTGGGAAAGCTGCTTGGCAGGCAGAGAGGAGACTCCACACAGCTTCACTGAAAGGCTGTTTGGAACCTGCTGCACAAATCTTCTCTCTTGGCCACAAATAGACACTCTTACAGCAGGACTGAGGGCTCAGCCTCCTCTTCCTCCTCATCCCCAAGCAATAAGCAAGCCTTTTGGAATGGAGAAATCCTAGCACATATACCCTACCTTGTTGTAGAACTGCAGCTGAGTGCTCTCTGGGGGCTGATCAAAGCTGACTGGCGTCTCGCTGGGCTGGGACTGAGTCCCTGGGCTGGTGGGCGTTGAGGGAGGCGTGCTGAATGGAGAAACCAGGACTTTCATCCCAGGGCTTTTGGGAGACACTCCTGGCAGCAGAGCAGCTGGAGCAAAAGCCAGATTGGCCTGCAATGAAAAACGCCCATTAGGGGCATGCGGGACAGCAGCATGTGCTACACACGACAGCCACACAGGGGAACCCCTGCCCTGCCACATCTCTCAGCTGTCACAAGCCACAGATATCCTGGTTGTGGGTTCCTCCTGGTGACACTGTCAACAAACAAGCCTGGGCATAGAAGTTATGACTGGACATTTGTCTTTCCCTGGCAGCTGGAACTCAGGACATGTTCTTTTGTCATCCTCAGTCCTTTTGGGATTTTCCAGTGACCCAGCCAATACACCACAGTCTGCAGTGGCTGAGCTGGCAGAAAATCTGAACAAGCAGCCAGCAATGGTTCAAGATTTAAACCCTCCCACGTGTGCCCAACTGGAGCTTGCATTTTCCAGCCTGATCTTGTAGACTGACCTGTGCAGCTGTGAGAAGACCATGGAAAGCAGCAAGGTTGTGATTAACTCTGGCAAAACATTTCCTTCTGGTCTCTCACTGGAAAGCTCCCCTGGGCAAATGTCCTTGGGTGCATCAGGAGGGACAGTGCTATGAATAGGCTCAGGTTGTGTCAGGGTGGCGAGGAGGCTCTGGAGTGACACGTGCTGCTGGGACAGGTGGCTGGCAGGGGCAGGGCACTCTGTCTTCAGGCCATCGAGTGCTGAGCTGCCCTCAGCAGCACAGATCAGGCACCACAGAAGCACAAAAAGGGCAGGAAGTGCTGGGTGTGTTGTGTGTAGCTGCAGGAATCCAGATGAGGGAAGTGCAGTGCGGAGCTTCCAGGCACACACAGGGGACAGCCAGAGCCTGGAGCACACACCCCACTGCCAGGATTGTCACTGCTTGTGCTAGAGGCCAGCACCCCAGTGGAGTGCAGGGGACACAAGTGAGTGACACTGCTGTGAGGAAGGAGCTGGAGGAACTCTCAGCAAGGGCTTCCCTCACTTTCTCTCAAGAGCTGCACTTAAACTGAGGCTCCTACCCCTGCTCAGGTAGTGTTGCTGCCATGCCCATGCCCAGCCACGTACTCCACAGATCCAAATGATCCTGATCCATGCCCTGACATGGTTATGGGCACACCTGAGGATCACTGGACTGCTTCTGGTGCCCATTACCACTACCAGACCTGCTCTGCCTTCCTCCTTGTGTGTGGTGGGGCTGGTTCCTCCCCAGTGAGGCCCTGTTTACCTGGCTGTCACCCCTGCTGCTCTGCAAGTGAAGTAGCTGTGACCAATGCCAATCAGTTTTAATTTGCTGGGGAAGCCATGTGGGCTCTGCCAGGACCTACCTGCAGCTTTTCAATCATGGGTGAACTTTTCACCTTGACCTTGGGAATGGGGCAAGCATTTGGCGACCGCTTCTGCAAAACAGAATGAAACAGGAGAACATCACAGTGTAGTAGGTGGAAAAGAGGAAATACAATAAAGGCAGAAAATTTGGAAGAGATAAGCAGAAACTGCTTGTAGGGAAGCAAATGAAGCTTCATATAGTGCTCCAACACAAAAGTTTCTTTTTCTTCATTCCTGACCCCATTCTCTTTTTGCTATCTAGCCATCCGAGGGCTAGATACATGTACCTCTCCTCTGGGCAGAAAGGGCTGCTGTCTGAAGTGTGAGTTAAGTGATGTGTGATGGCTCTGCTCCTACACTGCCTTCATTAGGGTATCTAGCCAGTGGCAGTTTCTCCTGGTATTATTTCAGGACCAGGAAGACTAAAATTCTACCTCTTAAACCCTTAATGTTGGCAAATATTGTGAACTTTCTGTAACGGGAAAGACTTTCTGCCACCACTTGAGTAACCAAGCTAAAGGATATCCAATTAGTATCAGCAGGAAGGGGCTAAATGGCAGGAAAGGTAGAGCTATGAAAAGGCTGGAAGCAGTTTGAGAAAGAGAGAGCATTGCTTTGAGAAGGGGCATATTGCTTTTTTCAGAAAAGGAAGGAATCTAACATTATAAAACTTAATGCTCCTTTGGCATGGAGGCAGCAAGAGCCTGTAGCTCACAGATAAGAAGGACAAAGAACTACCTGCTTGTTAAGGGCAGGTGACAATGTGAAATTTGGTGGGTAGACCTCATACCCTGAAATACCAAAGGGCGGAAGTGACCAAAGGGGGCCTGAGTGTAAAATTTCACAAGTAGCTGCCAGCTTATGGGGACCTGCTCATTCAGGGGTCCTAAAGAAATATTCTGTGGGAATTGCCAACAAGCCCTCTCTTCACTCTGGATTAATTATTACCTTTTTCTGAAGATGGAAAAATCTATGAGCAGAACTATTACCCCATTATGCCCAACAAACAGCATGGGTGCTCCCTGTTCAAATCTAATAAATACCAGTGGTTCCTCAACAGTGGTAACTGGATGGATCCATTAGTGTGCCAAGGGTGAAAACAAAAGCAGTAGAACTGGGCTGTGCATCCATGCTGCAGGAGCAGGGAACAGCATGGAGCTGACTCTGGGTCAGTACATGTGTGAGAGCAGGAGCAGGTTTGCTGCTGCCTGATTGATGGCTTTGACTGCACAGCCTGACCTCTCTGCCACCTCCAAACTCATGTCTCAGGAGAGAACAGGCTGCAGAGAGGAAAGACCTTGGCCCCCTATTAAATTGATACTCACTTGCTCATCATTGTCACTTGTCTCAGTTTTGTGGGAATACAAGGGAAGGGAGCAGGGTGGTTTCCTCCGAGTTGGCTTATGTGGTGGTACCTAAGAGAAGAAAACAACCAACTCAGCAGCAGGGAAATCAGGTTTCTTAAAAAGGAAGTGAAATTCAAGCACCAAAGGGCATGCTGTATGAGTGACCTGCTCATGAGGCAGGGCTCAGCCTGCCCAAATGAGTCATCCAAAGGCAGCAAAAGATGGTATTAGCACATGGCTGTGCTTGTGGCATGTAGAGCCCAGTCCTAGTGTTGGAAGAGTAGTTTGTATCTCTTTCTTTGTGCAACACACATTCTTCTAAGCTGTGGAGGGTGGAGAAGCCTTCCCAGAAACTTTGCCTGCAAAGCATCCTCCCGGAAACGCCTTCACACAGGAGAGGTTGTTACTGTTCTCTTTCCTGTCATTACCAGGACTTCCTCTCAATGAGTCTCAGCTGCTTGGTTCAAGATTTCCTCCTTTATGTCTGATATATTTTTGGGGCAAAAAGGAGAAATCTGACTCTTTCAGAATTTC
Organism: Serinus canaria; assembly: GCF_022539315.1. Taxonomy (NCBI): domain Eukaryota; kingdom Metazoa; phylum Chordata; class Aves; order Passeriformes; family Fringillidae; genus Serinus; species Serinus canaria. The sequence goes on from NC_066313.1 coordinate 4,259,568, forward strand.
AGCCCCATTCGTTTCTCTTGAATGACATAAAGCAGTGCACAGGGACAAGGCCTCAGCTGCAACCTTAACTTTGACTAAGAAACAAATTCTCTAGAGAAGGAACAAGGCAACTTAATGGCAGGGACACTGATTCCTTCTGAATGTCCTTGGGGTCTCAGAACTAAGAGAGAGCTCCCAAGGAAGGAGGGATGAATAGCACATAACTATTGCTCTGGTCTTGCAGCCAAGCTGTTTTTATTTTTATAGGTTTGTAGTCTCCTGCCAAGCTTTTTACACACTTTTCATGTGTTAAAAAAAAATCCAAAATAACTGGCTAATATAACTGGAATCTTGGATAATATCCACAATAAAGTATTTGCATAATTTTGCTGCCTTCTCACAGGCTGGCATGAAAATTTGGATTATGGCATCTTTGCCCTCTCTACATTTGGCTGTCTTAGAGGACCTGTGGACCTGATATGACTTAAATTCTGGAGGTGCTGCACCCAGCCATGGCACTTCTGCATTTCTAAGCAGCCCAGAGCAGCCCTGCCCTTATCCTGGTGTCATGTCAGGAAGCAATAATGTGTCTTGTGGAAACCCCACCATTCTGCAACTATGAAATGCTGCTCTGTGCCATAGTGGATGTGTCAGAGGTTCCCTGGTTGACAGAATTCCCCTCTGCTGGCATGGTCCAAGTAAGGGTTAAAGACCATCCCTTGGGTCATTAATCTGAAGCTAGCTTGAGAAAGCTGGTGGGGAAGTGACAGATGGCTTGGAGAGAAAAGACAGGAAACTTTGTCCTCCTCTGTCTCTGGAGAAAATGAGTTTCTCTGCACTGTGAGGCCCCTCCATGCTGCCCTGGCTTGGGAGCAGCAGAGGTCTGTAGATAACACAGGAGAGGTCTGGGAACTTTCTGCCTTCTGAAGGGTGAGGGACTTAGTACAATTACATCCCATACCTTCAAAAGAGGAAATTACTGTAATGGGATGGACGGAGTGGTGTGCTGGTGACTGGAGAGGGAAAAAAATAGAGCTTGGGAAAAGACTGGCTATTCCCATCCTGGGAGTGCTAACCTCTGATAGATGATGGCATGCCAGCCCTGCAGGGCAGAGGTCACCACTGCATCCAGCCAAAGACAGGAGGGGTGACAGGGAGGATATCCTTAGGCCAGGCTGGGATCCGGAGCTGAGGGGCAGAAGGCAGCAGTTCAGTTTCAAAAGATGCCTGAAAAGGGCCACCAGCAACATTTATGCTTCTAAAAGAAAAAGGCATAATGATATAGGAGGCTCTCTGAAAATGTCCTCCCTTCATAAATAACCCTGACTTTCCTTTCTTCCTAAGAGAGGTATTCTAGTGTTTTGCTTAGCTGGAGAAAGTCAGCGTGTGAGGCAGTGCTTGGCATAGTGAGATTTCATTAAAATAAAGTTCAGCATGATAGAGATAGGCACAGAGGCTGAAATATCATTGGGAAGAGGCACTGAAGGTGAGTAAAGAGGCAGCTTTCTCTCAGACCTACACAGAAGTAATAACCTGGAGGAAACTTCCTTTTGTGAATGAGGTGCTGATGACATGCCACTGGCTGCTACACTGCATCATCTGTTGTTTGTTTCTTTTCCCATCAATATTGGCTATTTTATTATTCACTGCTGCTGTCTGCTCACAAAAACCAGCCCAAATAGGACATGCATGCACTCCTGTCTGCTGCTGTTGGGTAAATCTGTGCACTTTACCAAGCTCTGCAATGTCTTGGTTAGTGTCTCTCCCAAGACATGGCTCTAGCAAAACACTCACCCACCAATCAGCAATGCATGGATGATACAGCCACAGCTTGCATTGCACGAGGAGATGAATCCTTTGTGCAGATCCAAAATCAAGGTGGATTCATGCTCAGATCACTGATGTTCCAGCAGGAAGAGACAAGTGATTAACTTCCCACTTTTTTCCTGCTGGTGGCTGCAGAGCACCTTACCTCTTTTCCAGGGATATTGGCTGCTTGCTCTTTGAATTTCCCTGCTAGCTGAGCCACTGAGGGTGATGCTGACTTGTCCACCTCTGAGTTGGTCTCTGCTGGCCTGTTCTGAGAAACCAGGAACAAGAAGTTGTGAGTGAAGTTTGGGAAAAGCAAGCCTGTGTATATGTTACAAAGTTCAAGAGTAAGCAAGGACTTGAAGCAAAGTTTCTCACATCTGGCATCAATCAGCCAGCCTGAGAGCAAGAGGTTTTGGAAGACAGGATTTAGCAGCATTTTCAAATATCCCAGAAAATCAGTAATTCATGCAGAGCCTTTCAGCTCCAGCTGAAGAGCCTACACTCAGTATTTTTCAATGGAAGCAAACCAGGTGTCTCAGGCCAAGTGTCTGCTCCTTTTATCCTTGCAGTGAGCAGATGCAGCAGGCAGTAATGTACATCCCCATACACATCCTCAGCCCTCTCATACCCTTGTTACTGCCCTGGTCACCATCAGCCTTGCTTTTCCAGTGGTTCTGCTGTGAGAAGCCATTCCCAGTCCTCACAGCAAGCCAACATCTGCTTGGAGATGTGTCCCTTGCTGTTCTGTTTTTTTCTCAGTGAAATACTGAGGGGGTGGGGGGGAAGGAGGAAATTCCATGGCTGAGAGAAGCCTCCCCTCCCCTGGGTCGACAGCAGACTAAGAAGCAGAAGGCTTGTGCTGGAGTCTGGATGATGCAGCTCTTCCCACACCACACTGCGCTGATGTCATCCCACATTCACCTTGTTTTCTTTGCTATGTGTCTATTGAGCAGTGTGAATAGAAAGCCTTGAAATCAAAGCTGTTAAAGGAAACCTTTGTTCTTCACCTCTAGTATCTGATGCTGGGGAAACCAAACCAGAGGAACTAAGAATAACTAACCAACAATTGTTATTCCAACCAGGAATAACAAGCCTGATTCTGTTTGAGGTGGAGAGCTCATAACAAGAAAGCAGGCTACAAACCATCTGTAAGGAACCTCATACCTCACAGCTTCCTGTACCACCACCATGAACCCATGACCAGCACCACACTTCTCACCCCACTGCCTCAGTGCCCTTTCTGTTTCTCAGTTTTTGTTTGCATCGTGGAGAAAAGCCTTTCCCTTTCTCAGAGAGCTGAGAATACTCCCAATAAATACTCCTAATAAATGTTATCTTCTTTTTCCCAGGCCCACAAGCCCCTGTAGGTATCTGCCATTCCCTGTTAGATTTCCCATACACTTTGGAATAGCTTTCCTGAATCCAGGGAAGTCATATAAAGCTGTCTTGTCCCAGTGACCTTCACACACCTTCCCCTCATCTTTTCACCTTTCACTGGAGCAATTACAGGCAGGGAAAGTGGCAGATAATGGAATGGAAGAAAGAGTGAGGTAAGCAAATCAGCAGGGCAACCTGCTGCACATGAAAAATGATGGCTGGGCTAAGTGGGGAGGGACACCAGTTCCAAAATGCAGGCTGTGTCTCCCTGCTGTGAAGGGAGGACAGGCTGGAAAGAGGAAGGAGCAAAGAATGAACTTGGAGAATACAGGGTGGACTGGGAGGCTTGGCTCTTCATACCAGCTTCCAGGATACCTGGGTATGGCAGAATGGACACCTGAAGTAAGGACTCAGTTAAAACTGAGCAGCTGCAAGTACTCTGTCTGTGGCAGAAAGGCTGCCTCCCTCGTCGTCCATTTTTCTCCAAGAGCTTCTTTCACAGCCCTTTGCCTTTTCCCAGAAAAGACACTGAACTTCCTCTTGGCCTCTCTGACCTCTTGTTTTCGGGGTGAATTTTTCCTTTCTTTCTTTTTCTTTTCACTTCAGTCTGAAAACACAGCTGCCTTTCTTTGATCAGAGCTGGGAGGCCAGCACGGTTCCATGGGTGTCTTGTGCTGGCGGCTCCTGCGGGCGCGGGGCGCGGGGCCGGGGTGCAGGAAGCTCTGAACATGCCATTCTAAGATTAGCACCAGTAGCCCACGGGGCTGTGTCCTCCAGAAACTGCCAGCTGCAGACTCTTCCATTACGGAAAATAAAGAACAGGAAAGGATCCTTACTCAGATCCCCTCTGGCTGCTACACCGCTGTGCTCTATCCAGCTTTTTTTACAACATTTTTTCTGTCCCAGGTGATGTGCCAGGCTCTGTGTCTTCTGGTCAAGGGAAGGTGTTGTAGTTGGGTGCAAAAAGTTCCCTTCCTTGCACTGCAAGGAGAACATAATTCTTTTGACTCCCAGGAGCTGGGCTGGCAGTCTCCCTCTCCTCCTTCCCACCACTGTGAGAAAGGTGGGAAACTTCATTTTATCACTTTCAACCCAGAGCACATTCCAGCCCTCAGCCTCTTCCACACCTAAGACTAAGACATCTGCTTCTCTCACCCCAGAGCTCAGTGCTGGCTCTCTCCTGCCCCACAATATTAATTATGCAATCTTTCCCATTCCTGGTCATGCTGCCCACCTTGGTGAAATAACCCACCATGACTTTTCTAAATGGTTATGAGAAATAGCTCTGTTCCTTTTCTCTCTCTCTCTCTTTTTATTTTTCTATAACAGTGAAATTATTCAGGCATGATTTTTGTGCTTTTTCCAGCCAAGTGCTGATTCTTTTCCTTTTCAGAAGAAAAGCATGGTCGGCCTGCATGAGCTAAAACCACTGAGCTAAGGTTAAAGGCTTAGTCCATCAGTAATTTGGTAACTGATACTCTGAGGTCTTTTACTGTTCCATAAAAATAAGCATTGTATGTTCTGAAAACTGTCAGACAGAGCTGTAAATGGGAATTTAATTATACCATCAATGTAAGCATGGCACTGTCTGCAAAAAAAGGAAGTGCAACTACCAAGTTCTCTGTAAGGGGTTTGTTTCACTTTTCTCTTCCAAATAAATTTATAAAATTGAGTAAATTTGAAAATGGCTTTCAAAACCATGTTTCTTCATCTGCTTTTAAAACTGAGTCTACTCCCAGTTAGCACCAGGGAAGAAAGTTCTGCCTTTATCTGTGTCTGAGGTACAAATGTGCCAGTCTGAGCCCCCCAAACCTCTCCTTCCTTATGCATCAGAGTTCTTGCCTCTATTGTGAGAGCAGAACTGCCCACCAACCCCTGGCTCTGCAGATTGTGTGAAAGGAGGCCACTGTTTTTAGCACAGATCCTGCTCCTCTCACAGGCTGCCTGGCTCCACTGGATCCCCACAGAAATTACCTGCTCCACTAAGTCCCCACAGAAATGTCCCATCATGTACCTGGTTTGACTGCTGAAAAGAGGAAAGTTCTACTGGCTGTCATTCAGTGCACAGTTTTGGCTAAATACCAGCTGAGTAACAGCAGAGATCCATACTTTCATAATCTTCTTCCCTTCCCAATGAATCCTCTGACTCATCTGCTTTTGCAGGTAGGACATTTTGGCCAGATGGGTCATCTTTTTAACTGAGAAGCAACACCTCCACAGCACCTTGCAAGGCTGGAGTATTCAGCAGCTAAGAAATCAGTGATGGCTACACAATTTTTGGTACTGGTCCTGGGCAACTATCAGCCCAATTCTCATGCAGCTGCATCTAGACATGGTTTTGAGGCCAGTCCCTGATCCCCATGTTTTGAAAATGTTCTGTTTTCAAAAAAGCTTCACAGGAATGATTCCCTGCAGCCTGTTCTCACACCAGCCCATCATGCCAGATCCTGTGCTCACACAAGCACTGCAAAGCCCCCCTGTGACTCTCATAGGGATCTTTTCATTGCTGCACACACAATCTACCTCAGCAACTGCAAATGCAGCAAAAATAATTTTAAATATAGCGTCTCAGAGGCAGATACAATAAGGCATCCAAGGCTCAGGGCTAGTGTCTTGATTACAGATCCAGAAAGGGTGATATTCAGCACCCAATGCTGCACCATGAGCAGGGAGTTGTCAGTATGGTAGAGGAAAACAAGAGTATGTCAGTGGTTTTGGGGCACAGTTTCATAAGCCCTGGGTTTCAGACAGCTTATGTTTCCAACCACTCATTCTCCCCTGACCTTTCCTTTCCCCCTTCCCCCCTCCCCTGCACCTGTGTGAGTTTGTGGGGCTGTGCTGTAAACTGGATCACTGGAATGATCTGGGCTTAAAATACACCCCTTAACTCTTTACAAGGTTATTTTTAACCCAGATCATTTCAGCCTTGGAGTTCACAGCATGGCCCACCACGTGTTTGCCCTGCTGTAGTGGAAAGGGAGGGAGAGGTGGCAGGGACAGCCTGAAGCACAGAGGAGAGGGCTCCCCTTTAACTGCTCCAGCCAGAGCCTGAGGAAATTACATCCCTAGGTGTCCTCCTGTTCTGACAAGACAGAAAAATCATATTTTTGCATGCTTGCTGGTAGAAGCTGGTCTGGTCTGTAGCACTGGTGTTTCACTCTACAGTCTGTTGCCACCCACCCGAGGCACAGCCAAGTCCAGGCCATGACCTCTGAGCCACCACAGGGAGCACATCACTGGTAAGAAGTTGCCATTAAGCACCCACAAAACACCCATAAATACCGTGTCAGCCATCCCCAGCAGCTTTGCTTCAAATAACAGCAGCCACAAAGTGTAAGCAGGTTCTCTTTGCTGCATGGCAGAGGCCAAGCTCTACACCTGTAGGACCTGCTCAGCTAAGGAAGGGATGGGGGATGCATCTCTGGGGAGGAAACTCCTGAAGTCAAAATAAACCATCACCACACTCTGCCTAGAGGCCAGCAACTGGGAAGCAGTGCTGTGGTTTCACTGGGATTAAAGCATCAATCCTGACCAAGGCTGGATTTCAGGAGGGAACAGAGCCTCTTGCAGACCCTTGCTTGCCTGCCTGGCTCAGCTCTCCCAAGGCAAAGCATTCTGCATAAAGCCTTCCCAGGACTGACCCTTCTCATTTTTCAGTGAGGTAGCTGCAGGATTCGAGGAGCCAGCCAGCCACAGCCCTTGTCTGCACAGGAAAGCTTATACCAAACTGAGCTAACTCTCCCAGCTTGCAGGGCAAAACACAGCCTTAATCTGATCGAGGTACTGCTTTTCTGCCTAACTGAACTCATTTGCAATCAGCTTGGCTGAAAGGAGCTGTTCTCAAACTCACAAGTACCTGATTCTGACACAGAAAGCAGCATTTTGGGAATGACACTGTGTGCTGCATCAGGGAATACTGCTCCTTTCAGGGCTCCGCAGGGGTTGGAGGGGGTGAATGTCTCCTACTCCTGCACTGAGGTGCTGCCTCTTCCCCAAAAAGGTTCCCCTGCAGAGCTGGGGTTGGATGGACTGGAGATGTCCTGCACACCTCAGACCAAGCAATGGAGAAGTGATGACAGTACAGCTCCAATTTGGGGTGACGATTTCCATCGGCAGGAGCCAATCCCTTCTCCTTGACCCATGTTTTCTTCAACCACAGAGGCCAGCTGGAGGCAGAAGGTCACTGAATAGTCACACAGGGCACGATCTAAGGTACACTTCCTGTTTGTCTGCAGAGGACATGAACTTATGCTCTGGAAAATGCACCACAAATGCATCTCAATTATTTTGGCTCTTGCATTTTTTAAGTGCAGATAAGATTAGATGGGCAGCTCACAAGGAACGCTTCTTTAAATCAACTAAAAAACCTCATGAGTAGTTTTTAATTAGGATTGGACTCATGATACTGAATGGAAAAACCTCTGTAATTTGTAGTTTCATTCAAAGTAATTTCTCTGTCTCTGACATTTAGATGAATCCCAGCTTGCACCCTCCTGCCAACATAACCTGAACTGATTTGTTTATCTGTACCCATGTGAGTACGTCAGTGGCATCAGGATCATACTGAAAGGGGAACATTGTTTGGACTGGGAAGGGAGGGGCAAGTAAGCAGAGTATGTTCAAAACACAAACTCCCCCAAAAGAGCAAGCTGAAAGATGAGAGGGTGGGAAAACACCTGAATCACAGCATAAGGAATCAGGCAGCATAAAGCAGGAGATGCTGCTACCCAGGAGCTGAGCCTCCCTGTTCTCCCTGTGACCCACAAAAGCACAAACACAGGCTGAACACAGATTGCCCAGGAAGTAGGTGGGCTCACACTGGCCTTGGCCCATGTTCCGCATCCCTAGAAGGAAATCTCATGATTCTTGTTCCGACTGGAGCTCAGCACCACGCTGGGCCCCTGGCTCAAGAAGCAACACATCCCAAGATGTAAGCCCTGAATAAACAAAACTCTTCTTGCTACTCTGACCCCTCTTCAGTCCAGCAAATCATCCTTCTTTGCATCTCTCTCTTTACTCTTCTTCACAAATCATTCTCACTGGAGACCTTCCAGCTCTCTGTTTCAGGAGGGATTTGTGTGATTTATTTACTCACTTGGCGTCTTATCTGGCAAGGAAGCTGCTTCTTGTCTCATTGTAGTAAATTTTAATTATTGGCAGAAGCCCCAGCTGGAAGTGACTGCAGCTGTGGCTCTGTGATACCTCCTAGACAGTCTGTCCATCATTGTGTCAGTGTAGCCTGTAGCACTTTGGGAAGCAAGGCCAAGGCTCCTACCTGCCTTTCCTACCATTTACTGTACAGCAGGGGCGATATTTACTGTGCTGTGTTCCACCAGAGCAAAAGCTACCCTGTGAGCCACCTCTGCCACTTCCTCTGGTGGGGCTAGGCTAGGCCTGAGAACTTTGTGAGCATTTAGAGCATCACTACAGTTACTTTCCAGGAGAGGACAAGACAAGAATATCTTGCAGGTCTTTTTAATGTATCCTAAACACTACCAAAAAACGAATACTTTTCTACTTCTACCTTTCTGCAATATTTTCTCTGATCAACTTTCACCAGATGCTAAACACCTCATTTCACAATCCCAATGAGAATTTTGTGAGCTTTATGAATGGCAGCATGCAGAGTCCTCATCCTTTTCCCCCAGGTTGCCATCAGATGGCTGAGCAAAAAGGAATAACTGGTCTCAGTGTGCCATGGGCCCCTCACTGCTAGAATGCAGGAGTGAAACGTAACAGAAAGCTGAGCAAAGAAAGTAAGATTTCCACTTCAAAGACACAAGAATAATTCAGGAGCTGATACTTGGCCATAAAATCTGGTTATGAAAGAGAGTAAAGGTTTTTTGAGGAATATAATGATGATCTCAGCACTCTGCCGAATCCTCGGGTGCTGTTTGCTAGGACTGGCATTTTGAAGGTTGTGCAAACAGATTTCTAGTTGGACTTGCAAGAAAAGGAGCTAATGTCTCATATGTTAACTCAAAAGGAGTTAATGTCTACACAACTGTGCAGAACCATTGCATGTCCAAGATAAAGCCTCATCTACATTGTGAAGCCTCAGCCAGGGCAGAGGAAGCCTCCACATCTGGTTGATGTCACACGCAACAGATTCATTCTTGCAGCTTTGGGGAAAGCAAACTATGAATTATATTGTGAATGCTGGAATTTGGGCTCCAGATTTCTGAATACTCTGCAGAGACAACAGGACCTCAGATTAGGTTTGGGACCAGTCTGAGCTCCTGGCCCCAAAGATGGGTTTTAGACTGCTTTGACCCGGCCACACATCTCTTCTGAACATATCTCTACATAGCTGTAGATTGTGGTTTCCTTGAGACAAGGGAGTGCTCATTAATTGAGAAATGTCAACAAAGTAAAGAAATATTGGACATGAAGGTTTTGGAGGCAGTCAGGAGAAGGTAAGGAGTCCTGCTTACCCATGCTGCCTTCTTGGCAGTCAGTGTTGCTAGAACCCAGAGATCCCTAGCAGCTCTCCTCAGTTCCATCTGAAAACAGGACCTCTCATAGCAGCCCTAACAAAGATTCAACTAAAACTCCTGAAATAAAAATGGCAGGAAAACACATCAGGTCTTCTCTTGAACTCTTTCTTTTTGAAGTATTTTCAGTGGAGAGCAAGTTCTTGCTTGAGGGTAAATCACTGCTGGCTTTTTTCTCAGAGTCTATTGAATAAGTTAGCTACAAGAACAACACAGAAGCATGACATTCCTTCTCAGAGTGTCACCCAGGTCAATGCTTATCCCACCACAGAGAGGTGAATATAGGATGAGTGTGTGCCTGGCCTCAAGTGCAAGGCTATTGCACAGCTATAATGAGGGTGAGAATGAGGAAGAAGCTCTGACTGTAACCCAGGGCAGAATAGTATGAGGAATGTGGACTACAAGGGATTGTTTGTTTTTAAGAGAAAGGGCAGAAAAATTCCACTTTACATAAAATATGTAAAAATATGTAACACTTCCCTGAGTTTGGAAAGAGTTTGCTTTAGGGCAACATTCTTCTCAAGACATGCAGTGATCTGGTCTTGATTTTCTCATTCTGAGAGCTCCCTTGTGAAGTGCTGCCATCTTGGCACTTGGGGTCAAGCACTGCCCAAAGGGTAATGTGAGGATATTCCAGCTCAGCCGCTTTCATCCAGAAGACTACAAGAAAAACTCTCCAATGCCTCACTTGAGAACTACAGAGGGTTGGATCTGCCATATTTAAAGGCTAACCCAAGCAAGATTTAGGAATTAGGTAGAGGCTGGTAAGTAGCCCAAAACTAGTAAAGGGACAAATGTTTCTCAAAGGAAGAAGCACTGTGTTGAACTCATCCACTACACTGTAAATAAATGGTCAGCCTTGCCTACTAAAAGTAGAGGGGAAACTCCGATGGCTTTCCATCCTTTAGTGGTTTGGGGTACCCTGGTCTATTTGTCCCTTTGAGGTACCAATAGCCCAAGTGTGCTGGGCCATGGGGACCACTGGGTGGTGGCTGGAGTGAGATGCTGCGGTGTCAGCAGAGCCAGACAGTGCCAGGCAGGAGGAGACAGGCAGAGGAGAGCAGCCAGTGCTAGACACACAGGAGAGGAGCTGTGTCCCTCACAAGAGAATTATAGGAAACATCTGTAAACATTGGGAAATTCCATGTGGTGAATAAACTATCTACCTTCTGTTTCAGAGAGGGACTACAATGAAAATAAAATGAGATAATCATTATTTTAAGCAAGTTGTTCTTTCCTTTGTGCCATGGTACGTAGCTCTCAAGAGTGCCTGGCCTGTGCTTGCCAAGCTCCATCTGGAGAGATTAGCAAAGGCAGCAAGAGTCACTGTGAAAGGCACAAGTGAAATCTTGAGTTTCCCTTCTGACAATGAAAATATTTGGCAATTGCCTGGTGCCTGCATGTTCCCAAAACTGCATGGGCTGGTTAATCTCAGCAGCATTACCTCAAATCACTGTCAGGAGCATGTGCTGAGAGGGCAATGTATGGGCTTGTGCACTTTAATGCCTGTACAGCTACTGCTGCATACCCTCCAGAAATGGTCCTGAAACAAGCTAGGGTTTCACCTGTCAGGGAAGCACTCAGGTGACCAGGCAGGTGTGTGAGGTCTCCTCTGCTCCAGCAAGCCTTGAATTCTTTGCTACATGTTGGCATGGCTTAAACAAGCAGGCTGGCAAGTGCTTGCCCAAACCCCTGGGTTAAAACCCATCCCTTCCTGAGCAGACCAAAGGGTTTCAAGCCCACACCCTCAGAGAACAGAACAGAGCCCAGGCTTCCTGAGCAAGTGTCTTATTGCTTCTGGCAAAGGCTGCCAAGAGTGGTTTGATCCAGCACCACCATTACCAAAAGAGGCAGTGAACTGCAGCACCTGGTCCCTAGCGGGCAGGATGCCTGTGCAGGGGCAGCATGTGTGAAACCTCAGCCTGTACCCTACAGAGACACAGGCAGCTCTTGGCTCTGCTGTGCCCTGAGCAGGAAAAGGCATCTGGCTGTTCAGCTATGACTCTCTGTGCAGGGGATGGCAAATCAGTTAAAATCAATCATTTAAATAAATTATTTTGTGTTTGGGAATCTATGACAAGTGACGACAGAAACCTCCAGCAAAGCATGGGTGTCACTGTTTCCTTTTCTGCAATAAGTGCTTTTTGTGAGATGCCTGATCCTGTTTGCCATGTTCAGAGTATTCTAATGGGAAAAGGAGTGCTGGGATGTGGGATAGGGGGAATGTAATAGGGACCCAAGGACAGGTCAAGCAGGGCAAATCCAGGCAGGGCAAATCAAGCAGCATCCCAGGCACTGGTTAAATTTTAATACAGAGCAGGCAGGTGCCCAGTGAATTGAATGAACCTACAGGGTCAGGGAGTGACTGCAAGATATGGATTGCAGCCTTTCCATTCTGCATTAGTCCTGTAGTTGATTTATGACACAATAATTCCCCTCAACTACTCAAAAATCCAGGAAAGAATTTTAGTCCAACAGCTAAAATGAGATTTGTCCCAGAAGCCAGAATGCTCAAGAGGAAAGACACAAAAGGTACTCAAGAAAGGACAAGGTGACCCCTACTGCATGAAGAAGACAGGAGCTTGGGATGGGAGGTAGGAAGGTGAAATAAAAGGCTGTTAAATACCAGTGAGACCTGAGGGGGAGAGGCTGTGGGACACACAGTAAAAAGAGATCATGATCATCAGGATTATTTGGTTTGTAAGATACATAACAATATTTGCCTGCAGACAGTGATAAGGAAAACAGGAGGGCTAAGCAGAGACACAAAATTCTACAGTGCCAGCCAGGCCAGCTGCCTACAGACAAGGTGACCAGGGTGTCCAAGAGAGCAGGGAAAACATAGAAGCATCATTAAGGAGTCCAATGAATTCAAGGAGAAACGGCCTCCGCCTTTCCTGTAGCAGGGCCCTGCGTCTGCAATTGCCTCACAACAAGCCCAGCACAGCTGCTCGCAGTCAGGCCGAGCAGCCAACATGGAAGTAATTCCAGGCAGCAGGAAAAGGATTGTGGATAAAGTTGATATGTGGCTGGATGCAGTCATACCCAGCCACACAAGTGGAAAAAGAGGGAAAAGCAGAGAGGCTGTGCCCACACAGGCTGCATGGCAGCCTTTCCCTGAGAGGCTCCATGCAAGGGGGAGTTCTCCTGCCACCTGAAGCAGCACAGCTTCAGAAATGCACTCATACTGGGTTTTGAGGCCAGACACACCACACAGCATTCTCCCTTTGACTCTTTGGGGTGCACAGTTGTCTCTGTTCAGAGGCTGAGGTATTTTAAGATGATGCAGCTTCAAGGAATAAAAAAGAAGTACAGAACGACTGAAAAGCTGGTAGTTTACCATGTGGCTTCTGTAAGTGGAAGTGTATTGCAAACCATCTGACTACAGCTCTACCACTGCAAACTGGAGCTCAGCCATCAGCAACCTTAAGTACTGAGACACAAAACCAAATAGTTGAAGACAGATCTCTACAACTACTAAGTCTGACTACACTAGGAGACTAAATTAATACACCTCTTCCCTTTATGAGGTCCTGGAAGCTCAGTGTCTTGCTGTTTCCTTCGAGTTAATATATTTGTTTTAAAAATACTTGTATTTATCTGGAACAAACAGTTTCTTAAAACAGATGGGGTTTTTTTGCTCATTTGGCCTTCTAAGAATGGTGTTGATGCTGCAGAGCTCCTCCCTTGCTCCAAGTGAACACCAGGGACACATTGGAAGCAACTGTCCATCAGGTTTACCATATCTCTAAGTCTCTTAGGGGAAATAGTTTGTGCTGCTTAAATGGGAATGCTATCAGTAAGCCAGAACCTTGCAGCAGATACACAGAGCATTCCTATTATTGAAGGTTATGAAAATTCAGATTGGGATGCTGAAAATAAAGTCCCTTGCTCTGGAATGGCCTAATACAGCCCTCAGCTCCTCGCTGAAAGAAGGTTGCAATGAAGGAGGCCAGTGGGAATATAACAAGATAAAATGGCCTCAAGTTGCCCCCCAGGAGAAGTTTAGATAGGATATTAGGAAGAATTTCTTCACTGAAAGAGATGTTCAAGCGCTGGAAAAGGTTCCCAGGGAAATGATGGAGCCACCATCCCTAAGGAGATGGATATGTAGCACTTAGGGGTTTGTTTTAGTGGTGGGCTTGGCAGGGCTAGGTTAATGGTTGGACTTGATGATCTTACAGGTCTTTTCCAATCTAGATGATTCAGTAATTGACTCGGCAGCAGGATTTCAAGATCATCTGAGAGCTAATACACCACTTTCTTAAGTAATTGAAGATCCCCACTCTCCTTCAAGCAGCGCTACTTTTCATTTCTCCAAAATTAAATTAGGTGGACACCTACACAGTTTTCAGCTTAGTTCAGGAAGACATCTGGGTTTTCTGGTATGTCAGGCAGGATATGGATATAAAGTCCTGTCATGAACTCCTTCTCTCCATCCAATGGGAGCCCTGTAGCAATAAATACTGTCTGAAAACTTGGTGATACAACAGACATGAGCTATAGCAGATATCTAAACTGCAGATAATATGCTTGAAGGGGGCGGGGGGAGAATGGGTTATTTCTCCGAAATTATCCATTGAATAAATAAGTTGATGAGGTTGTGTTGTTTTAAGAATCCACAGACACTCCCAATGTGGAATTGCTCCGTTGGAGCCAAGGGCTGATCTGTACCCTGGCAGGGTGATGCTGATGTCCTGATTTACAGCTGACAACAGCTGTTAGCAAGATGTTGGTCTGGCTGGCCTGGAGAGCATTGCTTCCCGTGTGTCTTCAGCAGCTTGTCCAGGCAGCCTCTGGGATGTGCCCTCAAGACTTCCAAAGGCTGCTTCCAAAAGCTCCATGGCTGGAGGGGTGTGGTGGCATCTCTGAGGAAGAGCAGTGGTGGCCACTGTAAGATGTAGCTGCTTTCCTGGTGAGCTGCCTCCACCAGCTGCTTGTACAGAGCTCTGCTCCTGGCCAGGGCTTCCCTCAGGATCTTTCTTGGCTTCCCAGTGTTTCCCTTCCAGACATCTGTTTTTCTTAATGGTCTGGGAACTGTACACAGCTTGTCAAGCTCCCCCAAATTAATTGGTGCCTCTCTGTGTGTACTTCCAGGCCTTCTTCTGGGGAGCTCTTGCTACTCCAGGGGAGTAAGGGGTGAGCTAATGGAGGAACAACCAGCAAAACCTCCCAGGCTGCCCACAGGACAGGAGACAGGAAATAGTGCAGTCTGTAGGGCAAGTGCTCCACTCTCACATGAGCAAGGAGTTCTAGACTAAGACACAGAGTGGAGAGATGGCCAGGAAGGCTGGACCTGCATGTGCATTACTTCAGTGGAGAAAGAAATGTATAAACCATGTTTATCATATTGTGCCTTGAAATAAATCATTATTTTATGCCATTTCAACCATGGTGTTCCTTTAAGACTTGCTGTAGCTTCAGACGCCATGGGAGGCTACCCCCTGCTCTCACCTGCAGACCTTTGGGAGACACTTGGGCAGTTGCTCTGTAAGAAATGGGCTGAGCAAATGGAACAGCCTCTGTAGCAGAAAAAGACTCAACCCAATGGATCCTCTCCCTTGGTTGCCTCATGGGGGGGCCAGGAAAAAAGCCCTGCTTTTAGCAGAGCCTGAAAAAAAAGAGATGAATTTCAACATGAGGAGGCTCAGACTCAAGATGCTTCAGGTGGGATGAGGAAGGGATTGCTCTTGGCCTAATGAGTGGTTAAAGAGGAAAAACATTAGGCAAGTGCATATACAAAAGGCATCAGTTATCTAATCTGAAGCTATTCAGAAGGTTAAATTAGAAACTGAAGTCACTGAACTGTGAAAGAAAGTGCACAGAGAATGCAAGATGCAGGGACAGTTCAAAATACTTCTGATAAATGCTGTAAGTACACTGTGGTACCTCCCCATTTAAATTCAGAGACAGCCTAGTTGGAGCAGCACAGGGATTCAAACTCCTCTTAATTTATCAGGCTGGGAACAGAAAATCAGAAGGGTAAATGAGCCTACACAGAGCTTCCAACTACAGAGGCTTCCAGACTCATCAGCTGGGACTGTGCTATCTTTGTAACACATTGCTATTAAATTAGGTCTACACAGGCAGGACAGAGAAGGAGGTTCATATTTATCTAAGCCAGGAATTTAGTCTAAAAAGGTACACAGATATGGAGTGGAGGAAAGTGATAGCAAGCACTCTGCTGGCAGCCAGCTTGAGGTGTGAATGCTGAGCTATACCCACTGAGATGTCTTGTTAGTTGGACCCTGGAGGGCTCAGTGGCCCCAGTGGCACTCAGGACCTGGGTCTGCAAAGCTGCTTTTCCACCCTTTGGCTTCATCCAGAGTCTCCAGCCTGCAAGACTCCTGAAAACTGGGCCAAACACTGGGGAAATGTACCCAAACAGCTGTAATTTGCTGTTATGTTTGAAAATGCCTGAGTTTTCAGCCCAGTCTGGATTGGCCATAATGATGCATTGGAAATTTAGTCTTTTCCACTGGTAAGCAACTCATCTATATAACTTAAGGAAAAACAAACAACTCCTGAGCTGCAGCTTAGCCTTTGACACAGATTTTTTTTTTTTGGTGAAGTGAAGAAGATAATGATTGCTGTTTCTGAGTAAAACGGCTCATAATATTCTCCCAAAATGCTTTAACAGAAAAACCCAGTGTTCGTAAGAGCTTTGAAACACTCTGCCCCTACTTCAGTGCTCTGTTTCTTTTACCTGCTGGCTGATAGGACCTCATTTACATGTTATTTCTCTGGCAAGAAGAAGAAAGTTCTTTCAACCTCAGGCACAGTTTCCCCTGGGCCACCGGAACCAGGTGTCCAGGAAGTGTGGGCTCAGTGCCTGCACAACACCAGCCCAGTGAGTGAATCAGCACTAGGAAGCTCTGGCCAGCAAGGCTCTGAATTCACAGGTGCTTAGAAGAAAAGTTGAATTTAACTTTTGATCTCTGGAATCACTGGAATGATCTAGTGATTTTTCACTACCTTAGTTGACTATGACAAGATGATGTATAACAGGAGAATGAAGTCCTGATGTGAGTGTCCTGATGTGAGAAAAGGCAACTTTGCATTGAGCTTGGAGATGAAAGACAAGTGCTAAGATTGTTTCTTTTTTGTAGGAGTAACCAGTGTGTTCAGGAATCCATCCCTTTTCTTCCACTCTGTGCTCTTCACAGGCCCCTGCTGTCTGGAGCATCATGTTTGTTTGCACAGAGAGCCCCTCTGCCTCTAACTGGGAATGAACACCTTCAAACTGGGAATGGCAACCCTGGGTTCTCATGGAGGGACAGTGCTGACAACTCCATGCACCTTGTAAAGACTAAATGGGAAACCATTTCACAGGTCAAACATGTCCTCACTGCAAGGCCCAAGGGAAGCCTGGCACACCAGCTCAAGTGTGTGTCTATGAAAACAGGGCATGTTTCATCTGAACTTACATCAGGAGGAACATGGCACTCAGCAGAAAGGTATTTCAAGATGATTGACTTGAGTAAGTCACGACTGCTGTTGTAGTATGCAGTTTTAAAGGATAAAGAAACCCATTCTAAAAACAGGAAGAAAGAACACAAATAAAATTGGTTTTGTGTGTTACACAGGCTATAAAATTACCATTCCCAGACTCTTGCAGATGTGATGCCAATTTATTTTGACCTGAGCTTCCCACAGGCAGAAGTTTGCTGGGCTTGAACAATGCACTGCAGCAGGGAGGAATCATAAACATTTTTGGGCCTGATGCTGAACAGCCACTGGTTTCTCCTAGCAGCCCACAAGTGGAAGAACTGCAGAAGCAGCATGGTGCTGCCTCTGTGGTGGCCCTATCAGTACCACTAACCTGAATACAACTGAAGATTGCTTCTTATCTTTCTACCACTCAGTCCAGTCTATTTTTGAATCATTCATGGGAAAAAGATTTTCTACTACATTTGGTTTCCACTACGTTACTCCAAGCCATGCCAGACCTCACTGTTAGAAATCTTTCCTGCTATTTGGTGAGATATAAATCTTTCCTTTAATTGGATCCCATTATTCCCAGGCATACTGCTTTTTCCCATGCACTAACAAATTCTGTTTCCTCTCTTTTCTAAAACAGTTTTACAGTACTGTCCTCACACTCCCTGCAAAGCCACACTGACTTGTTAAATTCTAATCTTCTGAGCCAGAATTCCCTCTCCTTTGCATTTTTGTGCCTTTCTGTGCACAAGAAGTCACTGGTCTGCACCCTTTAGATATCCAGGCTTTCCAAACCACACACATTAATTCTCTGTGCAATTGAGAAGACTGGGATGAACAAGAGTTTTGTTGAAGCTGGCAGAGGTAAACCAATATCCTTTGCAGATTAGCCACCAGTCATCCACACTGACCAAAACCCTGTGTGCATCTCATTAGAAAGGGTAAGCAGGTGTATTTGCACATGCAAAAAAACCAGCTTACAACTTTGCAACCTATTCTATAGGTGAGGGAACTTAGGGCAAACTACTACCCTACTATGTAGGGTTTGAGTTCTTTTAAAATCTGGTGATGAATAATGAAGAAAAAGCCATGCATGTAAATATGCTGTAAATCTGGCAAGGGAGGTGTGGGTCTTTGTTTGCAGAAGACTTCCAGAAACACCTTCAGCAAGTGATATGCTTGAATCTGACAAGAATTTGGTGCAGCCTCTTTTCCTGTCTTTCTGAAAAGTGGCACCAATGGAGCAGATAAGGCTTATCCTCACCAGTACATTACCAGGACCCAGATACCGGTGGTAAGATATAAAGATACAACTCAGATTTTATGTAAAAGCATTTGTGGCATGAGACTACACAGCTGGATACATTGTGACCTGCATGAAGTGTGACTTAAATCCATGCCTAGGTAAGATTCTGTAAGAATGAAGTGCCCTGTGCCTCTGTCACAACAAGGCGTGAAGCAACTCTGCAGTGAGTGTGTAATAACAACTTCTCCTTGCACAACAGCTCTGCTGTCCCTAGACCACATTCAGGGCTGATGTCTCAAAGCACCAAACAAGGTCCTCCAAAGAGGTTTCCTTGCTGCTGGGTTCAGCTGCCAGCTCAGGTCCCAGATTCACAAATTCAGGCTGTGGTGCTGTTGTTTAAGGAAAAGAAGCATCTGTGTCTTTAAAACACCTCTGTCAATAGACCAAAGTGGAAACAATGGAAAACCAGCCCCAGTTTGTGTGAGCTGGTTCATTTCCATGATAAAAGCCAGCAAGTTTCCAAGCAGCATCTATTGATAAAGCAGTGCTGATGTTTTCCCCTGTTCTTCAGATAAGCAGCTCCTGGGAATGTATGAGAAGGTATGCATGATATGCTGCCCAACTGCAAAGCATCCTGCCAATTAGACTGTGGAGCATAGGACAGAAGGCGTTTCCAAAATGCTGTCACCATGGCTTGGGAAACTCAGACAACCAAACTGGGGAATGAGGAGAGGTTCAGAAGAATTCTCCCTCTCTGGTGACACAGAAAAAGCCTTAGTTCCATTTATTCTAGGTGGAAGAAAGGGCTGCAGCACAGCCCATGGGATTTGGTTTTGCTGTTTCTTGTCCTTCAAGAGGGAGGCCTCAAGTCACAGGGATGTGAAGTCTGGCAAACCAGATCCTTTCCAGGACTCCTTGCTGCAGACATGCTATTTACGTCAAGCAGGTCCCAAAACTGCCCAGACCTGAGGGGTAAAATGGGATCATACAGTACCTCTCCCAGTTTACTTAAATACTCTTTATTTTCACAGACACACTGCATGAATGTGAATGTGGGTTTGAGAGGAAATATTAAAACAAGTGTATTTGATGTTGAACCATTCTGTTAAGCAAAAAGAAAGAAAAGAAGAGGGGAAAAAGAACACTTTAACTTTTAGAACGAAAGCCAATCATCAGAGCTTCCTGAGAAAGGGATATTGCTTCCTGGCAGAGCTAACCATGGCGTAATGCCTGTTCATAATCTCGGCTCCACAGCTGCCAGGGTGGGCAGAGACCTCCCTCAGCCCAGCTCACCTCCTGTCCTGCTGCTCTGAGGACCAGGATGGTCAGAGACTTCAGCCCCCCTCATCTACACAGTACCCATTCCTGCATCCCCTCCAATTCAGTCCCCTTGGGTGAGGTCTCCCCAGGGCAGTTTTCCTAAGGACAGGGTGAGTGCTGCCCAGGAGGTTGCCCCAAAGGGTGAAGTGAGCAGAGAACTGCCCTCAGCCCTGGAAAAGCTTTGCCTCTGCTGGGTCAGTGCACCAACAGGGAAAATTGAGATCTAGCAGGAGTAGTTGCAGAAAAGAGACATGGCAATGGAGATGTCACAGAATTAAATGACATCTGTTGGCAGGCACAAAGAAGGGGGGAGCCTTCCCAAAATACACCTGGCTGCTGCACCTCTGCATGCCTGCAGCTTAGGGAACCCATTACACTATAGGGAGCCACTCAAGTGAAATTCAGTCTTGGATTGTTTCCCGTCACTGTGCAAGTAGAGTTCAAGTGTCTCTATGCTCCCAAGCCCCTACAGAGGCTGGGAAGAGGAATGCCATGACTGCTGTGCAATATGGGCTGCAGAAAGCCACAAGCACTTTCAGTGCATGCCTTAACTCACAACATCTGCAACAAGGTTTGGGAACCCACAAGCCATGGGAATTAGACAGCTTGGGCCAAATCTGAAGATGTAAACTAACAAACCAACACAAAATTTCTAATACTTTCTGTACCATAAGTGCAAAGAATGTTTTGTGGCTGCTTTTCTTTACAAGTGGCTTAGCTTTCCCCAGTGCAGTTTTACACATTTTTGATATGAACTCATGTTAACAATCTGTAGTATAAACTTCATTATTTCTTTTCATCTGCCATAACACTGGAAAGAAAACTGATTGTCAAATCTATTTTGCATCAAGAAGATGGGCCAAAAAAAAACCCAAACAACAAAACAAAATACTGAAGATCACAAAATTATGTCAACTGCAAGGGCAGGGTTTTGCTGCCTTTTCCTCCCTCTTTAAGATCTTAGTTTCAGTTGCTGCTTTCAATGTGGCACATTGCTGACAGCAGGATGGCTAAGACCATAGGTACTAGCCCCTAAGTAGCAGCAACTGAAACTAACCCCTTTAAGAAAGAGATCCCAACTATCTTGCTTCTGTGGCTTTTTCAAAACTAGGGTCTTCCTGCCAGGGAAGTGATGGAAATCAGCTGGCTAGGTCAGCCCTCTGCCCTTTTCCTCCTAATGCTGGTAATCCTCTTGTGTCCCATTAGAGCAAAGAGCTTGCCAGTTATGCCAGCAGGAAAGCAGGGAGCAGGTCTGCCTGACACTGATGAAGCAAACAGGGAAATGACAGGACTCCTCTCGTTCCTGCTGCATAGGATCATTAAATCTGGTTTTAAAGAAAAAAATCTCTGGTGATCCTTTGTGTCCTGCCCGTGAAAAGCCCTTGGGAAGAAACAGAGAAGAGGATCAGCTGGTGAGAAATCAAGCTCTTGCTCTTGGCTCTATTTTAGTCTAATATCTTCTTAACTTTGGGACATTAAAACACCTTTTTGGAGGCTTGGGGCAGGACCAAGCATACTACTTATAAAATATCTTGGACATTGAGATGTTTTAAAAATACGAATGGATTCAGTAATCTAAGATGACCAAAAAAACCCAGGTAACACGAGGAAAAGGTGGGAAATAGAGGTAAAGAGACAGAAACAAGAGCAGGGAACTCTTAGGTCAGATACTTCAGAGAAGCTTCCGGGCCACCTGACCTTCCACATGTGTCTCCAAAAAGGAAATAGCAGGTGTGCTCCTTTCTACTCCACAGAGACAGCAGAAAATACTCGAGGGGCACAATCCTTTGTGTGTGGAGAGAAGAGGGGGTGAGGGAGACTGTCCTCAACATGCCAAAATACCTGTTTCAGCCCTAAATAATAACAAATTAGGAGCTCAATTCCCCCTCCCCTCTGAAACATTACAGGATACTACAGTGAAAAAGAATCAAACAAATGTTAACAGTGAGTGACCTAGGCTCTGTCAAACCTGAAAACCCTTGTAAAGCCAAACATTTGTCATGTCACGTAAGTAGTCTGTGCTGAGCTGGTTCCACCACTGCTTGATCCTTCTCCACCCCAAAATCTATTTAGATAATTCGGTTGAGGACATTTTTTGTAACAAACACACCTGAACGGGCCAAATCTTTAACCCTTGCCTGTGGGGCAGGTCAGCACAGATAACAAGGATGGTGATGTTAGCACCTGGGTGTTATCACAATTGCCCAGCTGAGTTATGCACTGGAATTCTTCAAAGAAAACCTCAAGTGGTGCTTGAAGCACACTGTTCCCTGGCTCTGTTGAGTGTCCCCTGCTACTGGGGCTGCTTCCACGCAGAAAAAGGCTTATCTGGGAAGATAATATAAAGTGTTTAGTAAGGTCTCTGTTTAGCAGAGAGAAATACCAAATGTCCTCTTTCATAATTTGAGGTTTTGCCAATGTTGTAATCACCTTTCTATTTCCTGTGCCCCTCCTAAAAATAAATATTCCTTTCCCCTTGCCACTTTAAAAAACTGAAAAGCTCACAAATCCAGCCTGACATGACCAAAGCAAACACCACCATCCCCATTTTAAATGAATGGGATAGGAGGCAGGGGGAGGTGAACTGCCTTGCCCAAGAGGGTGTTACACAGGAGAAGGCTTGAACAGAAACCCCAGGGAAGTCATACTCCTGTCCTCCAGCTGCATGCTGACCCTGAGACATGAGATCCAACTCTCCTGGAGCACAGGGTGCATGGAGAAAAAGGGACAGAAAACCCTCTGGGGGTGTGCTACTCATCTACCTCATTCAAGCACGGGCTCTCGGGTCCCCTTCCCTGACCCAAAATGTTCCATTGATAAGGTAAATGAGACCTCCCAATCTACATGGGACAGGAGCTACACAAAGCTGCACAAGTGCTGCTGCACGGTTTGGGAAGGAACCAACCCCAAGGAGCTTGGAAGGTTTGTTCTCTTATGTCCCCATTCTTAATGACTCCTTAAAACCTCCTTTCAAAATGATACCTTTTAAAACCTAACACACAAATCACACCTCGGAGGCTAATAAGTAAATATCAGGTCTCCCTCGTTCCCCTTTCACAGAGGTAATTTCTTCCCAAACCATCCCCCTGCTTTCCAAATCTGGACTAAAACGTGCAAAAGAGTCTGAGGTGCACGACAGGAGTTGGGGTGGGAGGAAAGAGACCTTTATCTGAACCCCAGCTAAAAGATATTTTGAAGCTGCCTTCAGGGAGAAATTGCTTTGCAAGGTGGAGCTAAAGCAAATCGCGGAGCCAGTCACAAGCTAGTGAAAATAAAAAAGTTTTCTTTACCTCCATGTCCTGCAAGAAGAGAGGTGTCCGCGGGGCAATCTTTCTTCCCCACCCCTTTCCCTGTTATCTGTGGGAAAAGTTCAGCCGAGCCAGAGCAGAGCCGTGCCGCCGTGGAGGGCTGGGAGATCCCAGCTGCTGCTCAGTCCGAGCTGACAGAGCCCGGAGAGTGGCCCTGCACTACGAACAAGGAAGAAGGGCGGGTGGGTGAGAGGAAGGGAGGGAGGGAGGGGAGAGGAGGGGGAGGCAAGGCAATCAGGGTTTAAATTTAGACACAAATCTAAACAGATACTGTCCTTCCCGGAGCGCTGGGCTCGTGAGACAACAAGCAACAAGCTCTGTCTCCGCGCCCAAACTTGGGGACACCGCATGTGCATTTCCTCTCCCTTTTTCTCTCTCCCCCGTCCTATTTTCTATCACCTTATCTTTATTCCCCTCCCACCCCTCCGTTTAGTCTCTATTTCTCTCCAATGCTGGCAGTTCCTGCCCTGCTATCTCTGCTTCGATCTCTCCGCTGTCCACACTTCCCTCTCCCAAGCTGCAGGGTCTCTTGCCTGTTTGTTTGTCAGGAGAGAATCCCTTTCCTTCTAACTGCAGCTTTCCTTTCTCTTCCTTCTTTTCGGTAATTTCACTCGGCAATGAACTGTCTTGAGAAAGGCAGAATAGGAGGAGAGCGAGGGTGATTACTGGGCTTGAGCAGAATTTAAGGCGTTGTCCTGGTGCATGGCTGGGACTCCCAGGAAGGACAAATATCTACTGGCTGATCCCGCAGGGAGAGGACAGGGCTTAATTGTGGGCACTAGCAGAGAGTCCCCATGCAAGGTTGTCACTGTCCAGCTGTAAAGCAGGACTAGCTCTTTCCACCTTGAATTTGTGTCTCACACCACCCGGTCGGAAGGTGTGGGTTGTTCTCCTCTCCCTTCGCAGGGATGGACAGAGTTGCACACTGAAGTGAGAAGCTTCCGTGGTGATAGAGAAATTCAGATGGGGAAAAACTGGGCTCCGGAATGTTTTTGCTTCAGTTTCCCTTTCCACGCTGATCACAGTGCTGTAAACCGGACATCTCTTTTAGCAACTGTTTGCATATGCTCCTTCTCAAAGAATTTCAGTCCCCACCTCTCGAGAGCAGGGTGGTGCAGAGGAATTTGGAAATGCTCCCTTTGTCTTCTGCTGGCTTCCTCGCTTTGAGTGCAGCTGCAAAGTGACACAATGTCATATCGTCATTTTGGCTCGATACCTTGGGGGCAGAAGAGAGTTAAAGCATGTTTTCTAGAAGGGATGCATACTTCTCCTTTGCAGTGTTTCACAAGTCCCTGCTGGCTGTGGCTGAAAATGCTCCAGCATGGATTTAAATGCGAGCATCATGATATCCCAGCTCCCTGTTACTGATAGTGGTTCTTCCAGTGTAGTTAACTGTTGCTGTCCTGCATGCTGCAGGACTCCTGTGGAATTTGCAGATTTAAATTGTGATCCAATTATCTCCCAGATTCAATATACAATAGTCACTCTGTCCTTAGCCAAAAGAATGATGGGCTGAGTTGCTGCAATCTGCAGATTGGGCAAGAAGACAAATTAATCTTCTGTTGTTGAAACACTGGATTAGATGGATTAGATGAAACCCCTCTGCTGTAAGCAACCAGAAGATGCTGCAACTGTAGATATAAGAAAATAAAATCTCAAAAAAATATGAAAATGGAACTACCACTTGTTTGGAAATCCTATTGATTTCTTCAAGTCCTGACAATGGTGCATTAGGACAGGGAATAGAAACTGAACTGAGAAACAGGGTTGAGGCAGGGAGGGCAGGATTCTTCTACTGCCCATGCTTTGCCTGCTGTGGGGACAGCAGGAGGATTTCAAGCTGAGGGATTTCACTGGACATGGGTTGCAAGTGTTGTTTTCTAGACATCTGCCATGTAACACACCATCAAATCACACCTCCCATAACTGTTTCCTGCTGCTCAGGGACTGTTTCAGTATTTTTTTTTCTGCTTTCAGGGGCTCTGCTGTGCAGAGGAAACCATTTGCTTAGGTGTACAGAAAAGGAAACTGCTAGGGAGAGGCAGTATCACTTCACCCATATTATTAAGGCAAAAGCTGTTGCAGCTGCCCCACCACAATTCTTCACTCCTTTTATTTCTGCCTCCAAGTATCTTGCCACAAAGCAAACCTTTTCTGCCTGCTGGATTCCGAAATGCCATTGCACTGGGCATGGCACACAGTACTCGGAGCATTTTTTATAATTTTGTCTGTACTTTTGACACTTTTCAATGCTAAATCTTCCTTCCTAAAGGAACAAGAGGCAAATGCACAGAAATATGGTGTCTTCCTCCAGACAGGAAGACATGAGGTGTGGATTTGTTCTCCTCTCTCTTGTTTCTGGACTGAAACAAACAACCCACATGCTTTAGCTGCAAGATCTCTGAAACAAACCTTTTTTAGGGAGGTTCTACAGAGAAACTGGGTGTTTCACATGATGTGCATTTGCAAGTATTTGGAAGTATCTTTGACTATGACTCTTTGCATCCTTCTGTATATCCCTGCTTACAAACCTGGGATGTAGCAGTGTCTATGAGACTCACTTGTTCTTACATCCAAAAAAAATTTCGACATCTGTTCAGCTCTGCAGGAAGAAAAAAAAGTCATCACTAGTGTCATTAAAACAGGCTCTGGGGGGAAATTTCATTTGACTGAGAAAATGCTGCAGTTGTGGCCCCCTGGATTTTGCAGCTTCCTGTCTGATTCTTTTCAAGGCATGTGAGGCCAACACAGCAAGTTTGCTTCAGAAGAAATGACTGGCACTCCTGCTACAGGGAGCACGTGGGGGAGAGGTGCAAGGAACTCCTTCTTCCTGTAATTTCTTCAAAACAGGTGGTGTAAGAGGTTCTGCCATGCTTGGAAACACTATGGGCAACATTTGCTGGCTTCTTGTATTATGAAGGATGGGGAATAGAGCCTCTGCAGGGTGCTCGGAGGGAGCAACAACAAGGAAACGCAGAGACATAGCAATGCTTTACTTAAAAACCAGTTAGTTAAAAGTGCATTGGAGGGCATCTGAAATTTTGTCTCTGGCATTTGTGTCCGTGCAGTTATCTCATTTATCTCATTTGGGTGTGTCTGCCTAGCTGCCAAATCTGGGAAGGTATGTTTGTCATCATGGTGGGAGAGCGAAGGGTGGAGGGAGCTGTGGGTTTCTGCAAGACAGATTGCAATTCTGTGCTTTGTTAAGACATTTGTTGAGGTTTTTAGTACAGCTCACCTGTCAGTGCCAGTATCTGAGGTCGTTCTGTCCACCTCTCTGCTTGGCCTTGGCTGTTGTTACCCACATCCTTTCCTGGAATTCACACCACTAACCAGCAGCTGTTACTATATTGGGCTTCTGACCTCCTGAAAATGGGGTTTCAACCCTTTCTGTTCCCACTCAAGCAGCTCAATTCTAAACTAAAAAAAAAAAAAAAGTGTGTGTGGGGGGGATAAGGTAACTACCAAAGAAACAACATTTGCATTTCAAAAATCAATCAACTCGAAAAGCCAACATCCTGTTTTGGGTTGCCTTTACACATCAGGTCTGACACTTGGCAGCCCGACAGGAAGCCAGCAAACGTGAGCAGCGTTTTTCTATGGGAAACTCGGTTTTTGAGCCCACCCTTTGCTAAGTGTGCCCCGAGCTGTCTGCCTGTGGCCCTCAGCACTAAACCAACGCCGTGGACGCTGAGCCTCGCCCTCTTCTTCAGGGACTTATCAGCAGGAAATGAACTCAGCTGGAACGCTTCGTACCATTGACATTTTTGTGCTCGGGTCCTGCAGCTGCAGCAGAGCACTTCTGAGAGCACAGACACACAAACCCACACGTGCCAACAGACACACGGACACACGTGTGCCAGGCTCTCTGCACCCCTTGGAACTGATGTCAGTGGGAAAGTCCCATTACCAAAGGGAGTTAAATGGAAGGATGTGGTTATAAAGTGGCTCTCAAAAAGCTGAATTGGAATGTGAGTTTGTGTGTTTTTCGTGCTGGCCACTTAAAAAAGTAGGTGGTAGAGACTAACTGAAAAACTGAATAAGTTGACGTGTTCCTGACTGTCAGCTGGTGCCTGAGTGCTAACATTGTGGTTCAGACTAACCAGGGTTCTTAATTAGAGCTTCCTAATTGCCAGGTTCTGGGCAAAAGCCTGTCCCTAAGCAGAGTAAAGTTTAAAAATGCTGTATGGCACAGGGAGCATGTCACCTCCTAATAATGAGATCACAGCGAGGCGGATCACCCTGGACCCACCAGGGGCTGGTGGGTGGTGTTCAAATAACTGGTGTCATCTCTTGCAGCACCTGAATGGTTTTGGAGAGGTCTTCTTTCTCCTGATCTGCTTAACTTCAGAGAACAAACTGAGGTGGCGTGTTAAGAGGCATAGCTGCATCCTATTGTACTCATGTAGTGGTGGAACAAATATTATCAGCATGAGCCACTGACAGCTTGCTTCCAGACTGAGCAGTTCCTCTATGGTTACTAGTTTTAGTACACCAGGCTTAATATAAACCAACAAAACCAGCCAGAACCTGGCTGCTGACACAATTCTTGGTATATGTGCTGGTTTTGATTACACTCTTCTCAGGCCAGTCCTACTGCCCATGTCTCAGTGTCCTAGAAAGCAGCATCACAAGCAGTGGCCCTCACCAGCAGCTTCCTCAGCATGCAGCCCAAGCTCTGACTGAACAGGATTTTCTGACTGAAAATGGAACAATATTTCTGTCCCTAACAGGTTCTGCACAGAGGAAGCTTGCCTTGCCACTGCCTGTGTGGTGGCTGTCAAAAAAGTAAAAGGACTTTTGGCTGAACACCAGGCTAGAGCTATAATAACTTTGCCTATCTTCTAAAAAATACAGCAAAGAAAGAGTCACAAGCTAAATTCCCAACCAAGGTAATTCAGGAAGTTTGAGGGGAAGAACAAATAAATGTCTTGTGCAGGAGCATGCAACACCTCTCTGCTGAGCAAAGGTCTGTGCTGTGTGCCACTTGTAGCAGCAGCAGGGCTGATACCTCCTCAGGAGAGAATCCAACCAACATTTTTAGAAACAATTTGCATGGTGGGTCTCATGTGGCAGCAAGCATTGGCACTTCAAAGAACAGAGCATTTCAGTTTTTGCCAGAGCTGACTCACAGGTCAGTCTCCTCTGTCACAGGCAGCGGCAAGTGACTTTAATCATCCCGGCAAGTGACTTTAATCACCCTGGCTGTCACTTGGATGCGGAGAGCCGCCCTGGCTCAGTAATCAAGCTCTGCACACAGCGAGACTGCACAGCCCCCGAGAGTTATCTGGACACAGAAAGGTTTCTGTTCACGGACAGACTGCATGACCTAGACAGGAAGCCTGGACCAGAGCACAGTTAGGCTGTGTCTGAGGAGAAACCATGCCCAGCCCATGCAGCAACCAGGCTGGCTGCAGAGAGAGCTGTCTCAGGGAAAACCAGCTCTGAAGAGGGCAGACGAAACATGAGACAAGCCAGGATGGAAACCTTGCCCACTTTCTGACTAAAATACATCTTCTCCAGGGATTCAGCCTGAAGCTCATCACATATAAAACACACTGGAATTAAGATAGTTCCATGAACTCGACTTGGAGGAAGTAAACTTGGCTCCATTTATGGTGAGATATTACTGTCTATTTACTGGGTTTTAAATGCAGTGAAGCACATGATTTGGAAAGGAGAACTAGTAGTGCCTACCAATACTTTCTTGACCCTGTTATGCAAGGATGCTGAGAGCCCCTAGACAATATTGCAGCACAACAGAGTCAATCCTTCTCCTTTCTCTCAGATCTAACTGAGGAAGTGAGAGAGCCTAGTGGCTGTACATCAGGGGTTTAGAGCATCCTTTTTTTCTTTTTTTTCCCCCTATGAAAATTTCAGTTTCTCCTGAGCATCTCCAGGAGAAGGCAGCAGCAGGAGGTTCCATGTGTCCTGGAGAGGAGGCAGGGATTTCTAACCATGCTCTGCAGGCAAGGGAAATACTGGAAGAAAAATGACTTTGTTCTACTTGTACAGGACAGCAAATAAATAGTAGGGAATGGATGGATGGATGGTGTATTTTCCTTGCTGAGTTCAGCCCAGCGGGATGATCCATCTGGCCTGCTATAAGCTGTGGGTGCTGTGGGGCACCTGGGGCAGATGATGATAACAGGAACAAGTTAATTTGGCTTTCTTGGTGCTACAATGCTATTTACATAGTGAGGACATACTTGGGTCCAGATGGAAATATAAAAATCCACCATCTTTTAGGATAAGTTGAATCAAGTCTCAGTGTTATCCCAGTCTAAAGCATCTCTTTATACAAACCTTTATAAGCTGAGCACAAAGTGATGGATAAAATAAGCTGTTTGTTTGGGTGAGTAATGTTGGAAGAGCCTTCAGTGAAAGGTGGAATGGTGTTCAACTGACAAAACCAAGGGCTCTGACATACACCCTGCAGTGTGCAAGAGGTAATGCCGGAGCTCTGCCTAGTGGCAAATCATTCTGTGGGCTTTGTGGCCCAAAACAGCTAGTCCCTGCTGCTCTGATTAAAGGATAAGCTTTTCACAAGGGAAGGCTGGGCCCCAAACACGCGTGGTGTCAGAGAACCACCTTTGAAGCTGATTTAGCAGTGGGCAGGGATAGTGGGGCCAAAGGATTGTAGAATGACAGAATCTTACAGTCGGGGAAGAACTGCAGGATCACCGAGTCCACCTGTTAACCCAGCAGCCCGTGCTCACCATTAAAGCATGTCCTCAAGCGCCATATCCACGCGGTTTTGGGACACTTCCAGGATGCGACAGACTTCCCCAGGCACACAAAGCAGGGGCGATGCCAGGGGCCGGCTGCTGCCGGGCACCGTGCCATGGCCTATCCCGCGTCACCCTGACCCCGCAGAACGGGCCGGCTTCGAGCCGGGGGGTGTCTGAGGGGGGCGGAACTGGCTCGGCACAGGCGGGAGCCGCCGGGGCATCTCCGCGACATCCGCGGGACATACCGGACATCTCTGCGACATCCGCGGGACACAGCAGGAACATCCCGGGACATCACCGAGAGCCGCGTCCCGCCAGCGCCCCCGGCAGGCCAGCGGGAGTGCTGCCACCAGCTTCCCTTCCCGCGCTGGTCCTTCAGGGAAACGGAATTGTCCGGGAATTCTGTGGGACGGGGCCAGCGCGGTGAGGTCCGAGCAGGCCAACAGTGGCACCCTGGCCTGGAGCAAGAGTAGCGTGGCCAGCAGGAGCAGGGCAGGGATTGTCCTTCTGTACCCGGCCACACCTCGAATGCCGTGTCCAGTTCTGGGCCTCACTTCGGAAAAGGCCCTGAGGGGCTGGAGCGAGTCAGGGGAAGGGTCTGGAGCACGAGTCTGGAGAGAAGGGGGCTCAGGGGGACCTTACTGCTCTACAAGCACCCGAAAGGACGGTGTGGCCAGGTGGGGTTTGGCCTCTGCTCCCAGGGAACGAGGGACAGGATGGGAGGACACGGCCTCAAACTGTGCTGGGGAGGTTCAGGCTGGACACCAGGAAGAATTTCTTCACAGAAAGGGTGATTAGATATTGGGATGGGCTGCTCCTTGGAGGCGTTGGAGTCACCGCCCCGGAGGTGTCCAGGAAAGGGCTGGCTGTGTCACTCGGTGCCATGCTCCGGGGCACTCGGCGGTGTTGGGTCCCAGCCTGGACTCGGCGATTTTGGGGTCTTTTCCATCCATTCGGTGACGCACCGCAGGGCTCCCATTGGCTGCCGGGCCGCCGGTGACTCCGCCCCCTCCCGGCCTCCGCGCTCGCGGATGTTTACCTCTTCTGCGCGCATTGACCCGCCTCCAGCGGCTCTCATTGGCTGAGAACAGCGGCCCTCGCAAGTCAATTGGCTGACAGCGGGGGTGGTGGCTCTTCACTCCCGAGGTTTTGGCTCATTGGCTCGAGGGGGCGGGCAGTGCTGCTCCCATTGGTGAGGCAGGGACAGGCCCTGCCCCTCCCGGCGGGCGGGTGGGCGGTACGGGCGGGCCCGGCAGTCGGATGTCCCGGTGTGCTGCCGTCGGTGGAGCGATGTCCGTGTCCTCAGCGATGGCGCGGCTGCTGCTCCTATGCGCCGCATCGGGGCTGCTGCTGGCGGCCCTGGCGGCCATCCCGCCGCCCGAGGAGGCGGCGCGCATGGCGCGCTACGTCCTGCACAGCTGCGACTGGGGCGCGCTGGCCACGCTGTCGGCGCAGGAGGGGCTGCGCGGCCGCCCCTTCGCCAACATCTTCTCCCTCAGCGACGGCCCGCCCGGGCCCTGCGGCGGCAGCGGCGTCCCCTACCTGTACCTGACCGACATGGAGATCTCCGTGCAGGACCTGGAGGTGAGCGGGGCCTGGGAGGGCGGTGACACCGCGGGTGCGAAGTGACCCCAGGGAAGACCCTCGGAGAAGCGCCCAGGGTACTCAGGCCGGCGCTCAGCAGCAAGTGGTGATTGCAAGGCAGTGTGACAGCGCTGGTTCACGGAGCCACGGAATTGCTGGGGCTGGAAGGGACCTCTGGAGATCCTTCAGTCCACCCCCCTGCCACGGCAGGGTCACCTCGGGCAGGTGACACAGGAACGTGTCCAGGTAGGGCTCTCCAGAGAGGGAGACTGCCACCTCCGTGGACAGCTGTTCCAGTGCCATGCCACCCTCAGCGTAAAATTCTTCCCTCATCTGTGTTTTTGTTTATGGCTCTTCCAGGGATGTCGCCCCGTTTGTCAGCCCTGGGGACAATTATTAGCCCTTGAGCAGTGCTGTCTGTGGTGACAGCCAGGAGGGCTCCTGAGACGTTCCTGCTGATCGTGGTCTTGAGAAAGAAAGGGCAGAACCAGGCAGAGGAAGTGTCTGCAGCTTCCAGAAGCACTGAGCAAAGAAATGAGGCACCACGGAATATTTAAGAATATTTGAGAGAAAATTTCATGCACAACAAAGTCAAAAGGACTGGAACTTGTCAGTGTGGGACCTAAGCAAAGAGAGTTCTTACAGAGCCAGCTGAAGGAATAGTTATTAAGTCTCTGGAGCTTACTGTAAAGGGAAGCACACATGGAAAGGCAGCTTTGGCATGCTGAGACTCTGAGTGTGTAATTGGCCTTGTCCCAGAACTTTTGTGGCCAAGAGTTTGCTATAAACTTAATGAAATAGCAGTTGTATGCCTCCTTTATTGGGTTTGTTTGTTTGTTTTCATAACTTACAATATTAGTCAACATAAAAGAATGGTAATTTTTTTGACTGTTTTATCATTTTTTGTTTGTTCCCTGTCAGGTTTTAGTTTGTTACCTTAAAATAGTTTAATTATATGTCTGAGTGCTGTAGAGAGTCTAATTCATTTTGCTGATACCTTTCTTTTTGTCCCAAATACAGCTGTTTGCTTTCAGAATAACATAAAACCCACGGTATAAACTAGTAATGAATATTTCCTTCAGAGGGCTCCTCAACAGGTCCTTATTTTGCTGCTTCAGGGCAGAAACTCTTGACGCGTGATAGTCACAGGCAAGGGAGAAGGTGCCGAGTAATCATGACTCAGCTTTTTGGGAGTTAAGCAACTTCCTATCTCTCAAGTGGCTCCTTCTGTTTCATGAGGTCACCGGTGCTCTCTGTAGTGTTCAAGTGACTGTGGAGGGTTTCTCTTGGACATGAGCCCTTCTAATAAAACTTCTCAAAGCAGGGGAACTTCCCTTACTGGGAGATAATGACCCTTAGCACATGGCATTCTGCAATCCTGTTCGGCACCAGTGCTTTTCAAGCCATGGTCACCAAGTTAGTTTTTAGAAAAACAATCAGATATGGGTTCTTTAATCCTTCAAGTTAGGTGTTTCACTTAAATACTCTGAATTTTTTTTTATACTTGACTTCTAAATTTCACTTTAAATGCCAAAAGAGCTGTTTGGGAGAGCCAGGAGGCTGTTACGAAGAGATGTTTGTTTTTGTTCTAAGTAATTTTGCCAACAGTTGTGAAGCTCACTTGGTTGCCTTCTCAGCAGCACTTTGCTCTTCCACCAGAATTTACCTGATGAGGTTCACTGTATGTTCTTGTCTTCTGTACTGTCCTTTGTGTATGTAAATTGTAATATATCATCATTTGCATGTGAAATAGGTGGGCTGAATCCAGAGTTTTAAGGAGTCTTGTTCTGTGATGTTTGCATTTTACTTTAACAAGCTTCAGCACACCTCTGAATTGGGCTTTATTTCAGATTCAGAGCTCACTCAAGGGGCCTTTCAGATGTAGTTAGGAAAAGGTGGTGACAGCTCTGCTCTTTTTGCCAGTATTATTGAGTTAAGTACCAAGAGCTGAAAATGTGGTGGGTATGACATTTTTTTCCCATAAGAAAAGTAAGCATAAACCTCTTATCATACTTCTTTCATTTCAGGTCAATTCAAATGCCTCCTTGACTGTGTCTTTGGCACAGACTCCTTACTGCAGGAAGCACAGATATGATCCCCAGAACCCCCTCTGTGCCCACATCATCTTCGTTGGGAGCATTGTAAAGGTGAGCAGCTGAAAGCTGACACTGGGCAGGATTGTGTGCATCAAATAGAGATTTATTTAGTGGAGGGAGAGGAGAAAGATGAGAAATTCTGTGCAGAAGCATATGCTGAGATGTTCTGTGCTGTGATACCCAAAGGCCAGCTCGTAGTTTGTGGGAGGGAAAAAAAGTTAACCCTTGATTAGTGCAGGAGTTCTGTTGACAAGTCTTTAGCAAGGAATTTGGGGAGACAATAATGCAGGAAATCTCCCTCATTCCTGTCAATGTGTTCTGAAACTAAAAAGTCTAAGGCCGTTATTTTGAAAAAACCTTTATACTTCATTCACATCTCTCTTGCTCAGTTAAATTCTTTGATTCAAGCAGTGTGACATGCTGTCTTCTGAAACTCTGTTGAAGTAAAAACTCTGTTGAAGTAAATACTAACCTGAGCTACACACTTGCAGATATTATACACAAAAAGTGGGCATTGTGTGATCTGGTGGCATTGCTGCCAGGGCAGTGTTCTTTAGTGCACCCAGTACTTTGGTGTCTTGTAGGAGGAATTGAGAACTGCATGTGTTATTCATTGAAGATCCTAATCCTGTTATTGGGGTAATGATTGAGATGAGAAGGATAAGAACTACTCATCACTACTCTCTCTTACTTGTCTCAATTCTTATTTGGTGTTTTCACAGCTCTGATATTTGCACATAGCACTCATCAGTCTTGTAGTTGCTTTCCTGAGTTTCTCATTAATAATGGAGTGGATTTGATTTAGGTGTTTTTTCTTGTATATATACCCAGAGCTCTAAATTGTTGATTTCACCCTTTAAATATCTGCACATTGTGCAGATGTTAAGTGCCATCACACTTTTTAGCTTCCCTTCTCTGTAGGTTCTGTTATACCATCCCATTTGTGTTTGTGTGTTTGCAGATGTCTGAGCACAGTTGTATCTGTTTCTGTCAGTTTGAAGGTGCAGAGGAGGTGAAATTACACCTAAAACATCACATTATAATAATTCACCTAGCATCCAAACTTCTCTGTTTTGTTTTTTGTTTAAAGATTTATTTTTATGTTGATTAAATACTCACTTGCTCATGCTAACTCTAAAAGCAGCATTTTGATTTAATGTTGAAATCCACTACTTTGTAAGTGTTGTCTGTCTCACACAGTTGCACACCACACTGAAGATGAGCAGATTCAGCCACAGTAATGAGCCCCCTGGGACAAGGCATGGCTGGACTAAAAAAACCACACTGCAGTCAGCAGTGGTTTTTTAGCTAAAACTCATCTTTACATGACTGTCTTACTGTACTATTTTCCTGGTTTTTGTTTAGGTGAATGATTCAGAAGCAGACGTAGCCAAAAAAGCATTATTCACTCGCCACCCTGAAATGGAAAGTTGGCCCAAGGATCACAATTGGTTCTTTGCCAAATTCAACATCACCAATATTTGGGTCCTGGACTACTTTGGGGGATTGAAAATTGTGACACCAGAAGAGTACTACAGTGTCAAGCCTTAGTAAGTACTGAAGCTTTTCATGGCTAACTCTCATTATATTTCACAACTGCAAACTTCTGTTGTTAACAGGGAGGAGTGACTGCTGTAGAATTGGCACAGTCACTGTCCTCTGTTTGAATTAATTGCAAGACAGATGCTGTTTTGGTCTAATAATTAATAGTAGTGAGACTCTTCAGCATTTCTGAAGCTTTATTAATGGGATTGCAGCAATATTGCTGATACTTCCCAAAGAAAATTGCTGTTGAATCTGTCCTTATGATTTTGAAGTATAGAGAAATTGTCTTCTATTGTCTACATAAAACCAAGTCTTCAAAACTTTAAATATAGATTAGCACAGTCAACATGAATTATGCATTCATTTCACTCTTATTCTTACTCCTTTTAGGTGGAAGAAGATCCTTGGTGATGCTGATATGGAAATGAATGACTTTGGCTGTTTCATTAAAGATTTATTTTTTCTATGTAGTTTAGAGCTGAATTAATAATATAATAAATCAAACACCTTGCATTGTTAATGAGCATGTATTACCCTTATGAAGCAGATTTAAATTCTCACTAACTTGAATCATGTCACGATGACAAACTTTTGTGCATAAGCAATAACTAAATTTTATTCATTGGATGTGAATTTGGAAAGTTGTCTGACAGTGTGCATTCAGAAATGTTGTGTTTACTGTAATCTAAAGGATTAGTCCAGTTCTAAAGTGCCTTAGTTAAGTAATGTTTCTGAGCACTTTCCAATATTATTTTATTTTTAATACCAATTTAGTTTAGAATTTTATGGTGAAGTTCTACAGGATGGCTCAGCTGGTGGAATGGAAGGCATTGTCTGTATTATAGTGGCAAATGATGTGCTGAGTTTCCAAATCCTGTTAAGAACTTTCTCTGCACGCTGATAAACTCACTTTTTTGAGCCATTTTTCTGTTTTATTGAATGTGCTGTAGAATACAGTTGTGTTCATGCCAGCTGTACTTATACCTCAGGATGAGTTCTTGGTAATTCCTCAGCTGTTTATGTGCCCTGACTCTGTAATAGAAGCAGATCAGTAGAACTTAAAATATCTGACTCAAGAGGAGTAGTGTCTTGTAAATTCAGTGAGAATGTTGTGAAGGATAAATGTTTTCTGATTGAGATTCTGAAATACTCAGCTTTGTTAATCTGATCAAATGGCAATTCATCGGCTTTTGTTCCCCTCAACAGCAGAACTGAGCAGATTTTGGGGTCTGGAAGCCTTAGACAGCAATTTTGGATTAGTAGCTCAGAAAAGAAAAAGAAGCAATACAGTTTGACACAAATGATTCATGATTTGTAGAGAATGAAAATTAATGAAAGGTGTTCTTAATTAATTCTGTGTTAAAGTAAGTTACACCCAACCACAAAAACCTTTTTAACATCCTCTCTGATTTGCCGTGTGCCGAGTTCACCAGCACTAAAAAGTATTTATGAACAAACAAGTTGATTTTACAGTGAGCAAATATTACCTAGTTGACCTAGAGTAATGAATTTAGACTCCTTAGAGGAGGCTGATATATAGAACAGTGGGATTTGTCATGTAAGATCCCTGTATCTTAATGTTGTTGTTATATCACTCCTTTTCTCAGATACTGGGATGATTTGGGAAAGTATTTTTTATGTAACTTATTAAGAGTTCTTTCTTCATAAGGGGAAGGAAGCTACTTGGTACTGTTCTACTATTCTGTTCTACTATTTTGAAACTAATTTAGGGTAAAAAAACCTTACAATATAGAAACCATTTCTGTTGAATAGGTAACACTGATATTTAATGTGAAATTGAAAAAAAAAACTTATATAAGGTATGACAGTTGTGAAAACTCAAATGAATCTTTGTCATGGACTCAATACTTTCTGTGAGGACACCTGAATGCATTATGTGTAACCCTGTAATTTCTGATGTGTGAGACTGATGGTGTTGGGCTTTTGTTAAAATTAAAATATTTTTTTGACAAGTGGTGTCAAGCTTTATTTATTGCATGTCCCAGAATTATTCTCTTCCTCCTGCTCTCTTTCATATTCTCTCTTTTCAGTGTTCTTGTTTTACTGTTTCTCTGATGCCTTTCATTCTTGCTAGAATTAATGGGGAAATGTCCTTACTTACACCTGCCTTCCCCTCCTTGGATTAAATCTATGTCTTTTTACTTCACATGCTTTCCTGCATCTAATGCTGTGAAATAAAAAATTGCAAAGGCAAATGCCATCATTCCACACATCCCCAACTTCTTTGTTCCACCAGCTGCTTCTGCACCGCCAAATTCCATGGCTGGTAAGGCAGGGTGAGAAACAGGAAAGGTCCTGACATTGCATAAACAATGAAACGTTGGTGTGTTATCAGGGTTGTTTTAAGCACAAATTCAAAACATAGCCCCAAGCAAACAGGCAAAAAAACCCCAACCACAAAACCCAAATCTCCATCCCAGCCAAAACCAGTACACCACTTTTAAAAGTATTGCTTTCACTTGAGGGTTTGGTGTAGAATAAGGCTGGCTTTTTTTGTGGTTTTCTTCTCCTTTTACTATCAATTCCCAAGTATTGTCTCTTTGGAAGTGGAAGGGCCTTTTTTGGTAACAGTAAGATCTTGAAACAGTTTTGTAATGCTACTGTGACAACTGTAGCTCATCCAAATCTCTTCACCTTTGAAATCTGGGAAGACCCCAACCAGATGTTTCTTTGGGAAGATGGTGAACAGCAGACTGGTTAAGCTACATGTACAGACCTGGATTTGAGGGTCAATTAGAGAAGAACTCTGGAGCTGTATGTGTGCATCTCACTGGATACTTTTTGGTGTGGTTTATATGTAGTTGTGGAATGTAAAGCAGTTCAGCTTATCAATCTTCTCCCTT
This sequence comes from Serinus canaria, assembly GCF_022539315.1. Classification (NCBI taxonomy): domain Eukaryota; kingdom Metazoa; phylum Chordata; class Aves; order Passeriformes; family Fringillidae; genus Serinus; species Serinus canaria. Next base: position 4,297,364 of record NC_066313.1, read on the forward strand.
AGTAATAGGTGTGTAAATGTTTATATCACCAATCCAAGAAAGTCATCAGCTGGTCCTGTTTTTCCTCACCTTTTTTCCCTGTGCTCACCTTCATTCTGTTCAGCTCATTCAGGAATTTGTTTGAGAGCATGCTTCCTTTTTTCCTGCCATCCAGGAGTATTACTGTGGCTGAGAACAGAAGAGGCTGAGTATAATCAATTGATACAGCTGTAAGAAATGAATCAGTGTTTTGATTTCTGTGTGTATCCTCTGCCAGGGCATTCTTGGAGTACCTGAGCATATCCTGAACAGCAATGAAGTCAGCCTCCCCAGCTGGGAGGCACCTGCACTCACGGGAATCTGACACAGGATAACTGCAGGCACCTCACTGAGCCGCAGGATGTTTGTTAGCTGGGAATCTAATAAGGGTAATCACAACCTGTCATGTTCTACTTCCTACTACATGTTCTTCCTTCTATTGATCTTGCTTATTGACTTGTTTGTGTTTCTACTTCTTGATTTTCAATTTGTTTCTTATGTTTTAAAGGACTTGTGCCCAGTAGGCTCTTGCAGCATGCACCACCATTACACAATAGCTCTTAAATTTATCAAGTATTCATTTAATCCTTTATTCAGTTCTCCCTGGAATTAATTTCTTATCTGTGGTCTTCACAATAAAATAGAGGTAGGTCAAGCAGATTATCAGACTACACAAAAAGTGTTACTCGTAACTTAATGGATTAATTTGCTCGCCAAAGGTTTTTCCTGAGCAAAAACATTGAATCAAGATAAAACCCAATAAAGTGATATATTGTTGTTGAACACAAGAGGGTGCCACAGACTTACATTCGGCTGGAGTGTTAAATTTTTAATACTTAAAAGTGGTTATTGAATTCATCATAACTCAAAGATGCTGGAAAAGCAAACGACGGGGGCATAATATGAACAAATTCTTTTTCTACAGTGCTTTACATTATGAATGCTTCCCTCCATAAACACAGCAGCCTGCTGGCTGCAAAAAAAAAAAAAAATGGAGCATTTATCATTTTTTTGTGTTTTGTAATCATTTTGTGCTACGGAGAGCTCAGAAGTAATATCCATGAAAATGATTTAAAGGTTTTTAAATTAAGTAACTCTAGTAAAGGAAATGGAGGCAGGTAAAGAATGCCTCGGAACATCGACTGGGAGCAGCCAGCTTCAGACTCAACAATTTTTATTTCTGTCAAATCCAGAGAGAGAGGGTTCATTAGTGTGACTATGCTTTGGCTTAGGCTTATTATGAGCTGAATTAAACCACTTGACTCTGATTTGTAATTTCCAGCAGCTAATTAATCTTGGGTTCTTCAAGTGCCCCCAGGCTGCTCTCTGGTGCTTTGGGCTGCCCTGATGATGTGCAGGTGTTTGGGTGATGAGGCAGAGCTGGGAAAAGCCTGAAGCTTCCCCTTTTTCCATGAGGGCTGTGTTAGAGCTCAGACTTTTGTTGCTTGCTCAGTCTTAATGTCTTGGCCTTAAGTCTGACTGACCCTGCTTGCTGTCACCCAACCTCTGCTCTTCTCCAGGTACTGTGGCACTGCTTCTTTTGGGGTTGAGATCACTGCCTTGCCCTCCTTGCCAGCTCCTCTGCTTGGGTGGAGCATCCTTGGCTCTCTCTAATAACTGTACTTTCTCTGCTGGGGAGCTCAGCCCTTGAGTTTCTCATGTAAGCCTCTTGCAGTTACTCTCACGGCTTTTTAACTTAAGAACTTCTGTGTCTAGAGGCTTCCTCAGAGTTTCAACTGGTGTGTAAAAAGATTAGGCTGTATTAATTCTGGGTGTAGGGGTTAATGTTCTGTACAGATTGATATTCTGTGGAAACAAGGCTTAGATAACATTTCCGGGTACTTGCCTTTGTCAGATTTGTTTTTACTTTGTTGGATTCAGATTTGAAATGGGGAGTCTGACCCCAAAGCTAGCAAGCTCCTATAAATGTTATGACAACTGTGAACTGGGGAGAGGAAACAAACCCCAGCTCATATATATTAAAGGTTAAAAAGTCATATTTTGAAAATTTGAGTTTGATTAGTTGTGCTGATTTTAGAGCTGGAGTGCCCTGGTTGAGTGTGACTGGGTATGCAGTTAGTACCAGAAGGGTGTAATTCTGTATTGTTCAGGAGATATTAGGCTGTAGTCAAAGAACCTGATAGCTGTGATGATGACTCTGAATTATTTTCTTCCTCTAGCTCTTACTATCCTACATTTAAAAGCCTCAAAAACTTCCCATCATTATTTGCTTCTGATTTTTGTAGCTGCTAGACTTAGTTTTGCATAGCATTTCTCCTGTTTAAACAAAAGAGATGCCACATTTCTGGTGGTGGCCCCAACAGCTGCTGTGGGTCTTGTGGAAAGAGGAGAGTCTCTCCCTTGACCTCAGAAGTATTGTCAGTGTATTCACACAGGTCTAGAACCATTTCATGTTATTTTTGCTACTGTCACTGACTAAGATTGTAAATTTACTTTGCATGATTACTTTTCCCTTCCCCTTATCTATAAGAAATGTAGATACCAGTTTGTAGGACTCATGTAAAATACTTGTAACTCATCTTGATACCCTTAGATGACAGGAATGCTTTATTTGAAGAATAAGATGACTTGGTTTTAATCTGTGAGTAATTAATTTTAAGGCTTTTTTAAATAAATCTGTGATTGCTACAAGCACAGAGTAACTTGACAAAACCAAACAGAGGGTGTGTGTGTGTGTACAAAGGGGGAGAGAGACAGTGTCAAGAAATGGTGTGTAATTGCATATCTAAGCACGTATATTTATGTGAAAACATTGAAGATAATTTGTGTTTCTATATTGTTTTGCCAGTGGAACCTGTTAAACATCTTCAAGTGTTAACAAGTAACTGTTTCTAGATTGAAAGATGCAATTGTTTAGAGATAAGACAGAGAAATAGTTGCACAAACCCTGCATTGTATAATTATAGGAACATTGCACACTAATTTCCTGTTGTCTTTTAGCCAAAAAACAGTGCCTAATCAAGCATGAATTAGATTTTTTATTTGTTTTAAAAGCTTAAATTAATTTCACTTAATTTAATTTTTTCCTCAGGTAAGCATTTGAAGCATGCAGGAGAGGTGTGTTAGGGGTAAAGAGAAGAAGAGAATAAAGGAGGAGTAGATACTTGCCACAGACCTTAAAATTTGGCTTCACAATATTTTTATAAAAGGCATAGCTTGATAAGTCATATTCTGTACAGCCATGCAAGAAAATACTGAAGATGTTCTATAATTAAAAAGAGTGTTTTGAGAATGTGTGTAGTGATAAAGTCACAGAATTTTTCTACATATGTTGCAATGTTATTGGGGAAATTCACCTGCAATTAACAGGGTTGTTGATGATGCCAGAGAGAGTAGCTTGAGTAACTGAAAAGAAAAGAAGCACTGTTCTTCCTCCTTAAAATATGACATAAGCAGTGGTCTCTAGAGTACATTAACAACAACAAAATCCAAAGCAGATCATAAAAGTGTCACTGGGGAGGGAAAAATTGGATGTTACAGATTCAGTAGTCTCAAAATTGAGCATTCAAAGAAGGTGCATTTTAACTTTCTCCTAACAACTCCTTTATAGGTTTCCACAAACCCTGTTGCATTGAAGATTTTAAGACCATAGCAGGAAAAAGGAAACTGCCAGTCACAAAAATCCCTGAAATAATGAATAGAGATATGTTTTTGCATTGCATCAGGGCTTGTTTATAATCTCCCATAGGGAATGTGTGCTCCTGGCCATATTTGTCTTTGTGCTCCTGCACAGGTGTCCCTTTTTATGTTTGGGGTTTTTGGGTTTTTTTTTGGTTTTTTTTTTTTTTTTTTTCTTGTTGCACATGTCAGGGCTTCTATTTGCTCAATGCAGCTGCAAGGAGTAGTGACAGTCAGGTGGGTTTTCCTTGGAAAAGCAGTATTTTCATACACAAAAGGGAGCAGTTGTAACAAGAGCAACTCCTGTCTCCCTGTTGGGAGCTGCAAAGCAAGACCTGTAGTTAGACACGGTCTTCTTTCTAGCTCTCCATTTGCTGGCAAAAGTGCAGGGCAGGGACTAATCCTCTTGGAATGCAGCCATTACCGCTAAATAAGTATTAATTGCTGCATTCCAAGGGGATTAGCACAGTTGAACTCAATTATAGCAAATCGAAGCTGTACTGTAAGGCACTACAGTGCATTGAGATGCAGTGAAGCAGCGTAGGACTGTCAGTCTCCAACATTTTATCAGTAAAAATTGTGGGCTTATACACTATAAACAGCAGACCATTTCTTTTCAGTGTCTTAGTCTGAGTGGCATGCCTGGTTGGAAGCTACAGCCTGCTCACCAGTGAAAATTGTTGCTTTTTTAAACACCCATTGTCTTTGTGTGAACATCTCAGAAACGTTTTTAATACTTGTTGAGTTAATTATGGCACTGCAAGCATCACTCCCTGCTGGACCAGGGGCAAGGCTCTGCAGTCAGTCTGGATTCTCTCACCTCTGAAGTCGGCCAGCTCCTCCATCAGGTGATGTAGGAATTAATTTTGCCTGCAAGTGTTAGCTGTATCAAATAGGCTTAGTAGAGCTCCTGATAACTGACCTGTTCTCAATCCCAGCAGTCTGCAGTGATGATTACAGGCATATCTCTGTGGTAGCAATACAGGAGCCAGAGGGCAGTGTGTAGTTATATATATTTTTTTAATCCTCAGCTTGACTGTGGTGTGGGTTTGTTTTTTTTTTTAGTTTTCATTTATTTCCTGTTAAAACTGCAAACCCTGCTGCTTTTTTTTTTTATAGTACACTCAAAGCATAACCAGTAAGCGTGAAAAGGGAATGCTTCTGGGAATGAATCAGCCCCTTGCATTAGAGCTGTTCCAGGATTTTTTGTGTCCAGAGAAAGGATGGCATATGGATGCACAGAACCAGTTGAATGTATGCCTTGACTACTTTAAGAAAGATCTTATCCTCACGGATAATGAGCTGCACCTTAACCAGCATTAAACACACTGAGTTGTACTTGGGGACCATTTCAGTTCCCTGACCCATTCTGTTTCAGGAACCACAGATCAAATATTGTAGTCTTCCCAGTGCAGGTAATTCTTAAAAATGTACTTCCCTCCACCCATATGTTTAGATGAAGAGTCAAGTTTAGCTGAGAGCTTTTCTTAACACAGCAGGAAGGGTTTTATATTTCCGCTGTGGCCTTGTCTGTATTGAGAAAAATTGCTGCTGGTTCAGCTGAATGAGGGTTGGCATTCATTTCTAGTCCAGGGTTAACAAAGTCCTCACAATCTGACTGAAGTGAGTAAACTGAAACATCAGTATGGTTTAAACTGTTGGTAGAAGCGCATTTGCAAGAGTGGACAATGCACAATGTGGGCAGGAGGTGCTGAAGTTTTTGCAGTGCTGTGTAGCTCCTGGAGATGCAAAGACTAGAAAGGCTGAAAAGAAGGTGACACTCTAAGCAAACCATTCCTCATGGTAGAATTGCAAGCCTTATGAACACTGAAAAACTTTTTCCTAGAGAGGAGACCACTTCCCCTTTATCTTTTCCTCTACTGCTTGTCTGCTAGTGATTTGCATCTCTCCCACACCATGCTTGTTGTGAGAATAATTCATAATACAAGCATGAGTGCTCTTCTGTATACTTTGATTATATTTGGATAATGATAAGCTTGTCTTAGTTCAAAAGCTGAGGGATGGGGAGGTGGGAATTTCTAGGGGCACTGTCATGCAAAGCCTTTTTCTGACTCTACCCACACTTCCAAGTGAAGTCCATATACTCAATTTCTCTGACCTTTTCCTATCTAGACATCAAAACACACTGGCCCAACTGCTGTTCTCCCAGTGTGCCTACTGTTGCTATTAATCTCTCTTTCTTACACAGCTCTTCATTTCTTTTCCTTACCTTTGGCCTCAGCTCTTTATTCAAAGTGATAATTTGCTGGCTTTCTGCCGGAGGGAGAAGCTATGATCAATAACAGGAGGAGACAGAGGTCAGTGGAATAGTGATGAGCAGTGCCATCTGCTTCTCTGGAAACACCGTTACCCAAAAATATCAATAACTAGGATGATATTTCAGCTTTTGGATAAGGCATCAGTGAGATTGAAGCAGCCAGCAGTGGGAGCAGGGGTCTTTTTTCTGCTCACTAATTCCTTGTTTCAGCCAATCTTCTGTCACACAGAGATGTGGACAGAAAGGGCTTTATCCAGCTTGCACCGGAATATAGAACATGTACCTGAGCACAGCCATTTCTGGGGCTAATGACACCTCGTTCAGGTTCAGTGCATGGCAGCTCTCCTGGGCTGTGCTCTGCTTTCTGCCTGGTGGTGCCAGAGCCCATCTCCAGCCTTTTGTAGGAGCTTTTGGGGTAGAAGAGCCACAAACAAACCCTCCCCAGGGCTGGGAGAGAGCAGAGACTCGGTATCACAGAAGGGTATGCTGTACTATTACACCTGGTGCTAGACTGCTACTAGTGTCTTGTACTTTTGGTATTGACTGGCACAATATATAATTATTCAATTGAAGGAAGAGACTGCTTTATCCATGTATTAGCCTTTATTACTCCAGACAGCAAGGTGATGAATTTCTTCCAAGAACTTCAATTTACTTTGCCTTCAAAAGCCTTACTTTTTTTGTGCACAATAACTCTCATCCCACCATACTTTAGGGAAATTTTTATCACCAGTTTCTGAACCTCCTGGGGATGCACGTTCCTCTTTCTTTTCTAAGAATTAGAGACAGGAGAAAAAAAAAATATACATTGAGACTCTTGTACTTCCTCTCAGAGCCTAAGCTCTGATCCTTAAATGCATTGTTAGTATTACTGCTGTAAACATTAAACATTCAATGATCTGTTGAGCCAGATGTATTTTGATGGGAGTGAGGCTGAGCTTTAAGCTATTAGGATTATCTAAGGTACATTTTTAAGCTTTTCTAATTCACAGTTGTCTAAAATGAACTTTCATTCATTAATGAAAAAGTGAATAATTTTATTTGCCTGCATTCTAAAAGAGCACAATAATCTGAGATATCTTACAAAGTGGGAGTTAGAAATGAGTTTTATATCATTGTGAGTTTAGACAACTACATTGTTTAAAAGCGACTGTAACTTAAGTAGAAATTTAAAACTTAAAATTTATGCCCTGTGCAGAAATAGAAATAGTTGCATTAGTTGCAATAGTCCACTGGGAATAGCTGCATAAATCCCTTTTTGAAGTCAGGTCAAATTCCATACCAGAAAGAGAAACCAGCAGCTGCTGAGTGGGGATGATCTAGGAACCATCAGACAAAGTGGAAAAAAACCCAACTCATAGAAAAAAACCATCTTGCAGAGAGGAAAAGGATGAATAACAAAGGAAACCCCAAACATCAGTACCAAGAAGGCAAACCCCAGCCCTCACTCGGAGGCTGTGAAAGCAGAGGAAGCCGGCAGGTGGACTCCGAAAGCCCTCATAGGAGGTGAGCCTCTTCCTGTGGCGGCCACACACCAGCACAGCCCGTGCAGGAGCCTCTTCTTCTTCTTCTTCTTCCTCTTCTCTCCCATCCCCAGGACTTTCTGGCCTGGCAAGATGAAGTGGAGGAGGATCGCCATCCTTGCCACCCTGCAGGCCCAGCTCCCAGCCACAGGTAAAGGAGGGCTTTGGGTTTGCCGGTGTTCCCGTAAAGCTCTTTTGAGGAAAGAGTGCGACGTTTCTGTGGTGGATTCACCACCATTTCAGTAGCAGGAGGTGTCTGTGTGAGCACCTCAGCCGTGTCTGCCCCCTGTGAAGGAGGAGAGGGATCTGCTGTGTTGAAATGGCCTGGGATAAAGCCTCTGGAAGGCTGGGATGAGGGGCCCTTCTGCTGGAGCGACGCCACAGCTGAACAGTGACTAAACAAAGCTCCCAGGCCTCACCTGGGCTGCTTTCCCTGCGATTCCAAAGGGAAGGTTTGAGGCAGTGATGGAAAAATTGTCACTCAAAGTAAGCTGCATGGAGAGGCTTCTCAAGGAGCTGGGCTGTGGGTTTGTGGGCCACAGCAGAGCCGGCAGGTGGGAAATGGGGCACAGGTGGTGACAACAGGGCAGGGCCCTTCCCCTCACATCCCTGCCTTCTGCTCCTCTCCGCCAAACACAGCACAAAATGAAGCCATTTCTTCCTTTGTGTCATTTATTTGTGTGGTGCACAGGCCGGCCCTGCCTGGGCCCTGAGCGGAGCAGCGTCGCTGTGCACAGATCTTCCAAAGTCACGTCAAGTTTGAGAAGGAGGAATTTGCTTTTTAGGAGCACAGTAGATGAAAAGGGCAACAAAATTTACAACTGGAAAAGGCTTCAGACGAGGTCTGAATGTGCCATAGGCCACATCTGATCATGCATTAGAGCCAAATCCTCGGGAAGATTTTCCCCCTCAATGTACACACTGGCTGTACTTAAACCCAGCATCCTCAAGAGCTTGGGTGACTGCCACAGACATTTTTATTGGAAAGTTTTCTGGGAATGAGAGGAGGATTGCAGCTGCTTTCTAATGCTGTGGAACCAGTCCTGGTGATTTTTGGGGTTTTTTTCTTTCAGGAGGGTTTTGAGGGGTTTTATGCTCCGTGGCAGGCCATGATTTGTGTTTGTACTCCTTTCAACCCCTGGGGCCTCTGTCTCTTTCTGATACCCAAAGATGATCCTGTATCTTAGTATACTTCTCATATTTTGTGCCTTGCTCCACAAAATCTTGTATCCACAGATGTGTATAAGGCTACAAAAGTATGGAAGTTACTTTAGGTCAAAATCCATCCGCAAAACCAATTTTTTACATTTCTTCCCTTTTAACCTGTCACACAGTATCTGTGGTTCAGGCTCCTATTTGTGCATTTTCAGCAGAAAACTTTTTGAAAACTATGTAATGCGGCTTGCAGAGGTCTCTGGTGCAAAGCTTTTGGGGTATTCACACTCACAAAGAGTACATGGTTCAAGTTTTGAACCGGATACTGTTGTCACTGATTCGGAAGAGGCTGCCTGCGGATTTCAGGGGAAGTATTTTTGATTGGATACCTATAATAGTTTGAAGCATAGCAGCATTTAGCCAAAGAGTGTAGATAAAATAGAAGAAATATAAATCAAAATTCGTGGAATTGTTGCCACATTATGGATACAGAATAGACAAAACCGAAAATGTAAGGTCTGTCATTAATTTAGTTCAACAATGAGACCAAACAGTTGGGTTCTTCAGCTCAGAGCTGTGAGCAGAAAGATTTTCTGCTGCCTGTAGTGTTTTCATGCTTTCTCAGAGTTCACTTCTCGAAGGACTTCTAGGGAAATTAACTTCTAATTTTTTTCATGAAACAAGCTCAGATTCGGTACAGATTCAGTCTGCATACCTCCTCACAGAGAGTTAATTCCACTTCACTATAAAATGTTCGTGCTATTCTTTAAAAGGGCAGCTGAAAGATGCCACCAAGATTAGCATTGAGGAACTTGCAAAGCTTTTTTGATCTTTGAGTTCTGAAGTAAATATATCAGGCATGAGGAAAAAAAATGTTTTAAGTAATTCTAGAGATGAGCCATGAATTCTGATGCAGACTTTGAATTTATTGACACCAAACCACAAATTTCAGAATGGCATTTAAGCAATTAGAGAGGGAAGGCATCTCACATTATAAATTACATATATATACACAGGTTTCATTTTCTTTATTTTCCCTCTTCAAAGGCACAGAAGTGTACATCTGGAAATGTAGCTGAGGTCCTCCTATAGCCCCTCTCTTAAAAAGTCCACAAAAAGTAATAATTTTAATTATGAGCAAATGATTTTGTTAGTCACATTTTTGTTGAGACAAGAATATTAGAAGACTTGTACCTGAATATCGCAACTAAAATGGCAAAAACCTTCATACAGCTGGCACAGCTTTAGTTCTGAAGTATGACAGGCTTTGATAGCAATAAAATAGTCCTGTGAGCAATACTGTAGAGTTGCCCCCCTATTTTTTTCAAGGCTGATGAGATGATGCTTTGATTTATACAAACACACGCCATATGCATGAATATAAATGTATGTGCAAGAATTTAAGAACAGTCCTCCCCTCTTCTACACTTCTTCACAGAGTCACTTTTCTCAGAATTGTCTGCTAAATGGAACTGGACAGTGCCTTGTTTTCAGCTAACTCAGTGGAAACTACAGCAATGTTGGTCTTTACCAGATGTTACTTGCACAGCTCATTTCCACCCTGTTTTTCTGCTCTGCATATCTCTATCTCCTGCCCATTGGGTTGCCATGATGCCATCAACCTTTTCTTAGTTCAGGGACAGGTAATAGGTCTTACCATTACTTCTTTTCTTTCTTCTCATCAGATGATTTAGCTGCTCTGCAAATGACAAGATTTGTAAACTAGGAGCTGTTTACAAGCTTGTCTGAGGGATCTAAACAAGTAAATTCAGATTTTTTTTTTTTTTTATACCATCCCCGTGTCCTTATGCGTTGTCTTAAGTTCTCCGAGCTGCCTTCTTGTTACACCTAGGGGGAAAAGAATTTAAAGGCTTAATTTTCATGTTTTATTTCTTTTATTTCTCCTGCCTGTTCACAATGATTCATTAATAATTCATGGAAAAAACCCTATGAACTGGCAGAATGGAACAAAATGTAGGCAATGTAGCCTTTCTTTGTAAAGAGACATTTGTTGAGCCCTTGCAGTGCTATGTTCAATTCTGTAATGCTTATTACAGAGCAAGTGCTTTCTAGCTTAACCCTTCCGAGCAGAATTCCTAATAAGTGAAGTAACAAATTAATGATCACATTCCTTTTGCTTTTTTTTTTTTTTTTTTTGTGCACTAGATAGGAAGGATATACAAAATACAGAAATCTATCTGCAAAGTATATTTATATTTTTCCTCTGTGTGTCCTTCCTAAGACCATGTGGATAAAAAGCAGAAGTGGAGTTAAAAAAGGAGGTTCATTAGCAGCTTAAAGAGACAAGAATTTGATGTCTAAGTGAATGTTCATGTGAGGAATGTTTTTGACAACCATTTTCTGTTGTTCACACAGACTTTGAATGGTGACTGGCATGAGAAATAAATTTTTAATTTTTTTTCTTTGCCTATTTCCATTAGGAAATATGGGTTATTTCAAACTCTTTCCAATTTCTAACTAAACCTCCTTTCAAAAAAAAAAAGGAAAAATACTTTTTTTTGCATAATTGCAGACAACCATCGACTCCTCCTCCCCTTTTCCAACTAATCCTCTCTATGTTGTACTTAGAATTGTAAGATGCACCAGCTATTCTGGCAAGAAACTACAGGATATTTTTAGGTGGTATGAATGGAAGATGCAGCTTTTAAAAAATACTTAAAATGTGTATTCTGCTAAAGGTATTTACTTTCTCCGTGTGCATGTTAAACTCGTAAGCGTATTGTTGGCTTTTCACTCTTCTGCTGACTTTGGTCAACAGATAAATTTAAGTTTCACTACTGATTTTTTTTTTTTGTGTTAAGAGAGCAATTTATGCTATTCTAGAGTCTGTGAGAAGATGAAATTTTGCAGATTTTTCTGATTTGTGATGTCTATTTTGAGACTGGGACTGAATATTGTTTTCTTAATTAACTTAAGCTCTTACTTAAGGAGATATATCTCAAAGGAGATAGTCCTTTAAGGAGTATACAGTATTTTTAGCTTTTAAAGTATGGCAGTCCAAAGCAGGGGTTTTTTTTCAGGAGAGCAATGAAAACATTTATCTCCATTCTATTCTTTGATTTATAACTTCAAATATAACAGATAAAATGTGCAGGCAAATGAAAATCTTGGTTTGCAATTCTTCGATCCATTCACCCAAACACACAAGCCTTGGAAAACAACACAATGCTTGTGTTCAGCCCCAAACTGTGGGTACATCCATCTTTGTGGAAGTTAGACTTTTTTCAGTCCTTTGCCAATATAACTATAAAAAATAGAAGTAGAAACCAACTAGTTCCTCAGCCTCAGAGGTCACAAGCACTGGTATGTGCAAGTTCTGCTTAAGTGATAGAAGCCACCTCAATTTTTGAGCTGTGTAGATTGGAAATATTTTAAGTCCTACAAGTTCCCTAGGAATAAATCATCAGCCTTTGGAAGCCCATTGTGTATTTTGTACTTAATCCTTTGTTATATATCTGTTGAGTCTTACAAGAACAGCAGCTCTGGAGTTTTCCATTGTTCTGTGCTTTTGGTATATGGCAGTATGTTAAATATGTGCTTGTGGAGCCAGATGAAATACTTGTACTATCTGGCCTATTTCTTTTGTGAGATGTATCTGTAGTGAAAACTTCACCTCTGTCCTGACTCTTTGTGAGTAGCAGACCATTCTTTTCAGTTTGTTGTATTTTTTAAGTGAAGGAGAAGCCATAATGATAACACAACTCTCTGAAAACTCGGATAATGCGGAGGTGAAATATACCGAATTAGAATCCAATGGAAGCTGATGGGGGAAAAAGATTGGAAAAATTTCAACAAGTGATAGAATAAACAGCAGCAGAACATACTGAATAAGTCTAGAGGGTGGCCAGTTGTCAATACTTGTGGGCTATTTTGTTTTGTTTGGTTTTCATAGGAAATCTCACAGTATATGATTTATCTACAATTCAAGCTGTTGTCTTAAGTGAAAATCTTAACTTTCACTGCAAATAAATTTTCTAGTTTCCTTTTAATGTTTTCTACCTTTTAAGTTAACCTTGAAATGCAAGCCTGCATGGCTACAGAAAAAATAAAAGAGAAAACTGGCTATAGAACTTGTCACTAATAATTTTTTTTTAGGCAATTGCTATTTTGGGGGGGTGATATCGTGCTGCAATGCTCATGGCTGCAAACACTAAAAAGAGTTTTCTCGTCAAAAAGAAAAGCACATGAGACATTTTGACCCAGAGAACACCTAGAGAAGCTTTTCTAAGACCCCTCCAAGTTTGTATAATAAAAATATATTAATAGATTTTAGTATTTACATCAGAGTAATGGTCTGAAATGCTTTTCTAATGGGATAAGGTGCAATAACGAGGAAATGAATGAGGGAATACTAATTTGGGTGGTGTTTTACTTCAAGTAAGTGTATGCTGGCCATTGAATAAATACCTATGTAACTAAAAACCCCTTTTCCTGGTTGTTCATCCAAATTTCATAATGAGTTTGTTCTAGACAAGAGCATGGGTGTTTTGCATTCATTTCACTTAAAGTGTTGCTGTCATCTGTGTGACAGCCAAACGTGAAATAAACAGAGCCAAATATTTATAAAAACGCTTCCCAGATATTTAACACATCAGTGTGTGTTGTAAATTCATTCCAATTCCCCATGGTATGCATCTCCTCCAAAGCAAACTGAGGCTTGGGGGAAACAGAACAGAAAAATCTCCAGGTGATGACCACTGGATGGGTGGGAGCAAATCAAGGCTCTTTGTGTGAGCATGTGGATTTTGGAGCAGGGCTCAAACTAATGAGGTACTTTGTATTCAAAACATTTATTTTGAATTACTTGATGTAAAAATCCAGCTCAAACTAAAACTGAACATCCAGTATTTCTGAGCAGATCAATGTGAAGGAAGAGTTTGGTATAATCTGACAATGTCACTTTTAAAATACTCTCAGCAAACTCAACTTCTTAATGGTGGATATTGTGCATTTCTAGGTATCAAATGTTCATTTTATCACTCAAATAACTGAAACTTTTAATTACTCCTTAAAATAAATATATAAATTGGATTCCCGAGATGGGATCTTGCAGCTCACAATTAATGCAGCAGAATTTTAAACCTTTGCAAAGAAAAATTGTAGCACATATCGTATTATATTGAGTTGTAAAATAAGATTGCTACAACATTTGGTCATTTCTTCAGTTGCATACCAGCAAGCTTCAGTCAGGGAATCCCACATCGTGTCTTTGGGAGCAAAAATTATTCCTCTTTTTATCCACTCTGGATTGTTGCCATTTATATAGTTTTCCATCCAGCCATGTGAAGCCAGCTCCAGGAAAGAAAGTGTTACTAGAATTGGGAGTCCTCTCCCTCTCTTTCTCTCTCTCATGGACCTTTTTCTCTCCATGATGCAGATTTGCACAATGTCATCACCTTGGGCTTTAATGTAAGTAAAGTAATTTCAGCAGCACTTTGTGCATGCGTGCAGGTGCATTTCTGGAGATGGCAAAAGTAGAATAAGTCTTACAAGTTGGATTAATAATCATCCTCTAAGGGGAGGAAGATGGGATACAGACTGAGAGGAGTACTATATTGTTGGTATCTTGTAAAAAACCTCTACCTAAAGACAGTTTCTAAGAGACAAGCAAATAATTCTTATGAATAACTATGAGAATAGTTGCTCTGTTCATAAAATACCATCCATGTAGCAAATTAGTATCTTTGGATAATTTTTGAAAGAATGCTGTTTAAATTCTATGTATTTCTTTCTAACAACTTGCTGCTAATGTTCAGGATTCCTTTGTTGTTTTATGTTATTTTATTGTTTGTTGCCTAGAGGTAAAACACCTGAGTTAGTGTCCAGAGGGGAACTCATTCTGAAAGTCTAAATTATTATAGACTAGAAACTCTTAAGGCAATTTGTAATAAAAATATTTTCAAGAAAAGTATATGGAGGCAGTGCTGTATGAAGTAATGTAAGTGCACATTTTTCTGTTTGTTTTTTCTTTTTGTTACAACTTTTAATTTTCATATTTTTTAGGAAATTTAAAAAATTCTTGCTATTAATATTGGTTTCGCACTTAATAGTCTGTTGGAATTTGGGAAGATACAAATGCAACCCAACCAAAGTAACCCGTGTGATAATTAACTGGAGGCTTATGCTAGGGAAGGATTTGACTTCATCCTTGTTTGTTACCTACATTTTTTTCCTGCTTATTTATCAGTCATGTCTTCATTACAAAGGGGCTCCTGGTCCTTTCAGTCTCTTTCAGGACATGTAAATTCCCTGCTTAAATTTTTCTGAGGGGTTTCTTTGATGAGTGATGTGGAAGAATGAAATATTTGCAGGTGGTAATCTCAAAGAGAATTAGTGAAAGCAAATGAGAAAATCTTTCAGAGAAGGGAACGGGAATCACTGTACCCCATCACTTGTTGCCTAATTTTTAACTTCTTGAAACTATTGATATTTTAAAGTCATGTGTTATGAGCATAACTATAGCCAGCAAGCCAGAGAAGATAAAAAAGTTTAACCCATTTGGATTTCAAGCAGAAAGTCAAACACCATTCCAGTTAGTTATAAAAATGAGATTCTAATATATGTCAGAAAGGTCTAAAATATACCCTCTTCAAATACACATCTAAAAAAGAAAAAAAAATCTCTAAAATCTCTTGGATAAAATTAGTTTTCATAATGCTTTCAGTAGAATCCATTCTCATTTTTATTGGAGTAGGGAGGTGGTAGAAGATTAACCTACCCACACCCCATGTTCTAGACGAGCAGAGTGGTGCAGGGAGTGCTGATTCCCATGGCACAGAGCTGCATCCTGCTCCATCTGGGTCAGGCACAGATGGGTGGCTGTTCACTGCCAATGAGCCATAAAACGTCCTCATCTGAAAGCCCAAACCACCCCCAATTTTGGCAGATGGACCCTGTTTTCTGCATCAGGCCCAGTACAGTTTGCTGACAATCCATATTTCTTTTTCTCCAGAAAAGTATTCCTAATTTTATTGGAAATAGCACAACATTGTCCATTGTTTGTTTTTTGTGGTTTTTTTTTTTTTTTAATACAGCGAGTTTGCAAGAGAGAGTAATTTTTTTGAGTCTGTCTTGATGTGATCTGAATTTCTGATGAAGAACATTTGTAACTTCAGAATTATGGTCTGCTCCCAAAAGTTTGGAAAGAACTACAGATCTTCAAGGGTTTTACTTTTCTTTTTCCAAAGTGGTTTACCTAAAACATAGTGAAATATTCAATGTCGTGCCAACTGGAGTAATTAATTGAGTTTTTAAAAAATTTCTGCAATGTGATCCATTCTGATCACATCTCCAAGTGTTTCTCCTTTACTCGAACGTTTAAAAACCCAAAAATTCTCTCACAAAATTCTTTCTAGAAGAAGCAGTTTTAATTTATCTTGGTTTGAATTCTCTCCTAAATTTCAGATGTCTCTAGTATTAATGCGAACTAAGCAGAAGTATTATTTTCCCTCTCCTATTCACGCAACTAAATTAATTTCTTTTTTCCTAATAACTCAGATGTTATTTCACTACTTGACTCAAAACCCAGCTGCACTACAGTGCATTTGTTTCTGCTGTTAGCTCTGTCTCTCCTGATGGAAAAGGAGAACTGCTTATTTTCAGGTTTGAGACAACTTTTTTTCTTCTTATAACTCTCTTAAAGAAGTTACAGATATGAACCTTCAGCCCTATCTTGTGGTAACATCTTTTCCAAAGTGTTTTTCTCTGATTTTATCTACCTCAGCTGCAAAGAAGTAGCTAACAAGTTTGCCCCGTTTCTCTCCTGCTCTTCTTTTTACATCCTGAGCCAAATGTTTATTTGTTAGACATAAGGGTTGTAGTAGAACAAATATCAGGTTTAAAACAGAGCTTAAAGGGAAGAAATTTCTGCAAAACTTCAAAATACCTTAACACCTCCCCCCTTATTTTCTATTAGGTTAATCAGAACCCTTCCAAAGTATTTTTGTCAGACACCAAAAAGTCAGTGAGAAATTTGTGTTCTGCATTGGGAAGAGGGAAATGCAGATTCAGGTCTTTATTCTGAAGGATTTGGAGCAGGAGCTTGAATGGGGCTCCCACATGCTAAGCCATTTGAGAGACTCTTGCTGCTTTTGTTTAGAAATTCTAACGGAGTCCAGAAAAATTCCTTAGTTAATGGGTCATCAGAATTTGCTCCTGATGAACTTGACAAACCCACTAAAAAAATCTCAACCTCAGCTGTAGTATTTTACAGAATCAGTTTAATCCTTTGCAGTTGATTAACGGGGTATGTGTCTCTAAGACTTTTCCCATCCACACTGGCAAAAATTGTGCTCTCTTTAGTGGCATCTGTATTCCAGCACAACCAGGATCACTGAGCAGATTCCTATGTGAGAGACTCTGCAAAATGGTGCACGGGGGTGGGGCTGTTTGTCCTGCCTGGTAATATAAAAATAGCATTATTATGAGGACTGATAGTATATGCTTATATATGGATGGTTCTGCCACTGCTGAAACCACATGAAATGACACAGGAAGATTTAGAAGGTGGCTAGCAAATCTTAAAGATATGCAGGGGTCTCAGGGATTCATCAACATGAAATTTGGTCAGCAGAGGCAGTCTGAGAAAGCCCAGCACATGTGCTGACCTTTCCTGAACAGAAGGATTATCTGGAGGGCTTCAGGTATTTAAAAAGATCTGGCAAGCAATATCACCTCTAGATGTGCTGTGACTGTAATGTGGGGATGGTAATTAATATCTGTCAAACTTTCCCCTTCTAATTAGTTCATGTCAGTGTTTTAGTAAGTGCCACTTATTTAAGCATAGCTAATTTAAAACTAATTTGGCTATCTTGCTTAGGCAGCTGCCCAATGGTGTTAGCAGGAGTTTTACTTCAGACAAACTGCTTGGGCATTTACCCAGCTGCTCAGCCAGACTTTTGCAGCTCACACAAATATCTGTGCTGAAGGAAAGGTGCTGTTATCAGATAGCTGGAAACCAATTTAGTGATGTTTTTGTGAGCTGCTGCCACCTCCATAAAGACTGCAGTATATGCCAACCACTTGGAAAGGAGAAAGTTTCTCATTCTGTGCCTTTGGCTTCAGTGGGGTCTTCACCTCTTTTAGAGCTTTAGGGTCACACTACAATAAAAACAGGATAGTGTTCAGCCTCATCCATAGTTAGAATGTATCTTATGCACAAGGAAATTAGTGCCTATAAGTAATTATATTATCTAGCATTTATTGTTAATTTGCATGTATAAATGATCATGCAAAGCAGTTTAATGAGATCTGCAGCTAAAAACGGTTTAATTCCTAAAGCACTTTTGTTTTGAGCTTTTCATCTTTAATTCCTCATTATCTTGTTTTGTTGTAGTTCTGATTATTTTGAAAGTATCTTCTACTGCTTTTAAATCCATCTGATTAGGAAGATATCTATTAAGATACTAAGAAAAATCAATATGAATGAAATGTAACATTTTTAAATCAGGCAGTTTGAACTTTGGAATCTTTTTTGAAGGATTTGTAAGTAATTCTGGCAATTCCAATCATCCCCAATGGTCTTTCTCCCCTTAATGAGACAGTGCTAGTTTTTAGATAAAGCAAGAAAATAGAAAAATGGGGTTGCAGGTTTTGTACTTCCACTTGTGGTTGATGATTTATTCTGCAACCTTTAGAAATCCACTGGAATGTGTGTAGGCTTTCTAATAAACTGGAACTGGAAGAAAAAATTCCAGCTTAATTCCAGCTAAAATGGGCCACACTTTGGCCTTTTTTGTTAACCTTGCATTACTTATCTGATTGTCAATACAGAAAGAACGCTTAGAAAGTGTTAATGCACGTGGTCCTGAAGATTATATGGTACTTTAGAATTTGGTTAATCAACACAGAGGTTTATTTGCCTATTTCATGATGGTGTTTTGAAAGCTGAGATCTATCAAGCATCTTTTGAATCCTCCAGAGCAATGTGCTATATATATAGGAAATTAAATGAGAAAATTATATATAGGAAATTTAAGTAGTGCCTGCATCTAATTTGCTGCTACATTCACACACACAGTGCCATGTCCTGCTTACAGGACAGCCCTCAGTTGCCTTGGGAAAACAGCCAATTTTTCCTTCCCACTCTTTAAAAAGCCTTTGTAATTAAAAACTCAATTGAACTGATGAGAGGAAAAAGTAAAATAAAGATTAAGAAAGTAAAGATTACTTATGGGTGTGTTGTTAGTCTTCCTCAAGTGGGGTCAGAGAGGAAAAAATAATGTCTATGTGTTATTTCACAGATACAAAGAATCTGGAGCTCTTTAGGAAATGTGCTTGAGAGCTGAAGAACATTTATTGCTCTCCACACAACACATGCATCTGTCACAGCTCTTAATGTGATGGTGTTTAGCCTGGTTGGCAACCAAGTGTTGTTGTTTAGAGACAGCCTTTCTGGTATCACAAAAATCCAAACCCAATCATTCTAGCTACCTACTGCTTACTCCTGCAGGAGCATCTACGCTAAGTCGTGATGATTGTAATGTCTAAATATCTCACTTTGGCTAATTAAAATGTGATATTTTGAATGGGAGTAGATCTTGCTGTTGCAGTGGATGTTGAAGCTCAGCTCTCAGCCGTCTGCCTGCCTCCCCCTGCATGCTGCTTTCCCCCCAGGTAGCCCCTGGCTGCCAAGGCTTTGCCCTATGCATTAACTATTAACCAGGAATCAAGGCAAGGCTCTCCTTTGGGGATTGGCCGCAGTTTATTTGCTCAGAGTGTGAAGAGCTCTGTTGCCTCAGGCACCAAACAGAGCACCTTGGTCTTGAACTCGCTGGTCTGGGGCTGCTGAGGAGTGAAGTCGCCTGAGGGGAGCTGTATTTCAGCAGAACTCTTGTTCTGCCTGCTTTGGCTTATCCAGGGTAATACCTGTAACGGGGTTGGGAAAGTGCTCCACACCTGGCATTTCCCTATTTTCTGTGTCATGTGTGTGAACCAGACAGGCACGAGTTTGACTGAAAGCTACTTCAGGGTATTTTTTTTCCCAAGCCTTTCAGTCTTGGTGTCTTGAGCTGAGAAGGAAAAGTGTGAAATATTTGGTGATAGAGCCCTTAAGCCAAGTGGCACTTTGAATGGATTGACATATAATTAGTCAAAACATTGCCTCTTCAACATCTGTATGTAGCATGTAAAAGAACACCCACTTGAGTATTCATGCAGGGAATGATTGCTGCCTACAATACACTGGGGGAGAGAAGATGAAATGGAAATGAGAATATATGTTATTAAAAAAAAAAGCTATAAACTGATTGCTGAATTACTTCAGGAAGAAGGATTCACACTATCCAAATTGCTTTGGCATAGGGCAAAGGGGGTAAGAACTCAAATCCTTTCTTGGGCACCGTTGGCTGAGTTTATGGAATGGACTTTTTCAGATTGGCTGTAGGAGCCAAAGTTTGCCAGGGAGACTTTCCTCAGTCCTAATTTGTTTTAATTTACGCATTTGAGAGGTTCATAAGAAGGGCAATGTTTGATCAATCCCATTAAAGACATATTTATGTTAATTTAATGGTTAAATTCACATATGCTCTTTGGTGTATCAGCATGAAAATGTGTTCCATGTCTATTATCAAAACCATTTTTAAATGTAGATTTCACAAGGATCAAAGATGATCTTTAGCATTTGTTTACTGCAGCCTGCAGATGTATTAAAATTACAAAATCTATTGATGACCTTTCATCTTTTATCAGATAAACAGCAGTTTTCTGTAAGTGAAGTTCTACTATTAGATACATGCAGCCCAAGGTGGAGGGAATAATGTTTTCTCAGCAGGTGCCAGGAATAATGGAATATTTCTTTTTTTTAAGCTTTGCATTACTGTTTCAAAGGCAATGAGGGCTATTGCTGCTGGAATCACCTCTGGTTTTTTCCTAATTGTTTCCTTTTTACTACCTGGATTTTGTGTTCTGTAGTCAAATGGTGTGGGTACGTCTTCCTAGTTATTTACCTCCCCAACATCTGAGATTTATTATCATTTCTGTAATAGTAAATGGTTGGAAAAATGCAAACAGAACTTGAGAACTCTAGAAATGTGAATTCATTAATATCTTTTTAACTTTCATTCTCTTTGTCTTTCTCTGACCATACTACATGTATGTCCCTGGATGTTCTCCTACACACAAATTTCCTGTATAAGAAAAAAAGGCTCTGTGTGTGTGCCTGTCATCTTTTAGAATTACATTATTGGAACTTTAGGGCTGGAAAATTTCCTGTCTTTAAAATGCTGAATTTGTTGAATGACAGGAGTAACACCTTTGATATTATTTGAGAGATGTATAACCTCCCTGCTGCAAGAAAGATTTGGTTAAAACTCCTGCTGCTTCAAGAGAATTTAAAACTGTGAGCGGAAAAAGGAATAATACAGATCCTTCTGATGGAATTGTGAGACACAAGTTGGTTTTTTTCCCCTCTGTATAATCCTTTTATGTAGAGGGTCTCTAAACTGTCAGCAGTGCAGGAAGAGCAAAGGTTGTTGCAACTAAGTTTAAAGAAAGGACTTTTCAGCAGCCTTCTTGCTTGGGTTCATCAAACAATGATGGACATGAATATGTTTAATTCCTAAATTTTTGTTGCTGATGACCTTCTTAGCTGGCTTACAGGTATGAACATAATGCAGTTCTGTGACATGCAGGTTCTAAAATTTACATCAAGCCCCAGTTTTCTGAACAGCGGGTCTGAAGCTTCTGGTGTGGCAGTAACTGCCTGTGCAGTTACCATTAAATACAGACAGCTTGCCTGTTGAACTCGAAATTTAAGAAATAACATAATGTTTTATTTAGATTCTTCTTCAGTCAAATGTCTGAGCTTATGACAGGAGATACCTAGAGAGCTGATCATAGCCATGGCAGTTCTGTCAGCTCCAGAAAAGTATTGATGGCTTGTTCTCTTAGGGGAGAAATAAGTCAAGAGAGCAAACCGCTAAACCAGCACCATACATCTAGGTGGCTGTGTGTATGAGAGTGAGACATACTGGAGTGTAAGGAGCAAACAAGTCAAGGTGTCTGTGCCCTCTCATAAGGGAAGAGTAGGGGTGATGCTCTGCTATAAGGAAATACACCTTTGCTATGACTTTTCTGGTGAGAGAGGCCTGCTCATGTTGTTTATCCCAAGATGTAGGTCATTGTCATGGTCGTGTTCCTTCTTCTCTAAGAGAGCCACTGCTGATGGGTGGGGTGTATGGACTCATGGAAGGACAGTGGTCTCAGTCTCACGTCACCTCCATGCCCAGCATTGTGCATCAAAAAGTAGCTGTGTGAGTGCTGAAGGTAGTCTAGGTTGGCTACACAAGATCTTTGGCCCTTATCAGTGCCTCAGCAGGTATCGGTGTTGCAGTATGAATGGAACATCTTTTAAAAGAAGCATCACCACAAGTGGACTCTTGTGAAAGCAGACAGAGAGAAGCCATGGTGCAAATTAGTCAATCTATGCTAAAATTAGCTGCTTGGTAATTGACATTACAGTGAGTCTAACAGGTTTTGGTCTTGCAAGACAGACAGGACTGTGATTTGTGTCTTTACCTCATCCCTGAATTATGTGATAGCCTTTGGTTTTGGCTGGGCTGTAACGTGATTTGGGAATGTGGCTTGACACCATCCACGCTGCAGAATAAATGATGGTCCCAGCATGTCTGAGCAATTATCTGATGAGTACCTTATCCTCCTGCACTGAAGACTATTTTTAATCTTTTAATGAATCAGCACTTATTACTCATCTCATTGCTTTCATTAATCTAAGGATTCCTTAGGAATTGGAAATACTTCATAACCCATAATAGGTCCTCACCTTCCTCTCCTGAAGTAGTATGGTCTTGTAATTTCTATTCTAATGGGGTAAATCAAAGTGCAGAATGGTTAATTGTTTTTCAGAAAGTCTCTGTCAAAGTCAGCAATGAAACTCCCAATTGCTTTGTCCATTAAATAACCATATTGAATCTTTCCATGCTTGAATTCATGATGAACTAATAGAATGGAAAACCAGACTAGAGCAGGAAAGAAACTTTTTATGTAAATGTATATCTCAGGAGCTTCACCCATGTGCTTTCAGTTAAAACAAGGGGAAGTTGTTTCATGTTGCTGGTTTTGCACAAAAACTGCTATATAAGTAGAAATGCATCTTAAGAAAAGTAACTTCGCACAAGCTGTTGCAGAAAGAATGAAAAGGAATGAAAGATAAATGCAATGCTGAAGCATGTAGTAGGTGAATTGTAAGATACTCTGCATACCTCTACAACCACCAAATTGAAAGAAATTTTAAAATCATAATCAAAGCCAACCTGATTTATAGCACTTAGATATATCTAAGTGTCATGTCCAGCATGGGAAAGCCCAGACATAGCAGTATACCACAGAATATTATTAAAATCCATTTGGTGACTCATAACAGGATGCTGGGAGTGCTGATATTTTACTAAACAGTAGAATCCAAAAGGACATGTGCAAAGAAGATAAGGAGTAAATGAGATACTTCAGTGAGGATTTAGGTTAAGATACAAAGGGCATTGGAAAAGCCTTTACTGATATTAGAAACAAGGTTTGAGTGTGGTGGTTAAAGTGGTGCTCTCTCTGATACTATCCTTGTTACTGGCAATGCTAAAGATGTGCTAAAAGCCACAAGGCAGCAGGATTTAGCTTAAGCAACCATCTGTTGGATGGAAACTGAAGCTGGCTTTACCTTGAAGGAGCTGGACGTCAACAGCTGACATTTGAAGGGGATCAAGGTGAAAACAACCTCCAAAAAAACCGCCATGGATGTGTTGTTCTGCAGTGAACTGACAGAAGGGTGTTATGGCCAGGAGGGAAATCTTGCTATGGGTCTGTTTTTCTCTTGAAAAGGCAATACTGCAACTGCTGCATTAAATTAGAGGCTTCAGTGGAGAAAGTGCATCCATCAACCTTCTTTATTTCTAGCAACATGTAAATAGAGAAGTACTTTGTTGTTTCCAAGCAAAATACGCATGGAAAGTAGGAATAAAATCTTGAGTTCCCAGAGGATTGCTGTGAGACTGGATTGTGTGTCTGCATCAACCCAGATGTCTGTCCTAGGATTACTGCTGGGTAGCCAACCCTCAGGTGGGCTGCTACTGATCTTAGCAGAGCAGCAGGATGATGAACATTTGACTGCCTCAAAATGCTGGCATCTGTAACTGGAAAGGTTTCTAAATTTAAAACAGCAGGGGTTTTCCAAGGTGTTGAAAAGGAATGGGGAGAGTAGGTGGCAGAAGAGCCATCATAAATTTTCTTCAGATACAGAGGCTGAAAATGTTTTGAATTCTTTCCCTTCGGGCTTGCCTTAAGTTGAGGACCAGAATCAGAAGGGCTTTCAGGAAAGCCATGTGTGGGTGTAGAAAACGAAAGCATGGTAAGGCCACAGTCTTCAAATTAATACAGAGAATAAGTTCAATAATGTCACAGGGTCTGAAGTTGTGATATTCATTTTCCTCTTGTACAGGAAAACCACGGTGCCTCTCACAGTGCTGGTTGTCACTTGATGCTGGCACATGCCTTTCCCATTTGTGGTCCTTTTGGGTCCAGGACTGTCACTGATCTGCCACATAAACATCAAATGGCCATTGCCTGTTTCTGGGCCATATCCCTTTGTTACTTGTTCACTTGGGTTCTGATTGTGTTGCACCTCGTAGTGTGTTAATTAATGCACTAATTGAAGCTGGGGTTAACCGGAAACACAAGTCTTTGCAGGGCTGAGGCACATGCAGTCTTTTGAGGACAGCTGCTCTATTTAAGCAGGTGCATGTGTTACACCATAAACAGTATCATCTAAAACTGCAGTGATTGATGGCTGGGCCTCAAGACTATTTAAAGATTTACAATGGCAATCAACTCTTGCTGTTATCGTTTTATGGGCACTGAACATTCATCAATGAGAAATACAAGCCTTACAGCAAAGCAGGTTGCTGTCGGGAGTTTCACGTGGAGGTCAATGGGATAGCTGAGTACCTCTGTCAGAAGCCTCTGGGTAATTTAAACTAAGAGCTTTGTGGGTTTGGTTTGGGTTTTTTGTTCAAAATTTTCCATCAGTCTCCAGAGACGGTGCTGTTTTCTCACAAGAGCATCTTAAAGGCTGCATCTCTTCCACTGCTGACTTGTTTAGGGTCATAGCATTTCTTCAATGCTGAGACCATGACTCCTTTTGTTTTCAATGTTTTTGCGCACTCCTTCTGAAATGCGCAAGTGCCGGGCTACTTTCCCCTCAACTCAGCAGAAAACTCAGCTAGCACTGCTGATCTCTGTGACAGAGCAACGGGTGACAAACTGCCTTGTCATTTCAATCAAAGCCACCCACACTTGTCATTAGGTTTATCCAGGGTTAAACTGCTCATTACGTGCCAGCCCGGCTGCCAAGGGTGGCTGTTTTTCTTAATCTCGTGTCATAACTGTTGTAGGTCATAGGCGGGGATGGAGGCACCTGCTGGCTCAAGTGACAGCTTTATTCTGGGAGCTGCAGACTCAGCTGAAAGAGAAAACAAATGGGGACACAAATTAGTAGGCCTGCAGTTCACAGGGATAATGTGTTTTGTCAAATTAAGAGTTTGTTTAAATGAAATTTTACAGCAGCTCTCATCTCCTTCTACTTCCTGTACACCCTAATTTTGGACTTTTTTGGAAATTTTGGTTTTCTTTTGCATATCCTTCTCTCACATGAAACTGCTTTTTAGTATTGCTGGGGTTTTGTTTTCTTTTCTATTTTTGTTTGTTTGTTTTTGTTAAGACTCCTTGATGTTTTAATTGAAATATATTCAACAAAATTTGTTACGAATTTGTATTCCAGACTTTTGGTTAAAAAAGGCAGATATATAAGAAGAGGTGATATGTAGTGTCAGCTAGTGTAACCTATTTCACTCTGGAATAGTATAACTCCAAATATGTTTTGTTTTTGTTTTCAGAAATATGTTATGTCTCTGGATGATAAACTTCTTTTTCTTCATCTTGGCCGTGTAGTGTTAGGGCAATACTGTTCAGTGCCTTATCTCTCAGAAGTGGGAATCTTGCTTCAAGTCTGACACTGGCAGACTTTGCCTACCACTTACTACAGCTAAGTGGAAATAAAGAGTATTTTTAAATTTTTCATTATGTACTGTGCTATTATTTGTAAAAAGCCAACCTGGACTCCTGGGAGACAGCTACTCCCTGAATAGCTAAGGGAAAACAGAATAATTAGATTTAGATTTATTTTTTTCCCAGCCAGGAAATTTTTTTGGATTTATTTTTGTCCCAGGAAAGAAAATGCCTACATTTGAGTTATTTTGAGTAAATATTCTATGATAGATTTTTTTTATATGATAACATTTACAGGTGCATTAAAACTTTGATTTAATTTTCATAGTATGTTCTAGTACTGGGAATAGTGCATGTGTATTTTTTTTATAACTTAGACTACCTAAAATCTGGCAATATTACAACTCTTCATCGCTACTGGATAACTTCAAATGACCCAAATATCCAAAGCAATTTCAGTAACTCAAGCTTTAAACAAATATAACCTATTACAGCCTGTTTTCTTATATCCTCCTGGTTTAATCAATGCAACATAGATAAAAAAGCATTTAAGATAAATATATATAATTACGTGTTGCATCTATTTTACATTATGTTTAATGCAGCATTGATATATAAAATACCTCAATATGTTCCATGCTAAAAATAAGTGTATTCTAATAATGCTGAGGCTTTCCAAGAGAATATACAGCTTGTGTCTCAAGTTGGGCTCAGGGGCAAGATTTTATTATTATGGCCATTAAAATAAGGAGGCTTTTTCATACAGAAAAGCAACATCAGTCATCTGACCTGCATCTTTCCCGCAGCACTCTGAACAAAAGGGATTTTATCAGCAAAGTTTCTCTCTGCTGGCTAAAATGCTGCAAAAGTAGACTGGGGTAGTTTTTAGGAACTTCCTAAAATTTTTCAGTCAAGTACCTGATTTGTTCAGGTCCTTTGTTTATAAGGCAGAGCAGGTGAATCTCTTGGTCTGACACTTTGAGGGACACCTAGACCTTCCATTTGGGATGGATAAGTGGGACCTCAAAGCTTGCACAGAGGCCCTCTGCTGTTACCTGGGATTATGTGGCTGCAGATGGCTTGAATTTGGTTGGAATTTTTTACTGGGTGATTTAAAATTGGAGCTGTGGGATGTATGTGGAGTGTGGAGAAAGGGTAAGATTAAAAGGAGGGGAGGAGAGAATGAGGCAAATGTTCTGTCAGGGTTAGGCTTCTTGCAGAGACAGCCGAGGTAAGAACAGAAGGGGAAGAATCAGAGGGTAAGCAGCAAAGCATAGGGTTAAGGGGAGAATTGTAGGGATGATAGCCCAGTAACTTACCTTTATATCACCCTTTTCATGTTAGAAATGATCCTGGGAAGCCAAGCTGTGGTTCAGAGGCAAGATGAGATTCAAACACTGCTTTGATGGTGACCCCTAAGGCAAAGGTAGAAATGACCTTCCTAAAGTTTTGCTTACACAGATGAGGATGAGCAGAATCCCCGAGAGAGCTCTGGATTTATCTCGTGAGGGCTCTGGGGTTGAATCTCACACAGCATGAAGCTGTGATAGTGGTACCTTCCTTGCAGGTGAGTGCATAGGTTTAGATAAACATATATGTTGTCCATCAGAACTGTCCACACCAGATTTTATTTTCCTACCTTTTGACACTGTGTCCTCAGATATTTCAGTTAATTCATCGTTTGCACATAAGTAATCCTTACTGTTCCTTCACTGGCTGGTAAAATTGGGATTGAACCATTACAGGGTCAGTTCTGTGCATGACACAAAACCAGCAAGTGTGCTGCTAATTCCCCAGGAAGAAGAAGAGCAGGGATCAGTTACAAATCTGTTTATGCTGCACCTCAATGGGCTGAATGTTTCAGGATAAATTCTTTGGGAAATACACAAGAGAGGAATACAGAAAGAAAGATAAAATGCAAAGTACCTTTACCAAAGATTATGAGGATAACTAAACTGATTACTCTGTAAATTATTATTAATTATCTCCACAAAGGAATGTATTATGGATTTCTCTGAATCATTTTTCCTGGTGCTATGCAGAACAGAGAGGAGGGAGGTATTGTACCTGATGGAATATTGGTCCTGTAAATATTGTAATATTGGTCCAGTATGATGTGCAGGTGAAAATTTGGGTCTGAAGAGATGATTAGTGAGGATCTGTAAGAACTGATATGGATATTACTATTTAATATCATGTTTAATAACAATGGCAGAAAAATGTAGAATTATGTGAATAAAACTTATAGACAGTACAGGCTAGGAATACATATTCAACACAGCAGTCTGCAATATCAGCCAGGATTTCATGGACATATGATAGACATACAATAACTCATCCAAAGTGTGTCATTTATCTTTGGTTTAAAAGGACCAGAATATGATCACTTTATTTCCCTGCAGAATATGTCTTTAGAGTTTAACTGCTTAGCTCATGGGTTCCCTTCCCTTCTGTCAGAAGTACAAGGATGTAAGCTGGTATCTGAAGTTCTGCCAGAGTTTGCACCACCTTTAATGTTGTTACAATTCACTGACTGCTGTGTGAATTACATACATCTCTAACTTTTTAAAAAATTGATTGCAAATATTGCAGTGCTTTATATCCTTAGCTGTGTTTTACTCAATAATGAGACATCAGACCAGTGTAATTCAGATATGTCAGAGATCTCATCTTTGCTGTTGTGCTGCCTTCTGCCTCAGTAAACAAGAGATCACTGTTTCCTCTTTAAAACAAAAACAGAGAAGTGTGTTGTAGTGTTTCCCCCACTTCAAGCCTGTTGCCAGTTTAACCTGGACTTCCATGCCCTGCTCAGTGTTTCCCCTAGTGATTTTTATTGGGTGTATCACACATGCATTTACCTTCAATGTGTTTCAGTGCCTATCAAAAGAAACTTAATGGTCATTAATATATCAACATTGGATCCTGTTCCTTGAGTGTACTGTGAAATTTGGAGGGAAGAGAATGAGAATCTGAGTTTAATCTTTTTTTTTTTCTGTATTTTTAGTCAGTGCTGAAAGCATAGCAAGTTTGCAGGGAAATGTGGCTCTTGGAAGGAAGGTGGTAGATCAAAGATGGTGGCTTGGCTTTTTTGAAAGTATCCAAAATGGGCATTAATCCCTGCCTTGCTGCATAACTGAACAGTTCCATGAAACATTTGCTTGGTTCTGTCTGTTACAGAACTGCCAGTGTGGCATATTTTTCTTAAGTATCATGTGCTTTTGTTTTCATTTACTTTTGAATGCAAACGAATTATTTATAAAACTCTGGCTTTTTTTTTTTCTTTTTTTTTTTGCCTTTTTTTTTAAAGCATGTAAGTGCCTCTACTGTTTCCACCACATCCTATCTAAATTTGCTGTTACCTTTTCAATAGTCATGTGCTTACCTGCCTCTACACATTTTTCTCTGTCCTTCTGTGGCTGGCACAGGAGCCCTTGCTGTGTTTCTAGCTTTGGGAGCTGCTGAATGCTTCTCAGTGGACTGTCTCAAATTTTTGACCTCACTGAACCTTGTGCATATTGGTCTGAAATTTGCAGATGTGGAGATGAACTGGAAAGGTTTCTGCAGTGGGAAGGGGTGTAGTGGCAAGGAGGTGGTCTTGGGCGGAAGAAGGTTCTGTAAACTCCACCAAGAGCCAGAGCATCCCCCAGCTGGGACTCTGGGGCACAGCTGTAAAATCATCCTGGCACTGTGGGGACTGAAACAAGCAGCAGAAAACCCCACAGAAAGTGAGAAAGGGATGACTTCTGTGAGCTGGGGTGTTTCCGTGGGTGAGGCTGCCTCCCGTGGGGTCGCCTTTTATCGTAAACAGCAGCAAGCAGCTGGGCTGGGGCTTGCCCGGCAGGACTGAGCCACACAGAGCTCACTGCTGACTTTGTGCTGAACCAGCCGGGTCAAATTGCACTCTGGGGGACTTGTGCCACCTGCCCTTTGGGTTGCAGCCTGAGGATATGGCTCTGTGCAATAGAGATGAAGGGGGGAAATATCCCAGAGGAGATCCTGGGGCACTAAAAAAGGGGATGTTTTAAATAAATGGGTTTTTGCCATTCAGATGTTGAATTTTCTCCATCTGAAATGGTGTAGACTAAATTGAAATTCAGGTTGCTACAAGGTTTCTTGTATAATTGTAGTAAATTAAATAGATAAGTTATGATCTTCTAATACTGGCATAGCAAAGGGATGTTACTAAATCATACCAGAACTTAGATCCCCAAATAGAGAGACTTAAAAACACTTTTCCAGAGTCAAGTGGAAACCTTTTATCTGTATAAAGGTGGGGTTTTTAAAGAGTTTTCTCATAACATCCAGAAGATTCTTTGATTTAGAAAAGATGTATTGTTTGATATTTAAAAATGAGACTTCATGAGAATTAAAAATGAAGTATCGCATGGAAGTGTACATGGTTTTATCTTTCCTTTGATATTTTAGAAAAACAACCCCAAAAATTCAAAGTTTCAAATTTTCAGAAAGAAAATGCTTGCAAATTGTAATTTCCTCCAAAGAGGTGTTCTGAGCTGTTGTGCTCCATTATGGGCCTTTCAGCAAAGACAGAACATTTCTTCTTTTTTAATATTATGATGGATGCAAGCCAGCAGCATGAAGTATTAAAATTGCATTTTTTCCACTCTTTAGTGTGACAAGATCTTGGGTTTTTAGAAGAAAACCAATAGGAGTGTTTGCAATGAAAACACTATTTTTATTTATAGCAAATTGATAGACGTAACTTGAACTTTTTAGCATGCAAACTCAGCCAACAGTCTGGGGCACCAGAAGATATGAATTTCCATCACTGGAGCGTCTAAGAGCACACATACCAATTTCTGCACTGGGACAAAAATTAATAGAGCTTTTCAGCTTTTTTGGGTGACTTATCGGGTTCATCTCAAGGTTGAAAAGGATGTTCAAGCAGGCAATTAACCTACCAGTTTAAGTTAAAGCTTTGGTTTGCTGCTTTGAGGCGGATGTAATCTGGGCCCTGGGCAGTTACTTCTCCTTTAGCACAAATGAACACGTCGAGCATGAAATTTAATGTGTTCTTACTTTTGCAAAGAAAAATATTCCTGTAGCATGGTCTAAATACCAAATGCAACATAATATGTGCTTACGATTGAAGACTTTATGGTCAAAAGCAAGCAAGAAATACTGTGTTAATTTTTTAAAAATACTATTATTTTGAAGTCTTTTCTCTCTCTGTGTTAACAATTTAGTCCATTTTATTACAAACATTAACAGGCTCTACTTATTGTAGTTTGTGTACTTTGTCATCTTGCTTTCTGGTGCCCTGTAACTTTTGGTATTTGAGGCTCTGCTATCTTTTAGGCTCTCCTAGTGCAGAATTTTGAAGGAGAGATGCAGCATGCTTTCCCACAGACTTTACTTTCAGCTTACTGATTAACTATTTATCTTCTGTGACTGGTGGCTGGGCTTTGACAAGTGCCCAGTAGCTAGGAACACTGTAAATAAACAGAGAAAGAAGCAAACATCTGATTTCATGGCTCTTTGGTCCATGCAGTGAAGGACACAATGCAAAGCACCACACAAACTCCCCAATAACCTAAGATACCATGCTGCATTCATTTATTATCCTGATTTTTTTATCCTTCAATAACCACATCTCTGACGTGTCCTTAATTTCTCACTTGTCTCAAAAAAGTGATAATTTTTCTTCAAACCTCAGCTGCTGGGGTTGGTGTGGTTGACCAGGTCTTTAGGATTTTTCTTCAAAAAATAAATATACCCCTTTTTCAATCTCTCAAGGATAGAAAAATGTGGAAGTGTTTATGGCAAAGAACCTGATTAGAAAGAAAACAGAGGATGCAGCTCTTTTGTCATGATCTTGGGATGTGAAGTGTGAATGAATGTAGTCTACAGCCTTTTTGATTGCCTGTGATAACAGATGTCCCAGAGAATAGATTGCTGAAATAGATGATAGTGACTTAGGCAGAGCTAGCATGTGAATGTGAGTGCTAACAAGTGCATGTTGTTTTGAGCTTCAGCACTGTCCCCGATGTAGGTGAGTTGGCACCTTATGAGTGCTGGCAAAGCCCAGACTGTATGCAGGAAAACATCACACTCCCATCCAGAAAAACAGATTTTGGCCAGGGAGAGCAGGCCTGTCTCTCTTTGTAAGATGTATCCTTGCTGTGTGCCTCGGGCATCAGCTGTTCCCTGGCTATACCAGTGTGTTCAGGGATGAGCTGAAGTGGGGCTTGCCCACTGGTAGGGCTGTTTACCACTAGCAAGAACAGGACAGAAAATGCTGAACAGACTAAATGCTTTAATTTTCCACTGTTTTGTCTGTATTGTTTAGGTCTCTTCCTTTAAATAGAGGAGTAAAATTATAAATGAATCTGTAGTTCCTCTCCGCTCAAGTGGAAAATATGTTATTGTCTGTTTTTATGAATCCATTCAAAGCAGCTTACTCTTCTTTTCCACAGACAGAAGAAATGGCTTGGGTGAGTGTATGTAGATATAGACACACATACAAAAATATGTGCAAGAGTTATGTGGTGTATCCATGAATATATGTACAAAAACCCTCGGTCTATGGTATTGCACCTATGTTTATGTGGAAGGGAAAGACAGTGAGCACGTTGCATCTAAGTGAGAGAAAATGGAAATGGGTGAACCCAAATGTTTGAGGTGTTCACTTAAACAGGAGAGAATCACTGCAGCTCTGGAAGGTGGTGGGAAGAGAATTCTCTTATATCTCTGTATTTCTTTCAGTGTATCTGTTACTGGCTTATCAATAGTCACTTCAAGAGGAGAATGCTCTGAGGCAACATAAATGCAAAATAATGGGGCAAAGGCAATGCCAGTGTTATCAAATTGAAGATGTTTATCAAAAGTTGAGTATAGATTTTTATTTTGATTATTTCGACTTCAGCACGTGTTTGGAATGAAGGGCTGAATGTTCTTGAATAAGAAGTAAACCTTCAAATACAGATATTTTGATGCTTTTGCATCTCTGGCAGCAGCTAATATCAGGAGTTCTAAAATACCACACCTCTGAGCAGCACTGTATTTAGTGATTACCTAGAATTTATATTTCTTATGAGGAAGATATAGCCTAACATCATCAGACTTGGGTTTAAACTTCTGAATGACACTGTTTTGTTGCTTGCTCACAGGAACCAATATAGTATGTTCCAGACAGTGCAAACAGGGCTTTTTTTGCCCTTTGTCATAGTAAATTGACTTGTTTTTCCCTAAATCTATAAAGTCAATTATTCAGATTGAAACTTTCCAGTTGCACGTTATGAAGGAGTGGGAGTTGGCAAGAAATATTCAGAAAATTCATGCTGCAATTCATGGTCCTGTGCATAAAAGAGGAGAGTTTGTGTATCAGTTGCTATTCCATATGGATGTGAATTTAGTTTTGTGTCTGGCAATATGGAATCCAGAGTCAAAGCTGTCTTCTGGAAAAAAAAAAAAAAAGTATTTTGCCTTTTAAAAAAATGGAAGAAGAAGAAGGAAAAACAACTTGTCACCTTCCCTTTCTGCCTTAGCCTGTCTGGCAGCATTTGGACTCACACTGCCCTATTGCAGCCTTAGTCTGGCACTAAGATCATTTAGTGTTGTCTTTTTCTTTTTTCTCCAAGCTCCCAGGACATACTAAGAGCCAAATTTTCCAGCTCAGGCAGCAGAGGTGCAGGACATTCTGTGTTGAGGCGTTAGGTCCTCTCTGCTGAGCTCTGTAGACATGTCCCATTTCATGGATGAATGCAGTAACTCCCACAAAGACAGTCATGTTTTGAAAACAAAAAAACAACCTTTTTCACCACCCTTTAACTTTTAAAAAAATAGTGTTGCTGTGTAAGATGGTGTCATACACATATTGCCTGCAGGGTGTCAAAAGGGCTTTCTTTGGAGGCAGGTACTTCAAAGGAAAAGCAGTCCCTGCTCATGCTGTGCAGTGGGGTTGGTGTGACGCCTCTTTGGTGGGTTGAAAGCCTGTGCAGTCTTTCTGCAGGGTCTACCATGGAGCAGAGCTGGGACACTGATCCTGGATGTTGCTGCTGCTTCTTGCCTCCGTGGGGTCACCTGTCCCTAGGGCTGCTCATGTGTTTCTCAGAGGATTGCTTGCTTAAGGTCCCAAGTTTGGGAAAACAATACCTGTGACCCAGATTTAAGGTGCTGCCCTTTTTTTGTTCGTACTGTTGGCTTTTTTTTATTCCTGCTGCAAAAAAAGAGAGGCTGGAGAGCCCTGAAATTATAAAGCCTGCTCCTACACTTATTTTATTTTGAGGTAACAATTTCTATCTCAGTTAGAGGAGTTTTCAGCTGCTCTGAGCAAGTGCTTTCCCAGACACACCTGGCGTTGCCTGTCTGAGCTCAGGAGAGTCTCAGATGTGTTTTTGCCGGGGCGGTGTGTGGGGGGTAGATCCGTATCTGTCGAAGGGAAGTGTCACGCTGCGCTTTGAGGTTTGAGGGGGCCAGGGTGTGCATGAGTGAGGGACCAGGAGCTTGGCTTTGTTGCCACAGTTTATAAGTGAAAGGGACTCCGTGGGCATGGATCTTGTGGTTGCTGTCAGGGAGGTGAGCATGGCCCCCAAAAATGTTTCAGCAGGGGAAAAATGTGTGAAGTGTTCAAGCTATTTCATGATCAGCTTCGTAGCCAGATCTTCAAAATACTCAAAGGTCTCCCAGAAATCAGGTGTTTTGAAGAAGGAAGAAAAGTTGAAAGAAAGGAATAGGAAAAAAATAAACATGATTAGTGATGTTAACCTGACCAAAGAAACAAAAAGGATGGAGATTTCTGACAGAAGAAGCTACCTTGTGTTGTGGCAATGGGGCCCAGAGCCAGCTTGTGCAGTGCTGGAGGGGAGCATACAGGGAGAAGGCTTCCTCCTCCCCTGAGCCCATGTTCTGCCCCTTGGCAGGCCAGAATAAACCAGGAAAATCACAGGTGATCTGCTGGGCAAACAGCTCCTGAGCAGTTCCTGAAATGGCCTGGCTGGTTTTGTGCAGCTGCTCTGCGGTAAATGATGGGGGATTTTCTGGGGCTGCACCAGGACGCAGCAGCAATGTGTTGGAGCAAGAAAATGCATTTGTTTTTCTGAGAGTGTGGCATCAAACCCTGATTTGTATGGTCCATGCTGAAACACAGACCTGATCTTTTCTGACTAAAGTACTGCACATCCAGAACATAAAAGAAAGGCAAAGGTAAGTCTTACGGTGTCTCTGGTATGGTCTGTACCAAGAGGAGTGCATTATTAATGAAACCTGATCAAAGGACAATTAGTGGTCAGGATGGAAAGCTGTAACACAGAGGTGAGCTGGTTGGGTAGGTGTAAGAAATGTGATTTATCTGTCTGTGAAGGATAATAAAGCAGTCATTCTCTCCTTAACTATGGCTATAAAGCTATTATTAAAACCAGCCTGTAGAGCGTCTGGTATGCAATGCCCAGGAGGGCAGCAAACATAAAAGAGTGTCCTTGGCTGATGTCATGGTTCTGGGTTTTCTGTTCCTCCCTGAACTTTCCTGACAAGCATTGAGAACACCATTACACTGCAAATACTTGTTCCTGTTCTAAGTCCTATTTTGTCTAACTTTTTACAGTACAGAGTGATTTTACAAATAAGACAGCATGGAACACTCTGGTAACTAGAGAAATAATTTGATGACATCACTTTGTTTTCTGTCATTTCCCACCTTTAAGATTGTCTGCATAAAATGCACTTTCTTGGCCTTTTGACAAGTACTCAGGAAGTTTGTGCAGCAGTTGTTTAAGAGGGATCATTCGAATTCAACACTTTATAATCATCTCCATGCTTGTGCTCTAGATTTTGATTCCTATGTGACTTAATAAGGTTAAAAAGGATATTTTAAAATAAAGCCAGACATAGTTTTGCAGAAACTGCTCAGGTTCTCTTTTGACCTAGTGGTGCATTTGTGAATTGAGGAACTTGGACAAAAAACTGGGAGTGTAATACTAAATTCTCTGTAATATTGCAAGCAGTATGTGGAACTGGCTTTTTCACTTTTACACTTCTGGTCAGTAATAAAAATAAAATACAAATCTTGACTGATGATAAGGATATCAATTTTGCTTCTTCAGTTGTAAATTGAGTAGTCATTGAGCAAAATGACTATGCATTATTTCCATGAAAATGCTGGTGCCATCAGACTCCACCACAACAGGATAAGCACAAAACATTTCTGTGGAAGTCAGTAGTCAGTCAGGGTTTCTGGGAGTCAAGAGTTCACAAGTTGATCCACAGATGTTAATAACATTATTTGGAGTTTTTATGATTGATTTCAGCACTGTTTTCTGGACTGTAAAATTTAAGCTGTCCATCTGCCGGTAGAGCTTGATCTTTTTGAGTTTCTGATCTTTCCTCTTCTGATCTTTCAGAAACAGAAGATGTTTCTGATTGCATGCAAGTCTGTATGCAAACAAACAAATGTACCCTCTTCACTCCAATTGCAGTATTCTGCTAGGAGAAATTCAAATGGCAGAGTTTATTTTGTTTTTAAAACATGACTTACTGACACTTCCCAAAAAACTGGAACTACAACTACTTTTGAAATATGATTTTTTAAAGAATCTTAATTATACAGTTGTGTCTTGAATTACAAATTGGTTGTGTGTGAATTTTAACTATGCCAAATATCTGATACCGGGTTGTTCTGCAGACAGCATAACCAGCTGCTGTATTTAATCTCTTAAAAGCTGCAGAAATACTAATTTCTGAACAGCCCACCAGGAAGGTATTTCTGTGCTGTAGTCTGCTGAGAATTTTAAGTGAAGCAGTATGTTCAGTGTTATACTTTATTTAGCTTTACCTAGCTTATAAATAGCGGTATAAAACTGTAACTCAATTGCTGCTTCTAAAGAGTACATAATATTTTTTCATAGGATTTTATAAGTATTTTTTCACTTTTTATGCTGCCACCATAATGACAGGGTTAAAAATGTTACAGGGAAAAGAGAAGAAATTGCTTTTATTGCTGTAAACTACATCTGAAACCGAAGTGTTTGGATTGCCAATAGTTAGCATGATAATAAAATAACTGAACAGATTTACTCTGTCCCAGCTGGTCAGACTTCTCTTTTAGGGATTTTTTTCTGATCATAAACTTACAAGAGTGAGATATTTAACAGAGGGACACTGGAGGAGGATGGGAGTTGCTAGCAGGGAAATTTGTCTTCAGGGGGCTTGTGCCACTAGTTTGGTAAAGTAATATTGTCTAAGGTTTATGCAGATTTGCTTATGATTTCACTGTTTAGGTTTCATTGTTTTTTTCCCAGCACATGTAATTAAATGCATCTTTATGAATGAATTCATTAAGATAATGTTTGCTCTGTAGCTGTATCTACATTCCTATATAATTTAATTTAGATAAATCTTGCTATGTGACAGTGGATGCCGTTGTGTTCAATAAATTTCAGGTGCATGGAATCTGTTAGGAAATTACTTTTTTTGTCCTGTCCAAGCAGAAAATTGACTGACAGCAGAAATACATAGTGATTTTATTTTTCCATCTTTTTTTGTGAAGCAGCTTTATATCCTAAACAGTATTAGGTAGAGCAGGTTACAAAGCCAGACTTCTTTTGCTTTGTGTGCACAGACTTTGTATTTTTGCATGTGCTGTGCTCTTTTTCAGTGGAAATGCAGAAATGTTTGGAGAGTTAAATATATATATTTGGTGCTGTGCAATGAGCTGAACCATCCAGTCCTTCCTGCTCTTTTGCCTTGTAGTAAATAATTCTAATGTAGAATTAGAATTGCAATGGACTTGCAATTCTAATTCTTGTAATGGACTTGGAGTAAACCACTGATAATTTTTGTTGATAAAACAGAAATACAGCTTTAGGATGTATTTCTAGAAAAAGAATACTTTTTAAATTAAATGGTTTGGACGCATTTTTTTTTCTTTTCTTTTAGTTTTTTCCCCCCTGACTTCTAATGTGTAGGCATGTGAAAATGAATTGCAGGAGAACAAACTGCCAGGTTACTCCGAAAACAGGGTAGAATACAGCGAACTTAGACAGGAATGAAAATTTTATTTTCCAGAAAAAAAAAATGTGTAAACTCTCCAAATTTAAATTTGTTAGATTGAGTAAATATTTTTTGTATAATGAAATGTAGTGTGTTAAAAAAAAACATTTGCATTTATATTTGAATTATAGATGCACAATCCCTGTTTCTTGTGCATCTTTGAAGGTGTGCATGTCTGCTCAGTGGCTAAATCTGTTCTCATTGAATTAAATGGCCTTTGCTAATTTGAAATCAATAGTGTGAGGAATGAATCCACCCATTTTGGAATCTGCTCTTTACTGGGAAGAAAACCAGGACATTTTACATTCACTTTAGTTTCTTCCTCCGTTTGGATGTGATAAACCCAGGCACAATTCTCGTGAGTGCTATCGGCTCCCACAGCTTCACTTTTTTTGTCTGTAAGAACAGGGCAGCTTCTCCAAATGGATTTCAGGGGATAGGTTGAAATAATTAATGCACATCTAATGGCTAATTCTGTGAGAGAACACTTTGCTTAATGGGGTTAATTCCAGGCTTGTACATGCCAGAAACTCCTGGTGGCACCAATGAGACCATTGCAAAGCACCTTGAATAGGGTCCCTGGTACCTTCCCTCTTCCCCTCTGTCCTATTAGGAATACACACCAAGTCCAAATGTGAATGAACAATGGATTCATCACAACTAATCTCAGAAAAGCATTTGTATTAAGGGAGGAGAGTGTTTTGTCCTGTACAAGCCCATGCATTTTCTGGCTACCCAGTTTTTTGTTAGCTATTTTAGATAGTACGATACACAATAAAGGATTCCATGGCAAGAAAAACTTGTAATGGATAGAAGTAGAAGAAAGATTTTTCTTACAGAGTACAAAAAGTAAATTAAACACTAAGGATCCTTTTAGGAGAAAATTTATTTTCTGTGGGCATTTGATCACTTGGCAATTTTTCACTCCATCCAGCAGTTCTGTGACTGCACTTTCCCAAACTGTGCTTTCAATAAAGCTGACCTAAGCTCCCAGTGCTATGAAAAATAGAGCTCATATAAATTTCCTTTGCATTCTAAATCCATCTCAGCTGCACACAGAAAGCAAACAAATACAGTTTCTACACAGCCTTTTTATCTCTCTCCACATCCCAGAGGCTTCCCAATCTGGCTTTTTGTGGGAGAGAGGGGCAGTTTAAAGTAAACATAATTTCAAAATTTTCATCCATTTTTGAAGCAGCATTAAAGATCTTAAAAGGAACATGTTTTATGAGGCTGACAGGCAATTAGATGAATGCAGTGGCAGTACAAGTGTATGATTCTACACTTACAAAATTAGTTGGAGTGAGAAAAATCAGAGACAACATAATATCCCATCTCAAGTGGCTGCTTCAGATAGGTGCTCTGAAACTTGAAGGTATGAACAAAATTGTTCTGTAAAATGTATCTGGTAAGTGGCTGAGAGCTGCTTGTCTATGTTAAGATAGAAAGAATAAATACAAGGGATTGAAATCCTCTGAAACAGCTGTGCCACTCCTCCAGGAAAATAAGACTAAACTAAATCTAGTCATAAGCAACAGAATAGGATTTCTCTTTGCTAAATTTCTGGAAAATCTTTTAACAAAAATCTTAAAGAAAACCAAAAGGAAAAATTTAGTGCTGTGGAGAAATGAATTTAATTTACTCATGATAACTCACCTTTCCAGATTTTCAATGTATTGCCAAGTAAATATTGGAATTAACTTGGCAAATATTCATATTAGTTGCATGCAATGGGTAAATCATAATTACTGAATCTGAGTTCCCAATACTGCCATAGAACGGTTTGAACTCATAGTGTAAATAAACAGGAAATTTTCTTTGTGATGAGGGATTGGGGTCCTTTTCCTTGGGTTTTTGGATTTTTTTCCTACAAGTCTGTTTCCATAGAGAAGCAATTAAGAAGGTACCAGCTTCCAGTGCCTGAGCTTTTGAGAGCACTTCAGTACTTTTGACAGTAAATGTATTAGTTTTATCTTATAGTTGGTGAACTAAAAGTGTTACATAAAGTCATTAATGATAAGGAAATTATTTCCTCCTGTTTCTCCCACCCCACACCAGAATGTATTGCTTTCTAACAGTCTTTATTCCAGTCAAAATTTTTATATAAGTTTTTCATTCTTGCCATTTCCTACCTATGTGTGAGAAGGCATGTTTCAAAATACAGCTTTTTGTTTTCCCCTTATCCTGTAATGCCATCTGAGATAATGTTTTCTAAAGTTGGGTGTAGTCCCTCAGGTTGCTCTTAACAAAATGCAGCAGTGGAGATGTACCAGCCATAGTTTTGTCACCTGACAGAGGAGCACAGCCTCAGCAGTGGGGTGTTAACAGGGATAAATAAATCCCTGCCCCACTTGCAGGTGCATGAAAAAGCCCTTTCTCCTCAGCAGTGCTTTGCTCTGCCATAAAATTTCAGCTGCATAGTTGCTAGATGCCATGGAAATGTGAATGCTCCCAAATCAGAGGAAAGGCATTTCAGAGGTGAAAGAAGAAATTACTTTTTTTTTTTTTTCAAGTGGAATGTGTGATTCCAAGGAGTTAGGGTTTGTTCTGAGCCCCTTTGCTGAAGGAGTCCATCGAGGACCCAGGCAAAGTTTGCTGTGATATTTCCATTTTGTGAGAGCTCATCCATTGGTTCTTTTTGTATGAGGCCTGTGAAACGCTTCATGTGCTCCTTTCAGAGTGGAATATCCCCCAGTGGTCTTAATCTTATTATTGCTAAGTTTTGTTGAGCAATGCTGCAGGAAAAATATGCAGGGAATTAATATTAACCCAAATCCTTAATCACCCTTACTCTCTACTCTGTACATAACTTGCTGTTGCACAGGAGAGGTTTTTTTGGCCTGTGCATCCTCTGGTAGGGGCAGGACATGACACACACATCTCTCCACTAAGTGGGTCAGTGGCAGGGCTCTGCTCTGAAACCTCTCCCTCCCAGTGTGTGCAGCTACTGCAGCGTTAGAGCCTCAGCCGTTGGTGTAACCTCCTTCCTGCCCACTGCATCGGCAGATGATTTAACTATTTCCCTCCTTGACACCAAGCTTCACTAGGAATTTCTTCACCCTCAGAAGCCTCGTTGCAAGTGGATGTTGCACTGAAAATATCTTGAGGCATTGCTAGTCTTCAAACATTCCACTCCTAGTTGTCCTGCTAAAGTAAATCTTGCAGCCTTCCCACCACTCTTCTATCTTGTGTGCCTACCTTCCCTGTGATTAATTTATCTGCTGAAAAATGTTGGATGAGAAATGTTTCAAAAGTCTTGAGTGACAGCTACCTGGCTTTTGAAAAGTGTTGCTATGAACTTAACCTAGAAAAGTGGATGGCTTTCATTGCTGGGGGTTTGCTGTCCTTCTTCACTCTGGCTCTTTTGGCATTGGTTAGATCTGGTGCTGTTGGTGAGTTCAGGACGAAATTGATCCCAGAAAAAGGAAAAAAAAAAAAACTGATTAGATTCCAGTAGGTTTAGCAGTGATGAGTGTCCAGGAATGGTTTTGAGCATACATCAGGGATGGCTCCTGTCACTGACCCAGCTTTGGTGCATGTTGGCTGCAGGGGAAGGAATTGCTCTTGGGCTGACGGCTCTCTGTAAATGGCCTTGTAGCTGCAATTCTCCCTCCAGAACCTCCACCCTTACCTCGTGTTCTTGTGTGAGATTTTTACTGCTCTGCTTGCAGCAGATCAAGGCAGTTGCAATCAAGCTCAGGCTGGGACACCAGCCCTGGTGAGGCTCTTGCTGGGCCTGTGCATCTCTGTATTCAGTTCCCACCATTTCCCACCAGGTGGGACAGCCCACCTGGGCTTAATGACTTTTGGAAGTTTGAAACTAGGATAAAAGCGAGTGGGAATGCCTTATAAATCTCCTGGTTGGGAATTATTCTTCTTGTTATCAGTAGATTTGATTACTGGAGCCATGAGCTAGCTCTAAAGTCTAACTTTAAAATGTTAATTTAAAGTACTTAGGGAAATGTCTGCCACTCTGAGAAGTGCTCACTGATCAGAGAAACACATCTGATTGTGATCAGCAGCATCTTGTGCCTGACTGGGTGTCTCTTCCTTCAGCCTTGCAGCTGTGAAGTCTCTTTGGGATCCCCAGGGAGACAAGGAGGCTCAATCATTTTATGTGGTCCTCCATCATGTTCACGGGGTTGTAGGAGCTGGAATGAAAAGGCCACCTGATAGTAAATCAGTCTGGGGTGAGTTACTGCTGTGGGACAGAGTTGGTAGGGCAAGGGAAAGGCCAAGTGACCTAGAAACATTTGAATAATAATTCTTGCCTCTTTGTACACTTAACACCAGATTGAATTAGGCACTAGAAAATTTACAGTGGGGAACACCTTTTGCATTAGCTGGATTAAACTTTTGCTGTCCCTGATGAAGATGGGTCTCGTAAAAGCACTTGTGCCTAATCTAAACCCCCTACAAAAGCTAAAAGAGCCTCACAGCTGCAGCTGTCAGCCCAGCTTGTTGGACATCCACGTCTGCAGTTGCCCTGTGCATGGTTTGCTGTCTCTAGGAGGCAACACCAGGCTTGCTTCAGGAAAGCCCTTTGCACCGAGTCCTGCTAAAGTGAGAGGTGAAAGCAGTTGCTTTTTTCTGAGAATGACTGACTGTTTTGATGAAGCAAGGAGTCCCCTTCCAGAGATGAGCAAGGCACACCCCTCCTTTCTGTTTCTGATAAGGCTCTGGAAGCATTTGGAGGGTGAAAGGCTGCCTTATTTAATTATATATTCAAAGTTAATCTTCTTCACCTTCAGACTGAAAAGGTAGATATGTTTCCTCTTTCCACATATCAAACAGCAGCTGGAGATCTACTTGTCTTGCTCCTCTTACTGTTCCCTGGACTTTTTTATTAGAGTCTTTATTCCATGATGTGTTAGGAAATCATAGACTCATAGGAAAATTTGGCTTGCAAAGGACCTTAAAGACCATCTAGTTCCAAACCCCTTGCCATGGGCAGGAACACCAGTGTTTAATCCCATGTGGCATTATAGTATTTTCCTTCTTTTGACTCTATTTCTTCCAAATAAATCGGAGGGAAACTTGAATTATTTGAACTTTGTGTTAGTGCCTCCCTGAAAGAGATCCTAAAAGGAGTACGAAGGGCTCACTAGAATCCTAAAGTGCTTTACCTTGACTTTCCATAGGGCTAACATTCATGGGTGTAAAAAAATGGAAGCTAATGGCCTAAAATACTTTCCTTTTTAAATGTAATTATTTGGGCTGCCCAACATTTGGTGTTGTAACCTGAATCCCGCTCGTATCAGCAGTTTCCACCGGTGACAACCACGAACTCTAATGCTGAACTTCAGGGGCTCACCTTTGCTTTGGGCCATGCTGTGTTTCACAAATCTGTGATGGAATATTGATGGCAAATTAATTGAGCCTCTGCCTTCTGCAAGTGAAGGAGAATTTGGCCTCTGCTTCTTCATCCCTGAAGGGTCACAGGTTTGTTTCTTGTTTCTATCTATGAGTAAAACCTATAGAAAAATATAAATATAAGCAAACACCCTGGTAGATACATTCTTTATGAGCAGGATTATCTGTAATAATTTTAGCTGGCTAACTTGTAGATATTTAGTCTGGGCTGTCCTTTCAGCTGCAGGCCTCTGTAGACTTGAAGTGAAGCACCATGCAGGGTATTCATCTCTCTCCTCATTCTGCCCTAAGCCCAGGGAGCTCTCTTGGTTTCAGAATTTTGCTCTCAGGCAGCAGCAGTGAAGCAAGACCCATCACACCCAGCACCATCCAGACACAGGGATCACTGCCGGTGGAAGATGGTGGTGCCTGAAAAAAGCTGCCCAGCAAGCAGCTCTGGCAGCTCCGGGCTGTTGGGAGAAGGCCCTGCAGGATCTGCCTTTAAACACCTTTGTATTTAACCACAGTTGCATCAATAAATCTCTTGTGCTGGGATTGGTTTTTCTGGGCTCCACTGAAAAACTCGGTTTCCAGGAAGATAAAATGCTTCATTTATAGCTGTGTTACTGAATTTCGGTAACCCCTAAAAGTAAAACCCTTAAATGAATCACTTAATAAGGCTCATGGGAGAGAAAAAAATTTATGGTAGACAGATGTGATCTGGATTTACAAGTAATTCAGCTTTTACGGTCTGTATTTCTCAAACTATTATCAAGAATCATGGTCTAACCCAATCCAGATGCACAGAAAAAACATTGGAGGAGGAAAATCCTATTAAAAAGAAATGTTCTGGCACACTTCACGGGTCCAGGCCATGTTCCAGTGATTCAGTTCAGCTGGTCCCCATTGGTACTGGCTGCCTTAGGCCAGCCCTGTGGGTTAGACCCCAGCCAGCTTTGGGGTGCAACATCCCTCCCTCATGTCATGTTTTGAAGCAGGGTGACTGGATGTGGGTTCTGGGACTCCCTGTGTCTCTCCAGGACTGGAGCAGTGTGG
This sequence comes from Serinus canaria, assembly GCF_022539315.1. Taxonomy (NCBI): domain Eukaryota; kingdom Metazoa; phylum Chordata; class Aves; order Passeriformes; family Fringillidae; genus Serinus; species Serinus canaria. Next base: position 4,341,419 of record NC_066313.1, read on the forward strand.
GCAGGTGGCTGAAGCTGAGTTTGCTGCCCTGTGCAGGAGAGCTGGTGCTGGGCCTGAGCCAGGGGCTTGAAGCTGTGAAACCACACAGGGCTCTCAAGGCGGGCGCCCGCAGTGCAGCCTCCCTCCCGGCCCCAGGCTTCCTCTGCCTTGGCTCCTGGGGCTGCTCTCGGCCTCTCACCACTGTCTTTTTCTCACTTGCTTGTCCGCACCACTTCTGAATTGCCTTTTTTCTTTCTTTTTTCCTTTTTTCTTTTTTTTTTCTTTTTCTTTTTTTTTTAATTCACCCATACTTCAGAAAGTAAAAGACCACAGGGGGTTGTTACAGAGGTGCTGGCAGAGCTGCTCTGGGGAGATGCCATCTTTGTGTTCAGGGAGTGGGAGTGCAGGGACCTGCAGCAGCAGGAGAGAGTGCCAGGCACAGAAGAGAGCAGGGCTACATTGCTGGATGGGAGCAGAGAAAAGGGGGGAGCAAAAGTCCAGGCTTTGGAAGGAGGAGGTGCTGGGAAGAAACTTCTCAGGACCAGAAGCACAGCTGTTGACAGACCTCCAGGTGTTGGCAATTGGGATTGAGGAGGTCTGGAAACCTGAGCAGTGCTCTGCTCAGTGACTGTCTCCTCTCAGTTCTGGTATGTGAATATTGGAAAGGCACTGTGCAACTCCTAGTAGGCACTGGGTGACCTGTGAGGTTAATGGAGTGGAAATCATCAGTGAAATATTTGCTATTTGTGCTTTGCTATTTGTTTACCGTTTGTGCTTTGCTCTGTGTGAGGCAGCTGAGTGTGGCTGCTCCCTCAGGCCTGGCACACATTGCTGTGCCCAACTCCCATCATCAGCTCACCTGCTGTGACCTTGTCCTCAGCCCCCAGACCATGGCTGATGAGGGACAGAAAGCACATTTTGGTGGTGTCTAAGGGACTGGCCTTCTGTTTTGAAGAGGTACTAACCCCTCCTCTGGTGACTTAAAAACCTAAACGGGTCCTGTTCACCTGAAGGGATGATAACTGTTTCTACTGCCACTTGTCCATTGTGCTTCCTATATCTTTGACCTTTCTTTCAATAGGCTTTGTACCTTCTGTCTTGTTCTCTCTCTCACTTCCTAATCCAGAACCCCATTTCAAAAGTTATTATTTGGAAATTGCTTTGTACATTTTGCTTTAAGAATACAGAAATCAAATGTATAAAGGAAGGAAATAACACAAACAGATAGAACAAGGGGAAGTAGCTTCAAGCTGCACCAGGTTGGTTATGAGGAAAATTTTCTACACTGAAAGAGTGGTTAAGCATTGCAACAGGCTCCCCAGGGAAATGGTGGAATCACCATCCCTGGAAGTGTTCAAAAAAATCAATAGATGTGACACTTCACAATATGGTTTTAGTGGGCATGGTGGTATTTGGCTGAAGGTTCTATTTGATGATATCAAAGGTCTTTTCCCATCCTAATAATTCTATTCATTTTATTGGTTTTTTTCCTAAACATTGGACTTTGTCATAGTCTCAAAATGTGTTTTTCCAGGGACAATCACAGCCAGAGCAGCAGGCCTTCCCTCACTGAACAGCTTTAATCCATTACCTGGGATGCTGGAGGCCAGGCTGCCCCACACAACACCATGTGGGCACTTGGTCTGCGGGGTCAGCCAAGGTTGACAATGGTTGGCACAGAGCCACAGCTCAATCCCCTGCACTCTTGACATCTCCTCCACAGTCCTCTCTGTCTCCTGCTTTGTCTCCTCCTGGTCTGGGGATTTTATTAGTGCTGGAGAAGTATTGGACTTGAGATGATTGTATGAATGTGCCTGGCTTTGGTACAAAAAGAGGGGATTCAGGGCCAGGACATCCAAAGAGTTCCCAAAAATGCTGCCTTCAGCAGGATCTCAGTTGCCTCCGGGCTGGTGTAAAATATTGTCCTGTGAACTGTTTAGAAGAAAATCTCTAGGAAGGTAATCTCAGCTCGTTTGTTGGTTTTATATACAATGTTAGGAAAATAATGTTATCTCTCTGTCTCTGTTTACCCCATATATATGAAATTTTATAGTCCTGAGGAAATGTGGCAAAGGGTATTTTTCATAAAGTGCTTGAACCATATTTTTTAAATGACAGGAAAAGAGAGGGAAGAAGGAAAACCATCTAAGATCTCATTTATTTCAATGGATTTGTTTCTAAATGCATGATTTAAGGAAAAAAATGAATGCAAGCTCCTAGTTCAGACAAACAAACAAATCTACTCTGTGGTATTTTTTCTGGGTGTGTGAGGCTGTCAGAGGGAACAGTGATTGTTTATCTTCATCAAAGGGCTTTTCAGGTTATTGATAATTTTTGTCTTTCTCTTTTGAACTCCCTCCAAATCTGCACAAAGCACAGCTCAGATGAATATTAAGGCATTTGTTTGTTTGGCTTTTTATATAACTGTGCAATCCAGCTTTTCCTTGGGGGATGGACATGGAGCTGTATATTGGATCTATAGTTACTTAGCCTTTGATTTTTTTAGCTATACTTTGAGAACTTTCTACATCTTTATTAACTGATACAGGGGCAGTTTTATAAAGTTTATCTGCTGAAACCCGACAATATTAACGTGTCCTGCTGGATGTGGTCAGGGTATAAGTACTTAAATAGTGGCTGAAAAGATGGAGACTCCAAAGGGAAAACATGAGGGGCAATGGGTTCAAGTTATTCTTGGAGCATTGAATGTGATGGTGTCAATCTTTCTTTATCTTTAGTGCAGAATTGAGAAGCTCTTCCCTAAAATTTTGCCCAAACAATTTATTTTCTCACACACACTTGATGAAGGACCCGTAACCAGGCCGAGTCATGAATCCCTGCAGGAGATGCTGCTGAGTTTTCCCAGAAAATAAACTGGTCCTGTTGGTTGGGGGAGCTTGCAAACATTTCTGTCCATGGTGGTACTCTCAGCTGGCTGAGGTCCTGGACAGTCTGGTTTAGCTGAACCTGTTTAGAGAGAAGGACTGCCATGGTCCTTTTTGACCAGATTAATCCTGTAATTCTTCTATTCAGAATTCCATCTCCTTTGCCAAGGGGCAGTGTTTCCCTCACACTGGCTATTATTTTTCCACGAAGTGCTATGCAGCACTACCACATTTATGCTGCCAAGCACCCAGTGACAAAAATGACTTTGCTGATGGATCTGATCTTTTTGTGCAGATGCTGCATCAGTTCTTGGCCTCACAGATCCCAGGCTCTGCTACGTGCTGGATGGATTCCTCTTCATTTATGCAGTGGTCATGACAGCCCTTTTTGTGAAGGCCAAGGTCAGTGTAACCCAACACAGATCCATTTGGATTTGGTGGTGTAAGGTACTTGACCTGGGCTGGAAAGTGGGAGTGGAGGGGGACCATCTCAAAGAATGAGACCTTTCTATTCTTTTGCTTTCTTTCTCTCTCTCTCTCTTTTTCTTTTTTTTCCTCACTGTTTCTGGTGTCCACTTGAGCAACCTAAAGCAGTTCTTTCCAAAGGTTCATGAATGGAGGGGGGGAGAGTATATGAGAGTGTTTTGATGTTACACTTATGGAAACATCAGAGATTCTAGATTTTGTAGATGGGAAGTGACTGGTCAAGAGTAATGTGGATTTTTTTTCACCTGCTTTGTCATTGGAAAGAGAGGAGGGGATACACAGAAAATACAGGGAAAATGGCAAGCTTGTGAAGGATGTATTAAAATATCTCCACAATTCAGACATCGTTGATACTATGAGTGTGATGACGCAACAACCCAACCAACCACAGGAGAGGACTTGTGCCATTGCTACAAACATGATTCTATGCCTAAATATAGACTGAGCTAGAAGGTTACTTTTAATAAAGAATTGAATAATAACTCAAAAAGAGTAAATCAGTACAGAATGTAGTTTGACAGGGTTTTTGTTTAAACACTACAACACAAAGCAGCTGCTCTCATTGATCCAAAACTGCCCCTCTTTACCCAAAATTTTGGCTTAGCAATTAATTTCTTATAAGTATTGTGAGCAGCTGAGCCAAAGAGCAGCTACAGGACGAATAATCCTTTACCTCTTTATTAGCTGCCACTCACATCAATTTATTGAGGTGGCACCTGAGCACTGCAAGCCAAGTGCTGCTCCTGAAGGGTGCAGGGATTCCCTGCAGGAAGCCAAACAACTTTGCAGGCAGCTGGAGAACCAAAGTCCCAGGGAGGCAGAAGATTATGACAGGAAGAGAATGGAAAGACAAAATCTGAGGAGGGCAGGTGTGTAGGGAACAAACTCAGATGTTTGTGAGCTGGTGTTATGTGAAATAAAATTACTTGGCTGTTGAGAGCAGGCTGCTGTGTGAATAAAATGCTGCTGCAGCAGGAGTTTGCATTGCCTGTAGCCACACAGGGACCTGCTTGTGGGTTGCCCTGTTTCTGATGAGGGTAACTGGTAGGAGAGAGGGAATGAAAGGACTGAGGGGAGCTGCTGTGTCTCTGCTCATGGAATGGTCTCTATGGTCTCTCTTCCAGCTCAGCCAGGCCTCTGAACCACAGCTGCGGGCAGGCCAGGATGATGTGTACAACGTGAGTAACTGCTGGTCTTTGTTCCCTAATCCACCATCCAGACTTTCTGGGGCACAGAGACAGTGAACTGGCTGCTGGTCAGAAAAACTTTGGATGTGCCAGCTAATGAGAAAGGCTGTACATGTGTGCAGCATGGCAGCTGTAAGGAGGAAAGGTAAAACCTCACAGGGACAGCTTCTGGTGTCACCACTCTGGCCAGATGCTGGAGAGCTCTTTGGACTGCTGGTTCCTGATTTGGCCCACTGAGCCCTGGGTTGGCAGGAGCCCAGGGTGTTTGTTGTGCTGCCCCATGGAACAAACAGGTTTGTGAGAGCTCTGAGTGTGTGTGCAGGCACTGCCCCTATTGCTGCTGCTGTTTGATGTGGGCTGGGCAAAGGGCAAATGCCAAGGAATGCTGTGGAGCTGCCTTTGCACCTGCAGCTTCTCCACTCTCAAGTGTGTGGAGCCTGAGCCACCACAGCCCCTGTGCCTCCATTCCCAAGCTTTCTTGTTGCCCCACAGCAAGCCTTGCTGTACCAGATCTTACCAGAGAAATACCTTGTCCTGTGCCCTGATCTTGGGCAGCATCTTTAGAGGACAGAGACAAGATCCTGCCTGAGCCTCCTCACTAAATTGCCCACTCATGGCAGCATTAAACTCTAGCTTTTTTTGCTATGTCTAGCTGTCTTTTAATTTTTTTTTTCTCACGCTTTTGACCATAGCCACATCCTGTGATGAGTTCGGTTTAACTCTGTAATGCCTGAACACTAATGCAATTTCTTTTCAGTTTAAGTGTAGCCCATCACCTTTCAAGCAGCACTCTGTCAGTTGTGTTATTTTAACCTGAACTCTCTCCTTTGCCCTTGTCCAAGGTAACCTTTTCCAGCTAAGAATTGCATTGGGCATAGAATCTCTGTTGCTCCTTGATGCAAATTTAGATGAGAAGCTCTGCACGAAAAATGAAGCTCGTGGCTCTTTGCTCTCCAGTGGGAGAGAAAGCATGAAAGTCAGAGTCCCTTCCTCTCATGCTCTCTACTTTTCAACTCATTTCCACTTAGGAAAGGTTCTTGATGCAACAGCTTGCAGTTTGGTATCATTTCCATGGCTTAAATGTAGACATTTTTGTTGGCAGTTGCATTTGGGCGTAAAAAGAATTTCTAGTTCAGTGATAGTCCTTGTGAGTTGTGCTGGGTTCCCTTTCTTTTCTAAGATCTATTCTTATCTCATTATCGCGGTGCCCATCCAGTGCTTTCGCTCTCCCGTTTCAGAAACTCTCCCGCGGGCACAGAGACGATTACGATGTTCTGGGAGGAAAGCGAGGAGCAGACCCCGAGCTGGGCGGGAGACACCAGGTAACCTCCAGGCACATGTGCACCTCTGTCCTTTGATCTGGTGCCTCCCACGCCGTGTCACAGCGCTGCTCACACAGGCAGAGCCACCCCAGCACCTTCCTGGGGAGGGAACGACGCGATTTGTGTCGTAACCCGGGCGGCGCGGGGGGCAGGAGCGAAGCTCCCCCTCCCCTTTGATCTCTGCCCCCCTCGCTGGGCTGGGAGCTCGCAGCCACCCGGGGTGGGAAGTGACACCCGGGCCCGGGGCGGATGCGGAGGAGGCCCGGCAGCGGTGGGTGTTTCACAGAGCTCGCTGCGTCTGATGCCATCAAACAAGCGCCCACAAAGCAGAGCAGCAGCCAAAACAACTCTTTGTGCTGCACAGCCCATCACTTTCAAAGGAAAAGAGAGGGAAAACCTCCTGCATCAGCAGGTGACAGCTGCAGGGGGTGAGCAGAGAAGAACTAAGTTTTACCAATTGCTAAAGTGAAATTAATTTTCCCCAGAACAAGTTGTCTGAACAGAACCCCTTACGGGTGAAGGCAGGATGGACTGGAATGGGCAGGAAAAGTCCAGAGAGCCACAGCTGTGCCATGGAGCAAATGCATAAGCACATAAAAGGTGGTGGGGGATGCTGGTAGTGCAATGTATGGGCAACTTCTTTCTTCTGTTTTACAGCAGAGGAGAAAGAACCCTCAGGACACTGTCTACACTGTGAGTAGAGCACTCTGGAGTGAGCAGAGAGGGAGGGATGGCTGGGAACAGGACGTTCTGTTTCATAGGAGACTTTCCCCCCTGCTACCCAATTTCAGCTCTGGTTCAAAACTCATCAGCTGCTTTTCTGCTTTTCAAGACTTCTCTTCCCTTCCACCCACTTCTTTCCCCCAGACCCTCTGTTTTTGCTAGAAAAGTTCTGCTCACTTTGAGTGACAGGAGAAAAACACTGGGGAGATGTGGAAAAGAACGTGGAGCAAGATACCTGCTAATGTCTAATGCTAGTGACTAAACACCCTTGATCCCACGTGATTGCTGCTGCAGTATTGCCTGGGCATGGACTCCAGCCCCTGTGCCTGCTCTTTGGCAAATACCAGTGCATCTAAGAGTGGGTGCTTAGGAACCTCTTGATGGAATTTATTTGACTCTGGCTAAATGTGGTGGTCTGTGCTCCAAAGCAGGAGCGATTTCATGTCTTAAATTGGGTCTTTCTGGGTCTTTGGTACTTGAGGAATGAGCTTGTTTCCAAGACCTTTACTGCTATTGAATGAGACATTCTGAGTTCAGCTGGTTTTTAATGTGGCTACCCCAGGGTGCCTTGGCTTTTCTGTTGTCACACTGACTCCTTTCCCCTTCTCTGCCTGCAGTCACTGCAGAAGGACAAGATGGGTGAGGCATACAGCGAGATTGGAATGAAGGGAGAGGTGAGTTTTACTTTCCTTCCTGGGGAAACCATGGCAACAGAAAACATTTCAGCTTTTGGCCAGAAAACCCCTGATGACTGCCCTGGCTGGGGGGGCTGAGGGCATGAGATGGGTGAGAACAGCTGAAGGAAGGTCTGGTGTCAAGTGCTGCAATGGTGCAGCAGTACTGGAAGATTTTGGGGCATATTTCTCCAGAGCAGTTTGGAGCTGCAGGTTTATGGTTTCCCCTCCATGGGCTGCTGAGGCTGGCTGGTGTTCCAGGATCAGGAGAACAAGTGCCAGCCCTTCCTTGTGCCTGACTTCAGACCAGGAATAAGGGAAACATCCTCCTTCCCATGGCTCTGCTCTCAAATGTTTAAGAAGGCACACATCAATCACAGCTGAGAGGGAGTTTTTAGTTCTGTGCACAAACTGCTGGGGGAGGAGGGCTTGTGTCAAAACCAAACCATCGGGGGACACTTGTTTATGGCAAAATGAAAAATTGCTCTGACCTACACAGGTTCTAGTTTATGTCAAAGTGTCATATATATATATATAACCTTTCATTTCCTTCTAACACATGAAAAAAGGGGCATTTCAAAACAAAGTTTAGTGTTGAGACATGCTGAAGCAACACCAACATTTAATATCTTCCCCTTTTTTATTCTAATGCTCCTCTGCCAGAGTCAAGCTGCGTCTGTGAGCTATGGGGTTATGAAGTTGCACCATATTTTTTGAATGTTTCTGTTTCTGGAGGGACGAGAACACCAAAGCCCTTGTCCCATTCCAAATAGAAGATCATTTAATAGCTTGCTGCAATTTTAACTGTAACAAGCACTACTCCTTGACACATTTGCGATACAATCTAATACTAAATAACCAATGTCTACAGAAATGCTGCCAAATCTCTATACATACAGTGAATCAAAGAAATAGCAACATCCTAAAAGTATGACAGGAAAATATGTCAGCAAACGAAACCAATTTGTTTTATTTCTTATCCTCTCTATTTTCTCCTTAACAGCCCTTGTAGCATGTCTGGGCTGGTCCAGACTTACCAGGTGCTTTCCTCTGCAGAGCAGAGTCCAGGCCGTGCACAGCTGGTACATCCTGTACACCCTCAGCATAGCATGGGGGAACTCGGGGGCTTCTTTCTTTTTGCATAATCAGGAAAGCACCCATTAATCGTTCTATGCTTGTTTTATTTTCCCAAAGCAGCAGAGGCGGCGAGGCAAAGGCAATGAAGGTCTCTACCAGGTAGGCACCACCTCCCACAGCTGCTCCCCTCACCTGTGGCTGGATATCCAATGGCACTGTTGGGGAGGGACAGAGAAGTGAAAGGCAGCTGGAAGTTTCCCAAGCAGGCACCAGGTGTCTCACTAACTCCTCACTCTTGGATGCCACAGCTACCCCTGCTCTGGGATCCACAACACAGGGCACAGCTGCCTTACCCGAGCAGGCTGTCAGGGAAAGGACTGGGCACCACTGGAAGGGCTCTCAGGGGATGCTTCCCAGGATTCAAAGCCACCTCAGGTCCCACTGCCAACTTACTTACGAAGAGCTGCACCAGATTTCCCTTCCAAATCGAAGAGGAGAAGTCCAGAGAACAAAGTTCATGATTTTATGTCTGTTCATTTAATTATGGATGCTCATTCTAGCATCAGTTAGCTCTTAATAATACACAAATAAAATGTAGTACTCCAAAGATCTGCAGAACCAGTTAGGATGATTTGCCAGTCATATTTTCATACCCATTATTCAGAATGTACCTTGCCTTCAGGTAAGTAATAGCTATTTGCACCACACAAAGCCTAAAGAATCACTCAGGAGTGAAAACCTCTGTAGGGGGAAAAAATCAGACTCATGCTCCTTACTGAGCCCCTGCCATCCTGCTGCTGCCAGTCAGCCAGGAGGAAGTAAGCCCTCACACTCATCCCTCACCTGTTTTTCTGGTTTTCTCTTTTCCAGGGGCTCAGTGCAGCAACCAAGGACACTTATGATGCTCTCCAAATGCAGCCTTTGCCCCCTCGCTAAGTGGGAGCCTCAGAGGGGATGGGCAACAGTGAGAGATGCCCACCTGCTTTGGGGAGGAGAGGGGGGAAAGTCTTTTTCATCCAACACAGGCACTGTGTGTTTTCTGTGTGCAAGAACCTCCTCGGGTTGGTGCACAGAATCTGGAGCTGGCCTTTTCCTTCTCTTTCTCCTCCTGAATTAAGCAACTGCTTCTGCTATTAGAATGTACATATCTGTAAAGTTGTTTCCAATTATAGGGGGTATTAGGCTGATTTTTTCTTTGGTCAGCTTTGTGTTGTGAAGATCAGATCACACCTTCTAAAAAACACAGCTATTTCCATAGGTCTTCTTTGTCTTCCAGAGTATTAAGACATGGAATTATGGCTTTATTGCATTTAAACAATTTGCAAAGATGTACAGTATTTACTGTATTTACTTCTTGTAGTATTTATCTTAAGACTACTCCACCCTTTTTGCTTTAAATTTGCCTTTAAAAAACTGCTTCAGAGGAGGGCAACTTTTTTTCTTTAATTATAAAGAGTGACATGATGTTACAGTAGTGAAGCAGAGAGGCTGAATGCCAACTTTCCAGCAGGAAGAAAATGAGCACCAATATCCAAAAAAAGATCAAGCAATGGCACTGCCACTCATCCATAAATATGAGCCAAGTAAGCTGAGTGAGAGACTTCTCTGAAGGCAGAAAAACAAAGAAACAAGGAGATGGGTTCCCCTCTTATCACTTCCAGACAACAAACCGTACAAAAGCCAACATAAATGCAGTTTCCAACCCAGTCTCTCATGAGGCTGCCTCTAAAAGGTGCAGGTATCATTCCAAGGAGGTACCAGCTCAATAATGTCATGTGTTTTTGATGAATTAATAAAACAGTGCCACAGACCCGTGTGTGTGTAGGGAGCAGCAGTGGGAATGGCACGAGCTCCTTACCTGAGGCATTCAGCCTGTCTGCACCAGCCTGCACTCAGCAGCACCCTCTCCCAGGGAAGCTGAGGAGGACAGGATTCAACAGGAGCTCCTACGCACATCCCTGAAGCTGGGATGGGCTGTTGGGAAAATGCCCCAAACCCAGGTATCAAAGGGACACTCACCTCCTGCTGCTGGAGCCTGTTTTGCCTGTGCCTCGCAAGGCTGCACAGGGAAGCCTGGAGGAATTCAGCAAGGACAAATCCAGCCCAGCAACATCAGGAGTGTTTCATCTTGACTCAAGAGCTGACCAAATCATCTCACCAGTCCTCACAGAAGAAGGAGAGCTAAAACAAGGCTGTGGGAACAAGAGTTGCTGCTCTGGGTGCTGGCCAAATGAGGTTATGTCTTCTTTCCAGGGACTGGGTGGGTTAGCAGCAGAAAAACTTGCCGAAATGGGTGCTATGCAAGTTCCAAGGCAGTTTTACTTCTTTAAGCAGTAAAACTGTACCAGCAGTAGGTGCTTGTAGCTTTTAAAGAATATTTGCAATAAATTAAAGCAAAAAAAAAGCAGCAAACTGAGACATAGTAATGAATGCTTCTTGCAAAAAAAAAAAAATACTAGATCCTTTACTGTTCTCTGCAGTGACAAGAAAAATTGAGAGAACTGGGTGATAACTGAGACACCTGAGCTGAAAATTACAGTAAAGTTATGCTGCAAAGCACTCGATGCAAGAACAAAGAGTGCTGAAAACAGCTTCCTCTTTTTAAATCACCATAACTGTATCTGCAAGATGTAGAAGTCACGAGCTTTGGCAGCGTGAAATACCAACCACCAAACAATAGGAATGAAATTCTTTGGAGGGGGGGAAAACACCTTTATGCTCTTTATATATCAATGGATACCTTGATTTCAAAAAGCATCTATTGCTGGTTTTGGGGCCACTCACCGTAGGGCTGAGCTGAGTCTCCTCTTTGCCTTCAGGAACCACCTGAAGCTGTTTCTGCTTTGGGGAGAGGAGCTGATAAATACAGAATTAGAACAAAAGCTTCAAGCAGAGTGCATAAAACCCGGGCTCTCCTGCAGTTTGAAAAGACAAAGGGCACCAGATCAATCTTCTGGCCCAGTTTGATGCATAGGGAAAGGGAAATCAGCCTCCCCTGACACATTTAAAAACTACAAACAAGTGCATACATGTTAAAACACTTGGAAAATGGTTTAATGATGTTTACAACAGAAATGAACTGTACAATTACAGTAAGTTTAATATATATAAAAAATTACAGCAGACAAATGCATCTACACAAAATCTACCTTTTCATTCTGATTTACTGTAATCTACACAATCTCTCAATGCCTACAGCTATCTGTAGGCAACCACTGGGAAAATAATAATAATAATAATATAATAATAATAAAGGACATCTTTAAAGAGACAGCATTTCGCCTTCCTCCTCACCCTTAGTGTGATCAGCAAGGTTTTGAAATGTGTGGGACTCTCACATTTCAGTCTCCAGAAAAGCTTGGGTTGCGTTTGGGTAGGGTACTCCGCAATGGCCCTTGATTTCAAGTGTTCTGCTGACCTCAAGTGTATAAATGCAGTGTATGAGGAAGGCCAAGGGAAAAATAAACCTCCCAGCCAGTGTAAGCAGGCAGTTGTACAGAGCAGTGAAACCATTAGGACCAAAAACTTGTCTTATTTAGAAAAAAAAGCAAAAAGGGACTGCCCAGACACTACAGACATTCACAAATCCTCATTTCTTTGAAAATTATGATCAGATTCAGAAGAAAGGGCTTGGTTTTCCACTCCCAATTCTTCATACAAAGGGGTAGTTTTCAAACTAATACTGTAAATATGTTTTTAAAACAAAATTTAAGCTACTTCCTCTTTGGCCCACCCCTTAAAAACAGTGAAACCCCCTTTGCACTGAGAAAGAACCTCAGGTCAGTGGGGAAAACAAAAGAACATGCTGTCTCTTTAAAAAGAAAGAAAGAATCCCAGTTGGGAGCGGCCATCAGTGAAAATGCAATCCAAATTGGCGGTCTGGTGGAAATTCCTCACGGAATATTATGTACAGTTTTAAAAACCCTTTGTAGTTGGTTTTTCTTTTATTATTATTTATGAACACCTAGGCAGTGAAAACCGTTATGTTAATACATACATAGACACACCCAAAACATACAAAAATACTATTATTTCAAACTACTAAGAATAGGACAAGTTCAGTTATCTCCATGCTATGACTTTAAGAGCATTACACTGAAACAAACAAGAATTTAAACGACAATTTTTTAATATCCCAGAAATATACCAAAATATACATCTAAGCTTTGGAATTACTGAGGTTAGACTAATGCAAGTGCTGGGTAATCGTACTTAATACACAAGTCTAAGGTTCTGCAGGAAAGAAATTATCTTTGGTATCTGCATCAGGCTAATAATATTAACATTTGGATTTTGCTTTGGGATAGAGCTTGTCTGACCCTAGAACCAAACACCCCCCAATCAACTGAGATTAAAAAGATCCATGTAAAAAGTTCCTCCATTTGCAATCCCCCCCCAAAAGTTAAAAAGTCACAGGCATCTACCTAGCATAAAAGGTTGAGAAATACAATGCATAGTTGCACAGTGGTGCTGCAAAAATAAAAGAAATCTAGAAAAAAGGAACTAGAGGAGAAATGAAAAGCTGCTTCTTCTTCTTTCAGGGATTTCTCACAACAGGACAGCCTCTTCCAAGCAGTGAAGGGGGGGGAAGCTCAGAAGTGCACCTCAGCGTGTATTAATCAACATCACCCAGCCCCCAGAGGGTTAAAGCACCCAGCAGAGCAGCCAATCCTGCACCCAAGTCTTCAGCTCCTCAACCCACCTGCGAAGCCCCGGCCTCCCTTCCTAGCGCCTGTGCCCCAGATCTCACCCTGGGGCCGGGAGTTGCTGCCCGGGGTGTTCTGGAGCCCCGGGCCGACCCTCGCCCGGCCAGCCCAGGCCAGGCCGGCCTCACAGGTGGGCTTGGTGCTGAAGACGCCCTTTGTCTTTGGTTTGTTTGTTTGTTTTGAGTTTATACAATCATTAGGAAATCTTTGGTTTTGGCTGGAAATTTTAAAAGAACAAAACAAAACAAAGAAACCGCCCCCTCCCGACTTATAGCAGCCACCGTGACCTGACAAAGCTTCTCTTTCCCATGGGGGTAGGGGAACTACATTCAAATAAAGATGGACCGGGTTAAGGATGCAGCTTCTGGCCAGGTTGGGGAGTGGGGAAGGGATACAGGATTGTCAAATAATAAAGAAGAAAATTAAGTATTTGGAGGTTTCTATTTTTTTCCTTTTTTTTTTTTTTTTTTTTTTTTTTTTTTTTTTTTTTTTTTTTTTTGGTCATGTTAAAAAGTGAGTAGCATGTATGCAGCACTGGGCTGAGAGCGCCTCCTGGCCCTGGAGCTCAGCGTGGCTCTGGGGTGGGAAAAGGCAGCGTGGGTGGCCCTTTTCCATGGAGAGTGGAGGGGAGGGGGTGGATATTCACAGACTAATCAAGAGGACCCCTTGTAACCAAAGGAAATAAGATAAGATTGCAATTTGCCCTCACTTTGCAGTAGCTTTTAAGCAGCGACATTCAGAGGCGTTAGGGGGTCACTCCCCAGGTTGCAGGTCACGGGGTGCTATAGGCCAGAGTTCAGTGTTAATCAAAGGAGGGAGGGCAGACTTGGCAACTCTGTGGGGTTTGGAGAAAGTTAAAGCAAGTTACTCAGTTACGAGTTAGAAATGAGGTATACGACAGCTCCTGTACCTGTGGCGGATAAACACCCCACACCTACTCACACCTAGCCTTAGATACTACCACAGAGGAAGGAAATGGAACAACGGCACTGGCGGGGACGCAGGAGCTCCTGCCCGGGCCCTGCGCACGGAGCGCCGGCACTTGGGGGGCGTACGGGGGGCACTCGGGGCCGGAGCTGCTCCAGCCCTGCCCGAGCCGCCCGCGGGCGGTCCCGGAGCGCTGCCTTCCCTTCCCCGCGCTGCGGGGAGGCGCGGCCCCGCTCCCTGGAAACTCGCCGGGAGCGGCCCTGAGCTCCAAGTCTTTCTCTTTGCGTTTTCCCCTTGGACTCGCTGGGGCGCAGGGAGCATCGGGGTCACAGAGGCCGACACATGGAGAGTGAATGGGGGAAGAACTAAAGGTTTTGTCTCAACTGCCTTGTTCTCAGGACACTGTCACGGGTGCTCTTGTTCCTAAATCGTTTCTCAAGGGGGTTGTGCGATCTCGACGAGTTGCCCCTTGGCATGCCATTCCCCAAGGTCTTAGGATTCCTACTATTAAATAATCTCAGGGTTTTATAGCACCGCAACGTGCCGGCTTGGAACGCACACGAAGTTATGACATTCAGGGAAAAGGGCTTCTGTAGCTACTGCCACGGAATTCCCTAAAGGCAGTGTGAATCCTGAAGTGGGGTCTACAACAGATAAGACAATTTTGGGAGGGAAGGGGATGCAACGTGATAAATTAAGTAACTTACGGTATTATGTAAAGCTCTGCCGGAGAATATTCCCCAGCAGACCGGCACAGTTTAAAGACAGATCAGTGTTTTGGTCTGAGCTACTTGACAATGTCCTGTTTGGTAGAGAGATGAAATAAGGCAGAGGGGGTATGTTCCAGTTCTGGGGCTGAGCCTCAGCAGCACTAAGGAACGCCAAAGGTATCATCTTCCCTCGCCTCCCACAAGCTGTTTCATTTCCTTCCTCAGATTTGTTTTCCATAAAGCACACCTTGTTTTCCACTTCTTTTGTTCCAAGTGCTCTTTTCTTTGAGAAGTCATTTCTTCAATATCCCTATTACCTATCTATAAATCTAACTAGCTCTTTGAAAAGTCACACAATATTAATACCACTTTTACATAATGTCAGAACAACAATTCTATTAGTAAAGCTTTCAGTGAAGTTCTGCAACCCGATTGGTGTCCGGAGGAAGAGTAGCTGGACAACCCGCTCTCCCCCTTCCTCCCTCCCTTTCTTCACAAGAGCTCACCAAGTTCACTGATAAAACAGCTCAGCCCAATAGCAAGATACATGAACATGTACAAGGCTACTTTGGGGAGCAAAGAAAGGAGTCTTCAAGATCCCTCCCTTAAGAGAAAGACCATCTGCAAAAGCTGTTGAACAGACTCTGACCTTGGACTACACTGCTTCCACATTTGAAGGAAAGAAACAGTTTTCCCTGACTGTATCCCAACATCAGCCTAAGACCTGCAGCACTGGGCAAACCCCAGACACCGTTTGTCTTCACAGAGCCGATGCAACTCCATGCAGAAAAGGTGGGAGTACCCGCAAGAGATGAGGTCCTTAGAGGAAGGGACACCGACCCAAAGCTCAAAAAACCCCCACCCAGCTTTTCCTCTTACCCGCTCTGAGAACAGCAGAGCTGACAACTTATCAGTGCCTTTGGTTCCCTACGAGGACACTGGGAATTCTCCCTCCCCAGTGGAGTCGAGCTCCTTTAGAAACCCAGCTCTCGCTCCCCGCGCGCAGCCGGCGCTCACACGCACTCGCACACACACCCACCCACGCACACCCTGCCCTCTCCCCCGCTCCAGCAGCCTCAGGGGAAACGGGCAGGGAGCCTTGGAGCCCGCACGGAGCTGGCTGCAACACCCTCCCAAGGCAAGAACCACTCGCTCTTCTGCTACTGCCACCGCAACACCGAGACATCGGCCAAGAGAATGACCTGGTCCCTCGCCAACACCACCTCAAAGCTCCTCTCCCACAACCATCTCACAGTATTTCAACCCTTTCAGGCAGACCAGCCAGGTGTTAGGAGTAGGTTAGCTTTCACCTCTCTCAGTTTGGTTTTTTCTTTCATAGTTTTTGGTCTAGACAGGATTAGCATTGCTATTAGAAAAGGAAGTGTTTAAAAAGTTTTCCACCTATTATCAAGCACTACAAGCCCTACATTCAGTAACAAGACAAGGGGGATAAAAGGAACCTGTTTCACTTTTGCTCTCCCAGATAGATTAAGATGCGACAACCATTCTTGTCCCTCCCTGGAGTTAAACACAGCGGACCCAGTTCAGCTCTGGAGCAACTCAACACAACCGAAACGGATTTCCAGCCCCGAGGTCGATCCCAGCCCAGTACAGCCATCTCTCCCCTGAGCCTCCTCGATATTTGTTGCCTCATCTTCAGATCCCAGCGAGGGGCAAGGAAAGGCCGAGAGGGAGGGAAGTGTGCGCACACTCGAAAGGACCCTGAACAGCAACCCCATCAGTAACCTGCATGCCACCACGTGCTGTGCTGCAGATTAGACCACAGATAAACCAACCAAACAACAATCCGAAACCCAGGAGCGACAAAATGTTTCCTTTGGCAAGACAGATACAAGGAAAAAAATTTATGAGCAAACATTTTCCTTCTAACACAGTCAAACCCCCTTCTCTGCCCCCAACATCCACCCACCCCCACCCGACCCTATAAAGTTGTAACCTATAAACAGGATCTCAAATACATACAGCATAATCATGTTTATCAATCATAATAAACCATCAGTTCAACTAAACTCTACAGCTAGAATTATCTCCACTATTTATAAAGTTTGCTTTTCTCTTCTGATTTTTTCAGTTTAAAACCAGTTCTGCGACAATGCTAAGCTATGCTGAGGTATTTTATGAAGGTGCCAGAAGCCAGCTGCTACCCACAAGTATTGTTCTCAGAGCTGTATGGTGCTACCTTTCACTGAGGGAAGAGGGGGAAGGAGCAAGAAGGGAAAGAGGCAGAGGGACGGAGACAGGGAGGGAGAAAGGGGGCCCAGATTATTCCAGTTATGGACGGTTCTTAGCAGGGCATCACTGACGGACCTAAAAGCAGCCCTGAGACAAAGCTCAGTAGCTGCTTCATGTTCAGGAATTTGGTCAGAAAAGAAGTACCTGATACGTTCTACATGCTGACCTTATTTGTCTACGTGAGTAAAAGATGTCTCTTCTCCCACAGTTAAAATATTTGTCATTTCAGTGCAATCTCCCGAACGCCCTCCTAACAGCATCCCAACAGGGGTAAAAATTCAGAGCATGTCCGCACTTGGAGTATCCTGGGAGAAGTGGCAGACAGATCAAATGCAGATAGATAAGTTGAAAAAAATCAAGGGGTTTTTTTGTGCATTACTGTGTCCATGTGTGAAGATATGCAAATAGAGGAATTGCTTTTCATGGTTCCAAAAGCACTGAAACTCCTTGCACTGACACAGAGGGAACCAGGTACCACTCACAATGTGGAGACAAAGATACGAGCATCTTAAGAAACTGTGAATTGTGAACCAACAGCTTTTTGACAAAATCTTCCCTGTCAAATTACTTTATAATATTTTAGGGGACTCCCCTCTGGAAAGAAGAGAGAAACTCAAAAGCAGCAACAAAAGATTTAATGGGTGAGAAGGGCAGAACTTGTGCAAGGTAGGTATCTTGAATTCTATATTGCTATAGTACTTTGGGAAGGAGAGGGCAGATGTCCTGCTTGCAAAAATAGAAAGGGATTTGAGTTGGCTGTGTGAGAACTGACAACCATAAATGCAGTGGGGAGCAGCAGGCCAGCTTATTCCTTTGGTAATAATCCACCCTAGGCAACATCCAACAGGGACAGACAGGTCCTGCTGGGGTACAGGGTGTGGAAAAACAGCATTAAATCATTTCAGACAGAACAGGAATAGGGAATAGTGACTCTTTGTAAAGTTAATGTGACAATAAAAACATCTACATTTTAAACTTCCAGTTTAAAACCAAGTATCATTGAAAGTTTGAACCATGCATTATTTTATCCACCTTAAAACACTCTAATGACCATGAGAAGCCACCTGTCTCTTTAAGATAATTTTGTATCTTTATAAATTTCTTTATCTAAGAAAATATGAATTAATATTTAAGGTAAATTAGATGTTGCTTTGGTTTAGTATCTGTGGTATGGCTCCAGCTGTAATGGTTGTGCTGCTC
The DNA here is from genome assembly GCF_022539315.1 of Serinus canaria. Classification (NCBI taxonomy): domain Eukaryota; kingdom Metazoa; phylum Chordata; class Aves; order Passeriformes; family Fringillidae; genus Serinus; species Serinus canaria. Next base: position 4,359,548 of record NC_066313.1, read on the forward strand.
CATTTGCAACAACAACAAAAAAAGAGGAAATTTCCACTTTAAGGAACGCTGCTTTGCAGGAATGTGCAGAGTTAAGGAATTAACTCTCATGTGTCCTTCACTAACTTAACTGCAGAAATGTGTCAGAGCACCCCATGTGAGGCTTACAGAGGTGGCACTGGAACATTAGGTCACAGTTCTAAGAGATGTCACATCCACACCACCTCACAGTCATTGATAAAAACATACTTCAACTAACAGGTGTTGTACAGCAAGTCAGAAACAAAATAAATGCTCTGTAGGAAATCTAAGCAGATGTAACAATTGTAAGCAGCCACATCTGTGTGTACTTTCTTTGGGCTGTTCGCGAATCCTTCCATGGTGACTGTGGAGACTGGGTTCTAAGGAGACCAAGTGTGCTAAAGCCAAAGTGTGCTGGAGCAAAACATGTTTTTCTTAAGGTCAGAAAAAAATGTCATCACCAAGCTACAACACCAACTCCTGAAGCCATTCTCTAAACGATTTTTGACCTTCCGGGCATATCTGTGTTTGTTTTCCTGGAAATCTCTTGCTTTTTGAACTATCCCTGTCTGCAGGGAGAGCTTTTCACCTTATCTTTTCTTGCCTGGGTACTGTGACATGCTTGCAACTATGAAAAGCAACCCCCTCACCTTTAAATACAGAGACATGGAACTCTGAAAAAGAGATGGTATTATCCTTTTCCAACACACCACCAAACTTCCTGTGATCATATTTACTGGGTCTGTACACAATTGTTATTGTTTCTTTTCAGATGCATAAATTTCTGCTGCCAGCACGACAATGATTTAAAAAAGAAACTTCTGCTAAATTCTGGTACATGATCTCGTATTCTTTTCATTCTCTCAAGGAGCACATGCACTCTAACTTGGCAGATATACACCCACTGCCAGTCTGATTTCTGTCTTTCACTAAGCACTGGAGGTAGCCAGCATCAATGAGGAAAAACACTGATAGGGATGAAAGGTAGGCTCCAGGAACAACAGCCAGTTTTAGGGGGGGCCACAGGGATGTTTTAGGGGACAATGAATTGGAGCACACTGTCAATGGATGCCATGGGATATGTGCTGTTCGGGTATTATGTCAGTTTCTGCAAACAAAACCAAGCTTTTTTGGATATGTGGCTACTCTGAGTTTCCAGCTTCTCTCAGAAAAAAAACTCGCTAAGAAATTCCCTGGAATCTGGGCCCCAGATAGGGTGATGGGGTAGAGAAGAGGAGGGTAAAGAAAGGGGTATAAGGTGCTCACACCAAAGCCATGTGACCAATGCAAAGGTAGTCAGGAAAAAAAGCAGATTTTTATAATAAATAAACCATCCAAGCTGCATTAGTGTTCCAGATATGTACTCAACAAGACCCTCTCCCAACCACAAACCAGCAAGAATGGGACATGAAAACTCATTCAGACAGCTAATGGCACAGTCTCCTGGAACTGTGGAGAGAGGATTTTCCACTGATTTAAGGCCCACCTTTCTTTGTGTTTCCTAGATATCTGCAAGGACCACGCCCCCCACCCCACCACAAAACCCTTGGGAGGAGGGGATCCATCGGAGACGAGCCCGGTGGTCTCCCCCTCTAACTAAAAAAGCTTCCTGATAAATTGTACTTTTGCACAGGCGTGAAAGTAAGCAGGGACTTTCAGAGTCAGGAACAAACGCTACAGCTGCGGTTTTCCCCATCCTCTTACTTCACTCAAAACAAGTCCAAGGACTTGCATTCCTTTGGTAGAAATTATAGACCGTGCTGTGGCCTCCAGACCAGCACAGTGGGTACCAGCATCTTCTCTTCTACTTTTTCCCTACCTCCCTGAAGCTCACTCAGCTGTACCTGTTGCTGCTCTGAAGCTTTTACTGTGGGCCATTGCCACTTTTGCAGTATTATTCATAGCCCTAAAAGTCTCCTGCACAGCCTGAAGACGTAGAGACATATCAAAAATACAGAGATTCATCCATACTGGGGGGAATAAAGGTGGGACCTCTTGGATAACAATCCTCTGACATTGCCATTCTATTTACACATCAAATAAAAGAAAACAAATTAAAATCAAGTTAAGAGTCTGCCCCAAGGATAACACAAATTACCAACCAAAAAAAAAAAAAGATTAAAAACAAGCAGCAACTTTTATATAAAATTAATAAAAACAAAAGACAAATGAAAAAGAAATTGTCAGTAGCATCTATCGCCTCTCTGCATCTGAACTGCACTTACACAAACTAGTCCATTAGTACAGCAGCTTGCTAGAAATTGACTTTGGTTCAAGCTTAGTTTTAAAAAAATAAAACATAAAAAAATCAAAAACACATAAGAAACGGTGGACGGACATTTGTTAGTTTCCCTGCTTGCAGTTCACTAGTTTTGAAGTTTTAGGGGTAATTGGTTTAAATATCAGTAAAACAGGAAGGTGGAGAGTTAGAGATGAACAGAGCAAAACCATGGTGGTGGGGGGAGAGATAAGGGGTTCTGCCACTTGAGTGCAAACACAACTCCCACATGCTCAGGCCACAGACCAAAAGCATGTGTAGAGTTTAAAGTTGCTGCCTTCTGGATCTTGGATGAGAAGCTCCAGGATCCCCCTGAATCATCAACAAAACGAACATAGCCGCATCAGCTCATTATTTTAGGACACTCTGGTGACAAAAGAAAAGGGGGTGGGTGGGAAAGGGACTCTTCTAATACCCTCATTAGCTAAAAGTAATTTAGTTTTATACACATGGCAGAAACCTTTAAATCCATCAGGAATGGAAAGTTTAACGTGAACTGCAATGCAGTGATCCAGTCTTCTCTCTTTAAAATATCTTTTCTCTTTTTTGGTTCAGATACTGAATTGAGTAGTTAAGAATATACGGACCTAACTTCTGTACAGTTCATTACTCCTTCGTCATCCACAAAAATATCCTTTGCTCCACAGATCAGAATCACCCTTAAAAAGTGAGCTGCAGCGCCAGGCCAGCCCCGGGCGCAGGCCAGAGGCGCCGACTGCCGCGCTCACCCCACAGCTCAGAGACCACGCGAGATCTGCCTGGGGTGTGCAAAGCCCCCAGAGTGGCTCCGTTGTGTTGGCATTAACAATGGCACCTTCTGTTCCCATAGTCCTGGCTCCTGTCTTTTGCAGCCAGAAGCACTTTTTGTTTTACTAGGAAGCTCTTCTAAATAGTGTTGGAAGCATCAGAAAAGGAATATTGCTATGAATGGGGAGAATGTGACCTTCTGAAATCCGGCACCAACTCATCTAGAAGGTATCTAAGACTCTAGATGCTGCTTTACATGCTGCCAATTAGCCTGGGTCATGATGTTTTTCAAATATTTGTGTGTGCTTTTGCACAGCAAAATGAAATTTATGGAACAGAAGAGCCATCAGTATTGTCACACAATCCACACTCGGGAGGTCACATCCTGCTCTCTGACGTAAAAGGAACCAAGCACACGAAGCTAAGAGCAGAATTTGGCTGTTTTGTCTAAATATATGAGAGGAGAAGAATGGCAGTTTGGAGCAAATTCCTACCCCTGCTTACATAGCAGAGACCAGCGTGGAAGTTTGCACACAATGATCTCTGCTGCTGCACTGAGCTTCCTGCACAAATGATGAACGTAAATTCTTCTGACCCCTACCAGTAGGCATTAGACAAATTCAAGGATGAGGAAACTGTTTAGAACATTTCCAGAAGATTAGGATAGAAAGTCTATTTGTGCTCCATTCTTCCTCTCCACCCCCCCACCCTCCCCCCATGGTGTGGGAGCTCGCTGAAAATAATCCAGGAGCAAAAGACAAACGCGTCCAAACGATATATATAAAAATAATAATAATAATAATCATAATAATAATAATAGAGATACACCAGTAATACAGGCCTGCCTAAATTGTACCAGTTAAGAAAGGAACCCCCAACATGATTGATACGATTATAAACACCTTGTATGACATAATGGCCTGTACAACAGACCTATAAAATGATAATTAAAAAAGAAAGATATTTAGACCAAAATAACCAAGAAATCCCCTTCCTATGTTTGAACTGATAACCCACCTTAACTTGTCATTGTGACTGCTGGAAATGATAAGTAGTCCTTTCACTTTTTTTGTGTTTTTGCGGTTTTTAGTTTTTTTGTGGTTTTTTTTTTTTTTTTTTACATTTTTGGTTAGAAAGTTCTCCGATCCATGAAGCGATCCTGAAAAGACAGTGTTTATTATAAAATTAGGCAAATGTCTGTCCCAGCTTTAAATCCTTCCTGTTTTGCTTTTGTTTTTTTTTTCTCCTTTTTTTTTGGTTTTTTTTTTTGTTTTGTTTTTTAAATATTTTTCCTTCTCTCTCTCTCTTTCTCTCTCTCTCTCTTGTCCCCAGCAACACGGTGAGAGGATGCCCATGGCATTTTCAGTCCATCGACCGGGCTGGCAGCCGATCCCAGCGCACAGTGACCCAGGCTGCTGGAGCAGAGCCCAGCCCGGCTCACTGTGCCTTGGAGGCAGTAGTGGTGGTGGACGTGGCCCCGCTGGCAGAGGCCACTGTGAGGAGAGAGTTCTGGATGGACTCGGCTGAGGTGGAGGTGGCGTGAAGGCTGGCGACTGGTCCAGAGGCCCCTGCGGAGGCTGCAGCTGCAGAGACCAAGCTAACTGGGTTGCTGGTGAGCAGAGAAAGGTTCTGAGGGTTCAGGAACAGAGGGGCAGTGACGATGTTAGGGGTACCTCCAGCATTGGCAAACACCAAGTTTCCAGTTGCATCCAGTGATGTTATTGGAAGAGAGCCACCGGATGCAAGAGCTAAAAATAGGGAAAGTTGAGCAGGGAGGAGATAACATTAGCAGTAAGCAACAATGCAAAAGTGCCTAAAAGCAAGGGGTCTCTGCATTTGCCTTTCTCTGATATGTGTGCTCTCTAAATCGCTTGCTTGGGTTTTTTTTCCAAAATAACCATCGGACAAGATCTTGCAGATACTAAAACACACCTTTCATTTGCTGCTAAACTAATTCCACCGTGCCTTTCTTCAGCTCTTTTAGCACAATACTGGTCTGTGTTTTCTGCCACAGAGAGCCTGTGCATCCAGGCAACTTGCACTGGGAAGGGTTGAGATGAGGGCTCACGTGAAATGACAGCTATCACAAAATGGAGAAGGTCATGTAACCTTGAGTGTAACATTTTAAATGTTGACATATAACCAACCACTGTTACAACTTACTCTCACGGGTCTACAACGTTCAGTCTGCCTTAGATTATGATCTCCTAAATTTATCTGTGACACTTTATGAAATAGTTCTTTCTTGCAACCTAGAAACAAGATTTGTTCAGCTAGTTTAGAGGATATTTGGACACACAGGTTTTACCTAGCTCTTTAGACACTTGTACCACCCAGTTTTTACGGGTGGCAAACTATGAACATCTCTTGCTGAAGCCAGTGGTAACTTCTGGCTTTGTGCTACTTCCAAACAAATAAATATCTACTCTTCTGAATGTGGATTTACGTATTTCAAGTTCTACATAAGGATTTTAGGAGGCAGGATGTTTCTTTTCTAATACATATGAAGACATGAATTCAGGATCAAGACTTGCTCAGAACTGCCCTTCCAAAAGACCTCAGAACGGTGCAAGTCTGCTCAAGCAGACTACAGAAGAGCTATAAAAAGCAAATCTCTAACTTGCTGAAGATACTGGCCAATGAGGCAAGGACAACAAAATAAATTCCAGATTATATTCAGTATCTTAAATGACTCCTTTAAATCATACACAGCTCTGATTCCCTATCTGAAGTTGTACCTGCTCCTATCTCTGTGACCCACAAAATGTATTTGCACATTTAATTTTGTAAAGCCTTTACTCCCACACAATTTATGCCCAGTGCTGAGGAGTCAGTGCTCTCTGGTAGACTAAACCAGAGTGCATAAACTGAAGTTGTGTGATGGAGATGCATTAAAAGGAACACTACTGACCTTGAATAGTTGCCAGTGTACTGTTGCTCATCAGGGCCGGGCTGAGAGCACCACCTAATGTCCCTGGATTGAGACTGAGTAAGGCACCTCTGCAGCAAGATCATGGAAGAAGTGGGAAAGAGAATGAGTGTTACTTTTAAAAAAAGGTTGTCACTGTTAAAAGTACACCATCATATTTTTAAAAAAAGGGGAAGGGCAAGGAGTGAGGAAAAACCAGAGATCAAGGGCTATTTTTAGATTATTTTACTTTTAACTCCATGAGGGGTTGATGACATGCCTGCAGTACAAGCACTGTACATACATGACTTGCATTGATTGTTGGTGTAAAATATTCTTGTAAAGTATTTTGGAAAAACTGTTAGAAAACTGTCATCATCTCCCAAATGCAGATAAGAAATATGTAAATCAAAAGGAATTAAAGAAACTACTGTCTGAGCAACATTTCTAAAACTATATATTCAACAATACATCATTTTGCATTTTTGAGAACTTGTCTCTCCATTTTACAATTAATAGGACAGATTCTATGGTTCAGTGGTAAGCTGCAGTTTTTAAATCAAGCTCTGCAGTGGCATGAATGATTTATCAAACAACATCACTGCAACACAGCTTTTTCACCTTTAAAATGAACACGGTATTTGTGTACTGTGATGGGAATGTCCATTGCCATCTATGAGTAAACCTTCAGAATCTGAGATAAATGACAGCGATACATAAAAGCCATTTATCCCAAGAATTTTCCTTCACTCTTCGTCACCTCACCTAAAAGGGTGTGCAAAATGGATCCTTACCCAGCTGCAAACTGCGAGGATGCCATCAAGCCTGGGTTTAGTCCTGCTGCAGCAGCCATGGCAGCAAGACTTGCATTTGCAGGCAACTGTGCAGCTCCTTGTAACGCGGCCGCTGCCGCCGTTTGCAACCCTGATGCCGTTACCATCACCTGGCTGGTCCCGAGAGGGGAGGACAAGGGGGTGGAGGTTGTCTGTGTTGTGCTGGTCTCACTGGCACTGGAGGCCTCTGAAGTGGAGGCTGAGGCAGAAGGGGAAGGGCTTGGGGAGGGTGATGTCACTGCTGAAGAAGATGGAGGTGCTGTTGAAATCACTGTTGCCGTGTTGTTGGAGGTGGTTTCTGTTGTGCCTGGAAGAATGGTTCTGGTCAGATCAGTAAAAAACACAGATACCAGACAACAGAAACCCCTGCCCACCTGATCTCAGCTGCATGTATGGCTGAAAGGGGCACAAGCACACATTTCTGTAATACCAAGAAGCACCAAGAGTTCAAATGAAAAAATGAAATTACGCTTCCCAATGCGGGGGCTGAGGAGCTCCAGAAGCCAGCAATGAAATACAGTATATTTTGTTTCAGCCCCACCTGTGATTTTATTCCTGGAAAAGTCAACTCAGTGGTCACAAAAACTGAAGCTTCTTAGTGCAGCAACAAGGAAGGATGACAGGAATGTCCTGGTATACCAGTGACCAGCAGTGAATGACTCTTAATTCAAAAGGGACAAACGGTAGGGGTTGATGTGGTGGCAGCAGAGATCAGCCCTTACCTGTGACTGACAGACTGGTGACAGCAGGACTGGCCAGAGGGAGCACGGGGTTGACAGTCAGGGTTGTAGCTGCACTGCTAGTCACAAGGCTTGGCGTGGTTGCCACCTGGAGGTCAAAAACGAATAAAACTGCTCAGCTGCTTAAAGACAGAGTTACACACTAGACCTGGACTGCATTCTTTCCACCCTCAGCTGAGGAAGTTATCAGCGAAAAACACTGCATATAAACTATTTTTTTTTTGTAATTTGGTTACTTTATCATTCAATGAAACAATCATAGCATCTTCTCTAATTACCAGAAATATCTTTATTCCTAATAATTCAGTATTTGAAAGGAGATACACCCCATCCATATTGTCTCAAGACTGCAAGTTAGCCCTCTCTGCCACCTCACAAAGACAGCACCTTGTTTTAATAGAGACACTCTTACAGACAGAGTTACAAAATATATTATTTCTACTTTTCTTTTTCTTGTTTAAACATCTTTTCAGCTCCAAATCTCTTTTTCTGATAAAATTATGTAATTGCCCCAGCATTAACAAAGGTATCTAGAGTAATGTGTTTATATGGAGAAGCAGAATAACATTTCACTTGTATTCAACCAAACTATAAACTTTACTTTGATAAGCTTCCTTGTGCCAGAGGAAGGATCTCTGAATTTAAAAACATACAAATGGAGTTTTCAATTGTGGATGGCTTATTACAAGAAAGCTACAATAAACTGAAGACATTACAGATAAACACCAAAGATTTAAGGCTGGAGAAACTAGCTTATGAGGAAAAATGAAATATAAGGAAAGGACTTTTCATGGACAAGAAATGGTGTCCAACAGTAATATTTGAAGGCTGTTATACATCAATAAGAGAAATGAATCCTTTAGAATTGCCCAAGAGAACACAGCCAAGGATATAGGCTAAACATTCCTCCTTTCCACTCTCTTACCTTAAGTCTATTATCAGAGAAATATCTCTCCTGCCTCTTAGAGGGAGTCAAATGCTTCACGCATTTTAAACAAGATTGGGGCAACTGGGACAGATATGAAAGCTTTCCGCCCATCTCAAACAGTGTATGAAATTAAGAGGAGCTGGATGCACAGTACACCTCCCACTAATGCAGCCCAGCCACCACATCTGTCATCTGTCCAGCAAGCAGTTAAGGCCAAGGTCACCATCCCTATTTCAGGGCAGAGAATGACCTGGAATTAATACAGCTCACCCCCCTGGTTACAGTGAGTGACTCCAGCCAATGCAAGAGGAGGCTGCCCCCAAAAGGAGCATTCCCCTCCAATCCTGCTGCAGAGCCCTTGCCCTCGTGCAGCCAGGCTGCAAGTCACCCTGGTTATCTAACCATACTGAAAATTCATCATTGTTACTCACATGGCTAATTTGCAGTCAAACTACTAAAGTCCAAGCATCCTACAGACACAATCTCCAGAACTGACACAAGGAATCAACAAAGCACACAGTCAGTGAAGGCTGGTGGCAGCAGGGCTAGAACATCCATTTGAGTAACAGCACAGTCTTAAGAGAAGCTTAGAATGAGTGAAAACACTAGTGAAACTTCACTGATGAAAGGGAGACTATGGTTAACACCTCAATTTCTTACATACAATGGCAGATTATAGAAACAGGAAAATTTCCTAGGAAAGCTCCTTTAAGTTGCAGTCTGAGGGAACTTGCACAGTTACTAAAACATACTATCATAAATCTCACTATATTCTGCTTTGGCAGCAAGGCATGCAACCTTGCTTTGCAACTGGGCAAAAAAAAACCCAAACCAAAACAACATTAATAATAAAAAAAGACAAAGTACACTTAACACAGCCCTTCCCCTGAAACAAAAGGTTGCATGCACACACCTTGAGACAAGGATGAGGGGGGAGAATAACACATCACCAAAATTAATGGTTTAATGAAGTACTGGAAGATATTAGCTACTACGGTGATGAGGGTGGAATAAATACTACAAAAGGACAGCTACAGGCTACATAAATTCCACCACATTCCTATTAGCATAGCTACTATGAAATCTAATAGCTACTGTTTCTATTTATGAAAACAGACCTCCATGGACATTGGTAGCAAAGGTGCTGAAGGAACCTTGATGCATGTGTTTTGTTACTCTTATTTTCATGAAGTTTGTGTTTACCTGAGGTAAATACAAGTGTGGGAAATTAATTACACGAGTATTAGCTAAACTGTTCTTCTGTTCCATGCCTTTCTTTTATATAAATCATTTCTGACTAGAAGTAACAACAATGGTATCATTGGATTTGTATGACCTAAGTCTCCAAATGATACAGAATCAAAGGATGGGTAAGACTGGAAGGGACCACAGTGGGTCCTTGGGTCCAACCTCCCTGCAGGGTCAGTCCTAGAGCACACAGCAGAGAATTGAATCCAGATGGTTCTTGAGTATCTCCAGTGAGGGAGACTCCACAGCCTCTCTGGGCAACCTGTTTACTGTTGCTCATTTACTGACCAGAACTGCTAAAATAAGAGGTGGTGGGGAAAGCTAATAAGCACTTAAAAAAATTACTATTATTTTATTAAAAAAAAAATTGGGTAAAAGAAGGAAAGTCCAGATATAAACTGGAGGCATTATCTGAAGTAAATTCAAAGCAATAACCCCAAGTGCAAATTTGGTGGTCAGAATATTTGTTCGTGAGCTGAGTAAATAAAACACCCTCACTGAAGGGCTGACTAGTGCTTGATTTGTAAGCATTATCTCTCTTAGAGAGTATCCAGGTGGAACACTCAAAATGACAGTAAAACATAAATATGTGAGAACAAGTCTGCTGTACAAAGAAGGTGCAGCATGTGTAGCTTCCACAGTGAGCACAGCAGAACCACCTCCACCACAGATCTTCGTCAACACAGTTCTTGACTCTTAGACTCTTACCAGTGAGGTTGGACAAGGGAAAATTGCTTTGATGGGCGAGCTGCTGGTTCCACCACTGCTGGGTGGGTTGATCCTTTTCTCCTTCTGGCGCCGGTTACAGAACCAAACGCGGATCACCTCCTTCTCCATGTTTAGCTGGTCAGCTATCATGGCGATCTCATCCGAGGTAGGCTTTTGGTTCTGACAAAAGAAAATAGTATTTGAAAAGCTCTGAAATTACCTCCTGAAGTTTTGCATCATAGCTTCTTCTCTGGTAGGCAGAAATCGGAATTAGTGATTTAGATCCAGAATCTGGCCAGTGATACTGTAGAGACAAACCACAGTAGATGCTTCTGCCCTCCATCTAAAAACCTCAAATTATGTGGTTATTTATATTAGTTATCCATCCTCATGAAGGGTAGTGTTTAAATCTATGTCTGAGTAAACTGAAATGCAAAATCACAGAGTCAGTAAAGTGCAAGAACGAGTGAGTTTTTCTGAGGGGGTTTGTGTTTGTTTTTAAACTAAAACAGATGTTGATGAACGTTTCTTGGCATGGCTTTTGTATTCCCCTTGTTTAGTACTAGCAATTTCCTAAACAGCACAGTAATGGGTTCACTACTCTAAGACATATAATTGTTAAGTGAAGTTTCTCCATTTTTTCATAGGCTGAGCAGAGCACCAGGAGCACTGACCTCCAGGAAACTCTTCTCTAAGGCCACACGTATGTTGGTCTCTATGCTGGTGCGTTTCTTCCTCCTACGGTTCAAGCCTTCGATCCCTTGCCCTGGAGAATTCAGGGCACTTGGGCTGGAGAGAGTTGAATCAGATGAGAGGTTTTCTGAAAAAGAAGAAAGTAATACAAATCAGGAGATTTCATCTGAATGCAGCACAGTCTAATGCAAGTGCTCTTCACCTGTGCAAGGTATGTTAAAACCTGTTCTGTATCTATTCCAAATACAAAGAGGTTTATGAAGATCACATGAATTAATCATTGTATTTACAAATTACAACATATACCTGAAACTAAAAAGCTACAAGCGCAGAAGATGCCCTCTGCTCCTGTCCTCTGCTCCACAGCATCCCTTTTATAGTACCTATACAGAGTTTGTCTCCCATATCTCATTCTACTCCCCACTGCTTCACTGCAAGCCCCAGTCTAAAGGAAAAAGGAGTACTTGTTATCCATGAGTCATAGCTGAAAGTCACAGGCAGTTATGAAAATGTCTGAGGAGCCTGAAATTTCTTTTACCCACTCTACAAAACACTCAAGGAAGAGAAGTTCATAATCGGCTTCACAGTGTTCAGTCTCTTCTCTCTGAACACCTTAGCAGACATGCAGGGCTACCAACCACTCCACATAGCAAGCAGCTCCCCCTTCTTAATTTCACCAGGGCTCTTAACCCCTAATCCTGTCTTTCTGGCTTCACAGAGGAGCAAAGAGAGAACATTTAACCCCACTCTGCAGGAGGGAGAGCAATCTAACCAAATGGCAAGTTTCAGCAGGGAATTTAAACAAAATTATTAACTGCAGCTGGAGTTCCTTCATTGCACTGGGATTTGTGGGTGATAAGCAGGTGTCAAAGTTCACAACGCCCACCATTATTCTGATAGACTCAAATGGGCAACTATTTTCTAGATTTTTTTAAATAGTAATGGCACCTGTAAATATGTGGAAACTCTTCCTCATACAGAAAATTTCACTGAGAACCAGCTGAATTCCACGGCAATAAATTCTGGAGCCATAGGTATGCTTTTCCTGCCTACTTTTACCTAAAAGTAAAACAGAAGCTTCTAAAGTCACCTGAATCTTTCTTCCAAGGATTTTCATGGAACTGAGTCAGAGCCAAAGACAATGGCTTGCAGGATGTGAAGAACCATGACACTGTTCACTCAACTTTACAGAGACAAGCATTTTTTCAGGCTAGCAGGAAAAATAACCCCTATGACACTCCTTGCAGTACTGGATTCATCCAATGTTGCTGGAAGGTTTGGAGATCACTGTCCTGTGGACTTGAGCACTCAGTGTGGAGGTATTTATGTTTTCTATCAGAGACCTACAACACCTAATGATAACTCCTGTCAGCAAGCAGAATGACACTTCCTTTTCTCAATGCAGGACAAATTTTCAACACCGCATGCAATTACTTTTGAAATTTCAGAGAATGCTGTAGGTGCCAGCATAAAGCTCTCTCCATTTTGGTAAAAACAGGAAGGCACACACCATCCCTGCCACCTGCCTAACATATCCATCAGTTTTATGCTATGCACAATTGCATACTTGGAAGAAAAGCTGGCTGACAGCACTCTCAAATACTTTCTCTCCTAACACCTAGCACCACCACACAAGCTCCTTTTGCAGGTGGGAAGTAAAAAAAAAAAAAAACAAAAAACCAACACTACCAACATTGGCACAGTGAATAACTCATATCCCAGAAAAAAAACTAATATGGGAGGGAAAAAGCAAAACCTAACCCACAAGAAACTCTTCCTACAGGGAAAAATATTATTTATCTGAACCACTGGAGAGAGATAAAAGGAATGCACACAGGGGTATGGAAGGAGATGGATGCAATAAGCTCTGCCTACTGAAACAACAAATCATGCAACCCTCTCTCTACTACACATCTGAAAAAGAAAGCTAGAAGAGGATTAGAAGTTATATGCATTAACATACACGAAGGAGGAAAACCATGACACATATTGTACCTCATCCCATGCAATGGTTCAGCTGTTTAGAGAACACACTTCTGAAAGTTCACACTGGAATTATTTTGGATGCATACAGGCACATGGAAAGGGAACTATGGACCCTTATTTCTATACCCTCATTTGTCCCGTGGGCAGCTACAAAGGCTGGTAGCTTCATAAAACCATAAGGGCACAAACGAAGCAGCTTTTCAGGATCCTACTGATTTTGGTAGGCTGGTGAAGAAACACACAGACTCATTCACCTGCATCATTGAGCCACTTTTCCAGAAGTGGCTTTAACTTGCACATGTTCTTAAAGCTGAGGTTCAAGGCTTCAAAGCGAGAGATGGTAGTTTGGCTGAAGTCATTTCCATAGAGTTTGCCCATAGCGAGCCCAACATCACCCTGGACAAAGAAAGAGAAAAAAGGGATTCACTGACATAGGCACTTCCAAAGCAAGGAATCCTGTCACATTCTGGTGTTCTCTTAGTGACACCACTGCTGTGTGGGATTGCAGTTTCACAGAGGCTTTCTCAGCTCTACCAAGATTCATGCTAAAGCAATAATCATAAAGAAATGTCAAACCTCAGTCAGTTTAAGCTTGCAACTCTTTCCAGAAAATCCCTGATGCTTTGTCTTCTTAGCATTATCACTGAGCAGCACATTCCACTGAATGTTAACTTGTAATTTTTTTCTTAGTTTTCTAAAATAAGTAAAGGCCAAGCTCTCTTTGGGAGCAGATTTAAGTTTTTCTGCATATTTCACACTGGAAGTTCAAAAAAGCAGAAATGCAATGAATTTACTTTCCCAAATTTGTAGAAAATACTCAGGACAAGATGTCTGCAAACATACATCACACTTAAATAGATACAGAAATATTCTTATCTGAACTGCCAGTATCTTCTGAGGTTCAAACCAAATTTCTCCCCAATAGATACAAATTTTAAAGCAGAGAAGAAGTTGAGCCATTTCAAGTAATGATTAACTGCAGTCTTGACTATCATTACCTATCTGGCAGAAAGCTATCCAGGAGATTTACAGGCAGATTATCATCTCTTTACATCTGTTATTGCTTTTTAAACTCAGTTTTAGCTAGCTATTCTGTTAGCAGACATTCTGCTTATCCTAATATTTATGTATATATTATATAGCTATGTAAGCATACACTTGGAAAGTGGTGTTTAAAAAAAAAGAAATCAATCCATTCTTGATTGTGGCCATTAAAAACACCACAGTATTTTCATGCTTTGCTTTAAAACTGGAAGGTTCTGCCCTTTGAAAAAAAAAAGCACTTATATTTCAAGTATACTATTTGGTCTAAAGCAGCTTTATTTAGATTTTTATTTTTTTAAGCACAAAATGAAGTATGAGAAGTGTGGAAGAAGAGGCTGAAAAGCTGGAGCACAGTTAGTGGAGTTTAATTGCAAATGGGTTAGTTGGACTGGGCATAAAGCTCGCTTTTCTCTGAGGTCAGCTCCACAACCACAGCTGGGTATGAGTACACTGACAGCATGCAGAGTGGCCACACACAAGCCAGGAAGAAAACAACCTTTGGGAAGCTTAGTAAATTGTGCAGGTTGAGCAAAGAAAACAATTTCCTTCCTAGAAAAGGACCAGAACAATTGGTTTGTGTGCCCTTCAATCAGAGGAAACACGTGGGAACTCACATTTATGCCTCTACTCATATGCCAGGATTCTGTGCATTTTAAAACTCATAAATCATTCCAAGAGGAGTAGTGTGGATGCTCTTCTAGGTTTATGAAGAAGAAAACCTGGCTATGTAAACCGTTTTAGAGATAAGTTGATTTATGTCTTGGCAGGAAAGAGTTATGAAATTTGCTCCAGTCCCCCAACTAAATTTAATTCTGGACTTATGTTGTTCTTACAAACATTTGCCTTCTGAATAAAAATGAATAGTTAACCATTTCTTTGTCAATGCCAAAAGGTGGCAGCATTTCAGCTGCAGGCAAAGAAATTTACATATTGGGATGAGAATTTTATATATTGGGATGGCCCACAGATAGGATGGAACAGAGAATAAAGGCACTTTATACACATCTGATCTACTCTGTAGGCTGACTGAAGCTCTGGTAATGAACTGCAGCTGATTATAAGGTACATCACTGTTGTGCGTACCGGTCTGTTAGGAAGCTCAGATGGTCTAGCAGAGGCAAAGCCTTTCACAGAATAAAAATAACATTGTCTAAAATGTTCACTCACGTCTCTTGAACCTGTACTGAACAATTAGGCCCAGGCCTGCAATGATGCTAAGGTGCAGTTTGCTCATTGTGTCCCTGTGTGTCAAACATAGAGGTATTTTTAAGGAAAACAAACAAAGGGATTTAAATGCATCACCCACATGTCAGGGTGGGAGAAGAAGCAGAACTGCTGAAATTCAAAACCTGTTTTACTGTTCACACGACAGAATGTAGTAAGTGATTAGTTTGCAATGCAAACTAAATCTTACAATTATTTTTAAAAGGCTGGGGTGGAGTGAGTCTGAAAAAGCTTAGAGTACTGCTGGAAATAAATTTCTTTTATCTTCGGAAAGGCAGTCTATTTATCCAACTATAAGAAACCAAAGTAATCAGGGTCTCTAATTATCATCCAATTATGCAATTAGGTTTAAGTTATTAGAACAGCCTAATTACACACATACAAACTGAAAGCAGGATAGGAATGACTGAATGCAATTTTATCACATTCTCAAGATTCCCCTTTTTTAATCTGAAAAGCAAATACTGAAATGTAAGCCTGAGCAGTTGTGTTCATTTTTCCTCACCATGAAAATTCATAACCAGGTCAATAAAGAAAGGTTAACACATAGCTTAAAAAGTCTAGTTGAGCTTTTATAATCATCTCACAGCAGGGCAGATTAAACATAATAATGAGAGATCTACACGAACCTCCTCTGTCAGGCTATAGGGAAGCTATTGTATTTTACCCTATTCTGTGCTGCTCTATTCGAGCTTTTGTGTGTGTCCATCACTTGTATTTCTGTGCCTCCCTCTAGTGGGAAGAAGAGAAGGAAGGAGACACACATGCCAGCAAAATGCACTTCATTTGACTAAGAACATTCTGTTCTTGACTTATAATTAATATGCTGCCAGGAACTCTCATTATCAACTTTGATTTTTCAATTTAGGACTTTGACAGAAAAATAAATCTGACTTCAGCACATACTTTCAGCTAGAGTAGATTTACTTACTCTATTCCATCACATATGCTGGACTGACTGCTCTGAGCTTGGACTTCTAAATACTTTGATTTTTGCATGCTCTTTCTTCTAGTAAAATCATGCTTATGCTTAACCACAGACTCCTGCCAAAACTAATTGTTTACCTGGGGAGGTATTTTAATTTTGCAGGGGGAAAAAAGATTTTGATATTAATAAGAAAGGACTCTTGGAACTGAGTTCCTTTCAACAGAATAATGGAACACATAAATGCACTTTGTACTTTTAATTGTGGTCTTCATTCAACCACCTTCACTATGTTCAAGATTATTTTTCTTGTGCTCTATGGGTATTTCTGAGCTTTTAAACAAACCAAAACAAACCACAACTCCAGTTCACCCTTGTAAGGAGAAAACTTCAAAGGTGACAGTCCTTTCAGGTTTTGTTTAGCAACCTTAGCAAAAGCATTAAATACAGAAATCATTGATGTTTAATAGGAAAATACGCTTGAGAGATAAAAACCCTTTGACATCCAAAGCAACTGCACAGATGTGATACACTTTTTAAACACACAGAGCAGTTAATTGTACTGTATGATTTTTGGAACTTTGTACTTCTGAAGGCAGCTTTAAAGTGCTTTGTCCCATTCATGTCACATCCCATGGAATGAATAGTGCACATGCAATGACATCTGGAGCTGGTAAATGCACGTTTTCCCCTGCTGGGAAAATGGCTATGCTTTAAAACCAACAGGGAAGTAAGATGGATGTATGGCTTTTTCTGTTATTTCTTAGAAATCCCCCACATAAAGGCCAGAGCATAACCCTATTTAAACAGGTTCTCCTAGGAAATGATGGAATTGTAGTCTCCCCCCAGACTTGAAAGATGAGACCTCAGGTTCCACACTGACAGGCACTAAGGTACGCAGTCTCACCTGAGTGAATCCAAGTTTGATCCGTCTTTGTTTGAAAGTCTTGGCAAACTGCTCAAGCTCCTCAAGGTCACTGGGCTCCTCCAAGCTGGGAGTGTCGATTCGCTTTGGTGTTGACTGGCTCTGTGGAAGTGGCTGAATGGGGGTCGCTGCTATTGTGCGTGTTGGGGTTGCTGGCTATTGAGACAGCAAGGAAAGGATGAAAATCAGACTTAGGAGGACAGTCAACAGAAATTAAATTCCTAAAAGGAATGTGATGTTCTTGTGAGAGAGGTCAGTGGACTGAATGTTTCCTGAAATCTGGAAGTTCCTCCAATTTATTAACATTCCTCTCCACAACAAGCAAATACAAACCAGAAAACTACAACAGTATCACAGGCTTTTAATGGGTCTGTCGTAACTAGTTAAAGAAAAGTAAGAGATGTTCAATGGTAACCAACAACATTCACTTGCTGCAGAAGCTGCTCAAAGAAACACATTCTACTTGATATACTTCTATCACTTACAGACACCTTGGCATTCATCCCTTTTGAAAAAAATTAAAATTTAATCTACTGGTCTTGTGAGGTGGCAGATTGTCATCAGCCCAAAAGATTCAAATCCCCTATTTAATCCTGGAAGAGTGAGCACATACAGATGCAGCAAACATGGCAAGTTTCCTCCAATGCCATATTTGTGACTGACTTAACTGTTCAGGAAGAAAATACTAGATTTACCTCTAACCCTTCTGTTTGACAGTTGCAACAACAAAATGAACATACTGGTGACACAAGAAATTAAGCAAAGGCAATCTGCAGAAAATGATTCATTTTAGGTCACACTTTTCTTCTATATAAAGGGTAATTTTCTAGGAAGTCTGTGGAAGGTTCACTATTCCTGAACATTGGCATACTAAAGCATTTTGCAATGCAACTATCTGAAAAAAACTATCATCTTGGAAAATGTTCAGAGGTGAGCAAAATATATTTAGATCTGGTATTGGACAGTTCAGGCTTTATATGCAACAAGAACACTGGAAACATGTTTTGAGTGCATAGCTCTACCTCCTTACATGCCATGATCAGCTGAGATGCAGAGACAAATCATCTGCTCCAGTTAAATTCTAGTCAGTTTAGCTGGGGCTCTTCAGGAAAGGTGATTTCATGCCTCTGTGTCCTACACCCAGTTCTGAAACTCTGGACTCCTTCAGGGCAAACAAGAACAGCCTCAAGTCCAGGCAGCACTAGAGTATTATGCAAAGTCTATGCAAAGGTTGAGAAAAGGCTCTTCTAAAAGAAATGGCCTACATATAGCTCAGTCTTTACATAACTCCTTATGTTGTTTTCCTCCTGTGTTAGTGCAGTGTTTTGCAGTGTACAGCAGATGGTAGAGGGAGGTCAAGGTCTATAATTTCATTACTTGAGAAATAATGTAATCATATATGATCTTTCTAGGATTGCAGATACCTGTGTCACACTTAAAGATTTTTAATATTTTTTAATTTATATTAATCATAATAGGTAATTACTGCAATATGTCTTCACTGATTTCACCCACTTTAGATAATTTATTCTTTCTTAGTGGTTTTAATATTTTTTTTTAAAATCAAAGAATAATCTTCAGTGTGGAATCATTCTGCAAGTTGAGGTATGAGCTAGAGGTGAGACAAATTCCATTTTCCACATGGTGCATGAAAACTACTAGAGGTGGTATAATAGAAAATGTAGTTTTCTAAGACTCTGATAGACTCAGGCACCTTATTGCAGACTAGAAAATTCTCGTATGTAACCGAGGTGGCAGGAAGATACTGTGTGATATTACATGGTATTTGAGAAACAGCATGCAGCCATAAAACTAAACTGCACAGTAAAACCTGGAGCCAAGCACAACTAAATTTGCAGGCACATGCAACCTTAAAATTGCTTTTCTTATAGTCTGAAAACTTAATCGTAGAGCTCTTTTAATATACATCTACCAGAATATTTGAATATTTCATTTCTAACAATCTCTTCAGTTTCCCAGATACTAACTGGTAAGACTGGCAATGACTTAGCAGTGATTGCAAAATAACTACACTAAAATAAAGATAAATTACCACTGCAGTCTTCAGAAAGAGGCTTGTCAATGAACCCCTTTTGGAGCTTCTGAGGGAGCTCACACCCTGCTCCTCTGAATTTTCAAGAAAACCTTACAGGAAATCAAACGATGCTCTAGTGCCATTAACTCAAGGTACCAATCATGAAAATTTCCAGCTAAAAACCCACTTTAGAACATTCAAGCCTGGAAAGAGGCACATTGAGGTGGGAGCTACAAACCCGAACTATCTAGAAAGACAAATGCACTATTATAGCTACAACATCTATTCAGGTAACTAATACAAAGGGTCCATTCACTTGCCATAGTTTAAATCCCCTCAAAGCAAGTCATGAAGTGTAGGGAAAAGCCTAACCTGCGAGGCAAGGGTGATGCTTGGCTGAGACTGCAGGAGGTTGGCTTGGCTTTGCTGAGGTAGTTGCGTTAAGAGATTCTGCGCTTGCAGGAGACCTGGAGAGAGAAAAGTGTTTGGTTTGTCATTCAAAACCACTAAAACATGAAACGAGGTAATACAAGGCTCTTGGCAAATGATGGAAAGTTAATAAAAAATTGAGATGTGAAATTCTGTTTCATCAATGCATAGATATGTTTAGACTTTGGAGTTTTCAGCCCAAAATCCCCTTGCATTTCCCTGAAGTGTAAGTGGTGATGGAAGGGAAAGAGGGAAAACTGTGTGTAAATGTCCTCTGCAGAAAGAGTTGGTAACGATCTAGGTCATCCCAGTTCCATGTGCAGGAGTCCTTTGCTGCCCCTTTCAGCATGCAGAGTTTGGATGCACCTCTTCTGGTAACCAACAGCTGAGCATGAATTGTGGAGCCATATAAAATACTGAGCAATAATGAGATCAATTTCAACAACTGAATACTAATCAAAACCACAAATTTGGCTTCTTGATCACCCTTCTTCCTCTCCAAACCACCCTATGCCAGCTGCCTAACAAAAAGGAAGCTTTCTGGCAGACTTAAGCAGACCACACCAAAAAACCTAGATAATTCCCTCCAGGGTCAAACAAAGTAGGGATCTTTTGGAAAAGTAATTGGAATTAAAGTTTAGGTAAGATACTGAACACTGCTCTATTTTAACAAATAGAATAAAAACTACAAGGAATACAGAAAAACCCTGCTACTATGAAAAAGTGACAACATCAAAGAACAGTTGCAACTGATAGAACCAGTATGTGTAATATGCTGTCAATCTACAAATAAATTCCCTTACAGTCCACTAATTGTACAGTTTATTAAATCTCTGAAGAAATTGAGATAATGCCTGCATCTCTAAATACTTTAAATAGAAACTATCAGGGTTTTTTTCATTTCTAATGCAAAAACGTATCTATTTTTAAGGGACAGAATCTTGACAAAAACATACCTACAGTTAGTCAAATCCCTCAATTTTTCTGTGAAAAATGTTAACTGTTATTTTTTAGGTACCTCCTGGCTACAACTATCAATTTCCACTCTAATAATTAAGAACCCAACTAATTAAACTTACACTTCAATATACCTAGTCCCTAAAACCCAGGGGGAACAACAGATGGATGGATTGCTATGCTCCCATCAACTATGTAGCACTTAAATTCAACATCATCAGCTGCCTGATCTACCTCTTAGCAGAATAAAGGCAGGGGAAACAGAATTTCGGTCTTGATAAATACCAAGTGAAGAACTGGATGTTTTATGCAAGATTAAGGCCATAAAAGACATGGAAAGAAGGAGAAAATGTATCCTCAGTAAGGGATACACGAGCATAGAAGAATTATCATCTGACAGCAATACTTGATTTTTGTTTAACAAAGAGCTAAACGTGTATTTTAAACAATGTTGTTGCTATCGAGATGCTCAGGACCTACAGAATACAGCCAGCTGCTTATGTAACATAATAGCACACCACAGACAACCATGTAAGCTTGCTCTGCACCACATAATCAACGTGTTCCAGCTGTGTTTTTGAAAAACCACAGTGAGGGAACAGAGCTGCTCAAGGAACTTCCAAGACAGCCATCTACTACAGCTACACACTGCTTTTTACAATGCAAATATCTGTTCACTCTAAAGATGATTTTAGCTGCCCAAATCTAAATATTAATTAGTAAACAGTCACCTTTAAGTGCAGAGTTTTTTACCTTAAATCAGTGATAGTAACTGACAGCTTGAAAGAGAAAGGGGCAAACCCATCACACTGTCACTACAGAGTGGCTGTAAACAAACAAATGAAAACCAGGCAGCCAACAGTGATGACATTTGAGTTCTAGTCCACTGGTAACACCATCGATTACAAGTTACTGACTTGTCTTATGACTGCAATCAGAGTAATTAGGACTGGCCTTTTGTGACTTTCTGTCCCCAGAGAAACCCCAGAGGATGTTTTTCTGGGATTAACAATTTTGCTAAAGAGTACAAGATGACTACACTCTTCCCAATTTCATTCTCACTCACATGGTCTAAAGTAATTATAATGGAATTACCAGTAAAAAATAATCTCAACATGGTTAATCTACTCTGTTTTTACATAATTTTATCCTATGTAAGAGGTGCTGACACATGGTGTCACAGGCAGAAACTGGAGACAGAACAAATCAATTCAACCTGCAGCTGACTGAAGGGGATGGGGAAAGCAGCTGGAATATTTTAGAAACGTGTCTCTCCCCCTGATCACACCTTTTCAGGCTGTTGCCGTGCACACACTTTGGGCACTCCTTGGCTCTCACGGGTGGGCAGCTGCAGTTGTGCTCTTTTAAGACATGACTTGAACCAGTCTAAGCTTCTCCTTCATTACTTTTCTGAGAAGAAATCACTGAGGTTGAAAGTAACTTCAGTGACTGAACTTACAGAGCACATAGAACAGCCTTTTCTAAGTAAACACACATCTTTTAGGCAACTGCTGAGATCCTGGCATTTCAAACACTGCTGTTTCCTTTAAGACTCATACTACCACCAATACTGCTTCACATCTTTATTACCAAGAAGACTGATGGGACAAAATATATTCTCAGCAGGTCTGTGGACAATACCAAAGATGGGGAAGTGGTCAAGAGGCCAGAAGCCAGGGTCTAGAGTAGCTGGACAAACTAAACCTCATGAAGATCAATGCAGGAAAATATAATGTTCTGCATGGGGGCTGCAATAACCCTGTGCAGCAATACAGGGGGGCACTGGCTGACTGGAATGCAGTCCCACAGGAAAAAGTCCTAGGGTTCCTGGAGGACAATCTGATGAACATGAACTGACAGTGTGCCCTTTCAAGACAGCCAATCACATACTGGGCTGTACTCAAAGGAGCGCAGCCAGCAGGTCAAGGGTTGTGCTTCTTCCCCTTCACTTGGCATCTGTGACACCACAGCTGGAGTCCTGTCAGACTTGGGCTTCCCAGTACAAGGCACAAGGCCATCCTGGATTTTGTACACCCAAGGCCATCTACCAGGGTAGCTAACAGGAACAGGTAAGTGAGCTGGTTTTTTTAGCCTGATGAGAAGGTGAGATCCTACTGCTTTCTTCAAAGACAGAAATGGACTCTGCTTGAGGGTACACTGTAATGAGATTCAATTGCTATCAGAACATGGAAAAACTCCAACCAGATATAGGAAAACAATTTTAATTTTTTTTTACCATTATAGCAGTGAACTCTCGGGGCAGGTACTTGAGAATGTTGCAGAAGGTCCATTCTTGGAAATGTTCAATTCAACTGGCTGAGGTGCTGAATAGCTGCTGTAATGGGACCTGCTCTGAACAATTCTACCTGGTCTCTAGAGGACCCTTCCAACTCACATGATTTTTTTGAACCTATAAAAGCTGATACTGGACTTGTATACTTTACATAGGTCATATTCCTAACCCTCTGTCCTGGGTTTTAAGAGTCTAGTGGTATTATTGTATTAAATATGGCACACAAATCACCTATGTGGCACTCAAAAAGAGTGACTGCATGGAGGCAGATAAGGATCTATGCAGAAGTATGACAGTTTAGAGTTTTTTTGGGTTTTTTTTTTTTTACAGTTATAGTAAATAGATCTATTGTAATTCAGGATTTTTCCTGTAATGTCTAAGAGTAGCATGAATAATGGTCCAAGCCAAAAAACTCTTCCTGCCAGCCAAGAGTCCCTTAGGACTGATCTGGGGTTCAGTTCCATCTAAAATTAAACAAAAGATAAAACAAACATTCAAGCACAGACTTTTTCAGCATAATTTTTAAAAATTGGCCCAGAAGCATAATGCATAATTCATCCCAAACTGATCTCCCAAAAGAGTGAATTTTTTCATGTAAGAACTTGACTGCTTTATCTCTGCCAAAGCTGTTCATCCTCTCACTGGAAGTTAGCTTGCAAGACAAAGCCATTACAAGGACTTCCACATGAGTGAGGTCTCAAAGTCTCTATAACATGTATGAAAAAAGAAAACAGGATAGGATTTGGCCCAGGCAACTTTACAATAAATAAAAAAAATCATAAAGACAGTCTTTAATAATAAATAGCAATAACTTGAGACTAGGTAGATCCAGTTTCAATGTTTATAGTTAATTAGTAGCTTGTTTTCCACATTTTCCTTTCTGGATATTTTCTTTGTAAGTACTATTTCTAAATCTCACTGTGGTACAGTCTTAGATCTTAACAACTCCTGTTTGCAAGATTAATTTATATTAAACACAGCACCATTTTCCTCTTGGTTCAGATTTTTGCTGATACAATTTGAATTAGCAATATCTCACAAGTAAAAAGGTGAAGAGTCACCTGATGAGGGTAATATTTTTAAGAAGCAGTTCTAATTGTAGTAAGGGATGTTAAATTGATTACTTTAGAGACAGCTCTATTAGATACAAGAACAGATACAAGAGATATAAAAGGTATTACAAGGTGCTACATTCCTGCTGGTGACTTTAACAATAATATGAACAACAGCTACACTGAATAAGAAATTGTTCCAAATTTCTATTTCCGTTCAATCTTCTCCATATCTGCTGAGGCTTGAAGTAATTCTTTCAGTTATGATGTTATCAATTACCAGCCATGAAAAATGGGAACTTTAAAATTTGTTTCATATAAACCCCTAAATAGCCAGAAATCGTGTGGAAAAGGAAGGTGACTACATTAGACATACGGCAGTGGATTTATGGGGAAAATTTCCTATCTGCTGCTGGGAGCCATAAAGTGTTGAAGAAAGCTGGTAGAATAACATCCTGATTAGTGATTAATATTTTAGGTATTGAATTTCCTAAATTTTTTCAAAAGCTGGATCTCGGCTCACTATGTTCAACCCCTTCAAGAAGCTAAATACAATTGCTGATAACTGCATTTCTCTGTACCCCTCTGCCTCTTCAAGTTTTTCTTCACCAAATGTTTACATCTTCTACAACCTTGTTTAGACACACAATTCTTCTCTTATTTCCCTCAAAACTCTTCTCCTTTAAAAACAGTGTTTCTAGTTTACATGACTACATGGAATACACAATATATGTAGCGTAGTTTGTAAAGCAAGAAATTTCTTCCAGAATACATAACCTATACACAAATCTGAATTTTTATGTTCGTTATTAAATGTGTACATATATAAAGCTCCATGCAGTACCAATGAAGCATCAAAAAAAAAAAAGCCATTGGTTTTGAAGAAAACTCTATGCTAGTTTCTTTAGTTTCTTTAGGATATTTATTATTTTATGGAGTCAACTAATGAAGGAATAGGACAAGAACAACATGGAAAAGTCAGATGCAACAGCAAACAACAAAATAAAAAGACACACTTTCTCAATCTTTCTCATAAATAATAATGTATTGTGTGAGATCTTCTAACAATAACCATGAAACACTGCAGAAAAACCATATCAAAAAGTGATATAAGGGGTATTATGACATAGATGTTGCTTTATCATTGAGTGCCCATAAAGAAAATGAGATCTATTCAAGCATTTCAGTTTGGAAGGTTGTCACACACTAATGGCCTATGGTCAGAATTCAGCATATAAATCTCCCTACGTTTTTGAGCTCTTCAGTTGTCCAGGCTGCACATCACCAGTAAAACATGATGTCTCTACCTACGCTGCGTCACTGATGACAGCAATATGCAGGTCTTAAATTGTAGTGAAGAAATGAATTTTCAGAGATGGCCTCTGGAAAAGGTACTATGAAAATCTCATCTAGTACTTATTCTACTTCAGAAGATTTTAAGCAAACAAGAAAGCTTTCCCTTCTATAATTCAAACAACTCATTTTGGGGGATGAATACAATGTGCTTCTCTTAGTTTTCCTTTCTGTAAAGCATCATCAAAGGTATTTTGTAAAACCAGAAGAATTTAGCTGGAAAATGTAGGCAGACAACAATACCAATGAGTTTTTCCAAACAATGTTTTTGTGCTTGCTGTTTTCGTAAAAGAATTTATTTTAAAAAAAACCTCCAAGCACCTATTTTGAAGAATTCTTGAACTGAATTTTAGTGGTTTGATTTCTTCTAGTAGAGTATGTTGAGTTCACAAGTTCTGCTTCATTTTAAGAAAGCAGTACATTACTAAATGCTCTCATGAATAGCCTTTCAGCCATTTTCTTCCAGTGCTGATATAAAATCTCTCCTAAATCAAGTCCTATTAAAAGGAAGGTAATTTTGACTAACCCTTTATTCAAATGTGAGAGCATTGAGACAGTAAGAGCCCTTCAGCATAATGGAAAGCCAGTTCTATCCAAGTCATAGTATGTAAGAAGGAATGATGCATGAAAAAATTGAAAGGAACAGAAAAAAATGAGGTGCAAAGAGCTGCTTTATAGGACAGCCAGGCTCTGCAGGACTCTTCAAGCATAACAGGATTTGCCTTCTGAGCAAGAATCTTTGGATTACCAGACCTGAACAACTGAGTAGAGTTCATGTAGAAGAGAAAGGGGGGAAAAAAGGCCATTGGAGTATATCAGCATAAGAAGCCATGGCTAAATGCAGTTTTCCGTGGGCATCAACAAATGGGGTGCAATCAGCACCGTGATGCATTGCAGCCTGAACACATCAGTCCTCAGAACAAAGCTACTGTACAACAACTTAAGTGCTCTGACACAGCACCACCTACCACTGCCTTGTCTGTCTTTGGCATGTAAGTCATACCCAGTGCATTGCCAAAATATTATTATAAGAGCTGTTACACAAATCCAGCATTCTAGCTCTTTTCCCGAGGTGTTAATTATTAGTTCAGTTTATGACAAAATTCATTGTACGCTCTTTAGGCTTAAGTACTTTTCCAGACTCCCACAAGGACTTTTGATGTTGTAATCTTTTTCCAGTCTTTTTGTTAATTTTCTTCTTAATCACTGATACAGTGCTGTGATTTGGATTTTGGATGAGAACAATGTTGATAACGCACTGATGTTTTAGTTATTGCCAAGCTGTATTTAGAGTCAGAGAGGAATTTTCAGCTTCTCACACATCTCACCAGCAAGCAGGCTGGGAGACACAAGAAGCTGGGTGGGGACAGAGCCATGACAGCTGACCCAAACTGGCCAAAGGGATATTCCACACCACCCAGTCTCATACTCAGGATATAAACCTAGGGCAAAAAAGCTGGGCATTGGTATGAACCACCTGAGTTTCACTTTCTCCCCTAAAAAACACTGTGTATGATTTGCTTTTGTGGCAAGGAGCACTTACCCTGCTGCCCCTGCGGCGTTTGTGAGATGATGAACTGTGCTGGCTGCAAGTTGGTTGTTGGATGCACCAACACAAACTGTTGCAGGTTGAGATTCTGCTGCTGAAGCTGCTGCAAGTGCTGCAAATCCTTAAGGAAATGGGAAGGGGAAAAAAAAAAGAAGGCCAAAAAAACCAGAAAAAAAGAGAAAAAAGAAAAAAAAAGAGAGAAGACAAAAAAAGAAAAAAGGAAAAAGAAAAAAAGAAAAGAAAGAGCTGTGTTAGACATGTAAGTCAGCAATAATTCCCAATATAAGATTTCCAATCAGCTATACTCTAACATTTAGAGAAAAAAGTGGATGTCAAACACAGCAGAAGTCCTGTTACTGAATATCCTTTAAAATGGCAATTTGAATTTCACTTTCATTCATAAAACGGAAGTTATTTACTAAATAACCCAGCAAAGTATATCCAAAACTGTTCTGCTTTAAAAACAAAATAAAAAAGCAAATCAATCTCCCTTCCCCCACAAATTCAGGAGTTTTCAAATACATTAAACTTATCAGCACAAAGATCTCTCAAACTTATTTTTTGAGGATAGAACTTAGCTACAAATCAAGCATATTAGCTGGGAGCTATTTTTTTTGGTAACAACAGTCTGCAATTACTATTTGAATCAACAACAGAAAAGCAAAATATTACAGATTCCTTGTTTGCACTCTGGTTGTTCAGCTCAAATTTCAGAAACTAGCTAACTCAATTAGTAAATATATTTCATTTGTTCTGAAACAAATTACAATAATCTTAATAGATATGACTATAATGAAAGGTTAAAAGGAATAATCCAAAACACTGCATTATTGAAGAACCCTCCTTTTATGTATTTAAACCATTCAGGACTATTAATTTTCTATAATTAAATGACAGGTCTCAATGTAAAATGCTAATCTCTGAGAAACTGAGTTTTCAAGAAAAATGCTTCAACTTGACATTTAGCTGGAGAATGAAAACATAGAGAACTGCTTAAAAATCGTTCCCCCTAAACAGCCTTTTTCTTTTCATCTCCAAACAACACAATAACAAGAGCAACTGAAATTTAAAAAACACACTGTGAAGTAAGCCAACATAACAGTGGTAATCCATGAAAACTATCTAAACACACTTATTGGATTTTTCCATCCTTCCAGGAAGAATCTATTTCAAAATACTCACTAAAGAGGTGGAAAAAAGCCTGAATGAAATACTTCCCCCACTTGCAACCTCCCATTACACAAACCAAACCAAGAAGACAAGAAGATTCCTCCAAAGCTCTGTTTCAGGGAAGTCACTAAGGTCTCTGTTTGCAGAAAAACTGTGTTCAGCTGCAGTAGCGCCCAGTGCAGCAGCTTGGAGTAGCCCATCTTCCAACAGCCTCAAACACACCTGAGTTCAAGTCCACCAGAGGAACAAAGAGCTGCTCCTTGGGCTGATGCAGGTTACTGAGCACCCCCACAACCTGCTCAGCCAGAGGATGGGACAGGCCATTCACTGCCAGCAGTGGATTTGGTGATGAGAAGTCAAGACAGACTGACAAAGACTTCTTTCTTACACAATTCTGTTATCCATGACAATACCTTATTTTAAATCTGTTAAAACTGTAACTTGAAACTTGCAACAATCTCCTTCAGGAGATGAGGGGTGGAGAATGTCAATAAGGAAGACTAGGGAGGGGAAAAAATAGGGAGTCCACTGATTTATGAGACCATAGACAGGCTTTATAAGAAAACGACTACTTAACCTGCATTATACAGACACTGGTCATCAATCACTTGGGCTACTTAGCCCTGTTAAGTCAAAAGCATGCAGTGCAATAATATGGTAGACAGACACCAGATGGATTGATCAAGCAGTGCGCTTTAAGAAATGGAAACTTCCATTTTATAAGAGAATGCTAAAATTTTAAAAAGAGCCCATGAGCAAAAAAGTGGTTTTAAAGTCAATTGTATTGTTTGTTTTCAGAAAACTGCAGAAATAATGCAAGTATTCCAAAGAAATCAAGGCAAAATTCCTTCTTGAAAGAGAGCAGTAATTACTCCAGTTCTATCCTAGAACTCCATGTTTCTTATGACTTCATATCCTAATATCACATTGGTCAGAACTGCTACCAAAACCTCTTACTTCTTGAGCTCAACACAACTTGGATCTCCACTCATTTATTCACTGATTTCCAACGCTCAGCTGGTAGAAGATTGCGCTGACCCTCCAGCTCAGAGGGGGCTCATACTGGAATGGATGTAAGGACTGGACAGAGTTGAAAACAGAAATGAAAGAGCTGGGCAAGCTGATTCAGGTTGTGAACACTGGGCAGAAGAAAAGGAAATAAAGAGAGGCTGCAGGATGAAAATACAGGTAAATAAGAGAAAAGAACATAAACACAAAAGGAAGAGTTGGGAAGACACTGTGGAAGAAAAAAGTATCAATGGAAAAACAGATAGGTTAAGGACCTCTCCCAATCAAAAGCAAACAAATGAAATCACCCCAGATGACCAAGGAAATCTCAGATGATTTGAAGCACCCCCACAGGAGATGGAGTTACATGCAAGAAAGAATACAAAGAAACAGTGGCAGTGTATCTGTAAGATCAAAGAAGGAGAGCTTTTTGTTTAAGACTATGGTATTCATAACACTGGCTACCCAGCCAAGACATGACAGCTCTTATCATCAGGCTCTTACACTTTAATATGAGAAAACTGTTTTTAAATTGAGGCCTCAGGGAGAACTGATATAAGCAATCTTATTCTGTGCATCTGCCTTGGTAAATGGTATGTTGGCTAAGCCTTGTTTAAATACAGAAATATAATTCTGCAATGCAAAATGAAAATGATACCTCCAAGGCTAATCACTCCTAAATAGCCCTACCAGCCCTGCAAATGCATTTGAAATCCAACTTTATTTCCACCTTGGGAAAGTTTTTTTATTTAGTTAATTATACCATTACAATAAATCTCCCAATAGCAAACACACAAACAAACCTGACACTGTTTTCCTATACTGATCTTTTTTTCCTCAGTGTTAAAATCTGTATGCTAGCACAAGCACATAGAAGGAGGTGGAAAGACTTTCAGGAAGACATGCATGTCTTCTGGTGCTGCCTAGCAATTTAGAAAGATCAAAACAATCCAAATCCTACCTCAGCAGAATAATCTGTCAAGTGCTAGGTCTTGCTGTGAGGAAGATTTTTTTGTTTTAAAAAAAAAAAAATCTAAATTCCTAAATTCAATGCCATTATTTCCAATTACAGCTTCAGCACAAACTTAAGCATCTGACTCATTGTGAGATTTACATCACATAAATACAGCGCATAGATCCTGAAAACAAGGAAGTTTATAAAAAACCCCAAAAGTTGAAACACAACTGTTTAGTGTCATTCCAGGAGCAGCACAAGCTCCTCAGCAGGCTGCTGCAGCAGATACCTTACGTGAACTGCAGTGCACATTAAAGAAGTCATGCTTTTGCAATTAGTTAATTAAAATAAATATGGTAATCCCCCTGCTGCAGAGACTTGCCAGTTAATCAATTATTCAAAACCCATCAATTAAAACAAACATTCAGCTATTTGTATAATCAGCTATATATTTACAATAGCAACACAAACAAAGCTGAGCACTGCTTACAAATCCTTGCCAAGATGGATAAAAAGCATCGTGCTATCTACCTATGAACCTAGATGGTAGATGTTTTCCATAAGTACCTCAAATTATATCCAACACCTGCACAATTTATGCCCTGCACTTTCATCATAAGGACCAGTTAACAAGATTCAACCAGGCTCATTTATGTATCAAAATAACCTATCCTAAAAGACATTAATTGTAAAGTCAAACATTTAAGTAATTAGAAACGTCAGAAAACAAGACAACTTTAATTTGTTCTGCCATGTGGCAGCTACAAGATCACACGCTATTTTTCAGAGAGCCTTTAGCTCACTCTGTGCACAAATCAGACAATGCTGCCTTCAGAAACTCTTATTTGACAGCACATGCCTGATATTTTCAACTCCTCTCAAACACTTCTCTGAAGATTTTCTAAGTTCTGGAGAAAGAGCCAGTACAAAACTAAATTGTAAATGCTTCACACATTTTCAGAGCTTTGCACTGAGGTGGGAGAGCAGAATTAGAAACATCTCACACACGCATCACACTGGTATCCACTGCTTTGGTGACCTTTTTGACAAACCTAAGGCCAGACAGTTCAACGTACAGATTTTGTTAATAGGAAATTTTAGGCCACCACACTTCAGTGAGGCAGACTTTGCTATCTTAAGCTGCACACCTGGAAGAGAAGAGGCACACCTGTGGAATGTTTACATGTATGTTAAAAGACTCACATCCCATCAAGTGGGAACTCTGTGACAGGTGCATGGAAAGATGTCAAAAGCTATAACCAACTTCCTTGACAAGGACATTGCCCACTCTCTTCTTGAAATCTGTCTGTATTATTGCCTACAGACAGTCTAAACAAAATTGAGATATGATCTTGAGAATTACAAGTTTCCTTGAATGCTACATCCTTCAACCACCTCTACATCATGCCAGTGAAGTGGATTCCTTTGCTAAAAAAGGTATTACTTGGTGATGTGACTTCTCACAATGCAACAAGAGCTTCAGTGGGAGCAATCTCACCAACACAGCAATATCAGCACTCGCCTTTCAAAAACAGGATGGCACCACTGGCCTCTCTAAGGACAGCCAGAGAGGTCAGAACTTCTAGACCAACACCACAAGAGTTTGTCACTTCAGCTAATGAAAACCTGATAGCACAGCCAGGCTGTTGTTATTCAGCTAGTGGACCAGCACAGTAAAGGACTGAACATTTCACCACCAGACTTCACAGATAATTGCAACATGTTCATTCTTGCCCTTAATCAGACCTTATGTTCATTTTTTTGGACACTTCATCCTTATTGAACGCAAGAGAAAATAGCCTGAACAGAAAGCATTAGACAGTCTTAAAGAACTTGGTCACTCTATGAAACAGCAACCTTGAAGATTATATACCCCATACACTTTGTACATCTAGACTAAGAAAATTGGTATTATGTACCAAGAGCTTTAATTTATGGAAAGATGGACCTCAGCATGAGCAAGACAATCACCTACTCATAGAACTCAAGATGTCTAAGCTGCACATTTGATTATCCTTGTCCACAGGTCTAAGGATTTTCCACACTACATACACTAAGCACACAGTTAGTGGCACTGCAATCTCCACACTGAATTAAGCCAGTCCTGGAAGACCCAGGAGGTTCCTTACTGGTTCTAGTAAGCAGAACATCCACAGCGAGCAGTTCTTCAGAACTGACAAATCTTTAGTACCAGACCACAAGACTGGACAGATTCCAACACCAAACTCATTCTCCAAGTTTTTCTCCAGACACACAGGAGTGCCCATTCTTTGTCATGGAAGCTGCAGCATTAAACACCAAGCCAAAATAGCACGAATGGGTCAAGTCAAACTACCGTTTTTCAGCTCTATCATTTTGCTTCTAACAAGCACTATTTGGGTCTGACAAGCATCCTTTCTGATACGCAGGCATCACTTCCCATCCATGCAGGTCTCAACAAGTGCAACTTCTGTGGGCACCTTTCCATACCCTTTTTTTCTCCTTTCTCACACTAACTACAAGGAGGAAAATTCAGAAAACACAGCATCTACTCAGACTCTGGTACAAACTCAAAAGCCCAGTGGAACTGAGGAGCAGCTGGCACACACTCCTTGCTAAGACTATCAAACTTCAACCTCATCATCCAACGATGCACGAGGAAAGACTAACAATACTCGAGGACTCTAGCAACTCACTGAGCAAGGAACAACAAATTTTATTCGAATGGTGCAATCAGTCAAAAACCTCTTTTGTTTTCCACCCTCTCAAGCCTCAAGGCTCACCTGTGCAATCTGTATTGGCTGAGATAGAGGGATCTGCGTCATCGGCGTTGCAGCAGAGGCCGAGATGGTGGCACCAGCAGCGCTGTGCTGCTGACTGGCTGAGTGCTGCACTGCAGCCGCCAGCAACTGGGCCTGCGCCTGTTGGAGCAATAACTGTTGCTGGGCTGGCGTCAACGTGAGCTATAAACAATTAGAAAACACAGCCATTAATAATGGGAAGAGCCACTTCAGCTACAAAGTCATTAAGATAGCTCAGTACTACTTATGTTAACCAGGCAATCCTAGGGCTATTCCACTAACTGGCTGAGGGCTCTGGCCTTAAGGAAGGACAGCTGGCTACTCGATACAGTATGGGAACCAACCTACCACAGGCCTGACACAAACCAAACTGCATCACCACCACCAACATTTGCACTTACTGGAACCTACAGAACCTAACTCTGCTCCAAAGTTTTCCTCACAACTTTACCAGGAGTTTCAGGGAAAAAGCAATTAAGCAGCAAGCAAAAGAAAAGAATCAGTATTGCCAGGATTTGAAAGGAAATTTACACCCAGCAGAACAGCAAGTGATTAGCCAGATGAATGTGAAGCAGGAATGCTGGCTATGGCTACTGAACAAACTGATAACGCCCCAGCTGCTTCACATTAGCATGAATCCCTGCCATATTCCATCATTTCCATTATGCCCTAAGATATAAGTAAAGAACATGAGCTCCATTTGTTTCTCTCCAAGTCTCCCCATCTGCCTTTTTTTTTTTTTTTTTTAATAGAATAGAGTTGGCAACTTTACATCCCTTCCCTTTCCCAAGCACACATTATCTCTGTGGAACAGGTGGCAGCAGTCTCTCCTTTACATGTAAATTAATCTTGATGCCCATATTTACTACAACCCGTATCTGCATAGGCCTGGAGTTTTGAATGTTTCACTACAGCAGACAATCAGGAATTAAAACAAACCAGTATTTTCTGAGAATACAAAAAATAAAATATGCCAGGTTTTAACAACATATCGAAACAGTCTCACTTTTAAAACTTTCAGTACTTAACTGAAAACTAAATAGGATGTTTATTTACATAGTAACATAGGAGAAGATTTAACAATTGAGCCTGAGATTAAGGAGTCATTTTATGCAAGTGTAGGGATGATCTAACCTAACACTTCAATTCATAAATATATTGTCAGAGCGACTGCCCTAAGCTTATTAACACACAAACCCTTATACTGCAAAGCTGATTATGAGGAAGCAAATTCTTTAACCAGCCCATTCACAACACTTGCTCTTTTTTGAAATGACTGAAAGCCTTTAAAACAATTCAGAAACACTAGAAAGTGTAAACCAACAATTATCCCATATATACTCCCAAAGTGTTGCAATTAAAAACCCCTCAAAATGAGTAGGTTAGAATAAAAGGGTTCAACAGGCTTAAGGAAAGTACTAATAGAGTTACTTGAAAAGAAATGTGTTTGAAAAGAGGAAAAATTAACAATTCCCATAATTTTTGCTCTTCACCCAGCTATATGATTCAGTCTTGGTCTCCCATGCCTCATTTTAATCTTGAAAAACAAAAAAATTTCTCTTTATGACATCAGTGACTGTCTCATTTGTAACTGTTGTAAAACAACAGGTTTTAATTTCATTGCAGGGTCAAAAGGGATACCGAGAACAGAGAAAAGAATTCTTTTTTGTTGATGTTCAGAAGCAAATACCAAGTGACAAACCCCAAATATTACAGTCTGCTTATTTTTCTAGCCAAATATTTTCTGTTGCCCCTTCCATTGAAGTTCAAACTACATTAAAGGCAGTTGCAGTGCCCGTCAATAATACCTGTGTGGGACTGCAGCATCCCTGGGTAACTCTTACCCCGGTGATCTGTCCTCCGGCCAGCATGAGCTGGGTCTGGGGTATGGCCGCCTGCACTGAAGGCTGCTGGGAAGGCTGGCTTGGCTGCTGAGAGTCCCCAGATTCTTCATTAGATTTAGACTAGTCAAAAAAAAATACAACTCTTTATAGTGTAAAACAGATGTTAATGTATGACGCTGCTATCTTAACACTGCACAATAAAAATCTTTCATCTGCATACGAAAGCCCTTGGGTTTATTTTAAGAGTGTGTTTAAGCAATGGCTCTGTGTGCCCACCATCTCAGCTACGATTGCTGAAACATGTCTGCAGGTAATGCATCTTAAACAAAACAAAGAGACTCTCTGGTCTCCTGTAACTCTCTGACATTATTTTCAGGTCCCACTTAAATTTTACACTGTGCAACTGAAGCTGACGCTACCTTTCACCATGAAGAAAGAGAAGGTTGTTAAAATTATTCATTGCCTAAAATCCTGAACAATGGAACAAGGGAAAGGAGATTGTGTTTCCATTTTCTCTATCTCCATCCTGTACCTCTAAGTCATCATATTGTTGGCTTATACAGAACCTTTTTGAAAAATCCTCAAAGGTTTCTCTACCTACAGCAAGATATATAATATATACAGTGCTTTTAAATACTCAGTGCATTTATTTAATTGAATGTTTTATTTTAAAAGATTCAAATTTATTTTGATTTATTTTTGTGGTTTGGTTGTTTTTTTTTTTTTTTTTAAAGGAAGAAATTGTGAAGACATGAGGGAGGAAATGCAAGTGCATGAAGAGGGGGAGAGAGTTTTATGATAATTAAAACTGGTTATGCAGAACATTACAATTCTGCATAGATTTGCATATTTTCCACCACCTGTTTTGGGGACTGCAGAGCAGGCTAATTAACATAAAGGCTCTGATTAATTCTGCCAGTCATTGAACGATAATTACAGCACAGGACTGTAAACATTCTGCACTGGAGATACAGCCTGTTTGCCAACATCTCTCTCAGGGATGGAAGTTTACCATGGCAACCAAGGCAATTTTCTGCCTCCTTCCTCTTAGAAAGGAAGGTCACTATACCTCCTCTTCTTTCCAAATTGTTATTATGTATAAGTGGGTCCACATTCTATTGCATTTCATGTAATGCACTACCTACATTCTTTAATAACATGCAATACTGAAACCAGTTTTCAATAAAACTGCATCCCTTGCCCCTCAATATAGTACAGAGAGGAAGTAGAATGTTAACAGATAAACTGAAGTGTTCAGCATCATAGGAAAGTTTGAAAGCTTTGCTGTCTCACGTACATTATTAAACAACAATTACTCTGACTTTGAAATAGCTGTGTGTTATTTACAGAAGCAGTCTGAACTAGACACATTATATAGTTAATGCTACGTTATATTCCTATATTTAGTTACCAGAAGGAAGGACAAACTGCAAAATAATACTCACTACATGTTTCAAGCAAGTTAGTAAACAGAAGAACATGAAATATTCCTGGAGCTTTAAGGCTTGCACGATACCACACCTGACTAAAATTCAGCATGAAGTTATGGTCACTCCATGTTTTAAACAACTCCAGAGCCTGAATGCTTACGAATCCTGAACCTGATTTACAGTTGTAGAAGTGTTATTCCTTCATACCTATCACTTGCCGAACCAGTCAGACTGAAAAAACTGAGTAATGTATCATAGGTTAAGAACTATCTCTACTGATGCTGTTTGGGATGAGAGAAGGATGAGCAGCAGAAGGTAACTGTCTTTACCTGTACATTTAAGGACTGAGCAGCAGCCTGTAAACTTGTTCCAGCGAGCTGGACCTACAACAGTGCAAAAATGGAAATGAAATAATGTAGAATCCACAGAAAACTAATAATGTAAAAAGAACAATCTCCCCACCCGCATTCCAAAAAAACTCCCCCAAGAACAGAGCATGCCCTTCTAACACCTGAATCAGTGGAATAGGGGTTGTACTCCAGGCTGAAACAGATGTGGAAGACTCTTTCACGATGTTGTTTATCTGCCTCTTAGTGAAGGTATCCCTGCCTAAGGATGTAGATATTATGGATGGAGTTGAAACAGAACATATTGAACTGGACATGCCAACTAGTCCTATTCCTGCTGGAAAAATCCAGGCTCCAGGGCAGGGCATTAAGCTCTACTTATCGTCATCCTACTCCCATTTCAGAACGGGTCTTACCCCAACACTGCACTCGTCAGCTTTCTGATATGAGCAAGCACGTGCACAGCACAGAACCCAGAGCATAAACACACTCCCTCAAATTAACCCATTCAAGTATTTGCAGCCCTCAGCCACTGAAAAGAAGATCTCAATGCAGAGCACTGGAGACACTTTACAAAGGCTGTATTGATTTAGGTATATTTAAAACTTGAATTCGATGTTTGTTATTAACGGGCCCAAAGGTGGTTTTGTGGGTGAGCAGCAAGGAAAATGGATGATTCAAAAAGGGAGATTTTGGGAGTGCTTGTTTATCTCTAATGAGGAAAATGTACAAAAAATGTATCTCTTCATTTACTGAAACCCATTTGAATCAGTCTCGCCTTGTTTCTACCAGCACCCCCAGTTATAAAGAAGGAATGTTCTGCAATTAATTACCAACGCTTTCAAAGGTCAGAGTAACAGCCTGTAGAGAATTCCATCTCTGGACATGTTTGAAAACCACTGCTCATTTGAAAACCAGGTGACATGTAAGGATACAATAAAGCAAAGCAAAATGTAGCACTATTGCCTCTCGATGGAGGACCTCTATATGGTCCCCACATAGAAAAGCCCACGTATTTTCAGGCACAGGAAAAACTGCAGCACATGAAATTAATAACTAAATATTTTGAACAGGCAACCTTGGAAATATTTCCTACTGCTTTAGATGAAGGTACTAGACATAGTAAGCATGATCTACATCAAAGCAAACACTCCCAGAAAAGCCCCTCCTCATCAGAAGCAAAATATAGTTTGACACAGTCAATGTAATCTGTGCTTTTACCATGGATTAACAGCAGAGAATAGCCTAAATAACACCACCCTGACATCCAAATGATATACTCAAAATAATACTTTAAAATTACAAACACCACATAAAAGACTACAAATACATATTGATTGCTCAGGTACAGCACATTCCTGAAAATCTCTGTGAATGCAATTTGGACATCCCTTTCACCACACAGCCAACATTTCCAAATTAGAAATGCTGAATGCTGCCTACAGCCCAGTATTTTGCATTAGTCTAGAGCAAAGCACTGTGTGTTAAGGTTGAATAACACCCCACTAACAGCAGCCTCTCTACCAGAGGACAGATTGACAATAGATTCCCACACACCTGCAGGTGAATAAAAGAATACCTGAGATTTTCCTTTGAACCAATTTCAAGAAATGAATCACACTTTATCAAACATGAAGTTATAAAGATCCTGACAACTGTTTAAATAAATAAATTTCCAAAGCAGGATAAAGCACTGTGCAAAACCCAATTACTGTCCTGGGTCAATCTACAGAACAAAACGGAGACTAAAACAAACAGAATTCTGCAGAACAGCTGTATCTGTCTCCATGTTAAACACACACTGGCAAGCCATAAAAACTAGTCAGCTTCTCTCCACATAAAGGCAGCCTACAACAGCCTATTGGTTCAGCAAATTCAAACAGTGGCACTCCCTTAGTCCTATATAAACCAATCTGCTAGGAAAATTGCAATTATGTGACAAGACGTGTGGAATGTTCCATACAATAAAACGGCAGTTCAGAGCTCTTAAAAGAGGGCATAAAAGCTTCAGTACTTCAATTATATCACAATAACTGTGCAACCTCAGACCTCAAACATTCAAGGTCATCCAATTAGGTACAGTATTTTAAAGTTTAACTTGGTGCAGAGGAAGGGAAAGAAATTAGGACATTTGTTTTCATACATCAAGTGCGAACAGATAAAAAAACTACAAAAAAATGCCCCTTATACTTCTCTTCACCTAGGGATGCCCCATTTTGCTTCAGCCTGCATCTGAAGTTCAGCTTTGATTCCCTAAACACAGCAGCAGCAGAACAGAAGGATAGTATTGGAAGTCTGAATATCATCTGACAAACAGGTCACTGAAATAACTTTTTTGTAAAAAAAGAAAACCTCACAAGCCATACATATATGCTTAGTAAGTACAATCAACTTTCTAGTTAATCTGTAAGAGTGTTTTTAGCTAGAAAAGTGACAGTTTTGGAACCTTGGCAGCCATTGGGCCAATACAATCCTTTCCTAAAAAAATTTAAATTTTTTCTTGCCTTTCAATGTGGTCTCTCTATTAAGGTTAAAACAACAACAACAAAGCAAACAAACAAAAAACCTACTCAAAACCACACCACAACATTTAGGCATTCTCAAGTCCCCAAAAATGTGATTTGTTGGTTTCTCCCAAAGAGGTCTCACCCTATCTTGGTCTGCAGCCTAGTGCAATGAAATGAATGCCACAATTAGGATTTTTCCCATCCACGCTCGTTAACCAGGGTGGTGTACCCAGATTTATGTTCTAATAAATGGCTCCCCGTCATTCACAGAAAGAGAGAACATGGAACACACCAGGGCAGCTGAGTCTCCTCTGTTTGAAATGTCTCTTCTCTTACCTGATGAAGGTGCCCAAGGAAGGCCTGGGCCTGGGCTGTAGAGATTGCTCCTCCGACAGGCACAGGCTGCTTTTGAAAGTCCAGGCCATTTGTTTGCGTGCCTGGAGAAAGAGAGATATTGAAAACTATTAATTACTGCTTTTAGTAAGTGGAATAAGAATTAACACTCCAACTTTCCTGCTATTCTCTCAACGTTATATAGTAAAAAACACTCAGAGTAACAAGAATTGCATTTTTTTAGTGAGAGTACAGTGGGAAGCAGAGTCCAGACTTCAGTAATAGAGCATTTCTCAGCTGAACAAAATCAACATCATATTTTCTTTAGCTTCCATCATCTATTTGTGAACCCTGAAGATATTTAAAAGATGTGCAGATGGGGCACTTAGGGACATGGTTTAAAGGGGGACTTGGCAGCATTAACAGTTGGGCTTGATGATCTTAAAGGTCTTCTCCAACCTAAACGACTCCATGACCTGTGTTTGTATGTACACTACTATGCCATCACTCTCTACACAGTTTGAGAACCAAATGGGTGCTTGCTGCTGTGATTAAACCGTGTTTCCATTCTCCATGCAACCCCTATCCAATAGGTGAAAACTAACTTCAGTTCAGAAAGTGCCAACAGCAAGGTTCATATAAAAGACAGGTAAAATAACACTTGATGGAAACAGAAGTCCCATCTATATACAGCACTTAGGGGCCACAGTTTTACTCTTTCCAGAAATGACTCCTCTACATTTCTGTTAAAGTTTGTTCAGAGGTCTCACTAGGTAAGATAACTGCCTTGGCTTGCTTTTGCTTCTTCACTTACTCCCATGTAACTAAAACCTGGTTATTTTCCTACATTTTTGCAATCTTTTCCTAAACTGCTCGGAAGACATGAAAACCTACCAATTACCACAAAATAATTTGGGTGTGAGAAGAAAAAGAAAAAAACAAGTGGGTTTTTTTGTTACTACCCACAGGAAGGGAGACTCCAAGTGTGTTGAGCTGCAGGGAATTTCTAGAACAGATGATGCAATCTTTAAAATTGCATGACTGAAATGAAGCTAAACCAGCTTTAGATTTGCATGTTTATTCATCATGACAATCAGATTTTGTTCAGTGCCCACAGGCAGGTGTGCATAGTAACTCCTACTTCAAAATTCCTTCCATCATCTACATTCTTTGCCATAAAAACCTAGGTTATCTACTGAGCAAAAGAGTCACAGTTGTTGAACAACAACAGGTGGTTGTTACTCCTTGGAAACATCTGTAAAAGCAAGCAGGCATAAAATGTGATTAGTAAAATAGACTGTCCAAAACCTCACACTGCTATTTTGACCTGCAAACAGCTTACACAGGTCACATTTCCAAAGACTAAGCCACTGCTCAAATAAACACTGACATAATATCAAACTTTCTACCGTCCATGTAAAGTATACCTAAGGTGGCCCTTTGATGCATCTGGTGTGGGGGTTCTGTGTGGGAAGATTTGGTTGACTCCCAGGTTTTCAATTCTATGCTTTGGGCCAAGTTTACAAACTTAAGAGACATACATGCAGCCAAAGATCCACAGATGTATTAAAAATATTCCAATTTTAAACTGCATCAAATTATTTTGCTTAATTAGTCTAAAATTCCAATTCAAAGTGAGTACAGGGACTCTCACTGGTCTGAATGCAACTTGGTTGCCTTTCTCCAAAGAATGGTATATAAGAAGGTCTGCTGGAAAGAACCAGAAGGATTTCGTCTATCTTCATTCTTTCCAGTAAACTTCAGAATTCCCTCCATGCAGAAATACAAAGGGAATGAAAAAGTAGTTGGCTAAATATATAAAACTAATTCCTGACAAATAGCTACCATAAGTCAAAGGAAACAACCTACCACCTCCTCATTGAATCAAAGGTTTTGAATTACTTGTCAGTGGTCAGGGAATGAAAAAAATACAGATAAGAAAACCTACTGGAGGGCAAATACTCCTCATTTCAATAGGAAACTTGTGCGGGTTAAAAAAATTATCTGTTTCTGAGAGAAGCAGCTGCAGGCCTCACCTTAGGTAAATAGGTGAAGCTGTTCTAGTTAACTATCTTCCAAAAAGAGCTTCAAAAATCATGATACCATTTTAAAAGAGCACTACTGTGCAAGTGTGCTGAAGAAATGCTCCAGTTATCATTTCTTAAGATGGAAATATGAAAAAAGCCTCCTAGGTGATAGTTTGGAACAAAGCAAGCTCCAAGACTGAGCTTAAAATCTTCATGGCTCCCAACAAACAACTTAGGCACTCAGAGAAAACAACATTTTCTTTAAATTCAAAGAGATCAGTTTAAATTGAAATTTAAATCAATTTAAATTGAAAGACATCAATTCCCTCTCCCCAGGCCTCCCAAAACCAAACTCAGGGTGAAAAAATCCACATCACACCTGCTTACTCTCTGTTCTACTACTTGCATCTTAAACTCTCTTTGGTTTTTGGAGGCACAATGTCTTCCCCTCTGTATGCAGCCTTAATTTTGGAAGGAATGCTACCCTGGCTGTTTGCATTTATGACAGGATGCCCATGCCTTTTGAAGAAGAGCAAGGAAAGTGAAGTGAGTCTAGCATATGAGAGGCCTTGCTTTTAAGGTACTCAGTAAGATGTTGCACCACTCCCATAGAATCCAAGAAATCTGATAAGGAGCTGGATAATGAAGCTGTCAGAAGCAGAAGGTCAGCACATTGTAAGGACATGAAAGGACCAGAATGCCACTTTTGCTCAAGGTAAGAGTTAAATACAAAACCCTGTGATGATTAACAGACATGGCAGATACAATCACATGTATCAGAATTTTAAAAGTCCAGGGTATTAATGTATTTTCCATCTTCATCCCAACATCCACAACTGCTGGAGCTCGCCAAAACCAAAAACAGCCCAAAAAGAGTGGTAACTCTCCATGTCCCATCTCTCCTTTCTTCTTGGTTCCAGCACCATCTTGGACAGCTCCCTGTCCTGCCCCTTCTGGTAATTCACCATTAGCTTGTTTTGGTCTGGGTGCTCCACCCCCAGCCAGCAATGGGATGGAATTTCACCCTGACAGTCAAGGTCCAGTGCAACCCAAGCATGTTTAAATTCTAGCATAAATTCAGCCACACGCTCAGCTACTTCACAGAGCTGGTTTGGATGAAGACTAATACAGTGCTACACCAGGGAAAGGAACAGAACTGAACGTGGATTATTTTATGGCATTTTGGAATTGTACCTGCAGAGGGTAAAGGCATGACAAAGTAGAGCAGGCAAGGTAACATTGCACCTGCAGTTAGGAGAACAACTTACTCTCAAAATTTTAGATTATAATAATCAGACTTCAGCCTGAGTTTGTAAACTGCATTAGAAAGGAAGAGGGGTGAGGAACTGCAGATCAGGGGAGATGTGGAATAAAATGCAAGAAAGAACTCAGAAAGGGAAGGCAGCCAAGGAGAAGGATGATTTCAAAACCAGCTGGAGTGGGTATCTGCGCTGTGCTCTGGGAGATATCTCCCAGCACCACCACATTTTCCCAGGTCACCTCTCTCTTCCCATCTCTGCTGAAAGACAGAGATACGCCCAATACTCAGAAATTGTTGTTTCCTAATACCAAGTTCAGCATTGATGATTGCCTGATTTTAGCAGTTGAAGAATAGTTCATGGTCTCTCTCCTACAGACTTCCTTCTTATGGAAACTGGAAAATCCGTCTTTGGAAATGAAGCAATGCAAACAAGTATCCTTAGAATCCTTCCAAATACTACGCTTACAATAATTGTTATTTTGCTGCTATGTCAACGAATGTCATAATAGTACAGCTTCCACAGTCATATAACCTTGGCTTTCACAGTTCTGCATTCACACAGCTCTTACAAGAGAAGATGCATCAAACAAACAAAAAGGTTGAGATTTTTTGGAAAATTTATGCTGCCTATAAAAAGGAGATCAAAAGGGTTTTACTGTAAGTAAGATATTTTTCTTACTTTCCCTTTCTCCAGCAGATACTATGTAAACTGTCTGCCCCCAACTGAAGCTTGGAAAAGATTTCTCTAACTGTGCAATACTGATGACCAGTTGGTCAATACATGTTCTTAAGAAAACAGCCGTCCAACAGCTCCTGTACTCATATGTTTTGGTTGTTGTTTTTAATTGGTCTGAAATATGGGTTCGTTTTTCAGATGCTTAAAATTGAAGTCCAGTTAGCACAAAAAAATTAAAGTCATAGCATATTTCAGGCACTGTATTGTGACCAATAATAAAAAACCCAAGTTTGTTAACTTCCACGAAACTTAGATGATAGTTGAGAGAACTACTGATGTTGTCATCTTTAACCAGTGGTAACTGTTATTTTTTTTTCCTGAGAACACCACCTCTGCCAAATGTAAATTCACGCTCCACAGTAATTTCTCTTAACATTTTCAAGTCACAGTTTAAAACAGGAATGACCCAAACAAGCATCCACTGAAGTTTAAAAGATAGAATATTAGTGTTTACACAGCAGACTCAAGTGATTTACAAATGTCACTGGAAAGCAGACAGTTAGAGAAAGTTACAAAAATAAGAACTCTGAGTGTTTATAAAAATCATCATCAGGCATTATCTGGGGAGCACAAGCACTGACAGAAAATCAATGGCACTTCCAGTTCCTCAGCATCCGAGCTGAAAGCTGACTTCTTTTCACTCAAGTATGCACTGAGCCCAGAACTATAATCTAAGTACCCCGATCAGAAGACTAAAATTACATTCTTTGAGTATTCCTTTCAGAGCCTAACATCTGCCAAGTTGACTAATACAACTGATGCTTGAGCTCCCAAAGAACATCACAAATGCCATCAATCACTATCTCCAGGGGTTTAGGAGCACTGTGTTTTAAAACAAAGCAATGACTGCAGAACAGAGAGTCCTCAAAAATTCTAGATTACTTTAGC
This sequence comes from Serinus canaria, assembly GCF_022539315.1. Classification (NCBI taxonomy): domain Eukaryota; kingdom Metazoa; phylum Chordata; class Aves; order Passeriformes; family Fringillidae; genus Serinus; species Serinus canaria. The sequence continues at coordinate 4,403,689 of NC_066313.1, forward strand.
TCATATAATTTAAAAATCAGGATACAAAACTGGAAGGAAAGACTGGACACATTTAAACTAAAGAAGCAAAATTCCAAAAGTTTTAAACACCAGTCAGAGTCAAACTTTTGTAATAACTAACTTTAACATAATGTTAGAGTATAAAAAAATACAGTCATTGCATCTACATTTAACATGAAAGGACCTACATGCAGCTTTACAATCCATCCATTTAATGTCGTGACCCCCCACCAAAATGATGAAATATTTGCCTAAGTGAGCAGAGTTCTGCTGAAGCAGATGCAATGCTCCTGTGATAACTGACTGATTACCTTTGAATAAAACAAATCCTCCTCCTTACCAGCTCAGCTGAGGTGAAATTGCTAAAGTTGCACTAAAAGAAGCGCATTGGGAATGTGCTCTGGAGAATGCAGGGAACTGTGGCCAAACAGGGGAGGAAATCTGAATTTTCTCAGAAGTTTACACACATCCTCCAGCTACAAGGAATCCACAGGGATATTTAAAACCATTGTTCCCTTGATGCTGTTTATGATCATGAAATATTTACGGCCCATATGTGTGGTTTTGAAATAATGTTTTATATAATCTTAAACCCTTAAATACATAATAAAACACTTCGGTGCAGAAAAAAAATTGATACCTCTCCCATTAAAATACAACGACAATTATAAAACCTGAGATGCTAGCAACAAAACACACTTTAATAAGCAGGCAGAATTCCTTTTCACTGAACCCATATATTGGCACAAAAATCCAACCTCTCAGAAAAAGAAAATTAAATAGTGTTAACTTCATCACAACTCCAGAGTTTAAAATAAGACTCTTATTATCAAACCATGAAGAAAAAAATCTGATTTTCCTCATACAAGGTAACCAGACTTCTCTCAAAGCAACAAGTTCCCCCTCATCAGAATTTTCTCTTCCCAAACGCTATTCTGAGCTGAGAAAAGATTCTGAGCTAGGTTAAACTACTTACTTTCCATTCAGACTGTCATTTCTCTTACATACAGAATGAGCATTATATTACTTCCAGAAAGGACTTAAAGCATGAGATAGCATGGTTAAGTCATAGTGGCTCAATGAGCTTCTTCAATGACTTAGAATCTGGTCACATCTTAAAAGTGTGTCAAAAGGCAGATTGGCCCTGACACAAAATCTGTTCTTCCCTGCCAAATTTTAAGGTTCTGTTCTAACACACTAAGAAATTACAGAAAAGCTGGCTAAAATTTTTTAAAATTTTGATATATTATGCTTTCTCCATTTGACTTGTTCTTGAGAACTGTTGTGACAGCTTGAATGAAATCTAAAACGGAAACAGGATCAGGCAGTGGCCCACATCTGCCAGGGAAAATTTCAACCCAAAAATAAACGATGAAGTTAGAAGTGCCAAAGGTATGCTCTGCCAGGAAAAAATGAGACAATTTATGGAGAGCTAGTGCCACCAGAGCTTTGGCAGTATCAGAAACATTACAGATAGAAAAAGTGGGGAAGGGAAATCTTATATAAAAAGTGTGGATGGTATTCTAATAAAGTAGGTATGAATAATGCCCTGGATGCAGTAGGGTTAATGACAAAAGTATTTCCAGGTCTCTAAAATCAAAGGGTGCAGGCTTTTATTTGTTTGGTTTTGTGGGTTTTTAAAATCTCACTCAATAGGTAAAGTTAATATCCATTCAATTCCACCAGAATATATCTGCACCAATTGATCATTTCCTACCTGTGTTCCCGTCCCCACTCTCCATCGATGGTTTACTGGTTTCTGACGGATTGTTCATTCTTGAGTCTGCATTAAAACAGAAAGAAAGATAAAACAATACAGCAAAAAAATCCCCAAATCTGCTCATACCTTTTTGTTCAAGGGAAGTACAGAACAGCAGAAATTTGCTATGTACCTTACCCTAATTTAGATTTATAACACAAAAAAGAACAACCAAAACCAGAACACAATAGTGAATCTTCCAGATAAATATTATTTCAAAATTTTCTATGACATTATTCCCATATGTGAAAACATGGTATTAAGGGAATAAAAGACAGCATGCTGGAGGGCAATGATAGGTAGGAACTTAATTTTCAATACAATGAAAGTCACAGAAGAAAATAAAGGAGGGGGGAAGAAGGAACAGTGATTACACCAAGATTCAAAAACATTAAGTCTGACCATCATGGCCTACATTATTCCTGTATTTGCTCCCTATGCCCCACCCCACCCCAACAAAAGAAAGGAAATTCAGTCATTATAATTAAATTGATGCCGTTTTCCTAATACTGCATTTCTATTTTACTGGAATGTCACTGACATTAAGTTATGTTATATTTCCTATATATTCAGGCAAAACCATACAAATATAAAATATTTCCTCTTCTTTCTCCCTCTGGATGAATGTATTGAAAAGTCTGTTCCTGGTTTCAAAGCCTGTCAGCTGAATACAGTGCAATGCAGAGGGCCTCTCCAGATGGCAGACAGAGAATATAGTTTCCTTATATAGGAATCTATACAGATGTTCTGTGTACAGCATCAGCTTTCCAGCTTATTACCTCCTCATTCCTTGCCACCGACCCCAGTGTGCCACATTATCACAAACCAAAATTACAAAAAGAATCTCAAGACAGAACAGCTCATAAAATGAAGTGTAAGCAAATCCTTGAGCACACTCTTCCATTCCCATAATGAGCTAAAAGCAAGTTCAATGAGCTTAAAATGAACCCTTTACTCCAGGATATTCTCTCACTAGGTGCTTAAAAGGTTACCTCCGTCATGTACTTTCATCAAAGCAGCGATTTCCAAAATACTAATAGGCTGAAGAAAAACACAGGAGCAGCATTAACTGTGCTGCATCTTTACCCCAGACAGTTCCAAGAATGCCCAGACTGCCTGGCAGTCAATGAAAGCTGGAAATGAGAAGATGGACTACTGCCATGTGCCATCACCTGCTACTACCAGTGCAGGAAAGACAGGGACCTGTTGGAGTGAGTTCAGAAGCCACCAAGATGATCAGAGGGCTGCAGCACCTCAGCCATGGGGAAAGGCTGAGAGTTTGGGTTGTGAGCCTGAAGAAGACTCCATGAAGGCTTTACAGCAGCCTTCCAGCACCCAAAGAAGCCTGCAAGAGAGCTGGAGAGGGAATTCTTAGAAGGGCATGTAGTGACAGGGGAGACTGGCTTTAAACTGAAAGAGGGCAAGTTTGGACTGGATATTAGGAATAAATTCTTACTTTGAGGGTGCTGAGACACTGGAACAGGTCACCCTCTGGAACACAGAGATGTGATGAATGCCCCATCCTGAAAGGTTTTACGGCCAGCTTGGATGGGGTTCTGAGCAATCTGATCTAGAGCAAGGTACCCCTGCCCATGGCAGGGGGGTTGGAGGGTTGAAACTGGATAATCTTTAAGATCCCTCCCAAACCAAATCATTCTATGATTCTGTGATCAATATTTTTAAGCCTAATATAATTTTCCACATGAACAACTGTGGCAGTTGAACCCAATAGAGTTTTGAAAATCCAGAGGACTGTAACAACCACAAAACTTCCCCTGACAAGCTAATAAAACATCTCTAGAGCCTCAACTCTTCTCAGAAAGTTCCTATGCCTATTCTTAAACCTTTCAAATGTTCAGTCATGTGTAAAAGAGATCTGGACTATAAGTGTTACCCTTAGTATAAAGGCAGATGTGTTAAACTGCTTTTTGAAAGGAGGAGGGAATAAGGAGTAACTTTGCAGCTGAGTGCTGTTGGCCCACACTTCAGCAAGTTTTGCCCCATTTTTCACAACCTCTGCTTAGCACATTCAAGCTAAAACAGAAACAGAACGTGGGTTCCACTGACTATACAGCAATGTCTGCTCTTGACTTGGCCCTCTATGCTGAGAAATCTATGTTTCTGTCTAGACATGGTATATATCACAAATTGAGTTTGTTGTGGCAACAGCACATTTGTTTAGAGTGATTATAGGCAACATGTATTTGATAAGCAACATTACTTCATTCCTTTACACACAGATGGCTACTGAAATTTCACTTTAGAGAACACCAAATGGGAGTCCTTTGCCTTGGACATAAATATGAAGAGTCCTCATCCAACAGGAAAATGAGTAAAGAGTTCTTGCAAATCAAATACATTTGGTTGTGGAAACCAGGCTAACTCATGAGGCTACTGGACATAGGATGTAATTTTTAAGCCCAGAGCAGAAGAACAGCTTGAACTCAAGATACAACTGACCACAAAAGGGAAGAGCAAAGGATGAGAAAGTTGTCTCAGAAACATAGAATTCATTTGCTGAACCACTTCAGAAAATTCATGCTAGTAAAACAACAGAGGGCCTCCTGTTGCTGGTTTGTTGCAGGAATTGAAATATTAGGGCCAAGGTGCAGGTTACTAATGATGGAATAAGCAATACAAACTAAACCCAAATTGGGGACACAGCTGTCCTGTGCACAGAACTTGAGCAGGGCAGTCACTGTTCCATCCTATGAGGAAGCTCACACAAGAAGCCTTCCTACTTGATGAGCAAGTTTGCTCAGTCACACAAAGTTATAACTGTACAGACCTCTTTCCAAAAAGCAAGCCAGGACACATTTTTCTGTCAGGCTATGCTACAAAAATACAACCCTCTAGAATAGGTTTTTTATTACTAGTCATGCACAAAGTTTACTTAACTACCAAAAGCCTGTCTAAATGAAGAATATTTTATTGTAAAGATCCATCCTTAACAAAGACCTCAAACACTGCTATTGAAAAAAGCAGCAAGTTGGAAGAAGAAACATCTTTCTGGTAGTACTCAGGTTCAAGCAAAGGATAGCATCCATTATTTCACCAGCTGACTATTTCTTGTTCAATCTGTGGGCCTTCTGCATGTAAAGCATCAAGAACAATGCAGCTATTTCCATTGCAAATGGTATGACATCCATCTGAAGCACAAAACTGCTACCAGCAAAACAGGCTCATATCCGCGGGATACTCAACCTACCGATTCATTCTGTGTTGAATAAAAAGGCTACTTGGTTTATATGTGCTCGTGCAATTTCTGCTTCAAACTTAAAAGAATAAACAAATGAAGTGGGCTAAAAAACCCCAAGCCTTAATGCCTTCACCTTTTTTCCTTCCTTTAGATCTTCCTTGGGTTTTAAATAAAGGCCCTGGGCTACAACTTCTGCCAACATTATCTAAAAACAAACTCCCCAGAAGGAAGGATCGAAAGCAGCAGGTGCATGATTGAAATCAAACTCTCAGGAGTGAATACATTCCATGCTGCTACTCTGTTAGCAGGGCTGAGGTGTCGCCAGGCAGTGCTGTGCCAGCCTTTCACACACCCTCAGGAACATTTCCAAAGGCATTCAGGAGAAAGAAGCAGTGGACACCAGACCAACCTGAAGCGTTATAAAGACTGCACACAGCTAGCAAAGCAAAGAAAACCTTAACATGGGTATACAACATTAACTGTTTCCTTTCACCCATTAAAGTGGAACTGCCTAATATTCCATTTGCAGGAGCAAAAATGATTCATTTATGTGCATGGGAAAAACATAGTTTAATGTGAGTGAAAAGAGGATAAGAATTATTTAGAAATTCATTTTCAAAACCCACATCATATTCAGAAAAAAACATACTAAAATGTCTGCTTTAAAATTTACCATTCAAAAAAATATTCTTTTACTTAGAGATATAAGTTCTTACATGAACTTATATGATGGAATGAAAAGATTTTAAAAAACTATGTGTGTGTGTGTATATATATATATATATAATAATATATATCTATGTGTGTGTGTATGTGTATATATATATATATATATCTATATATATATATATATATATACACACACTTTGAGCTTCGGGGGGGGGAGGAAAGCCTTGAAAATAAATAAAGCCTATTGTAAAATTGAGATGATCCATTACTATAAATAACTTTAAAAGACACGAAGAAGGAATTATGGCATGTCTGTTCTGCAGTCCTGATGGAATCTCAGTGCAGGAAATATATTATCCCAGTAACCTTAAGCACAGCTTGCAACGGTATCAATGGCAACCACTGTGCACTCCCCCTTATTTTCTATTACACACGAAGAACCTTGCTATATTAAAAACACACAGACATAACACACATTCTGTTGTGGAATGGCTCAATACAGTTACTAAATTCCTTCAACACTCAGGCTCACTCTCATTCATTTTAATGCTTTAAAATGCATAACACACAGACATACAAGTCAAGTCCAGTGTTTGTTAGAAGGCAAATGCTTCTCAGACTGAAATCCTAAAAGCAAAAGGTCTGCATTAATATCACCCAAGTCCGTGGAAAGGAAACAAATTCTCCTGGAGCCAGGGAAAAGAAGGAAAACAAACAAACGAACGAACAAACCAACCAAAGCATGTATTTCCCTGGTACAGATCGAGCTATCCATCTAGCAGGCAGCTATTTGCTGCCGATTCACTGGTGAGCTTCAGCCCCACAAATACCTTCTGCATATGTGATTAAGCCACTATGCATAGTCAATCTCCCAGCCTCGGTGTCCATAAGAAAGAGCTGAGCTGGTACCCACCTAGAACGTAGTCGCTGCAGTCCAGCATTGCTGTGGTATCCTCTACAGGTTCAGATAGTCCAAGGAACGGGAGAATGGCAATTTCTATCAAATCTACACTACTGCTCTGACTGAACATGAAAGGGAGTGGGGAGGTGGGGGGAGAAATACAACTTCAGTTACACCATAGCAATCTTCAACTGAACAGGGAAACTTCAGTTGCTGTGTGGAGTTTTAGTCTCTCCTACTAGCTGTGTCTGACATTGTCAAGGCGACTGAAGCGTGAAAAGTTCCCCTTTTTGTAATAAAATAGAAACAAAGATTGCAGCTGGCAGTTTCCATAATGAAGCTTAATCAGTATGCGCCTGATTAGGGCCTTATGCAAATCTCCTCTCGTTAGCACAGCAGCCAGCACTTTGAAGTCCATGAACAATTCATTTGCAGAGTACACTGAAAGCGCTCCCTGCATAATTTAAATCACGGTATAAATATTTATCAGCTCATTTGCATATTAATTGGCAGTGCATGAAGGGAAAAATTATCTCCCGAGTGCCAGCATAATAATTAGGGAACAAAATGAATTTTCTTCCAATAGCTTGGCTTCTCAGCCCTAACTCAAGCACAGTACCACAGGGGATCAGGGAGGGGAAGAGACAGAGTTCTGTTCAAATGCCACTGAAATGACACGTACAAATTAGAAACAACTCTACAGACTTAAGCACCTTTAATCTTATTCCTGCTGGCAACAATAACATCAGTAATAAAGGGGATTTGGAAAAAGCTTTCCACACAATCCAAATAATCCCACGAAAACAATTAGCAAGGTAGAAGCTGAACACAAAGCTGTCAAGCCGGGGCTCGCACATCTGCGTGGAGTTTTCCACACGCAAACACGCACTGTCTCAGCAAGGTCCCAGGCAGGGAAGAGAGTCCTGCCAGGGCAAGGTAGTGGCACGATTCCCTTTAAACGGCTAAAGAGCTTGGTGATTCATTATCGGGTAATCCCTTTGCCACGGCCAACTTAGCAGCAGTGGATATGTCAAGTATTGTGTAACATTTGACACTCATTAATCTATCCCGAGTGAAATCAAAATAGATTTAGTCTTTTGCTTTCCAACGACTTCCAAGAAAAAAACCAAAAATCTATTACTAATCCCTTCAAGCATGTACACAATATGGCTAAAGAAAGCTTATTTGCAGAGCTATGGTTTTTCAAAGGGGCATGTCACACCCACGTTGCATCTTTGAACCACTCAGTGATAACCAGAACGTGCTTGCTGCTGTGACTACAAAGTGCACTGGAGCACTGGAGAACTGAGAAGAGGCTTTGGTCTATGGAGAAACCAATCTTCTTTTCCAAAAGTGATCCACAGAAGTAAGTGGACAAACTATGAGGCTCTATTAAACCATTTCAAATAGTTTGTTTGCCACTCAAAAACTTGTGTCCTAAACCGCAAGAACATTTATATAAAAATTCAAGCATGATGTGGCCATCACAAAATTTATTACTCCATATTCTGATCAGGAAAAGATAGTATGATGATGCAGATGATTACAGGGTTGAGCCACCCACTTCCAGGTGCTAATGTGAATTTAAAGAGTAAGTTGGTTTTTTCTTTTTTTTTCTTTAAAATACTGTAGCTGTACTTTTCTTCTCCTTATTTCTCAAGTGAATTCAAGCACCACCTCTACAAACAAGAGGGAGTGAGAGAAAAGGGACTTCTCAATCATCCAGTACTGACTGGAATTTATTTCCACGCTTGACCTCTTCTTCTGTTCAGGTTCATATCTCTACTTAACACAAGATGTTCCCAGCTATATATTTAACATGAGTGATCTACACTTGAAAAAGACTGCAAGAAGAGAGGGAGAAGGTGCCCCCTACTACAGGGAGACAACTGCATGTGCCGAATAGGTTTTCCTAATACCTTGTTTCCAACTTGGTTTTCTACTCACTCACGAGTCCCACTGAGACCTCTGAGGCACACATACATGGTTCACAGACCTTCAGTAAACTTCACTCTTGCGTACATACTTTTGGAGTGCACTGGGAGATAACCCGTCAGCTTTATCGGAGAGCCTGGACACCAATGGTGTAAGAAACCAAGCACTTGACAAAGCAAGCGGCTGAGCTGAGGCAGCAGCAGAGCAGGACAGCAGTGCTCTCCTCAAACCAGAGGGTGTTGGGCTGGTGGAACACAGGTGCAGCCCCGAGGGTACAGGAAGTGACCGTTAGAATCGGGCACGCGTGTGGCCATGGCTGATCTGCCTCACGAACATCAACCCCCACACAAACCTTCACTGGAGCTGTAACAACGACTAACAGCCTAACTGAAGTAAAAAACTATTGTCGTGTTGACCTGTCAAACTAACAACTGGCCAAAAAAACAGGAGACAAATAAACAAAAACCCTCCCCAAACCAACCAGCCAATGAAAACCAAACACCACAAAAAACCCAAACCAAAAAACCCAAATGACCACTTCATTCTTTGACAATTTCATTATCTTACCTTTTATCTAAGCTCAAAGAATCATGAATGGTTTGGGTTGGAAGGGACCTTAATGATCAGGCAGCTCCAGCCCCCTGCCCTGGGCAGGGACACCTTTCATTAGACCAGGCTGCTCAAAGCCCCATCCAGCCTGGCCATGAATACTTCCAGGGACGGAGCGCCCACTTTTTGTTTTGCTCTGTTTTTTTTTTTACTGTTTGTTTGCTTAAATTTACCATTGACAGTCTTTTAATCTCTGCTCTAGTAGAGAAAGAAAATGTCTGGGGAGGAACAGTGCCTATCACTCTGCTCCAAAACCAGTGGTGGAATACATTAGTTTAAATGTTCTCTTTAGGTTCTGCCACAACACTGCCTATCCTTTTCTTTGTGGCTACTTATTAAAAGTTACTTAACATCCTGAACTAAGGACATACTTCTGGTACTCATGTTTAAGCAAAACAGCACTCTGAGCTTTGCTCACAATTTCATTTTTTCTCCAAAGGCACCTCTCAGAAGAGAAAATGCTGCACCTTGTGATAAGTAAAGAGCTCACCACATACCATGAAACTACAGATATCTCAAAAAATGTGTCTCTCCTCTTCAGCCAATTCTACAGTTTTTACATTAATGATTTTCCCCCCATAATCCTATTCAAACTCTTCTTAAACCAAAGGAACTAACACAGAGCCAGGTATGACAAAGGCAGATTTTCTTCAGCCAGACACTTCAGAACCTGCAGATAACATTTCAGGAGACTCTTTCTATCCCATTCACTTCTTTTTGTCACTTTCTATGCATTTTCCACACCATACCACTTCAAATGAATGTCTTCCTTTTGCAGTCTGTCCCACAAGTATGTTACTTTCTTTGTTCAGTTATAATGACAAGACTTGATTCCTTAATAACTCTGTTATTGGAAAGGGAACATAATTTTTACCTGTAGACTACACAACTCTTGGGTTTTTTTACATGGATGTGTTTCCATATATTACTAAAATGTCATTTACTACATGCCCTCCATGACAGCTAAGAAATTTCTGCCCCTACCCAGCTCAGTGACAAGCATGACCTTTGCAAACTTCAGGGCTGCACTTTCTGATGAGATTACCCAATAAGCCAACTCATTATTTCCCTTTTAAACAGTGCACTTGGACGGAAGTGCAAAGGAATACATACAAATGGAGTACAAAATATAGGGAAAGGAAATACAGTATTAACTGCAACATTAGCATGCTGCTTTCATTAGTGTATCAATGCTTAGGACATTTTTCCTTGAAGGTACTACATTGTAACTCAAGCCATTTCCAAGTCTCCATCCCACAACCCAAACGAATCCTAACAAAAATTTCAACAAACAGAACTCCAAACTGTTATTAAAAAAATTGTAAAAATCACATAGTTCAACAAAATAAACTGTTATTAAAGTTGGCACAATCCTCTTAGAGTAATTATGGACAGACAGCAGTCTGTTCATAGCTAGGACTGCAAGCTAAGTCTAATTTTAGCCACCGCCTTTGACTGTGGCTAACAGAATTGATTTTATCTGAAAATTGGTTAAGTTTGCTCTGAAAGCCAAAAAGAGCAGTTGTCTGGAAAAGTCAAATAAAATTGGCCTGGTTTAGACTTACCAGTCATTAGGCAATTGCTATGAATTGGAATTTTAGTCTACATCTAATTTTACTTCTCACAAACTCAAATCATAACTATCCTTTAAAACTTTCAACCACAAAAAATACCTTTCAAAATTCCTTTGTGTACATTTTTGAAGGAAATTAAGCATGTGGAGAGCTAAGCAGGGATGCTAATTTATCTTATCAGTGCAGGACAGAAGATACTTGTAAGCACCTGATACATTAATATAAAAGGGTTTGTTTGGTGGTTTGGTTTTTTATGCAATTTATTTTTGTCCACAGAAGGTAGCAACTACCATGGATTAAGTCTTTTTTTTCATAGAAAGAAAACTGTGTTGATGACAAATTTACAATACCACCACACAAAGAGGGAAGAAGAAAGGAGGGCAGTGATGACAGTGAGAGAAATAAAATAAATATCCTTATTCAAAAAATACAGAATTATAATGTCTACAAGCAAACAGCCTTATTTGAAACTCACAGCTAATTCTGCCACTCAGGTGTGTCATCTGAACACTTTGCCCTACCCTCACTGCCTACAAGCCATGGCACATAAGAAAGCATGCGTATTATATTTACAATAAAGTTTTTCTTCCATCCTGTTGAATGTTTTCTTTTCAATAGCAAAGTATACAAATTCAGTGCAGTCAAACCTTATTATCTAAGTAAATGTTATTGTCATAACATTTACTTAGAAATTATGGAATATTTTGAAGAGCAGTAAATATTAGGTCTTTACATGTCCTGAATTAAGCTCCCCTGTTCCACCCATTATGTTTTCATGGTTTTCACGACTATTTCATAATGGCTTGAGACTTTTTCTCTTTTGTTATGCTTTTTGTGGTTTTTTGTTTATTTACATGCATCATAAGCGCTGACTCCAGGAACTTAATTCAAAAACTAACCTGAAGTGTCACACCTTTGAAAACCAATTTGTGTTTAACTACCATGTTCCACCTGCCACAGAGCTGTTGCACATTAGCACATTTGATTGTCTTCAGGGCATTCACCTCCTTCCAGTTTAACTTGACGTCAGCATACAAAATGAACAAATCATGCTGATTCCACCACACTTCAGGTATGGTGCAATACCACTACATATTCTTTGTTCTAGTAAACTTGTATATGAAAAGTAATATGCAAACTTGAGCAGGATTTTTTCAAAAACACACACAAAAATGTCTTAAAATGTGACTGCTGTATGGGAAACACCTGTTTTGAATTTTTGTCCATTTATGTGGGTCTCATTCTCCTTTAAAATGATTGGTTTGTCAAATCCAAAATACTCCACACTGACAAGCACTGAGCGTCTTGGGTAGATGTATTTTGTCTATTAGATAACTCCTCTTTTATTTCATTACTTTTACAGGATTTGCATTCCTCACATTGCTTTTCAAAAAAGGACTGCAGGACAAAATAAAGTATGAAAAGAAGACTGATGTGAAGTTACATGAACAAAACACAAGGGAGGATTGGCAAACAAGATCAGTTAAACTTCAACATTTATCAGAATTAGGAAAAAAGGGATTTAAGGGTGCATGTCTATGTTATAGTAGTACTGAGGAAAAAGAAGAGGCCCTATTACTTCCCCCTCCTTCCCAGCTTCCTCCCTCTCCCAAACAAAACCCAAAACCAACCTCATTAAAAGCCTGCAAGCTTTTATGGATGGTGCATCTTGGGGCAGCTGGAGAAACTGGAGCACCATCAGGTGCCCCATGAGAAATGTGGTGACCCCAAATTTCCCCTGGCTGGGAACACCAGCCAATCCTTATGTACCTCCTGGAGCTAAGGTGGGTCATTTGTTCCCACAAATTACATTTAAGGGAATGTGTCTTCCCCACTATTCTACTGAAATCATGCACACATTTGAATGGGAAAGGTAAATGTAGCTCATATTGCCAAAACACTAAGCAAGTAAGGTAGTTTCGAATTGTTATTGCATTACACACTAAAAATACCATATATTTCAGAAAAATAAATATCATCTAATATGCAAATCACAACACAATTGACTTGCCTTGACATAGAAGAGTACTTATGCCAAGCTCAAATATTGAACAGAAATATTTATTTTAGCTGCTGTATGTATTATTACAGCCTGGAAGCATCACTGTATGTACATTCCAAAAGCATTAATTTTGCCTCCCTGTGTCCACTCACACAACAGGTACAAGCCCTCAAAGCTTAAAAATGTTATTTTCAAACTCACCTGTAAATCAAAACATAATGCCTTATGCCAACACGCTGTTTCCCTGTTCTCCACTTTGCCAAAGTAGCAATTACTAGTCTAACTTGATGAACAGGGGCTCTACAAAGAAGAGACTAATTCAGTGTATGACTTAACCACACAGCACTGCTCAAATCCCAGAGCCTCCACACCACTTGTCATTAACTACACTACAGGTCACTCTCAAAATACATAAATCAAAGTCACGGGTTTAAGCTTACAATGAGTCCTGCTGGAGCCAACTTGATCCATCAATACCAACAGCCCTGATAGTATTTAGCTCTAGATAGCTAATTAGAGTGTTTGACAAACAAATTAATAGCAAAAAGCACATGCAAAGTCTCTGCAGTTCATCCTATGAATTGAAGTTGCACCGCTGTTGCGCCCACGCTTTGCAGAACTGCTTTTGCTCTCTCTTCCTTAATAACTATCTCAAATCCAAGGAAGGATATTGCTTTAATGCCCTCAGCACACTGATCCAGACACTATTAACACCTGTAGGAACCACAAGACATGTCATGAGAATGCTTCTTTCTGAAGCTTAAATTATTTGATCTCAAAAGAGGAAAAGGCCAAATTCCAGACAAGCTGCTTTGTATGTTACAAATTGAACAAAAAATTGCCGGATGCAAGATCTGAAGAAAGAAACAGAGTTATTCACACTGCAGACACTGATTCCATCCATCAGCACATGTATCCAAGAATCTATCATTTTGGCTGCTCAGAGCTAACGAAAGACTGTATTTGCTATCGGCTAGGGGAAAAAAAATACAGAGTGTTGGGCATCTGGGTCTTTAATTTACAATAATTTAGGAACAGCAGAAAGTGAGAACCACGGGGTAACTACACACATAAAGTACAACCTACGTGAGCTTTTCCACAAGATGTTCACAAGCCTGGTTTTGCCCATTTTAGCACCTATGCTGTGCTAAAGCAAAAAAGGCATTGATTAGCTTTTCCAGGAAATAACCACAAGAAGGGGTTTACTAGAAACAAAGCTGAAGGGCAGCATGACTGACACCTGTGGCTGTGTTTGCAGAGGATTTGCTGGGAAGACATGCACATTGGATTTCCAAGCCCATGGACACACCACTGAAGGCAGGAATGTCTTGTTTATTTCTCCAGCAAATCAGAGAAGAGATAAACTCTTCCACAGTGCCTCACTTTCTGTAACTTATTTTGATTGGAACTATTAGCTTGACAAGTGCAGAATCTTCTCAAAAAAAAAAAAATTAATCTAAAATTTACAGAGCAAAAGAAGACAATTGAAAAAATTAGGTCAAAAGGCCTAACTAAAAATTTTCAAGAGTAATGCACAGAATACTTAAATTCTTAGTTTCGAATTCCTCAATAAAACACAAGTCTCAAGTCTCATATATGCATTTTTTTTTTCCACAAAGAAATCAAAAATTAAAACCAGGACACTGAATATAGGGCCCTGTCAGTACCACAGCCATGGGTCATGAATGCTGAGGTAGCAAAAAGCAGCATTGCTGCCCTGCTGCCTCTTACACAGCTACACAGGAGAGTTGGTCTGCCTTAAAACTACTCCAACTGCAAGGAGAAATACTAAACCAAATCTGTTTTTAATCCAAGAGGGAGAAATGTTTACCCTGGTGAAACATAAAGGCAGCAACGACACAGAAATAAATGGGAAAGATGGTTCCAGCAGGAATATTGCCTCAAAACTTTCACTATCTACAGCTTCAGTCTACTCCTTTGTTACACATCCATCTTATGAATTCTGTCACACAAATTGTGTGACAAACAGAAGAAATTAAAAATTAAAATATCAAAACAGCTATTTATTTCCTCTTTGGGACACTGATTCTCAGCACTAATGCTGACAACTTTTATCAAGTACACTTACATATGCACACACCCCACTAATGCCACTCTGCAGAATACTCTGATTTCTGGTCTCACACAGGCCATTTCCAGGCTCAAAAATGGAAATGTAATTCCTACATTATAAAATTTAACTACAGAATCACTTATTTCCATCACAGGCATTGAAGAAGGCATTAGAATTGCAAGATTTTGAAAGTAAAGAAAATGGGGAGTTGTTGACTGACAGAAGCAGCAGCAGAACAACAAATACAATTATACAAGTCAGTAGTTTAGCAGAGATCCAGCTTAGAGCACTAAACACCAAATTCAAGGAACTGCTGACCTAAAAATTTAAAAATAACTACTAATAACTCTAAGATGTAACAGTAGACCAATCTACAGAAATTAAACAAGTACACCTCATAAATGTCTGAGACCTCTGTATAAAACCCCTGTAGGCTGATCTAGAGCATCAAGCCAGGCTGAAAACTGGAATTCTCAAGGGACACCACAGCTCTAGTGACATTAACAACAGAGCAGAATGGAAGCTGTTTACAAGCAACCACACAATAACCCTCAGAATTGTTCATATATATATATATATATATATATATATGTGTGTGTGTGTGTGTGTGTATGGGTATAATGAACATTATATAAAAACATATATACCTTTTTACTTATGCATATTTTATGTCTTATATCAAATATGTATACTATATTATAAACAGTGTATATATAATATATTTCTTTTTTTTAAAAATAAGGTCATGATCTCAGATTTCTCAAAGCTTCTAAGGCTACTGTTCTGAAAACAGTTTACATGTTCTATTTTCCTGCAGAAAGGTACCACAACAGTGCCAACCCACTAGAAGAAATAACATAAAGAGCAAGTCAGCATACAGTGCTGTTTTCATCACTTTTGTCTAATCTTGATCAAAAGGCAAAGTGCTGTAGTGAGGATGAACAAGCAAAAAAAAAGTAAAGCCCATAAGTGCCACGTTACCATCATCCCCAAAAATCCAGCCACAAACAGCTCAAGAGCTGCCAACTGACCACCACTGCTGACTTGAATGAAAATCATTCCCCAGCCTTCTTAGGAAGTCAGTCACCACTGAAAGAAGAGCAATTCAGTATTCAGAAAAACCCCCTCAAGCTAAGCTCTCCAGCAACACTCAATATTGCACTGACATTTTAATACTGCACTGAGTTGATCTAACATGCCATTTTAAAAGAAGGACCTGTATTCCACATTGCTTTCACAATCCCTCACCACCACAGAGAGATTACTCATTAAAAATGCAGAGAAAGTTAGCAAATTCTATGGGATTTAACTAAGTCAGAGGCAATTAAAAAAAAAATCCTCTGTGACATTCCAGTTCAAACAAGCCTCACAACACTGGCAAAATACATGTAAAAAGGTTACAAAATTCAGAGCCCTGCATGAGCCTGCAAGAAGCATGAATACGAGCATGTTTTCCATCCAATGTCACAGTCTCAAAACGACAAGCCCTTTTTTGCCTGCCTACCAGCGAGTCTACACTCTTCTTTTCTTCTTTTGAATTTTCCCCAACTTAAATTGAATGCAAATAAGCCAGGTGTGGTCCCCAGAGCAGTAATCTGCAGATAGTCCCCACCGAGTTCCCATAGCAACTTGCACAGCTGGCCACGAGAAAGAGGTTGTATCTGCTTCATATTGGCTACAGAGTTTAAACACTCAGCAAGTGAAACACCAATTACTGCATCTTGTAAAGGAAACATCTACTAAAAATCACATCCATTTTTCATTGATTAACACAGGAAAATAAACCTCTGGATATGTTCCTAGTCCAGCAATTGCTCAGCATGTAAAGTGAATATTTGTTATTTAGAAGAGGCGATGCCTGTGAAGGAAATGGCTTCTCTTTTCTGCTGCAAGGAACTGAAGTTTAAGAAACACTACAGCATTTGGAAAATGCCTGTCATTCTCTACCTTGTCATCAAGAAAAAACATAGCTGGAAGAGAAAAGTCAGAAACCCAAATCCTTCTGGACAAGTTATAAGACTTTCACAAGACAGTACCTCTCTGACAAGTGCTTTGTAATATTTCAAATTTTTACTGTACTCTTTCTGTATCAGCTTTCTAAGTCTCAGTGTAAAAGTCCAAAGGTACTGCGACTGACAAACAGCCATAAATTCCATACCAAACCTGCCCTTTGTTCCTTACCTACAAACACAGATCCCTCCTTCTATTAATTCCATGCCTTTCTACATCCTGCATGCACGGCTCTCTACTTCAGCCTGCAGCTCTTCACCCCAGCCTTCTCACTGTTTCCATACAATTTCTCACCAAATCCATACCAGCTGGCTAAACACCAGGGAGAAGGCACTGGGGCTCGTTTAGAACCAGGGGAGGACTGACTGGCCACATATATGTACTGGATGGTCAACCCACGGGAAAAGCCACACAGATAAGGACCAGGCTTTCCCTGCTTTTCCTTTGGCACAGCCACAAACAAGAAATCTCTCCTTACCTCAGACTGAGGTTTCAGGTAAGAACAAGGCTTAGGGGAAAGGATGGGCCCAAGTATCCCTGCTAATATCCTACAGCTCTTGGGAAGCAGGAACACAGATGGTACGTAAGACACTGCCCACCCCCAATTACAAATCCAAGGCTTTTTGGGGCAGAGGATGTTGTTAAACATGAAGTAACCTCAACAGATTTTTCTCTGCCATGAATCTGCCCTAACATCCTACTGAAGCCCTGCAAACTTTGAGAAACCAGCCTGCAGCAAGGAGTCCTACAGTCCAAGCATACAATAAAGAACATTCTTTTCTATTTTGATTTGAATCTATCTTCTTTTGTAGCACCACTTTAATGTCCCCTACTTCTTGCACAATAAGAATCCATGAACTGTAAACTTCTACACCTCCTCCATGACACTTCACTGACTTCTGCCATATCCCCCCTGAGCTCTGTCTTCTAGGATAACAGTCTATACAGTTGTGCATTAAAATAAAATAATTCCTAATGCTGCTTTTCTACATATTTTTTTTAAATGTCTGAGGAGAAGAGCTGGACACTCTAGTACCTAAGAGAAAGAAGCACTAATGGATTGTGGCACAATGCTATTTTTTCTTATATTGCTTTGCACTCTGATCTTTTCTTGTTAAGTCCTAGCATTTGATTGCCTTTTTGACTACTTGTTGACCATGAAAATACAGCAGCTATTTCCATGAAAAATTGTAACATGAAAGATCTCATACACGAAGGATCACTGCATTAACTGCACATAAACTCAGGACCTTATCTCTTGTTCAACAGGAACTTAGTATCACTGAAACATCTGTTCAATTTGGTTAAAATGGGACAACTGTTTTTGAGGGAGAGTGGAAAGGAAAAGTCAAAAAGACCTAACACAAATCTCTCTTTCCTTTGGAAATCTGGTTAAGTAAAAATAACAACACGATGCTTATCAGTACCCAAAAGAGCAGGAGGTTGATAAGAAACAGCCTCAGTATCAGTCACTCCTGTTTGTGCTGACTTTACAAAATGTCTGTCCTTGTACCTGGCATAATCATCTCTCAGTGATCCCTATTCTTCCAGGAGGGCATGGCAAGCTTACCCAGAAACATTCAGCCTGTAACTTCACAAGAGGCCACCATTATGCCAGTTGTCCCATATGAGAATGTACATTTATCTAGGAAAGGGGAAATATAAACAGGAGCAGTTCAATGTGCATATTGGACATTGGCTATAAATTTTATTCCTCCATAACATATTTAAGACACTGTACACCTGTGAGCTCTTCCCATTATCCCACCTGTGGAAACTAACTTGAATCCATCACTAACTTGAAAGCTGCTCATTTATTTAAGTACTTTCAGTTTTCTTCTCTAACTCTTCTGCCTCCCAGATTTCTTTTTCTAATCAGCAGCATTTCAAAGAAACAGCTGAGCTGGTGGCATTAAAATGACCAGAGAAACACACAAAGCTTCAGCAGGGCACAACCACTGAGCAAGAGAAACATGCCATTTAGTGTTAAAAAGGATGACTGTAAGCCCACTCAGCTGGGGGAAAAAGAAAAAAAATCACAATTCATTAGAAGGAAGAAAAAAATAGTATTCCCCTATACACCTGGCATAATTTTCACTTTAAGAACCACACCATATCAACATTGACAGTCCACTGCATATTAATAAAAGCCAAAGACTGAAAAACTGAAGGCAGTCAATCTGTATTGCAAGCCAGTAAATTTGCCCATTTTACAGGAAGAAATAAAAGGGGCATACAACTGGCAGTGTCTGGAACCTGGGAGGCTGAAAAATTGAGAGATTTTACACTGAAAGTGAACATACAATTTTGAAAGAATTAGTACTAATACCAGCTAATACCAGTATAACAAATAAATATTTAATGTCAGGTGTTAAGGAGGAGACACTCTAAATGCAAATTTACCCAAGCACACACACACATGCTCTCAGCTCTCACTCATATGTATTCCTTACACCAACAAAGAGGCAAGTTTTGTACATCTCAAAAATATAGAAGATTTAAGTACATATTGATTCTGTCCTCCACAGCTCTTATCTCTGCTATGGCTTCTTTCATGGTATTTGTTGCATGCTGAGGACAAACTTGCACTGAAATTGTCCATATGCAATTCAAATGTCATTTGACCAACTCTAACCATACACATGGTACTTGCTTATGAACAGCTTAAACAGGGGATGGAGGGAAATGGAAAGGCAATAGGGAGGACTGAAGGTTTTGCCTTCTGATGAGATCTGGAGACAAGCACAACACTTCTGTAATAAAAGGAGGCCATTGAACACCTCCTGTGTAACTTCAGCCTCAACTTCCAGGTGATGGATGGGATTAAGAACAGTCTCATTAATACACTCTAATAGACAGAGCTATAAACCATTTTCTTAGCTTCACTTGTTAACTGGCAGTTCATTTTTTATAAAGGCATGCCCTAGGACTGAAATCACCAGCATCAGTTTCCAGTGCTGGATCTTTCTTTGCACCTTGGGCTGGTTAAAGAGGCTCCCTTAACCATAAGACCCCTCACACTCAGTAAGCAAGTCACTGTTCACGAGGTCAAACTTGGTGTAACCAAAAATTCTGAACTTTAATTTCAGTTTGACAAGCTTTTCACATTCTGAATCCATCACATCTCTGGCTTTGTTAGCAACTCTCCTGATGTTACAAATTTCCTAGCAGCACGATAAGGTTAGACTCAACCATATTTGTAAATCAAGTATTGTGTTATCACAGGTATTGCCTCACTCCAAAAGCCATTTCCTGACTCTAATTCATCACAATGCAACTCATTTTTAGAGTGCACGTGTTTAGAGCACAAGCTCCTCTACCAAAAGTGAAAACCACATCTTTTTTTGTGAGGTGTTTAGCAGCCACTTCATTTAGCTCAATTAAAATACATGGGTAATTCCCAGAAAAAATTGGTGACTTAGACCCCTTTGGGGTCTAGCAATAACAGACCTGATAGCAGCAACTCCACCAATATTTGCATCCAATGAAAACTTCACCACTAAAGCTTCCATACTTCTTCCTGATCACTGGCAGATACGGCAAGCACTTGCAGAAGAAAAAGACACAGCCAGTAGATTTTGACTTTCCATTAACAACTGTATTGAAATTTTTCAGTTGTCCTGTCCTTAATCCTTTTAGTATGTGTTACTATTGATTTTGTATCACTTTAATTTGGTAATCAATGAAGTAAGCCATTCTAAATCAGATACATTATAAAAGAGTGCATTTTATCAATACAATTACAAAACAGAGCTTTAATCTTAACAAGAACTGAAAAGGCTTACAGCAAATTCATCTGAAAAGACTTTCTCTCCTACCCCAGAAAATTGTATGAATTGACATTAGATTATTTTTATTGACCAAAAATTGTCTATCAGCAAATAAAATTATCTAGTTACTCAAGTGAGTGCAACTGACCTCCAGCTTTTAAAATAAAACTGCCCCATTTTTTGACATTATTGACTCACTCATTTTTCCACCTCCTCTCTGCAGCTTCCTTGGTCACTTAAGATTTACCAACATCAACAAACACATAAAATCAACAAATTAGAGAGACTTCTTTCCAGTCAGTCTAAACTACTAAATGCAAGCTGCCTTGTCTCGCAGATTTTAGAAATCCAACTCATAGACTCTTCAGCATTCCTCTTCCTCCCCACTCCCACTTACTTTGAGAATAGCATTTTCTCCCCATTTTTCAGAAACACTTAAGCCCACTCAAAAGCAGGTGAGCAGGTGGTGATCTGTGTAAGAACAGAGATCCTCACCCTTCTGCACATTTCAGAAAGTGTCCAAGGACTACAACCCCACAGGCTGGTCAGTCAGCCTAACAATTGTCTCTCACCAAAGAGGGGAGTGGAAATTCCTTAATTTCCTATATTTTGGGGGCTTGGTGTGGCTTTTTGGAACCACTTTGTCAGTGGTGTCTAAGTAGTGCAGAAATTGATAAACTGGGAGAAGGGGGAGGGAGAGGTGCTGCTGTGGTGGCTCACTTTGTCTCATGAAGTCCTATCTACAGAGACATTCATCCCGCATCATGCAATCATAGCAAGTGTTATATGCAAATTTTGAAATAAAGGCATTCACTGGTAATACTTGAGCTTTATCAGCTTGCAAAACACCATCAGGAAAAATAGACCAGGGTATTCGAAACAGTTACCTGTGTACTTGTATTTCATTAGCTTGAGAAAGGTAATTCCACATGACTACATCAGACAGTGCTTCCCAAGCCATGCCACTGCCTCTCCTCCTTACTTGCTAACCAGGACATGACCAATGTGGAGAGAAAAAAAACAGACTGCTATTTCAGAAGGAGAGTACAGAGAGCAAACTGACAAAGCTGGAGCTGGAATTGTCCTAAGCCAGCAGAAAGACATTGAAGACCAGACCTCCATTTGGACTCCTCTTTGCCTCATCAGGAAGTCAAATAGCATTCCTCACAATTCCTCTTTGATACTTTATTTCACTATGCAAGTTTGAAATCCTTCAGTATTACTTCAGTTGACAATAATCTATCCTATGTGTGCAATGAATCATCAGTTTGCCTATTAACAATCTAATTAATGATTAATTTATTAGATGTTTTGTCCTGCTAATTACAGAAACATATGTATCACACTATAAAGGCCCTTTTTATTGCTGCTGAGATCACCTTATTTGGTTTGAGCACCAAGTTTTATTAATTTTTTTTTATTATCATACTTGAAATCAGACATATGTTCAGCTCTCAATCATGTGCCCACCATTTTAGCTGAATTTTTAAACCTCCCCAGCACCAATTTGATGTCCAACATGCTCCTCACTTACAAATTTCACCACACACCCCTACTGCAAATAATCACCCTTGCAATTTCTTTGTCAGGTTTCTGGTTACACTTTGATGGTGGCAGACCCTGGCCTTTCTCCAGAGACTCTCCTGGAAAGAGACCTCGTGCACAAGTCAATTTAAACTCTGCTTCCCTAAGGAGTCTTTCCAACTACACATTTCTATTCAAATCAACTAGATGCATCTGTTAAATGGTCATAAGAATTGTTGCAAAGAGATGAACTGCTAAACCTAAAACTTGCCTGATGTGCGATTAATATGAGGTACAAGAAACCTCACAGTGGACACCCATGGAATAGCCCACTTACCAGAGAAGTTTCTTCCTAATCCCCTTTAGTTAGCACTTTATTTGTTCCCTGTTGTATAATGGTTTTTCAATTCTTTACAAAGGCTTTACAAAGCTTTCATTTAACCTAGCATAATGTACTGTAAATGAATAATCCCTTTTCTTTCCTGATCCTGTTAATCTTTTGGCCTCCGTTACATCTCACAGCAGTGAGATGCAAATGTTAATTATGCAAGAAGTATAAGATCTGTATTTTGATTTCCATCTGTCCAATACAAGTCCAGAACAAGACACAGATAACTGAGTGCTTTCCTATCACCATGGGAACATGATTGCCAGGAACATACCAAGAACGTCTCATATTGACTCCCAGAAGCCCCAGTCAAGTACCTTCTATCCATCAGAGCCTCCTTTATCTCCTTTGTTGATTCATATTTTTCACAAACCCCTGATTATTCTCACTGTAACTCAATCTTCCTCAGGGCTGCAGAAACATTGTCTTCCATAACATCTCCCTCTCATCTGCATCATGTATTTCAATTATCCCATCTACAAAACATATGTAGATATAGAAGTAGTTGAAACATTATTAAAATGTGATAGTGAAAACAACCAAAATTGACAAAGTTGTAGAGCAACCCCCTTTTCTCCTGGCCATCCCTCCCATGGGGTCACAGCAGCATTCAACTCACCCCAAGGCTGGCATGATTAGCCCACAGAACTGGGCATCAGAAAATTAACCCTTCTGAAAAACAATTCTGGCAGCTCAGCTCCCAACCTGGATGCCTGCAAAATCAGACAAGCCCTGCAGAGCAAATGCCGTTGAGGGTGAGACCAAGCAGAATCAGTCTAGTTTGGTTTGAATTGTTTAAACCACAGGCTCACAATACTTTTAGATTTTATAACAAAGCCAATCTTACGACTGTCCAGCACTGAAAAAAAAAAAGCTTCATTTACTTTCTATCTCCCAGTCACAACAAGTTGGCTCTCCCTCTTCCCTCACTGCCCTCTCTAGTGCTCACCTAACCAGAGGGGGAGACCATTTTAGTTGGCAGCCCGGAAGAAAACTAACTTCATAAAAAACTAACAGAAATTTTGTTTCCTTTCAAGTTAAATCAGCTATCTGTGGTAGCCAAAGACTGAAAACAGATAAAAGGGCAGAGGCTGAATCCTGAAGGAGTGGGAAAGGAAGGAGAACTGCCCTGTCCTGCCAGTGGCAGGAAACTTAAAAAGGTTTGTCACAGCTTCAGTATGAGTGTGAAGAGCCAGGGTACAGCAATGTGATGGCTTAGCACTCTTGGAAGGAAGCCACACTCCACACTTGGATTTCCACCATTTTTGGCTACACTGTGCTGTCTTTGTCACTACACCCCTCAAAAAGGATATACAACTTGTTAAAACAGTAGAAGACTTTGCAAAGGAAGAGGAGCAAAGACAAGATAATGAAGCTGAAGGTAAGGAGCAAGGGCAGTCCCATTTCAGCTTCAGAGAGCTGTTAAGTTGGCTTGGCCAAGCTTGGAACCATAAGTCAAGTACAGATAGTTCTGTTTCAGAAAGAGATGTATTGTTATACTGTAAAGTGCCTAAAAACAGAGTTGCAATCAGATGTACATATAGAGGAGTCACTCAAGTCACCATCATTACTGCTCTTCTCCAGTACATTAGTGATTATAACAAATTAGCTTTCCCCTTAAATAAAGCATTCAACTGTGACCACCCAAAAGTCTCACACTGCCAAATACATTTGCACCTTTATGTTCTCAGCTTCCTTCAAATACAAAGCAATGTGCAAAATACAATGCATCAGGCAATGTCAAGAGAAACCTACTGAAGCTGTAACCACAGAATTGGGATGTGTTTTGAGTCAACAGTGACTCAAGACAGCTGATGCAATTCTAATCTCTTAGAATAACTAGTTTGGTTTTGTTCAACAGTTCATACTTAAGCATGTTAAAAACTAGTTGATAGACTTCTCTGAATGAAAAATAACAAGGCTGAGTTCTATCAACTCTCTTAGCAGCAACAGAGAATGAAAAGATATCCATAAACCCTTCATTTTTTCCAGGGACTTCTAATACTTGCCCTGGTAATGAAGAACAAGACAGAGCCTACCATACCATAAACAAATTTATTTTGGACTGAACTAGCATCTGATATGTGTAATAGTCTAACAGAGGAAATTCACAGAAAAAAAGCTGCATAGCACTGCTCAATTTCAGTTTTCCTTAATATCTCAAACTACTTAGACACTACCTCCTTTCTCAGAACAGAAACTTCCAAGAAAACATGGTGAAATTATACTGTTTTCATATTTCAGTTAAAAGTTAGCCAAAACTTTTTTCCTCTAGAAGAAACACAAGATATAAATGTTATTAGAACACAGAGAGTGGCAATGTAATTCATTTGGCATCAAAACTACTGAAGGTTCTTTCCTGAATTGTTTGCATCTTGTAATTGTTATATTTTGCAGATTTTTAAACCAGATTATGATTAAAGCAAGAGTTTGCCTGTTTTGGTAGGTACATCACTCAGCCTACTTTAAAAAGCTGTTCTGCACATTCATTTTCAGAAAAAGCTAAAAATCTCTTTTACCTCAGAACAAGAATTCAGGTCGCAGTGAACAAGCACTTCTTTTGGCAACCATGTCCTCTGAACCCAATTCTGTGTCTGCCCTGTTCCAGCTCTACCCTACACCCTCAGTTTCACCAGTACAATCATTTGTACAGTGTCCCACAAACAGAGTAAAAGAATTGATAGAGATTAAAAGTAACTGTACAGTTCACCATACAAAAGACTTGTCTACCTTAAGGGCATTTTATATATACATATGTATAGGAGAGATTAAAGATGGGTTTCTCTGATTTACTGAACTTCTGCAATAAGAATGTTTATAAAGATTTTTTCTCTGCATATATTTTCCAACAATTGAGGCATCTCATGTTCTTACTGAATTCTTTCCTTTCATGTGAATGGTAGCAGTTTCTTGTACCTGCCCATTTACTGGGGAATCCCTAAGAAACCAGTCTCCTTGAGACTTCCATGCCCCTGAAAAATGTAACCAACTGGACATTAGACGCAAAAAATGACAAGAAATGGAATTAACAGTCAGCATAACCTAATAATCTCAATGTTCTTTTAAAAACAGGATTAAACATCCCCCTGACCAAAAACTCCTGCCACCCTTTGAGGTTTCATGAAGCTCAGAGACTTTCTGTATAAAAATCTAATTTAGAGCTTGTAAACAGGTAACAAACAACAAAAAATATATTACAAAAGAAAGAAAATACGACCTTTTTGTCAGTATATCATCTCTTTCCCTGCCACACAGAAAGTATGTAAAGGTGTATTTAATCTCCCTTTAAATATCTCTTTCTGTTCTCTTCCATTCTGTAGCACGCTGTGTTTATTTCCTAGCCTCTCACCCTTAACTTGAGGGACAGGCTATTCTCTTAAATCCACCTTATTAGCTTCACAAATGCACAGTACACCAAGGTCAAGGTACAAGGCAAAAAATCCTAGGGCTCAAAGCAGGTACAAAGAGTGGAAATGCTTGAAATAAGGACTGAAACAGTACATGCTCTAGGAGGGCATGCCTCAAAGAGCCAGATTCACACAAAGGGGAAAAGAAAATGTTGCGCTCCAATTTAATCAAAATCCACTGGACACAACAGCTGACTCTGCAGCCCTGGTGACCTGAAGAGTAATTTTATTAGTTATACGGAAATATCCATTTTCAAGTTCCAACTGCTGCTCGTCTCTACTTCCCCAGTTTGCCCATGAAGAGGAGAAAATTCACACAAGCAGCATTTTTACAGGTTCCTCCTCAAGGAACATTCTGAAATAGAATAAGGGAGTTCCCTCCATTTATTTGGAACTACACTCTTTTAAAATACCACATGCTGAAATGCAAAAGATTTATTTTAACTTTCAAGCAGCACTGGCACTTGGAACTTCTATATACATAAGACAAGCTCAAAACATCTGAAAAAACAATACTGGAAACTTCAGCACACATATTTTCTTAAAATCCAGATTTTGGTGCAGTTTACATAAATTTATAGCAGACGTAGAGTAGGCAAAGCTGTCCCAGTAATGCTTTAAGTATCTGCTGAACAATTGTGTTCAGTTGTGTTCCATTTTCACCACAAAAAATACAGTTGTTATCTCTGAGAGCAGACTTACACTGCATATTTTACGCACTGATAAATGTTAAAAACCATTTCTGTTATTTTAATAGCATTTTGCCATTTCCCCACTTTTAACTTGTGTCTTTAGTCATGGCTTCCCTAGGAAGAAAAACAAGAACATGAATGTCATGTTGCTTTCTTGTATAATGCCTAAAGAGGTTCTGCTACCTGCAAGCCCTACTAACTTAACTCGGCCACTGACCAGTAAAGCTGTTCAGTAGCAAAGGCACCTCACAGCTGACTGGTGCCAAAGCAATACAAACACTGCATAATACACATTTGGTTTGTATTTGGAAAATCATTTGCCATTACACAAGTTTGAGTCTTGTATTACAAAGAACTTCAGTTCTACAGCTATGAATGGCATAAATCACTATGCTAGACAAAAAGCCCTTGATTTCTTAAACATGAAAAAAAGGTGAACATTTAAAGCTCTCCCCTTCTTAATGAAAATATTGCAACAGAAAACAATTTAATAACTCATATAACACAAACACAGCCATATTTTCTCCATGAAACAAAAGAGAACTGAGTACCCCTGCCTTTCCTAGATTAATTATTTCTCTACACTTGCCTTGTGCAAACTCCAGCTTGTTTTGAACCCAAGACCTTTATGGCTCAAGTCCCAGGAGATGCTGAGAAGGTGTTCTCAGTGGAGCAAACTTTTCCAGAGAAATCACATTCTGATTCGAGAGAATTCATTTCTTTTGGCCTTTGGGGGAACACTGCAGGTCCCATGTATTTGTTCAAGTCTTTACCTAGCAGGAGCAGAATCCCTTCCAGGCTTTGTCAGGTTCATGCTGATCTTGCAACAACTGGCTGTGTACAGTCACACTGTTCACTTATTTTTAATTCTGTACAAGTAATTTTAACCCAATCTTTAAAAGACCACTGTTTTCCACATCTTTAAAACAGGCATTTAAGAGAAACCTTCAAGTAATACTGCGTCAATAACACACAGTCAAAATATAACACATTGAACAAGAAAGAAACAGTTGATTGTTATTAAACAAGCATTTACATCTAGAAAGTTACAATAAGATAAAGCTTAGGAACAGGAGTGAAATGCTGTGCTGTAAGAATAAAATCACAGGATAGGAAAGGCATTCTAAGTGGTACAAACCCAACTTTTACATATATGAAATGTGAAATACTATCTTTCAGGATATTTTTTTTTAAGAGTAAAGTAAAAAGAACCTAAAAAGGCTCCAGAGGATGGCAAAGAAATTCATTTAAGAGCAGCTCTTCCATTCTGAAAAGCCACAAACATTTCCAGCACCTACACCATAACTGCTCACATAATTAATTCAGCGTAGCAGTCAGAAACAGTGGCGCTGAGACAGCCACAGTTCAGCAGCCCACACTTGGCTGTAAGGAAATTTTTCCTGAAGACAGATGCCACCCGGAGGAACCAAACCAGAAAAACAATTGGCTGTCTGACCAGAGGCAAGGCAAGGAGAGATTACAACTGCAAGTCTCTCTCCTCTCGAGACTCCCAGCCTGTGTCCGCAGAACAAACCTGCACAGCCAACAGCAGCAGCAGCAATTTTCCCGAGAAAGACAAAGCAAAGCCATACTCTGGCTATGAGGCAAGCAAAAGGAAAAGGAGACTGGCCTCAGAAAGGGCTTCTGTGCTTCTCCTAATGCCAAGCACAAACACGGACACCACTTTTCAGCTGCCAAGGATCGATCACACGTGTCTTCAGCATGTGCTCCTAAAACAGACTCAAGAGCTGATAAGCAGCCACACACATGACAGCTTCATTTCCCTTCTACTTTCTTAAACTCCCTTTTAATTTGCATTGGGACATGTAGATCTATCTGGAACAGTAATTAGTTCTGTTAATTAAGCTCTCCCAGTATGGATATGGAAGATATCCATGAGACTTTAATGTAAAATTGAGTACCGCAGGGCTGCTCTTCTCCAATGTAGGTACTCTGCCCAGAAACAGAATCTGGGATCAGAGTGCTTAATCCTAGCTGGCAAATTTCATCCCAAGTGAAAAAGCGATTTACACAACTCTCTAGACATCAGTAAGAATACTGGCAGTTGCTTCTACACAATATTACAATATATGCTCATATAAGTTTGTAGGTATCTCAGAAAAAAATCAGGGGGGTGGTCCCTGAACAGGTAAGCACAGATACCTCACATCCCTGTAGGTGACATCTCAGGGCTACATTTTATGAAGTCCTCCATATCTAAAATCTTGACCTGAGAATGGATCTGCCCAAACTTGAACACTACACACATATCTAAAAATCAGCAAAACAGACTCCTTATCCAAAAATTATATGGGGAAAAAAAAAAAAAAAAAAAAAAAAAAAAAAGGCCAGGTCTCCAGCAGCACAAGCTACAGTGTGTCAGTAACCTGTGCTGTGCACTTGCAGCTGTACAAAATAATTCAGAATAATTTATATTAGCCTTCAGAATAATTTAGATGTCCGTCAGAGTAAGTGGCTACCATAAGGTCACTTGCAAGAAAATTCCTGTCTCCTCTTCTCTAACGGCCAGTCAGGGTAGGCCGCAACACCATGGCAAAACAGGTCATTATTTTCAAAACCACTACAGCCTGAGAAATTCACCCACCAGAGAACACTCTTTACTGAATGTGGTTGAATGGATTTTACTACACCAATTTCTGATTTATTTAACATTTTATTTAGCCCCTAGAAAAGAAAACATCAAGTGTCAGTATGCAAAATCTCCTCCTGCAGGGGAAGGGTAATACATTTTCAAAGTTTTACTCAGTGTTGAAAATTCAACATGCAACACAATCTTTTTTGCACAAGTGTCCATTTTATGTTGCTGCCTGAAAAAAATGCTAAATACAAGAAACAAGCAACGTAAACATAAAAAGAATAATCTCTGTATTATAACCTAAAGCAATCTAGTGAAAAAGAGCATGTGCCAGTGGCAGAGAACTCAGAATGCACACTACAATCTGAAGTACAAGGAGTCTTGCTTACTATTGTCTGTAAATGAAAGAATATAAGAGCAGAAAATTTTATTTACCTCAAGAGATTTTACATTTTGTGTGATGAAGATGAGAGTAGTTACCCAGCTTCAAGGCTCTACTAAGAATCTAATAAGAAATATTAGTCCTTTGGGAAGAAACAGATGATGCACTGAACCCCTTATGCAGGATTTACACTGTGAATATGACTATTCAATGACTACAATAACCAGCCTCACATTTCAGTGCTCTGCTAAGCCTTTCTCCTCAATATCTAGGTGTTCAAAATTAAGACAAACCTGAGAAAATTCCAACAGCATTAGTGCCAAAGAAATGAAATCATTCTGAAGACATCATCATTCCTTTAAAATGTTCAGCTTATTTCGAGAGTAGCAATCTAAGTGTTTTTCATTGTGCAGTGTTTCCAAGGCACTAGGTACTACTCTCACAAATTTGCAGTTCCTATGCAAGGAAGGGACAGAGTTTTGAATAATTAAAACTAAGCTTCTTGCTAACACATTCTTTCATTACTTATTTCAACAAGTCTTCAATGAAAGCCATCAAATTTTTATGTCTACTATGTCACTGGTCTTTATACAGAAATTGTCAAGTAAAACTCAAAATTCAGGCTGTGAGTCTTTTGTGCAAGCATACAATTGAAAATTCCCAATGTTCTCTTTCAGGTGTATATTACACATTCTTAAAGAAAAAGTATAAGGATGAATAATCTGATGGAATTCAATAAAAGTTACCTACAAGACATGCCCAGGAAAATCATTTTACTACTGCTGAAAGGAATACTCAGAAGCTGACGCTCACTTTTTATTGTGTTGGTAAAGTTGATTTATATTTTAGTTCTTATTCATCCTCATAGAAATTCCAAGTAGTATTAAAATCATGTTACTTAATTGCATGCCATTGTTCTCTTCTCCCATAAAACTAGCAGCCAGACTAGGGGGGATGGCCTTGAGCTGCACCAGGGGGAGTTTAGGCTGGACATAACAAAGTAGTTCCTGACAGAAAGAGGGACCAGGCATTGGAGTGGGCTGCTGGAGGTGTTGGGAGTCACCATGCCTGGAGGTACTTAAGAAAAGACTGGATATGGCATTCAGTGCCATGGGGGTGATAGGCCATAGGTGGGACTCAATGATCTCAAAGGTTTTTCCAGCCTTGTTAGTGATTCTGTGCAACACAGCCCCACCTCCCTCAGAAAGTCCTCCTCTTACTCTGCCCAACATGAAGCCTTTGAATCCAGTTGTTCCCAGACTTGTGCCAGCTACCCACAAAAGCAACCCAGTGCTCTTGGTGGGTAGGTAAAACAAACCAACCACTGCTGTGGCTAAACTGTGGCTGCAGCAGCTGTGCCTCCTCTCCCTTGGCTCGACTTCCAGCCATGAGCATCCTGGCACAGCGTGGCCCTGCACCTGCTGCACAGGACCGGGCTGAGCATCTGCTCTGACCTGTGAACAGAACCATGGCCGCAGGCAGAGGGGAAGGGAGGGTCTGGCACAGATTTGTGAGGCTGGGGAAGATGAGTGCAGGTACAGCTCCATGGAGCAAGGGGACATAGGTTAAACGACAACAGGAGAGGCTACATGACAAATGGGGCAAGGCAAGAGGGAGGGGGAAGGTAGAACAAAGGTTCATCTTCCATATTCAGGCAGCTATAGCCACTGCCATTAATCACAGCACCCACATCCACCACAAGTAGATGCACCACTGCTACCTATGGGGCGTTCGACCACAACACCTGAAGGTGCAGATGCCACTTTAGACAAGCCTTGCATGAAATATGGATCAAAATATGCCAATTACATACTGAAAGTTCAGTAAGTGCCAGCATCACCTCCCCCCCCCACCACCACACACAGCAGGAAGCTAAGTAGGCTAATTACAAGGGGATGGGAAAGCAAATTTAATTCCTTTGCAGAGATGTGTATGTAAAACCTTGCTCACACAGAGTGAGGAAATATTCAACTGATTAGACACAATAATTTATTTTAAAATTTATTATGCAACATGGGGGAAAAAAAGAAGCTTAAAAAAAAAATCAAACTTGCCATGAAAAGTCAGATTTCAAGGTGGATTTTCCTTGCCTTGTAATCTACAAAATAGACTGATAAGAGTCATTGTTATTTCTTTAAGTAGCCTTGTTGACATTTTCTGTGGAATTACTATGTTCATAACAGCAGATGCTCATAAAACCATATACTCCAGGAGATGAGGTGGTAGCAGTAAGAAGCAGTGCCAAAAATAAAAACAGTTACATGTTCTGTTAATCATTACATATTAAATTGTGTTAGACAACGTAATAAAACTACTTCATGTCACTGAAAATGCAGAACCAGAAGATGAAAACAAGTACAAATAACAAAACAAGTATCTCTGAATGCAATTTATTTGGGAAGAACATAATTTCAAATTCCAATAAATACTTGTATACGTTACAATTTCCAGACAACTTCAGCATGAATTATCCTATCTCATATCAATTATTCTTCACTTTTCAGGATTCTGCCATAAAAATTAACTCACCAAAAGATGTCTTTGAAACCATTAGCAAATTTTGTCATTCAAGTACTAAAAATTCCATTGCAATTATAGGTTTAAGATAGCGTTTTACAGTGGTTCCAGTTTTTTGTATGCATGCATACATTTCAGTGCTATTTTTAAATTTCTCTTCAGTAGGAAGGGCCTGACTGATTTATTTTTAAAAGGCACACACTGCACAGTTCACATTTTGAAATCCACCACAGTCTGAATCTCAGTGGGTTCTTTTCACCAGAGCTCTGCAACAGAGAGCTGCCCAAACCAAAGAAAAATAATCAAGAAGGCTTAAGAGAAGTTTCCTATCACTTTAAATTCTTGTGGCATGCATTTTCTCATAATTCTGACTTAGTCCTATTTCCTTGTTTGTTTTTGAAACACACAGGAAGAAATTATGAACTTCCCTGGGAAATATAAGCACAGCTGGGGCAAAGAGGCAACATGTTGAAAAGAAAACATCTGTATTTCCTTCCCATTCTCTTCCACCTGAAATAAATTCTTTGGCTGCAGTTTGTCTTCTTTTCTGGAAGCATTTACACAGTATCTAATGCTATCCACCACCATGACTACCCCTGGGGCTTTTATGAGGGTGGGAACAATCAGTATAAGAATTACTAGGGACATCAAAGAGACAAAACATTTATTGAAGGGGGAAGAGGAAGAGAGAGTGTGAGGTAACGAGGGTCCTACTGTATTTACCTTATGTGCCAAGCATGTGGACAGCAATAAAAACCATGTAGGGAGCAATTTTGGTCAGAGAAAGAACACGGCAGCCTAATGGGAGGCCTTTGTTCTTCAAAAGGGTCTCCTTTTCCCCTTTTGTGCTTCACTTAATTCATGGCATCTGAGCTGCTCTTGAACTTGACAGACAGAGAGAAGGAGGGGGGAGAGATGGAGAAAGGGGGAGACAGAGACACAAAGAAAGAAAAAAGAAAAGAGGACTTCAAAGAGTTTTCTTTTGAAAATTCAGTTGTGCTGTATGCATTGCTGAAGGTTTTAGATTCAAAAAAAAAGGGCAAAAAACATTTCATATAATTTCATGGTGGGAATAAATTGTCCAATGCTCTTATTAAGAAGGCTAGAAGAAAGGAACGGAACAAAAATTTTAAAAAATAAATCTAGCCGAGCTAAGGAATATAAATAAAATACAATTACTCCCTTGGGTGCTTTTTATTTATTTTCATGT
The DNA here is from genome assembly GCF_022539315.1 of Serinus canaria. Taxonomy (NCBI): domain Eukaryota; kingdom Metazoa; phylum Chordata; class Aves; order Passeriformes; family Fringillidae; genus Serinus; species Serinus canaria. The sequence continues at coordinate 4,436,907 of NC_066313.1, forward strand.
TAAATCTTATTCTCAGTGGATCCCAATACATTTATCAAAATCTTATCAAAAGCATCTGGTTTCCAGCAGTCACCTGAAAGGCACGCGTTCTGCACGGAGCCCATCAGAATTCCCGGCACAGCGATTCCTGCCCGGACAGCGCCGGGAGAGCGGCGCTGGGGCCAGCGCCATCTGCGGGGCTGCGCCCGGGCCCGAGCGGCTCTGCACCGCCGAGCAACACACGCCTCCCCATCCTGCACCAGACCGAGCCTGCCCTGAGGATTTGATCAGCTGAAGACAAAACATTCGGCTGTATCTGAGGCTACCAAGTTGCGTCCCTCCTCTCGGAATCGCTCCCACAGCGGCTGATATGAGCTCCGTGTAATATATTCGGCTTTTCGCCCCCTTTAAATATCCATGCCATAGGCAATATTTATATGAAATAATTCATAACTGCAGACTGTGCTTCTCTCAAGCATTTTTTGTCCTCTAGACCACTTCCTCCCCTTGATACTGTGCATCAACTACTTTCACATAATTTATATACTCCTTTGTGGGTTTTTAGCTGTGATGTATATGCTGAAAATGTTTGCCAATAGTATTTGTAATAAAGCATGAAATTGGAAAATGTGCAGATTTTTGTCAATACCACGATAAATTATTAATAGTGAATAGCTTTAACTTAATTCAATAATAGATTTTTAATGTATAATGATCTTTAGTTGTCCCTTATCAACAATTAACCCATCTCCATCCTGATTTACATCTTCTGACAACCATAAGCATCTACCTAGAGCATAATATTTCCAGAGTGCAGAAAGGAACATTAAATAATCTAACTTTGCTACTTGATAATGCTCTCTTGACTATTCTGAGGACAGATCTTTTTCTTCATCTGAACAAAGGCAGTATCTAAAATCAAAAGTTTCAAATTAATTCTGTAACTTAATTTCTCTTTCTTTTCCAAACAGGGATATAAAGTACACCCAGCTGTAAGGATATGAATCCTCATTAGCCTGCACAGGGGTAATTTTCTTTAAAAGTCCAATGCACAGTTAGACTATTAAAATTCTACCTAAAAATGCAAGGTCATAAACTGACAGACAAATACATCTCCAGCAGATTGCCACTGACACAGCAGATTTCAGCTGTGTTTTTAAGGGAGGTTTCTGTCTCACGTTGGCAGCATATTTATATTCTGTTATAACACCTGTAAGGTAACCTGGGAAACACCGTGAAACAAAATTGGCAAAAACATTCCTTTTTCAAGAGCTTGTTCATGATTAAGAACTGTGCTTCTGAAGTAATAATGTGGGTTTTGTTTGGGTTTTTAGTAATAATAAATTGGGGAAATTCCACTAGAAAGAACTACAGAACGTGCACCTATTATGTCAGTTTTACAAACCAGACTGAATGTATTTCACATTGTAGATACTGAACAGAAACAAAAAAAAAGATGGAAGTAGAGAACTTACAGAGCAATTAAAATAACTGGAAAAAAAATGTTCGTCTGTTTTGTGTACAGGAGTGTCTTGGAGATGAATTAAATTTATAAAATACTTCGAATACTGACAGTACTACAGCCACATGAAGCAGACAGCAGTGGAGTATTTCTGAGGAACTAATGGTAGAAATGTAAAATACTTGAGACAACTACTAACACAACTTTGCATAAAACAGTTGAATTCAAAGATTCTACTGTCTTCCCTTGGAACACCTACCTGAAGAGAAATGCAGACAATACTGGTGATACTGGACAGCACCTAAGCTCCTACAGCTGGCAAAGTAAACACATTAATGACTACAGAGGCTTACTGCTGCTAAGGAGAGTTCTCAAATATTTTTTAAAAAACCCACAGAAACCTGTTAAAATTACTTCTATTTTGGCAAAATGCAGAGCTTTGACCACCTCAACATCTTGTTCTGAGAACACTGGCTTGAATGCTGGATTTTCATATATTACATTTGACCACAGCTTATATTTGGGACATTTTTAAATACATATTTATTGGTGTTAACTCTTCCATGCCTGTAACATGAGTCCATTTCACTGTCTTCTCTGAGCATTCCTAAGATCCCTCTCCTGCTCCAGCTCAGTTTCATGGAACTTAGAGAATAAGCACAGCTGCCTTTTTGACAAATTGCTCAAAATCAACCAAAATTAGAAAATCAATCAGGGAACTAGAAACACACACCACCACTAATTTTCTAAACTAGAAAATTATTTGTTTCCTGTAAAAGAGATTCAATTTGTACAAGACCTTTCCTCTGGCTTAAGCCTAATAATTCCAACAACTGACTTCTGACAATTCTCAACCAAAAGATTGAAAAACAAGTTTTAGGCAGTAGAAAATTTCAAGTACATGGAAAGAAAATACCAAATACTTGGCAAGAAACACTTATCATGATGTTACTGACTGACATAAGAGTCATCACTCCTTCAGTAGGCAGGTCCTGAATAATTTTTTCACATGCACACAGGAGAACAATGTGTTAAGCACAGCTTCTTAAGAAAAGACTTCCAAAATGCAGCTATCTCTTAGTATTTGGGGTAACAAGCAGAGTATAGTCATATACCACACCTGAACCAGTCATCAAGAAAGAGTTCAAAAAGCAACCCAAATAAAATATACTGCATTAATCCAGCACACAAATCACAAAAGAGAAGTCATTCATCCTCACGCTGACTGGAGGCAGGAGTTGTATTATTTTGAAGTTAAAAAGAAATCTCATCTGTTTGTTTTGTTATTGCAGCTCCCAGGCATAGGCTCACTTAGCTTTTAGACAGGGAATATGTATATTGCATAAATAGCTTTCATACAGTCGTCCTCCTCCTGTGATGCACAAGTAATCACCTGTCTACTTAGAGGCTTTCTATTCTAGAAGTCACTATGTAGATTATATATTCTATCCCAGACTACTTACTTCCCTTAATTGTGCATATCCACTGGGAATACTTCAGAGAATCTCTCCAGAAATGTTGCCATGCTACCAAAACCAAGTAATTGCTCTCACTTTTTTATTTTACTTTAAGACACATCAGATTTCAGGGCTATACTAGATCCACAGCAAGAAGCAAAAATAAACTTAATAATAATCATAACAATCATCATCCCTCCACATGCTCATCCTCTTTTTACTTTTCTGGCATTCCTCCCTAGTCAAACCACAGCCCCATTCCTATAGGTGTCTGTAGAAAAAGCATGACTACAAAATCAAACCAGAACTGAAAGCAATCAGGCAACAGCATTTCTTTGTTGCAAAGAGACTTTACTTATATCAGATTGCTTCTTTAAAAAGAACCTCATGCAGGCCAGGAACAGCGCCATTCTAAACTAAAGTACAAATGGGTTATTACACAGAGTTCCTGACTTTCCATCCTCCCTTGGTCTCTGCACACTTGACCTCAGCACTGCACTTGCCTCCCAGTGGCAGCAGGAATTTGCCTGGCGATGGGCATGTGGCAATACAAATAACAGGAATGCTGGAAGGGTAGGGAAACATGAGATCCTTTCTGTCCAGCAGCAATCCACTCTCGTGTATTAAAAAGAACACCAACAAGAACAAAAAAACCCCAACAAACCCCCCCACAACCCCCCCCCCAAAAAAAAACCCCACACTACAGAGCTGGCCATCATACTGGTGCCACAGGTTCCCCAAAACAGGTAAGCCAGGGTGTGAGTTGGCTGCACCAAAGTGAAGGGAGAAGATTATCCCAAAGAGCAAATGTTCTCACTGCTGGCTTTCCTCTGACAGTTCCCTTCCAACAGTTACTATGTGGCAACATGAGAATTTGTCCCCCCACCTGATACAGTGAAAAATCAACCCTGAAATGAGGGACAGATTTTCACTTAATTAACAAATTAAACAGCTACACCTCTATTGTTCAATTATAAAATAAAGCATTCAGGGTGGAAAGGTATAAAAGCTAACAGTCAAAGAGGCAAGGGCCAAACATCAGATAAACTAACATGAAACTGCACTAGAAGTAACTTTTATTCAAAATTTAAGGCCAATGTGATTATAGGAGCAGAGTAGGTAAAAAAGAGTATTAAGAGCAAAAAAAAAGGCAACATCATCATCGAATTCCAAAATAAAACCCCCTTGATTTGGTTGGTACAAGACCCTTTAACATAACAAATTCTGTCCCTGACACTGTGAGTTAGCAAGTCCTGAATGATCATAAGGTTCTGCAGCAATATTAAACCAGTTTAGTTATTTTAGTTCAAAAATCAACATAAAGCCAGTATGGTGGAACAAGTGCTCAAAAGCTATTCCCACTGTTCCTTCTCTTAAAGGAAATACTGTCCAGGCAGCTCAGCTTTTCTTGAATACTCTTACCCTGAGACAGACTTGTTCCTGACACCAAGGAAGTAGCAAAACACTGTGGAATTGCTGCATTATTTTTCCCTAAGCCAACACTGCCACACATGCTCAGATTTGTCAGAGCTGTAAGCATGCTCTTTTATTTGGCCTCTGCATCCTTCTCTCGACAGCAGCTGTGGCTGCTGGGAAAAGAGAAGCTATTGTTTGAATGATGGAGATGGACACACTACTGCTTACACATATACAGGAATGGATAGAGCTTGTCTCCCAAATAAGTAAGGTCTGGTCCATACAACTTGTGAAGTAGCCTCATGCTCTGAGGAGGAGTTTGTGCAACTGATAACATAGAGAACAGACATTTTCAGTTCTCCTGAGGTTGCCAGATAGATCTTAAAGACCAAGTAGCACAAAAAAAAAAAAAAAAGAAAAGAAAAAAAAAAACAAGATAAAAGAAGGTAAAAGTATGCACACAGGATGATAAACATAGCTGGAGCCAGTGGGTAAACAGATAATGAGGAATATAGTGGGGGTTTTGGCAAGTTTTGTAACAAGAAGCAACAGCACATGCCCAAAGAAGTTCAAGGAAAGGTCACCTTTAATATTGAAGAATTCAGTGAGTACAACCACCACAGACCCTTTAGATGACCCTCCAGGACCATAAAAAGACTTCCCATGGAGGTGGATGTGTGGAAATTAGTGTTAGGAGAAAATGATGTTTATGTATTAGCTAGGAAATACTTTGTGATGAGTGTTTGATCGGGATGGAATAAATACCCTGTTGTAAAACCTCACTATACACATCTGATTAGAGGAGGTATCCTCTGGATGTGTCCATAATAAAGAATATCTGCTAATAAAGAATATCTGCTTTCTAATACTTCAGATTGTGTTAGTTTATTTCCTGGCTGATTTTGGTATCACAAGCTTCCCAAATCTGGTTTATTTGGTAAAACCAAGTAACCACATCATTATCACAGTCAAATGAAACTTATAAAAGCAGCAGCTCTGAGACCTATGGCTTCAGTGTAATTCAAAGGCTTCAGTTAAGTTAAATGGTGCTCTAACAACTCTGTTGATTTACTACGTCTTGATAACACCACAGTCCATGTTTTGCACCAGAAGAACATTATCTCCCTTGTATCTTGACTAAAATTACTCTGCCAGAAGAGTTCTTCCTCTTGCCTTGGCACAACACAACTTCCATAGTAACTAAAACCACCCATCATGCTTCTTTTAGAGAAGCTGAGAGACTCATAAAGGAAACCAAAGTAGAGGAACCAACTTCCCCCATGACAAGGCTTTGTGCATCACAGACTCAGGAGTTTTGAGCAAAGACTGGCTCATTTCCTCTCAATTTATTCAACCTTCTTTACCATACTGAAATGCCAACAGCAAATACTTGACATCACCTCCATTTTTACAGTATCTGGTGAAGACATCACAGGTAAATGGTTACTGCTTCACCACAGCAGCAGCTCATACCACACCAGTGAGGAAAAGCATTCCTTAAGCCCTTCTTACAATTACTCACCTTCTTCAGTGCACTGTTGGTGACTCCACAGTCAGCTGTCCCCATGTATTAGTAACTGATTCGGGTTAATAATGAAGGATGCTTTTAGAAGTGCATTCACTACTAATTCAATCAGAAAAGCTACTATAGTTGCTTTTCTATCTGTACGGCTTTTCCTTTTCAGAATCCGATGTAACAGAGCCAAAGCTTCCTTGGAAACCATACTTTGTAACAAGATTCTTACAAATTCTTATTTTTGAGAATGCAAATAAAAGAATTTTTGATCAGTGCTAGATTACTACATCCTACATCTATGACTTCTTAAGTGTAAGTGAGCTCCAAAATATCCAAGAGACCTATCCCAAAACTAACCAAATAACACAATACGAATATTTGACAACAATCAGAAGACTAAAACCTGAACAGACAGTGCAAAATAAGCCAACTGCTGCAAAGGGTTGTGGCTTGAATAACACTCTGTGAAAACTACAAATTGAATATTGAATAACATCGAGCAGACAGGATTTCAAGGAAAAAGAACCTGAATCTGAAAATTGCAATCACACCACTTGCCATTTCTTAGGCAGGAAAAGTAAAAGAACATACCTTTGTCTGTGGCACCCTATCTGGTTTGAAGCATCTTTGATCAATGGGGCAACATTAGGGATTATTTACTCCAGCAATACTTAAATGAAAGTGGAAAGAAAGGAATGTATATTTTAGCCAAGGGTCACAAAATACATCCCAAATGTTAAAACCTCAGGCACCGAACAGGGAAAGTTATTTAGGATTTTGGTTTGGGGGTGTTTTTTTTGCTTGGTTTCTATTTGTTTGACATTTTGTTTGTTTGGGTTTTTTTAACTTGAAGGAAACTGAAGCAAATCAAAATCACTGTAACTTGAGAAACTGAGGAACATGTAAGCAAGGAAACTTGCTTAAGATACCATTTGGAGGCAGTATAAATCTCTCAAGAGATTTTGGAGGCAGTGAAAATCTCTCAAGTCCCAACCTCAGTTGTCTGAATTCAGCCACAGTAGCATATTGGAAAGCAGCATCCTAATATTTGACTTGGCAATAAACCCTTATTTTAAGGATTGGATTTCATTTGGTTTTACTTTGTTATGGAACCTAGTGCCTCCAAGTTTCTCTGTCAAGACACAAGTTCATTGACAAAACAATACTGCAAACCATTTATTTTACTATATATTCTGTATCTGATTTCTTTGTTCCTCAGTTAACAACATTAATTCCTAGGTAGTCCTATTTCCTATCTCATAACATCCAAAACCTTAAATAGGAAGTACATTATGGATATGAAATATCTTGAGCTGAATATGTTAAAAGTAAATGCACATGACCTTAATGTAGGGAAGAAAACAACACCTCAGGGCAGAATTATGTTCAAGGGAAACAGGGAAGATCTGCTAATACTTATGAAAAAAACAGCCCTCAAGGAATTGCAGTTGAGACAAAAGAATCCCTAACCAACAATAAAATTAAAATCTGGTGACGGTGCCAAGAGTTGCAATGATCCTGCAATAGGCAGTGCCTCAAACTGCTGGCTCCAAGATCAAAGCTCAGAGACCTGGAAGTCTCTGACTTGAAATGCACAAAGACAATGCTGAGACCTTTGGTTTGTTATGTTGCTTTGAAAAGCTGAACTTTACAACAAATTTCCATAAGCACACCAAATTTCTTGTTTGAAGAAGGTAACATCCAGCCTATTTTCCTGGCTAGAACTGCTGTACAGTGCAACAGAGGAAATTCTAAATATCCCTGTTCATCCCTCCACCAGCTCTTACTCTTTCATCCTTACAGATCTTCAAGTTTTACCAGAATCCTGATGAATGGACATGCTGTGCCTCAAGATCTACATGCAAAAATGAGTTTTTAACTATGACTGAATTATAATAGCATGAATTATATGACTGAATTATAATAGCATTCTTAGACCCTCTGTTACTGGCACAATGTCATTAAATTAATTAGAGCTACTATAGCTAGAAATACTTTCTCCTCTTATATGAGGATCAAGTGTGTACTCCATATTTCTGCAGGATTAGACATATTCATAGCATGATGCTGAAGGAAGCCAAAGCTAATCCTAGATTTTATAATGACAAGATCCTTATTCTAAAATGAAAAATTAATTGAAACACTTTATTCTTCATTAAAGGACCAGCCTTCACCCTGCCATATAATTTCACCATAGTTGTTGTTAAACAGCGCAATTAGTAAGATATTTGTTGTTTAAGAGCAAGCAGTCTTTCTATGAAACAGCTAAAACTCAACCAAATGAGAGAGAAGTTCAGAGAGACTCCTCATTTCTTCTCTGATGTGAAGAACACGGATTATGGTAGCCTTGAGACAGAAAAGCAGGCACCAAGAGCTGGCTTCTCCGGAAGAAAGCCTGGAAGTGTCATATAATTCCTGAGTATTTGTCCATTCACTTTTACCTTGAATTAAAGCCCAGCCTGCTAATAAGACTACTCCAACAAGCAGAGCACATTCTTGCAGTATTAACTTCTCATTTAAGACTTCAGGAACGAAGAGGTGCCTTCAAATTGCTACTCAACTGAAAAGTGACCCAACTGCCATCCTCTGAAAACCCAGAGAAGGCGCTTCAAAGCAACAGTTTTAAATATCAGAACATGCCATTTTGCAGCAAAGGCCTATGAAAATCTGTTTCTACTACAAATGCAAGTTCTGGCACTCAACTGCAGCTTTGCACTGTGCTGCCAGTTTACAGACACAACTTGTAATGCATTTACAGACTCTCTAGTCCTACAGGGACTTTCTAAAGGAAAAAAACTTCCTTCCTAGAACACTATAAATATAAAATAGGCTTTTATTACTGTAAACTTGGACTATCTTTTGAAATTAAAGAGTCATAGGAGTTTGCATGCCAAACATTTGTTTCTGCTCACTGGAAGCATCAATGCTACAAAGCAGCCTGAATAACACTTTTCCTACTACACTTAAGTCTCTAACAGTACCAAATATCCTCATCTGACCAACCTGTGTCTGCAGAACTCGTGTGTGTGTCTAGAAATCACACCCAGTTATTATGCAGCTTCCTGTCCCAATTCCCACTTCAACACACTTCTTACTCAGTTATAGGTAATATACTCATCAGTGCTGCTGCTCCAAGTCATCAAAACCACTGGCTTTGGGAAGAAACTAGTTAAATTAAAGACATCATCTGCCTCAACCACTCAACAACTCAACTGCATAAAAATCAAGAGCTGCCTAGTAGAAGTGTTACACTCTAGTGTTGTCCAAGTAGACCCCAACAAAGCCTAGGAAGTCATTCCAAGCATCCTGAATCAAGGGACAAAAAAGCTCTTATGACCACTGAGCAAGGTTAGAAGCCAGTCACTTCAGGTAGCACAGTATTTCACCTATGATCTGGCAAGCCTGGATTGTGAAGGACTTCCTCATTTCTGTCTTGTGGGTTTGGGGATGGGGAAAGGAAAAAAAAATTATTGACACTCCTTGTAGAAACATCTTCACAGAAGGAAAAAAAAAAAAAAAAAAGGAGTCCACCCCAAAATATTCAAAATATTATTTAAATGTGGTTAATCCCACCTCCATTGCCAAGAGACAACAGAAACTGGAGCCTAGAAATACGTGTCTCACTCAAGTTTTTTATTTACAAGATGGGGTGGAGTGCCCTTCTGCAGACACTACTCTGTCCTAAGCACCCTGAAAGCACTTGGAATGGCTTTATTTTTGCTTTCAATTTACTTGGGCTTCAGAAAAAAAAAAGACCCTGAAATAAAGAATTTCTCTAAAAAGATCATTAAAATTAATTGACCAAAAATAACGTGAGACATGATGAAAAAAAAAGAGCAGAACTGAACAAAATCAGAGATTGTGTCAACTGAACTAAGTCTGCGTCACAGAGGACAAACCTCAGAGGAAAGACATCAGAAGAGGAATTACATTTCTAGGATAAAGATGAGGGGTGAACATGAGAGAAAAATGAGAGGAAAACTGTGTAAGGTTGCACTTATATGAGCCAAAAAAACCCCCACCTCTATTCTTTCCCTTCTGAAAGGCCATAAAGAATAATACTCCAGCTGTTAATTTTAAGATGGCTTCGCTTTCTTTTTTCTTTTTGGACCTTGAAAAGTGATTTCAAACCAGTTCTTACTGTTTCCTCCCCTCATTAGAAAATTCTGATCACACAACTAAAAGCACCGACACCTGGATGAACTGAACTGTTTGCCAGTGTTACAGCAGGAAAAAAAGAGGAGGAGAATTCATCAATTGCACTACTGAATATGAGTTCATTTATACAGAAAAAAATGCGCATCTTATTGAATGAAAGCAATATGAAAGTAAAACGCCTCTGCAGTGGCACATCACACCAGTATTTAAACAGCTGAGTGTTCAGGATAGCTTTTATAAATCTAAAAAAGAAATAAATTCAATGCAGCTTCTCAAGCAAAGGCTCTGGAACAGGAAATATTAAACATCCATGTTCTTCCTAAGAAGTCTGGAGACACTGCCCAAATTAAAAAACAAACCCACCAACAGAGTACAACCAGTTGAGTTGTATAGTCTCTAGATTTTAATTTAATTATTATAATGTATGTGTGTTTAGTAAAACATGATGGTAAATTCCTTTAGCTTGGAAGAGGTATGTCTCACATATAATGTTCTACACGCTCTCAAAACTGAAATCATCCCTAGAAATCCTACGTGGAACCTTGTGATCCCCTCAGAGCCCAAAGAATGCTGCCCCCTCCTCTGTAAGAGCTGTGGACAACTGCTTTTATCAAGATAACATCTCAAAGAAACTCTTCTCCAGTCTGACTAGATACCAACCTTGTTTATCATCAACTTTATTATCCTCATCCTACAATTAATTGTGCCTAGAATTAATGATACTGCTCACAAACACTATACGAAAGACTGTGTCTACTGTAAACATCTTTTTTTTTCTACTGAATTAATGCTATCTGAGAAGCAGAAGCCAATGCAAAACCCACAAGTCTGGGGAGCCAGATGAAATGCCAATCTCTGCCTAAAATCTTGAGGTTGCATAACTTGAACACTGCTCTTACTCCAACCACTCTTTTTTAATTACAGGTACTAATAGATAACTGAATTACAAAAGAAAAAGTTCACTGATCCTAAGACTTCTCCTTCACAGTTTGTTAATTTTCTCTCATATACTCCAACAACACTTGGCATTTACAACCAGGTGAGTATCTCTATTTGCTACAACACAGATGCAGACATGAAGCTCATGCACATGATGCATTATTTATAAATATGCAGAGTATTCTTTTCCTACAGAACTGTTCTCTCCTTCTTGTATTTTCCGCCAAACCATTTCCAAAGGCTTATTTCTCTGCCTTGGTGTTTCCTCTCCCTTTCCCCCAAATCTTTCCTCTACCACTGCAGAGAAGCAAGAATGTGTGTATTTGGTAAGCAAAGAGAGAACCTTATGCAAGACAACAAAAAGAAAAGTGCCCAAACAATATCACCTTTCCTGAGTCCCCAATAATCAAAATTATCTAGAGGAACCAAACCTAGAAACCAGACCAGAACCAGAAACCAGGCTAATCTTTGAAAGTTCATGAATACTTATTATACAGAGTGAACTGGATACACAAGAAGCACTGTTTCATGGCTATTTGGAAGTAAAGACCAACTTCACCATCTGAATCATCAGCTACACTGACTGCAGAGGGAGCTTCAGTAGGCAAGACCCAGTAGCTTCAAATTATATACACACATTCATGGAGCTCTCTAAAAAAACAAGATACACAATTAACTTGCCCCTTTTTTCCTTATATAAAGTCAACTTTATGAAACTTTTTCTTGTTAACCATGTATATATTTTACATTTAAAATGTTATTTGTGTGTGCTAAAAATTATTTCCCAAAATTTGCATTTGTTTTAAAGAGAAATGCAGGACACAAATGTGTTCGTCCTGACATCATTTATATTTGAGTTGATGTCTCTAATTTAATGATTACCATTGAGACTTAATTCATTTTGTTATTGATCCATCTAACACAAATATAACAAGCAAGAAGAAACAATAGTTGAGGTCACCATGAAGAAACCCTCATGTAGCACAGATACTGGCAGTTAATAGAGCACTGAAAAGTTTTATGCTTAAGTACAACCAGGGTATCTGATGATTAAACTCAAAGAATGTCAGAGAACGCTCTTGCAGTAATACATGAAACGAGGAAGCGTCAGTCAATTTTTATGCTTTCACAACAAGAGGAAAAAAAAAAAAAGGCATTTTTATTGTCATAGCACTTCCAGCAAGTTGATTTTAAAAAGGAGATTTCATGCCAAAGTCGGCTGTTTAATCAGATAAAGAAGGCTTTCCTATTTCCCATTGTATAGATCAAGTTGGCTACAGGAGCCACACAGAGCTTTGAGTAGCACATTTTTCCATGAGGGCTGTATCGTTTGATCATAGCAAAGCACAGGGACTGCTGGGTAATCTGAATCAGAGCTGCAGCAAAAGGGAACCAGGCAGCCTGCTGAGGCCAAGATAACCATGTCACCCCCATCCCACTGCACTCCCAGTCACAGACCTGGCTGTGGGGGGAAGCACCCATCTCCATTTACAAATTTGTCATGGACGTTTTCACATCGCTCCCAATTAACACAAATTTTTAATTCAAAGCTCACCTATAATGATTTTAACAAATGCTTGCCAAGACCAGTCCCTCTGTACTGATGAAGGTTATCCCAACTGCTTTCAAAACAATAAATTTCAAACCCGCTTTGATGGTGATATGTAGAATTTTCTATGCAAGTCTTTGCATCAGATGCAGCGATTTATGAACTCAATAAAACCCTGTCCTCTAAAGAGGACAGAGTTTTTGTTAAAAGACAGGACACATCTACCTGTGATGCTGTTCACAGCCTTCCCCAGGAGATTGCAAGCAGCAAAGAACTGGTGGGTTAGGTCACCTGATATCCAGAAACATGACAGATGAACCCATGGACAGGTGAATAGGTCACAAGGGACCCCTGATCAGGACAAAGTTTAGAAGCTCAGCTTTTCACCAGGTACTGCCACTGAAACACCCTTCTGGCACTTCCAGCCTCCTAACTTATTTGCAGCAGCAAGCAGCCCTTCAAGTCCCCACCTTCTTCAGCTGACTAATCTTTCACACTCCAGCTCTGAATCAAATTTGGCTACGGACTATGAAGAAGGCACTGCAAGAAGATCCATCCAAGCATTTTAACGCTTTTCACTGAAACCCTCTTGAAACTGAGGAAGGGTTTCCTCCTCACTGACCTGCAGAAAAGGTCTTCAAAGCTGCAATCAAAAGAGTGCCCAACTCAAAACATTAGAGACTGATTAAACACAAACTCAAGCCACTATCTGTCTCTGTATCCTGAAATGCAAGACAAATACTTTCCCATACTTTCACAAATATTGCCGTTTTTCCATGCACTAGCAGTATTGGTAATAACTGAAAAGGTCGGTTTCAGCATCCCTGTATAAACAGAACATGTAAAAAGCCTGTGATGTGAAATTGGAGCCAATGCTCTACACTGGGTTTATGTTGTATGTTTAAGTAGAAGTAGAGCACTAACTGAGGCAATTCCAATTTGCTTATTTATTTACTGAGTCCCAGTGGGCAAGAATATAGCTGGTTCTCATAGAAGCATTTGGAGTGGAATAAAAGAGAGCACTGTAAGTTTATGTTGTTACATTTAATAATTCTAAAAGAAAATGGTGGGATGGGTATCTTCTTGTTGTCATTCCCCATCACATCATCATCCCAGCCTCTCAATGTTGAGTTTGAGAAAATGCAGTGGGCTCCTTTCTGCTCCATCCAGAACAGACAGGCCATGTGCCCATCCATTCACAAAACAGAACAAGGGATTCACACAGTAAACCTTGGTTTTGCTTTTTCCATTCCAAGTTTCCTTTCATTTGCACATACTGAAGCACTGTAGATGTGATCACTTTTCCTAAGTACTCCAAAAACTTTTACACTTCCCTTGCCCTTACACTTCCCTTCAGAGAAACTGCCATTGCAAACAGTCCAGAGCTTTAAATTCCATATATACTCAGTCTGGTATTGACTGCCATAGTACTATTTCTAAATGTAACATTCATTCATGCAAATGCTGCTGAGAACTGAATGATCTCATCTCCATCTCATGACTAAAAAGTTAGTTTTGAGTTAGCAGTTTTTTCACACATGGTTATGTCATGTCAGTTTGCCATAAAAAAAGATGCTCTTCCTTCCATCAGTTCAATCCTAGAATCCTAAACTAGCCCAGCTTGGAAGGAATGTCAAGAAATCACCTGGTCCAACCTTCCGTGGGAAGGAAAGCCTAGATAAGATTCTCTAGTTCCATGTCCAATCATATCTTGAAAACTTTAATGTCTAGAAAAGAAATTAACAGAAAGAAACAAGCAAAAAAACCTCCAATACCTGAATGATAAAGGGTTAGACTAAGGAGTCTAAAGACAAAAAACTTTAACAAATCAAATCATGGCACATTCTTCAAGTAAATAAACACCTCCATGTGCACAGACATTATAACAAGATAATAATTTTGAAAAAGCATTTAGAGAATTTAACACAAGTTATCCGATCACCCACACATTTATGTTGATTAAAGAAAAGCTACTAAGCATAGCTGTTAGCAACAAAAACCAGGAAATCTTAACTGCACTGAGGTGATGAGAACAACAGTACCTGTGACACTACTTTGTAGTTTGCTCTGTCAGTAGCTCGTTAACAAAAACATCTCAATCACATATTCTTAACTACAGGTGCAGCATGTCACAACTCAACTCCTGTGATATGTTTATCACAAATGACAGGCTATAGAGGGTACTATTTCTCTTCTGCAGAAAAACAACTGCAACTTTGTTTTTCCCATTATGTTTTTCATCTCCCTTATACACTGTCCATGTCACCCTCCCAGTGGAAGTATCCTTCCTTTCGGGTGCTTTTCAAATCTTCATCTTTCTTCAGAGGAAGAAAAATGTGAAAAGGCCATTTAATTCTAACCTTGGCTTAACAGCTTTATGTTCAATATAATTTAATGCAAACCAGCACAAGAAGGCTTGGGAAGAAATCAGCACATCCCATATTTTCTCCTGTTACTAGAAAGGCTTTCCAGGACACTTACAACATAGCGAGGCCTCTTCTACATTTCTTCATCTAGATGAAGAAACTGTCTTTGTCAAACTAAGCCAAAGGTGAAGAACTTTTTACATACCAAAGTTGGGGGGAAAAGTACAAAAAAAATACCTGGCATACCTCTTTAACACACTCTGCATTATTCACTGATAATGTAAAGTCAGGTGGCCCAGAAGTCTCAGGCAACCTTTGAGTTAAGCCAATAAGCCAGCTCTAAACAGAAACACAGTTAAGTCAACAAAAGAAATACAGGCTAGTCAAACTCAGTGTTTTTACTGGCATTTTTACTGGGACTAAATTTGGAAATTGTACTATTTTCAGAAATAGGAAAAAATGCTAAACACTTCTCTTTGACTATCAGAAAGCAATAGAGGACAGAGTATGCACTCAACAGCTAGCTCTGCTACCTGTGAAATGGAGGTACACAACTTGGTGATAAATGGAAGTGCACAGAAGGCTGAAAGCAGCTGACCATTTCCAAAAGCTGATGGGCAGGAAGTTTACAGCTACAATTTGCTGGTCAACAAACCCATGAAAAGAGACTAAGAAAACATTTCACCTGTTTCTATAGAATACAGGAATAAGAAAGGCAAGCCAGGATTGAACAAGCAATTCTGATAGAAGAGACATAGCAGGACACTGCTACTCTCATGCTTTCAGTTTTAAAAATACATTTCTCTCAGATGAAAACCACATTTGATTGATTAAAAAATGTATTCTCCTCTTCCTGCCTATCAGCAAACTTTCTGGGCTGAATCACATTATAAACAAGTCACACTATGACATGTAGGTGCTCTTTGGTTTGCTAGAAAGATCTGAAGAAAACTGAGAATAGAGATAAAATACACTGCAGTGAAGTCACTGTACTGAATTCATGACATCATAATTGTTGCCATGGCAACTAGCTAGTATCAAGCACAGAATACCGCCTTCACTGCAGAATCAAGGAGTACTCGTGCTGCCACAAAAATAAATGTTCTTATTTGAACAAAAATCCAGTCAACAACACAGGAAATAAGACATTACTGCAAGTGGACTGCTTTTTCTATACCTCTTGTTTTGTTCACCTGGTGTGAGACTTTTTTAACACAATGGCACATATAAAGGGGTCTGATATACATGATAAAAAGAGTCTAATTGAAAAACGATGGTTTTCTTCCAGTGTTCCTCAATTTTTCCAGAACAGTAGTTCTTCTTGCGTTTTCTTCTCCTATGCATATGACTGCAGTCATATACAACAAAACTCAGTTTAGACATGAAACAGAGGGAAAAAAGAATCAAAAATCCTCCAGTAAACAATATTTTCCAGTTCCTTTTTCAACAAGCAAGAGACAGCCAAACTGGAACTGTCACACAGCAGCAGAACTAACTGATAAAGAACATATTCCATCTTTGGAGCCCATGGTTCTCTTTGTTTAAGGAGTGCACCAGCAGCGCCTTCAAACCCCAGTCACTGTTTTTCATGCACTGACTAAACACAGAGCTTCAAATCTGCAGGGCTCCCACAACAGCTTCCTTGTAAATAAAAAACCTCAACCCTTTTCCTCTGAACAGTCCTATTTCACATGAGGCAGATCTGCTATTTCCAGCTCCTCCTCATTCACAAATATAAAAGCTCCAAAAACTAAAAAGAAGCGGTTGCCAATTTATCAGGTCACAATTATGTTTTTGAGTAGCACTTACATATAAAATGTGCAAGTGCCCCATCTGATGTTGCAAGCTGAAATATCTGTGGGAATAAATCAGTATTAAAAAGGCACATGAAGGAAAGCACATCTGAAAATTAACTTTTTCAAATTAACCTGCTGAATACAAAAGTCAAGAGCTGCTGGTCGGTAATAGCAGATAATGTTTCACAGCTCAACCTTAGTTGATTAGCTCTAAAGAAACTGTTTCAAAACAAATTTTAACAAATAGACCACGCTGCATAGTAAAGTATACTTATTTGCTACCTCAATGGTTCTTAAAGAGCAATCTATAAATTATTGCTGGACCAAAGAATACTTACACATAACTATATGTAATTAGTCAGTGTGTCTAAACAGTTTCAGTACACACTGGTGGGGTTTTTTCAGCTTCTAAGAAAACCAAACTGCCCTAGTTACCAATTAACAGCACATTTCCACATTGCCTTGGTGCCTTTGTAGGACACTTTCTCTACTGGTATCAAGCACACTGATGACGCCAAAAAGAAAGGCCAGAATTACTGCAGTAACCTGCTCTCTCCAGCCTCTTTATAAGGACTGTCTCAACAAATGAGGACTGGACAAAGAGAACACAAACAATAAAATCAGGAGTTTCAGATACTGAGGATTAGTAGACAGCTGTATCCCATATGCCTCTGTCCTCAGTGTTCTCCTAATATTACTTCACACAGCCAAGAATGATGACTACTGCTTGAATGATGACAGCACAACAATCCCAAGTTTAACTCATGTTCCACAATATTGAAGTGTACTTTGTAAATTATTAGAGTTGACAACACATTCTAAGGAAACCATGGAGTGTGCCAATGTGCTCCCTCACACAGAAATGTAAGGAAATGAACAGTCTTTCATAGGTTTTTAAAAGTCTTAGGAACAGATGCTGCCTTTGGTGAATACAACTGTGATTCCAACCACACATCTTAATACAACCAATTCAGTTAAAACAACTGCCACAAATGCAGAAAACTAAGGAAGTTGATAAAACCTCAAGCAAGGTACATCACAAATGCAGAATCCTCTTCTCTGCAACTGAGTATAAACTGAAGTGTCCATATTACAAAAACCTATCTGTGATATAAACACAGAACAAATGGCAATGACATTTCCTTCCACATTAGTACACATTGCATTTCCAGCTCTTACACAATATGAAATCACTGCTTAATAAGTAATAAAAAAACCCACCGTGTCTGCAGCTGATTTTGCTGTTTGAAAGATTGACAGATTAATTGATCCCTTAAGCAACTAATGTGTCTTCTCTGAGTGCACACAGAAAATTATGGATTATCTCAAGACTTTACAAAGCTTTTAATATGACTTTAAAACGAACTTGTTAAATTAGGTCTTCCGCAACAGTCCTTCTGTTAAGTCTAACTTTTATGTTAATACTAGATAGGGGAATGCAAAGATGTAGGTGCTGGCTCACCTCTGTACATGGTATTTTTTCTTGTGTCACCAATACCATGTATCACTATTATAACAGAATAACTAAACAACTATAAGTGTTCTGTTAGGATCTGCAGAGAAGCCCAAACCACTTGGAAACCTAACTAGAGACAGCGTAACACAGAGAAACACGCCCCGTCCCTCCTCTCTCCCCCAGCAAATCCAGTTGAGAAAGGCTAGGTGATTTAAGATGCCAAACAACTATTATAACTCCTTTATTCAAACTTCCATATAGCAAATTCTTTCCACTGTTGGGAGTCCATCCTCCACAATTACAGGAAACTTGAGTGTAAAAGCACTCAAATACAATATACACTAAATTTAGCTGGTAGTTGAGAAATAGTTATGTTTACTCTAGATACCATTAAAATGGGTTACAACATGTGCCTGGATCCATTTTCAATTTTAACTGTGCTGAGAATGATATTAATGAAATATTTTTTTTCTAACCAGGCATGGCTAATGCATGATCTCAGCAAGTTTTGAGGCACTGGCCTTAATTCACACCTTAGTACATTTAGAACCAGTCCCTTATGCACCACTGAACTGAACCATGTAAGATGCACCCACGCTGCAACTGGGTTCCAAACCAAAATGAATCACAAATGATAAAACACAGCATTTTAATTTCTTAGAACTGAGAGGAGATACCCTTTACAATGTCACTATCTTCCAGTGTAACGAGTAAAGGAATAGTCTGGAAATAAAAATAACTCAAAATCTACAGGTTTCTGCAGTCCCTGTCTGTAAGAGAATTCTCATACCCAAGACCCTCAACTTGTCTTAAGGAGTTGAGAATCTGCTCAGTTGTGGATCTCTTTCTTACATGAAGTAGTAACAGAGGCACTGAATTTTTAACACACACCTCTTATATGCACAAACTTTGAGAGCAAAAGGAGTTGTCAGCTCCCCAACTCCCTGCCAGGGAATCAAAAATTATTAGGAAAGCCTTTGTAGCAACCTCAAACTTGTTCCCCAGAGCTGAAAATGTGCAGAGGAGACAAGGAACATCATCTTGCTTAAACTCTTTTCTGGTGCTCCTGAACAATTTAGGAAAGGAGTCAGGTACAAAACTTAGGATGCACTGGGAAATAAGTGGGGAAGGTATTTTCTTTTTTTTTTTGGAAGAGAACTAAAATCACCATCCTGGCTCTGACCAGAAATCTATCTACCTGACTTCCCTCCAACAACAGGCAACTACGAAAAACTACAAAAACAGGACAAGCACAGGGATAGCTCCTTTGATTACATTACCAAATGCCAAGTTGCAGGCCAGCACATGGCTGAGACAAAGGTAAAGAACAACATGCTTAGTCCTTCTTTGTACCTCCTTGCACAAACTGAAAAAAGAAACAAGGTGAACAGATACATGAAAAAATTCTGCAACTTTAGGAGACTCACTTTCTACAAAACTGAGTAAAACCAATCAGGAAAACAATCAGGTTTCTAGCTTACATTCTTCCACCTGATGTGTTCTCACATGAGAACTTTTACTATAAGCCTGTCTTACAATCATGGCTACTTGGCCATGTTTGTATAGGGCAGCAGTTGCCCAGGGTTCATGGGCAGCAGTGCAGCCTGGCAGCTGATGTCTTCTCTTCCTTACCTTGGCACACTCATCCCAACCAAAGCAAAGCCATCCTGGCAGGAAACCAGGAGCTGAATTAAGGTTAGTGATGAAGAGATTCAAGCTGGGATGTGTGACTGATTTGAAGTCAGAAGCTACTAAATGTCACACTAAATACGTAAAAGTTCTCTATTGCTCCAGAAGATATTTCTGAACTCCCAAGTTCAGCTACCTTTGCTGCCATAAGCTGTCTAAAATATCTGTAATGGGACTGAAATTGAACAGCAGGTAAAGATGTTCTTATTATAAAATCCATTTAAGGGAAATTACTTTTAAGTTGCATGCTTCACTTGGGATACTGGAAATAAAACAATTATATTGTGTAGTTCAGATCAACATAAATTCATTAAAAACAGGAAAGTATCATTTCAAAGTCAATAATACCTTAAAAGGGCCACACATTTCCAACACTGCCAAAAGATACCTTCATTCAGAAACAAATGTTACAAGTGGAAAGCTACTGTTCCCTCTGCCCTCCTACCTCCCATCTCCTCATACAATCCCAACATATTTCTGCAAGAAGCCAGGATAGAGTTTTACAGTCTCTATCAAAAGGGACAACAGTCCACAGAGTTATGGCCAAATACTTACCATGCTTATGTTCCCTCTTTTGGGCAGCAGCCCACCCTTCAATTGGATTAAGTGTAACATGAACTGCACCCTCAGGTGTGATGACAAAGCAACTCCAAGCATCCCTCATAGGTTTCAATCTGAATGATCTGGGCTACTTTAGGCAATTCAAATCACAGCCTTTAATAACTCAACTGATTTTAACTGAAATGTACCCAAATGGAAATACCTACTAACAGGAGCAGAGAAAACACCAACAATCAGAAAGGTCTTCTACTACTCCAATCAGAGCTAGAAGAAGCTGTCCCCAGCCCAAGCTTTCTGTTGCTTTTTCCAAAGCATATGTGCAAGCAGTTATGTGTACATGCATCGGAAGATGGGGTGGGAAATGGGAAATGCTCCCAGTGAGCTGGCAGGGAGGGGAGGCAGCATTTACGGGCACATCCATCTCTCTGCAGCCTTAGAAAAATTCAAGTGTCTATTTAAACTTACATTTGAAAATTCAAATAAAAGCAACAACCTACTAAAGATCAGCAGGTAAGAAACAAAATTATGAATACTTAGAAACAAATCTTTGCCAACAGAATTCCTCAAAGAAACTTGAATCTCATTTCCCATTCAGTAGACTGTATTAACTAATAATGCAGAAACAAGTGATTCAAACGTGAATCATTTCTACCTGTATTCACTGTACACTCCTCTCCCTCTGCTGCAGCCAAGTAGTATAAAGCCACAACTTCACACTGGTATGGTCAGGCACAAATTACTAAGTCACGTGGTATTTTTCAAATAAAACTGAATCATCGAAAGGACAAAGAGAACAAACAGCAAAGGAGCTCACTGCAAAAAAGATGGTGACTTCCTAGCAGCCCTCAACGAAAAGCAGGAGGAAAAAGAAGCAAGCTACATCTCTAGCCTGATTCAACAGGTTTTTCTACACTTATTTTTAAGTCTTCAACTGTGTTTACTATTTTAGTAACTCAGATGTTCATATCTTCCTTTTCCAAAGCTTCATGCCCTGTCATACAGTGTCAAACACGCTATATATGCTACTTCGTCTCTATACAGCCAAATCAGATTTCTGGGAAGAAAAAAATAAAAGGAATGATGAGCAAAAGGTTTCTTGTCACAATATTACAATTTATAGAAAAGATAAATTTGCCTCAGAGTGATCATATTAAATGGCTGAAGCACTTATGCTTGGGTTTGGTGGGGGTTTTTTTAAGGTTGCTTTATAAGGATGTCAGTCCAAAATTTAGCAGAAGTAATGGTGTCTGTAATTTCCCAAGTATTTTTGTCAATATGTCCTTTAAAGCCACAGTCCCTTCTAGAGACGTGTCTCACTATAAGCAGCACTAAAATAATGGGAACTACTTAATGGTCTCATCCACTATTTTTACTGGAGTTTCTGCCCTTGCTACCATTAATGCAATCATACCTATGACAGTACAAACCACACCAAATTTTCAGCATCTATTGGTTTCCAAGCTGCTATTCTACTTAAATGCAGTTCCATCTCTGGTTTCCATGACCTATACACAGCCTACTGCTATAAGAGAACGTCCAGCATAGTGTCCACAGCTGTACATTCCCACCACTTCCCTTTGGCCAGCACCATTTTAAATCAAGTGCAGCTCATAACTCAATCAACTGTGGTTTCACAGTGGTTTATAGCAATCTAAAAGCAAAGCTGTATAATGAAGCTAACTAGAATACTGCTGCTTTTGAAAGGAGGAAGTTTCCTTTCCCTTCCTTCTTTTCCTTTCCTCCACTTTCACCCAATGGTTCTTCCCACCCCCTTGCTTGCACTTACAGGTCTTTCTGGAACCAATTTCACAAACCAAAGATGTAAAATTATCTGGAGCTAGTTTTCCACCAGGTTAACAAGTTAACCTGGAGCATCCTGGAATCCAGTTAAGTCCTATGACTGGTCCCAAGTAAATGGTAGGATCACATGGGTGAGAGCACGAGTTCCCATTTATGCCAACAGGAAAGCCATCAGAGAGAAAGAAATTATGAGAAGACTTGGGTCAACATGTGTACTTCTTGTTCCCTTCCTTGATTGGTATTGCTTTTTGTCTAATCTTACTGTAAGCCAGTTCAAAGAGCTAAACCATCAAAAAACCTATTCATTATTTTTGGCGAGGCTTGTTTTCTGCCAATTTAATTCCCTGAACTAGCTCAGCAAAGGAATCCAGCAAGCATCTGCACCAGTGCAGGGAAGGAGGCAGGAACACACAGGGAGATGAGGACGGGCTGGGGCTGATTTAAGCTGTCACTGAACCGCATACCCTGGAGCAGATCTGCATCACACCATAGTTAGAACTGACAGTAATCTGTGCCTGTACAACGGGAGGCCTCCATCGCTGACAGGAGTGTGCCAACAGTGCCAGCACTGAAACATCCTCAGCAAAGTTTGACCTGGGCACCAGCCTGGATGATTGCATGTAAAAGCAGAAGAATCACAGCTCTCTTACTCTCAGAGACACTAGGAAACATTAGCTAATTTTTCTCCCAGCAACATCCCTGTGAAAATGTGCTCTATAATTCCCATTACACAGATTTAGTCCAGAACAGCAGAGCAAGCAAAATTGGTGACAAACTCAGGATTGGAACCCAGTAAATCCTCTACATCAAACCAACACTTCATCACTCAACTGTGTTATTAGCCCTAAATGAATTCAATTAGTCAGTAGCAGTCCATAAAAAACTCCTTTTGCAAAGACTTTCTAAAGAACTATAAAGCTCACATATATAATACAGTTAACAAATGTAGGTATTTCCTAGATAGCTGTGAAATAAGAAACTAGGGAAAGGAATAATACTGAGATCTTAAGTAATTATTTCCTTTTCTATAGAGAAAAATAAGTGCACATGAAGCAGCATGAGGGCCTATTCACACAATTCAAAAAATTTAATGCAAAGAGCTACAGAAAGGAAAATACATCTACAGATTCTTTTTCCTTCAGATTTCCATTGTAAAACCATTTCATGTGAAATGCCAGCAATTATTTAATACACCCTGAGACCAGTATCTTCCCTTAAATTTATCTCCTACACTTAGCCCAACAATTCCCACACTTGCTCTGTATAACAGTGAAGCACAATTGGAAAGGGGGGGGATTTGTTAACACAGAAGCAAATCTCTGCAGTAGTGAACAGCTAGCACTGTAAGTCTATCCAGCAACACGAGACAGTCTTTCATTCACATTCCAGCTTAAGCACAGCCAAGCACATCACATTTGGGACACTCAAGTCATACTTAATTTTGTTCAACACCTTCTTTTGACAACAGCTATGTCACCAAGACTCAAAATACGTGTGTCAAAAAAGACAGTCGTTTTCCAGGACTGTCACTGATTCTCTCAAGATAAAAATAATAAAGCTGTAAGTGCAAGGAGCAGAGGCTGCCTAATTGTCAGCTGTATAAAGTAGAAATATCAAGATTATTGTCCCGAGGGCAACAAGAGTTTAAGAGGAATAGAAGATGATGCTGCAACCAGTTTTGAAATCTTGAACTCCACAGGAGTAAAAATTTAAGGAAAGCAAATGAAAACTCAGTGCATGCTACAAAAAGCTACTGCTAATTTGCCAGAGAAACAGGAGAGTAAACAAATCTGCCTAAGAGGGACTTGTACCCTATTTAACAGCAAGAAACTGGATGACAGATCAACCCAACAAAAACATACTGAACAGCATGGGAAAAACATTTACTCCAGAACTCTTTGCATCCTCACACATCTAGATACAAAGAAAACAGCAAAAGTGCGCTACTCTAAATGTGGAATTTACCGCTTGAAATCTGACAACTATTATTTCAGTGACAATGGTATTCCAAACCTCATTTTTCTGGGCAATAAATTATTATGATCAAGCCAAAGTAGAACGGCAGTTCTTCACACAAAAGGGACTCCCAACACAGAGCATGCTGGTGCTTCCTTGGGCTTAAGACACAGACCAAGGTGAAAGCAACCTCACCAATCCTGTCAAACGAGGCACCTCCAGACATCGCCACCGTTGCTCGCCAAGACAAGCATTCACAAGGTATCCACATCCAGCATCAGGGAGCCAGTAATTCACTGCCTGAATTACGGCTGCAGGCTAATCTTGAAGAAATTGATAGTGACAGCAAACCTGAGATTTTTTTTTCCTATTTAAATAACAGGGTGTGAAGCCCAGATTTTGCCCCCTTCGTTCTGGGAATCAAGAAGGAAGATCTAACTTTCCTGTTTTAAAACCATCCTGACACACACCTTCCCCATTCTGCTTCACATGCAGCAGCACAGCTACTGGTATTGCCTGGCCTGCTTTCCAACCAGCTGTCAGACAGCTAAGTCCTGGTCAGTTTTGAAAAAGGGAAGAAAAAAAACCCATAAGATAAAAAAATGCAGCATCACCTTAATAACTGAGTAGATGTAATCAGGCGGTGGAACTATTTCACAGGAGGACACTTCCTTCTGTCTCTAATAAATTAAAAGCTGAAAAGACAGCCAAAATAGACTATATTCTCCTGATAAAAAAGAGGAAGCATTGTAACAGTAGCACAACCCTCCATTCTCACAACAGCCAGGTAGACAATAGAGAAAAAAAAGTTTCTCTTATTCTCTGATCCAACACACACACAGATGGTCCAAGGAGCAGCTTAAAATCGGACGCCTGCCTGTGACAAACTAACACAGAAGTCTGAGACTCAGACAAACACTCAAGACTGAACAGTAATACCCACACAGCAGTCAGGGCACCTTCTGACAAGTGAAGGTAATGCCAAGGTTTGGGAAAAGGTGCAAAATGCTAACATGTTACCTACGGGCTTCACTGGTGAAGATACATTTCTATCCCCAGCACATGCCAGTAAAATTTTAAGCTGTAACACAGGTACACAGACACACGTGTGAGAGAAATACAACTGTATTTTAGCATGTAAATACCTGAATTCAGTGTTACAAACCCCAGCTCAGCCATAAGACTGCACAAGGCCACTGTCCAGTACTCCATTCTATAAAAATTACTAAAACGTCAGTGACAAAGAAATTTTGCTTGCAAGATGCAATGTACATTTTTATCATGCTGGATAAAATATCTACAGTCTCAGCAGTGGTTAAATTGCTGCTATAAAGGAAATTGTCCTCAGATAAATGGTTTCCCTATGAGAAGGTTTCAGTGCTACACCTCACCCCAGGTCAATAAATCAAATTAACTGCACCTTGTCCTCTGGCCAATGACATCATCGGCTTGACCACATCTTGTGAAGCGAGTGCAAAAACATATGCTATTTAAGGCATGAAATCATATTACTGCTTTTTGTCCAGCCAGCCTTGTGCTGTTGGTCTGTGAAACAGTCAGTCACCTGAACAGTCTCATTACAGCTTCTACAGCTTTTTTTTTTCCTCTTGTATTCAAGGCCTGTCTTGGCCGAGGGTGAAGAAAAAAGGATAAATAATCTGAGTTGTTATTTTTTAAATCAAAATGCTTTTCATTAGCTGCAGTGCAGTATTTTGTGACAAATTAAATTTAGAACCAAACTACGAAATACGCCATCTGCACTTGCACGTGAACGCTCTTCCTAGTAGTGTTTCAAAGATGTTTACATGCTAATCTGGCACTGCTACCCTGAAGTACCCTGCTGTTCGGTCCTTTTTCTCCACAGGGTGAAAACAATGGTCACTAATGAAAACCTACACAGTTTTATTTGAAACCCATCCCTGCATAAATATTTTCTATTTTCAATTACTGCTGCCCCTAATCAAGTAGCCCATTTGTTTTATTTCTAAGTAGAGTAATATCTGGTTTAAAACTGAATTAGTCCAGACAATTTAAGAGGATTAATTTCAATTTTCACTTGGCATTCTTATGACACAATCACAGAAAACTTATCTTCCTTTCTAGACCCTGTACTGCCTAGTGGTATCTTCTGTCTTGAAAGCAAAATCTAAATGAAAGAGAGAGGAAAAAAAAAAAAAAACCTCAACCCAGAACAGTCAAAGATACAAGCAGTGACAAAAGCATCTGACACAGTGCACTGCTAGACCTCATCCACATTAAGCAAAAAGAAGGTGAATAAGATTATCTTCAATGTATTCAATTCTGTTTGTGTTCAGAGGGAGGAGGAAAGCTGTTTAGATTTTGAGTGTGTCTTCTATAGCCCTCTCAGTGCCAGGAAACGTAAATTAGAAGCAACTCTCCTTTAAGGAAAAGAATCAAGGACAAAGGGACCAAAAATGCCCAAGCCTCTGAAAAGCAGATATGAAAGGAACAGCTTTACAGTCTTGAGTTGCTATAAATTAAAAATAAGCTCCTTATTTAAAAGACATGAGTGTTTGAGAATCTATGAGCAGATCTGATGCTGCTCAAGCCCCAGGAGAGTTTTGTTTTTGCTGGCAGGGGTGGAGTGGAGATGGGGGGGTCATTTTGGTTATTAGTAAATAAATCAAGCAGCAGAGTGAGGCCTAGGCGCTTGCCAGAGGAGCTGGGGCCTGGCTCTCCCCCTCCTCTCCTCACACAGCCTGGGTTTGATCTCGGGGCCCTGTGGGTTTGCCAAGAAAATTTAAAAAAAAAAGCGAGAGAGCGAGAAAGAAGAATCATATTGAACCACAAAAGCACATGGGGCGAATGTAAAATATAAACACGGCGTTGGGCTCTGAGTGGCTGTTATTAAAGGTCTGAATTACTAAACATGAGAGGCGGGGAAAGCCGGGCGGCCATTTCAATAATATAAACCTCCCCGAATTAGACATTATTCAAATGAGAAGGAGCGAGAGGGAAGAGAGGGAGAGCGCGGGGGAGAGGGACGGGACCGGCACCGCCGTGCCCTGGAGCAAAGGGGGAGCGGGGCAAATACCGCCGAGGCAGATCCGGCCCTCGGGGCGTGCGGACCCGGCCCTCGGGGGTGGGGGGCAAACCCTGCCCTCGGGGGGTGCCGGAGAAAGGCTCGGGGGGGGGCTCTGCCCGTGCACCCCGCAGTCACCCCCCACCGAACCCGCCCCTTGCGAGGGGAGGGGGGAAGCTTTAAATGAAAAAGCCGAACCACGCTCTCCTCCTGCCCCCCTCCCCGCACCCACCCACCCCACGCTTCAAGGCCCAGGCTCTGGGGAAATAAACCCCGGCTTGGGGGGGGGCGGGGGGGTGTGCTGCGGGGAAGGGGGGAAACGAGGAGAGTGTTAAGGAAACCGAGTCTATCTGCCTCCCCAGGCCCCAGCCAGGGGCCAGCACCCCCGGCCCCCTCCGCCCCGCCGCCGGGGGGACCCTGCCCCACTGGGGCGACCGGCCAGGATCGCTCCTCCAGCATCCCTCCCTTCCCCCCCCCCACTCCATGAATATGTAAAGCGGGTTTATTGTGGGCGTGCGGGCCGGGTGGCGGCCAAGCCACCCCCGAACGCTTTTGGGTGTGGGGCTGCCTCCCTCCCCCCTCCCGGCGTGTGTGTCCCCCCTCCCTCCCGCCCCGACCCCTCCGCCTCGCCGCGCCGCCGCCGCCCATCGCCCCCATGGCCGGTGCCCCGGCGTGCGGGCTCCGTGTGCGGGAGGGACGGTGTGTGCGTGTGTGTGTGTGTGTCTCCCCAGCGCGGGGAGGCTGCTCTGCTTCTCCTTCTCCTTCCCCCCCCCGCTCCCTCCTGTGCCGTTAATTATAATAATCCTGAGTACTAATAAATTATGCTAAGCGGGGCCGGGCGGGCGGGCGGGGGGGGGGTGCGCCCCGCGCGCGCGAGTATGAATATGAATATGTAAAACGCAGTAATGATTACCTGCCGCCGCCGCCACCGCCGCCGCCGAACTCTCATCTTGACTCGCTGCTCCTCCGTCCGCCATTTTGAATATTTTAACCAAAAATCGGCCGCGCGATAAACCCTCCCCCCTCCCCTTCCCCTCCCTCTCTCCTCCCTCCCTGCCCGCGCCGCCGCCGCCGCTCTGCGCATGCGCTCCGGGCTCTGAGCGCCCCCCTCCCCTCCCTTCTCCTCGGCAGCTTTCCCGGCGAGGGCGCGGAGCGGCGCCGCGCATGCGCAGCGCGGCCGGACCGTCTCGCTCCCCCTCAGCCGCTGGCGGGCGATGGGGGGAGGCGCGTGCGCACTGAGGCGCCCCCCGCGCGCCCCCTCAGGGCACGGGGCGGTCCGACCCCCCCCCCCCGAAAAGGTCCTCCCCGTGGTCATTAGTTTTTTTTTTATGGTTGTAAAATCTAGGTAATTTACTGGGACAAATTGAATGTTTTGGGGGAAAAATGAGGTAGGAGGGAGAGAATGGACGTGTTGGGGTAAAAACAAGCTTATCTGTAGTGGGCAGGAAGGAAAGGTTTTGGGGATAAAACTTGAGGGGAGAAAATTAACATTTTGAGGTAAAATTGAGGTAATCAGGAGTGGAGAGGAAGAGGAAATTTGGTGGGTAAAATGTGAGTTAATCTGAGGGAAGGGGAGGGAAGTGACATATTGAGGTAAAATCAAAGCTGTATGTCAGTAGTGGATGGGAAAGGAAAATTGTGGGGCTAAAGCTTGAGATGATCTCTAGTGGAGAGAATGGACATATTAAGGTAAAAATGAGGTAATCACTACTGACAGTGAAAGATCTGGGGGGAAAATTCGAGGCCACCTGTAAGGAAATATAAGTATTTTGCAGGAAAAATCTGATTGAATCTTTAGGGCCAGAATGAAAAATTTGGGGATAAGGTAAATGTACCATTGGATTTTCATGCTGGGTCATCTAGGTAATTATCAGGCATGAAATTAATATTTTGGAGGTAAAACCTGAGGTAATCTGTAGGGGAGAGAAGGAAGATTTTGAGGTAAACTGAGGTAATCAGGTAGGGAGATTTTTGGGGAGTAAAGCATGGAATAATCTGTGAGGGACAGGTGCCTGTCAGGAGCCTCCCCTGAACGGCCGCTGTGTCTGAGAGTGGTGGTGTGGAAATACCCATCTGAACTGCACCTGCACCCAGGTACTACCCCAGCCCTGGGCAGGACTAAACCCCTGTGAGTAAAGAGGAATTGCATCAGGGAAAATGGAATCGCAGAACCTGTGGTTCCCATGGAGGAGGGTGCCTGAGCGAGGGTCTGGTTTTCCTCCAGAAAAGAGCGATTGCACGGAAGCGATTCTCCTCTCTTCAAAAAAACCCACCCCAACGTTCCCTCGTTCTGGGCAGCCCAATGCTCCTGGGGTGCTTTTCTCAAATACTTTATCCTCTTACACTTCCCGCGTCAAATTGTCCTGGAAGGGGAGTCGGGTTTCATGCCTCCCTCGTTAAAGGGGAGTAAATATGAGACCAGAGGGACCAACAAATAAAATTAGCTTGAGATTCAAAGCTTCCAAATCAGGATGAACAATTAGCCAGAGTGGCAAAACTTTGTTAATTCCTGACAGATTTGGCAGAGTAAAAATAAAACTTACTCGCATTTTAATATTGCGTAAATACACGTTATCCCTGAGCTTTGTAATGTACTTCCAGAAAAAGAAAGGGAGGCTGGTGTAGAATGGCATTCATTAAGGACTCGGTCTTAACGTTTTCCAAGAGTCATTAACTCAGATGGGTCAGAGTCCAAGCCGGATTTTCTTCTGGGGTGCAAAACATCGTGGAGTAAGAGGAGCTGTCAGGGATCTGTTCTTGCATGCTGTTGCTGAAGAAATTAGGAGTCGTATCAGAGACAGCCACTAGATTTTTTTCATTGGTAGGAAAGAGCCAAAAAGGGAAGGCTGAATGAAGGAGACAGCAGGGTGTATCTCCAAGGGGTGAATCAGAAAGGTAATTTTGTCATTTTTATTTAAAAATAAGGTCCTCTGGTAATGGGATTTTTTTTTCTTGCCATCCTATAGAATAACCTCTTGTTATTGCAGAAAACACTAGCAGAAATGGACTGCACTGTGAAAGACCAAAAACGTTCCCAGTCTTACTCATGCACATTCATTTGCTGACACCCTAAACCAGCAATTAAGCACTTTGTCTCCTGAAGATCTGTGTTGCACTCACAGGAGCGAACATGTAAACAAAGGCATATTGTCGTGCTCCTCTTCAGTTCAGCCATGATCCTCGCGGGCCAGTTAATCCAGTTTTATGGCCAGGTTATACCAGCACTGCAGCACGCAGGGGCTGCACCAGGACAGATAAACGTGTAGAGAAAGGGCTGCCTAGATTAAGACTCTGCACAGCTCTAATCCTGCCTACGCTGAATATTCTCTCCCGTATCTCCCTATCTCACCCAAAGACTCTTCTCAGTCCAGCATGCCACTTCCCAGTAACCTCTTCCCTTATCCCAGCAGCTTCTTGCTGGGGAGAATTTGCTCCCATTACCACACCTGATTTAGCCTTTGCTCTTGCTCAGCTTCTGCACACTTAGCTGGAACCCACAGCTACCGCAAAAAAGATGTCTGAAAACAAGTAGTTGCTAGTGGCTTGGTGTTGTTATTTTTGGTGGGGTTTTTTTTGTTTGTTGTTTGTTGGGAGTTTTTTTGTCATTTTCTGGGAGTTATTAATCTGCTCTGTGTTTTCTAATTGGCCACCTATAAAGAGAACTTAATTCACTCAAGCCACATAGGTGTTTTCCCTCTCCCTGCAAAGATTAGTCTGGATCTATGTCTGCATCCTCTCCTCTAGTTTTCTTTGAATGCATCTCTATCTGATGCCTTCCCCAAGGTGTCATACATCCCTGTGGCTATATATCCAGGAAAGCTGGCCAAATCATTAGTGATGAATAATTTATCAGATAAATTTTACCTCTCTTTCAATTGTGAGTGCCACATAGTGCCTGATTGGTGTCTTACTCATGAGCAACTTGCTGGAAATACTTGAAATTTGAGATAATTGGACACAAAGATGATACTAGTCCTATGAGGAGCTGAGCACCCTGTATTCATTTCACAAAAAGACATAAGAAAGAAAGTTGGTTTTTCAGCTGCATTCAGTAAGACTGGGCTCACACTGGTGGTGAAGTATGCGTGGAAACAGAGCCCAAAGCAGTGAGCAGCGAGCAGCAAGCAGCACCCTGTGATTCTGTACTCTGGCTGGACTTGTCAGCCACACAGAATTGCCTCTCACAGGGATTTTGCTTTAAAAAGAATTTCTGGTGGTGAAAAACAATACAGTGTTCAAAATCAACACCACATGTAAAGGGAAGAAATGGTATCTGAGGATCTTTTAAAGCTCTGCAGCGTATCTGCGTCCATTGTTTTGATGTCGAACCAGATACCTCTTAATTCCTAACCCTATTGGCCTGCTTGACTTGTGCCTGTAACCTCAAATTTTCTATGATTACTATGTGACCTTCTGAATTTTCTATCTCCTGCTAGAATTAATTCAGTAGTGTTTCACAGATTTATTTTTTTTTAAGGTAGGGAGGCAGAGGACAAAAGAAACATGAAGCAGCAAGGCAGGGAGCAAAAGAAACACAAATCACAGTGTTTAAGCAAAACGCACATTGGGAAGGAAATTATCCTTTTCATGAAACAGCTCTAGTGTATAGGGAAATTAAGAGCAAACTTATCTGCTCTGCTCCAGTTCCACCGTGCCACTCAGATGTGAATCCCAGATGCTGCTTTTCTCACACGATGTCCCCCTTCTCTCTATCCTGTTTTCTTCACATGAGATTTCTCTCCTACAGAAGGGCCTGTAACTAGAATCACGCTTACTTCTCCTTTCCCTTTGGTCATCCAAATAATTAGAGGCTTCTGCCTCAAAACAGTCATTCTTTGCCCCTTGTGTTTTCATACACAGGTCCTCAGAAACCTCTGTATTCCTTTCACTTGGGGACTGTACAGATTGTCTCACATTTAATTAAACTTATCTGTGTGCTTCTGTCTGTTTCCTATTTCTCATCGTCATACACAACCTGACAGAGGAACCGGCAGCCTCCCTGCTACAGTGTTATTTTTTGAACACGCTATCGATAGCAAAAGACACTGCGTCTCAAAAAGCTTGCAATTTAGAGAGCTGGCAGGAAAAAACGAGGGAAAAATAGGATTAGTACCTTCTTTATTGAGAAGGAGAAGTGAAGAAAAGCAATGTAAAGACTGTGCATAGTCCCTCCGGTGTCACAGCCGACATTAGTGGGACACAGACTCACACCTAGGTGCTCGGAGGCTGTGCAGTTCAGTACTTTAACCACAAAGGTGTTTTTTCTTTCTCTCCTGCATTGCTCCCCGCCCTCCTCCTGTTCCTAAGCATGGAAAAGAGTCCACCCTTATCCCCAAGGCTTGGGACCCACCAGAACTGTGTCTTTCCATTATTATACTCTTCCCCCTCTTCAGATCTCCTTCCTACGCACCTTGTGAGTGCTGAGCACGAACAGCAGAAGAGAAATGGAGACTGTCCACTGCATATATTGGCTGTTTCTTTTCCCCTTGCACACTCCTCTGGCTGCCTTTGACCAGATTGCTTTTTGCCTTCGGCTCTGACTCTATTCTGTTGTCTCTGGACTGGAGAAAGGATAACCCTGAATCTCTTATTTCTGAGAGTTGTTGCCACTCCTCTGAATCTTAAAAATAATAAAATTATAGCAGGAAAGTTGTACCATCTCATAATACTCTGCCCCTCCCAAGTGCAGCTAACTGCTTTTTTGGAGATAAGAAATGGAGCATGGACAAAAAGAAGCATGTTTTTCATTTTCATATTTTTAAAAAAACCTGTAATTCAGAACCTTCAGACATCCTCAGGAAAGGGAGAGGTAATTACTAAGAGGACACTTATCTTTTCAGGTGGGTTTTTCAATCTATTTCTCACTCTCTGCTGCTTTGCCTGCACTTACTTTAGCTCTAGCTCAGTTTTTTGTATGCATTTCAATAGTTGTCATCAATGCAGCTTCAGAACCTTCCGATTTTAACCAGTTACATCTTACAAATCACCAGCTTTGAGAATTTAGAAAATTATTGTTGTGCTTTTTTAGCAATGGCAAACTAAAGCAGAGAAATTAAGAAACTTGTCTTCAGTTACATGTGTAGCTGGGCAGCCCAAGAAGATGAGCCCCCAATTCTCTCTGTTGTGCCTTGATTGAAGGACCCTATTCAGCAGTTATTGTTCCTCTCTCAGAGACCCACAAGGCTGGCTGCATCTTTACCTGTTTCTCTGCTCTGAGAGGGACAACAATGAGGTCCTACAACTTGATTCAGATCTCTAAGGAGTGGGATTTGCAATTGCCTGATTCAAGTTGCCACTCAAAACTGTCACAGATCTGATTTCAGCGTTTTTCCCTTCCTCTCCTTGCTACAGCAAAACCCTTAAAAATACCTGGTTTTTGTTAGGATGATTACTAACTAAGACTTGGGAAAAGCTCAGATACTAAAGCAAGAGTGCCAGCAGTGCGACAAACTCAGGCAGAAGGGCAAATTCTGTTTTGTACCTATACAAAAACCAGGGCTGAACTCCTTTTTTGACCAGTTGTACAGCACGCTTTCTGCTGTAGACCTTGGGAATGCTTTGGTGCTGCTTACATGAGGAACCAAATTGTTTTTGACCTCAGTGAAGAGGGGGCCAAGAGGGACACATCTGATGCCTTTTAGCAACCGCAAGGTTTTCTGTAGAATAGACATAGCCTATGAAACAAACACACAGCTGGAGTTAGGGTGCTTTTGAAAACATTGTCTTTATTCTCTACCTCCCTTTCTTCCAGGACAGCTCTTTGCTTATTCCCTCTTCAGAAAGGGACTTTTCTGTCACACAGCCCAGCCTGGCTGGAGATTAGGGATTCTCTCTGCCCCTTCATCCTTGAATATTTCCTTTTAATTTCACAGTTTAAATTCCAATTGTGTAATTACATTCTGCCTACCCCAAATTCCTCTGTAATTTCAATTGGACACGGTGTCCTTCACTCTCTAGGCAGAACTCTTGCAGTGCTGTGGGGCACTATTAATAGGCTGCCACGCTCCACTCTAGTCCCATTTCATGTAAATGGGGAAAGAGAATGGACCTGGATCCCTTTGAACTAAAACTGCTGCTCCATATAGGCGAGACAGGGGTTGCTACAGAGTGACAAGGCAGTCTTGCCCCGTGGCAATACACCGGGCAGTTTTCTCAATGCCTCAGTCTGAACAGATTTTTGGAGTAAAAGTCTAAATCTGTCTGGAAGTATTTCTCCCCCACAACACCATACCCTTTGATCACAAATAAAGCTGTACAGGGACGCCCAAAACACTACTTCACTGAATTTATGTGGCCTGAGAGTACCTGCTCGGACCGTTTAACATGGCAGAAGTGCCATAGTGATTTAATTTAGGTCCAGGGAGTTGTGTAGCAATGAGAGGGCACACAGCACAGATGCCTAGTTCAGTAAAATGCTTTACAAGAACTGGCAAGTCCCATGCATTTTATGACTCAACCCTAATACTTGTTGCAGATTTTGCTGTGTCAGCATTTCCCTTCAATCCTTACGCTGGTGGTGATCACCTGAGTCCCACATCCCAACTCGTTTTATCACAACATTCCATTTTTGTGCGCTGGTATCTGCTTTACATCAGTGTGAAATCATTTTGAATTCTCCTGCCTCCTTCTTGCTTTCAACTTCCTTCTTCACTGTGGCACAGGTGTTTACTTAGTCGTTGTGCCTGTGTGTAGCCCTTCAGGTATCAGAGACATTGATCTTTCAGATTTTTCACCACCTTCTGCTGTGGTCTTCTGTGGAAACTCAGGGAAGAGAAGGAAGGGAGCATGTGTGGGTTGGGAGAATGGTCCTCCTTTGCCTAGTCGCATAGAACTTTGTCCCTCTGTACACATTCTCTGGCACGCTCAGGGAAAGGAGCTGTTCTCCAGGTTTAGAGTGATGTTCTACACAGGGCACAGGTCTACATAAGCAAAAGGAATTAGTTTACTTTAGAAACTGGAATAATTTGATGTTTTATCATCTTCAGCCACAAGCCATATTCTTTTCATCATGTGTACACCACTGATAGAGGAACATAGGGCTGATTCCATAATGGGTGACAGAGTCCTTTAACAAAGTTTATTTCCTTTCACTGCAAGACTACCCTAGGTAGTCCTCCTACCACAGAATGATAAATCTTAACTTGAAATAAACATCGAGCTCCTTGCTGGCAGTACTGTATCTACACAGAACCCCAGTTACTTTGAATTTTGATGGGACTTCTTCCTTATATATTCCAGACGCTTAGTCCTGCTCCCAAGGGACATCTTTATGCCTGCTCCCGTGTTGGCAGACCCGAGGCTGCTGTTTGCATCTCTAGCAGCAGATAGATCAGGTGAGATCAAGGAGACCATATTTCCATGTTTCCTTGCTTAGCTTACACTGTTAAAAGAGAGTTGTTGTTAGGAGGAAACAGAGCATGTAATAACTTGAGTTGGGTTTTATTTGGCTTTGAGTCATAAATCTTAAAGGGAAGGAAAGAGCCATCATGTTCATCCCCAAGTTTGTCATACAATCAGCAAGGGGCAAGGCAGTAGTGTGGGCAAGAAAATGAAACATGTGAAGGTACAAGTGCCAGCGGGGGGAAGTCACTGTTGCTTATTGTCAGTTTTGGTGTGACACAGAAAGTTCAGCTAATCCTCTTAGTTACAGAGACACACGGGTGGGGGGAGATTGTTATCTCAAGCAATTTGCTGGCTCTACTCCTTTTTTCCTTCGAGTTTCTTTTCGCCTAATTGAGCAGCATTTCTTCCTGGGACTCGTTTGCAATAATCCTGGGGCCTCATCTGGGAAAACACTAAAAAATATAGAAAGGAGAAGCAGCCCGAGCAAGGCAGCTTGTGTCACCGTGAGTTTCTCGCTTCAGAAAGGTATCAGGTTTGGCTCCAAGTGCTGAGGAGTAAAAATAAGATAAAGATTCAAAGTGAAACAGAACAGTCTGTTAATCAGGGCAAGTGATCTCTCTGAAAGTTGTATCTCATCCGTGAGCTAGAAGGACAGGTAATTAACTGCCATTCAGAAAACTAGGACCTTGGTGGTCTGAGGGTGGAGCAGGGGCTGAGAATTCCAGTGGAGTGCATCAGAAATGTGTTGATTCCATTTTCATTGCCAAAGAGATGTATCTGCAGTAAATCTAATCAGGAGTCAAAAGGTGAACGAGAACAATAACTGGGGAGTTTGTTTTTATTTATCCAGGAGATAAGGATTCAACAACAGGAACAGAATGAGAAAAAGGCACCTCTTTCTGAGCAGACAATTATTCCACCCACGCTAGCTTGCTCATCATCAAGGTTTTAATATTCTATTACTAAGGCTATTTAACAGTTTCTCAACCTCAAGGCTGCTAATGTTTGTGCAGATACTCTGCCAGTTGCCACAGGTGTCTTTTTACAAGAGACCTGAATAATTAACATGGGATAGTCCTGAAGATGGCAG
This sequence comes from Serinus canaria, assembly GCF_022539315.1. Taxonomy (NCBI): domain Eukaryota; kingdom Metazoa; phylum Chordata; class Aves; order Passeriformes; family Fringillidae; genus Serinus; species Serinus canaria. Next base: position 4,473,483 of record NC_066313.1, read on the forward strand.
TAGCCAAGAGCCATTCTTCAGTAGACTCCACACCTTCTTCCTGGTGCTGGAGCAGGGTTGGTATTACCAACATTTGAATACATTTAAAAACTCAATTTCCATATGCAGACAGAGCCTTAGTCCTTCAAGGCACAGATTGTTTCTAGGGAAGTAAAGGCTCCGGTTCCCAAGCCTCAGTGATTCCCCCTGGAGAAACTTGATATCACTGTTTAGCTGGCTGCATTACTAAGGTGCTGGAAGTAGTTGTCCCAAAGAAGAGGTGGCTGAACGAGTGGTGTGGCCAGTGCAAACTGTTCAGCTCATAGCCCTATACATTTACTAATGTAAATCTGATTTCAGCTGATACCAATTTACTGTGATATCCTGGACTGAGAACTGCAGACATGAGTGATTTAATAATTCAAGATCATATCAATGTATTTTGCTGTGGTGGCTAAAGAATTTATTACTTCTAGCTGTGGAGATGGGTTACCTTTTCAGCTGGGATGGCTAAATCAAGCAGGGACTGCCAGAGCCATCAAATGAGAGAGAAAGGGCCAGAGTACACATCAATCACAAAACAGTTGTAAAAGAACTACTATAGTGCTTTTAAGAGAAAAGATGTTCTGCTGATGTCCTGCTAGCACAGGACAAGGAAGTGAGGTGCTTGGCATGTATGTTGTATCGAGACATTCTTTTTGACTTTGTCTTAAGTTCTTCAGTCTCTCTCTAGTGTTGCTAATCTGGGCCTTTGGAACACCTCTGAGCTCACAGATCCAGAGGCCATGCCTCGACCTGGCCTGTGACACAAACACGATGCCTGTTGCTGGCTTCCAAAGAAAGGAAACCCCAAGGCTGGATCAAACAAGACTCACAGTGTGTTTCACCAGGTTTTTGATTCAGGTACTCAGAGATTAAGGGCCCCAGCAGGTGCTGTGTCTTGTGCCTTGAGGTCGCTTTGGTGTGTTTCTATGCACACCATAGATAATAACTGCATTTCCTTATTTCACGCCCATATTGTGAAAATAAATGCATTAAGGAGTGTAATTGCCAGAGGGTTCAGAGGTGAGAGTATCTTTGGTGGATTTACTTCCTTTGTTTCTTAAAATACATTGGTAGAATTTGATCAAAACTAATATTTGCTTTTTCAAACTGTACTAATTTATAGTTAGATTGTGTGTGGGAGCAGGAGCAGATAGAAATGAACTTGTTCCTGTGCTATGCACAAAGCCCTTGGACCATGAGAAATGCAGGGAATGCTCTGTGATGAGTTATCTGGGAGTCTGCAGTGCTTCAAAAACACAAGCAGGAATAAGAACAGGGCAGGAATTGCTGGATTCATGGATCTCTCTTCCTTCTGCAGGTTTGCACAGCTAGCTAGTTACATGCAGGACTATACCATGTTCTTTAACCCTCTCAGTGAGCATTTCTGTTTGTAACACTGAAAATATACGGCAAAACCATGTTTTTAAGGCACAGATAATGCTTTCTGAATCCACCTCTGTAGTATTAGACTGCAGCTCTGATGGTGAGATTGCATTCACAGTTGCAGAGATTGTGAAGAAATTAGACATTTATAAAATGCATGCATAATGAGTTTAAAAAGATGTTTAATAAATATTCTTGTAGTTATATGTCAGATAGATGAGTGTTAGATTAATAAGAAAATGAATGTCTAAAACCACTGAAGAAAAAGACAGAATTGCATTGGAATATCATGAATGAAAAAACATTTACCACTGAATAGTACCATCATATTTCCCAACAGCAGAACCCCATCCTCCCCTAATTCCCCCCTCCCTTTCCCCTCCCTCCTCAAACACATTCGCATACACTATGGGAGGAATGACAGCTGTTCTTCATGGAATGACAGCCCAGGGATATTGCATCCTCCCTTAAAAAAAAAACAGGCAAGGTACAGAATAAGGTCAGTGAAGGGAGACAAAGGGGTCTCCCAGAGATGGCAAAGGGTAATTTATTGACAGATGAGATAGACGTTACTACAGAAAAATATTAAATGGATTCTTTTCCCCTGTCTTTAGAAGGGAAGAAACGTGGGAAGGGTTAGGAAGGACAGATGCCAGAAATAGAGACAAATTTCCCAGGAGAGGAAGAAGAAATCCTGCAGGAAATTAGGATCACAACACAGAAAAAAAAATTAAAAAATTATCAGAACATATAAAAAGCTACAAAATTCTGTCCTAGAATTCTGTATGGAAACAACAAAAAAGGCCAGCGGAGAAGGAACCCCACCAGTGTTGGCAGCCTCGCTTCAAAGGCATTCAGTGAGAGAAGGAAGTGCTGGTAAAACACAGCACCTGATTAAAAGGCAGTGTTTGAAAAGGGCTGTCGGGAAATTACAGAGCTGTGCAGGCTCCCGACGTCAGCAGCGAGGAAGACTCTGGGAGCACGAATCAAAGGGAGGCTGAGGGAGCATGTGAAGCATGGAGATTTTATTAGGGGCAGGAATGAGAAAGGGTTCCTATAATGGGAGCAGCCAAGCTCTGCAGATGGGAGGAAAGGAAAAGCCATGTCTTCTGGTGCAATAAACTGGCGTAGTGCTGTCAACTTTGACTGTATGTCAGTTCTAACTGCAAGGAAAGAATCCAAGTGAGAGGCTTAAATAGTGGATGTTATGAATATAGTTTCTCTGGCCTATAGAACTTTCCCCCAAATAATTGCAAAGGAAGGCAGGAATAGCCAGTGTACCAGTGCACTCTCATTGGGGTTCTGTAACTCCCTGTTGCCTCTAGGACATGTTCCTAAAGCTTGTAACTTCAGAAGGGTTCATGATTTTCACCTGTAAGGGTGAGGCTGACAACAACAGAGGAGTCACCAAAGAAAATTTCCACAAAGATAAAAGCAGCAGAACAAAAGAAATTTGAAGGAAAACATTTAATTTACATTCACAAGCAGGAATAGGTTTAAGCCAAACAGTATTTTATTCTGCCCCTTCATGCAGGGAACATGATTTTCATAGTAACTCAGTCCTTATGGTAGAATAAGGGAGTAGGAAGAGTTTTAGTGTGTCCATTGTAACACATGCAGCACCTTTCTGATGCCACTTGCCTGCGTGAATCTTGGCAAGACCTCTCCCTCAGAGCAAGTTCTTCTACCCATTCACTAATCTCACCTAAACCCCTCCCATTCCAGCAAGCATACACTATGGTCTCTTACCATGTGCAAGTCCAGCAGAAGACCAGGACATTGCATTGCCCTGTGTTGTCAGCTGCCTGCTTTCCAAACTGACAGTATTCATGCTAAACACAGGTTTTAAATTATCTAGATGGGGAGCATTCATCCCATCTCTGTAACTGCCCATGCTGAAGGGAATAATAGCCAGGCTACGTTGGATTTGAAGCTTTGATACTCCAGAGGCATTTGCAATCTTTTGAGCCTTGGGAGCCTTTGAGCCTAGGACAACGCAAAAATAAAAGCTGACGTTTTGCTGAGTTTCACTGTTAAATGCTAAGGAAGCGTTAAATGCTAAAGCAGGCTTGTACTTCCAGTGGGTGATTTAGCCCAGATTTCTGCTGGCTAGGAGGCTGCTGCATGCTCAAGTGCAATCTGCCACACAGAGCCAGAACCAATCTGATTGTTTCTGAATTACTTCTCAAACAGAAAAACATAGGTAAAGCTCCTGATTTTTCCAGGAGTGTATGTCCCATCCATGTGATGGCCTGTATTTATATTTGAAACCACCTGTACCATCAGTGTGACCCAGATGTGAAAGATGATTGAAGCACTGCAAAATTCAGTGCAGCATATTTTAGGGACAGTCTGCAATTACACTGGGTTATGATGGATAAACATGAAACTGCAACGAGGAATTTCTCCCTGGCCTGTGCTCAGAGACCTGAGGATACCTTCACTTCTAATGCCAACCTTATCCACAGACAAGGCACAGCCCATAAGCAGCAGGTGACAAAAGGCAGAGAGAAGCCTTTTCCAACTCAGTAGCTCAGTATTCAGGCCATCTCAGAAGACAGCATTTTAATTCACTCAGAGAACCTGAATCTGAGTGCAAGGAAGCATCATGTTCTTTCCCTGTGCTGTTGATTATTTTGTTAGAGTCCCAAATCAACTATTTCCTTTTGAAATTATTATTTAAGCATTCTATGGGCCAAAAAGGCACAGCACTGCTACTTTGCAAGGTAGCAGCCAGGAGCCATGACTTGGGAGGGGAAAAGTCTGTACTGATAAATGCTATACTCTTTCACATCACACACACTCTGTGAAAAAAGGCCTGAAACATATGTCTGCCCGTCAACAAAGGCCTTAATCACCAGTTTAGAAAGTTGTGCTTGTGTTCTCTGGAGGCCAGTGAGTGTTTAATTGCGCTACAGAGAGGTGAGTGATTGCTGATGGAGAATGTTTGTTAGCAAGATGAATTTAGCCCTATCTTTTGAAATTTCCTGCAGGCTTCTGCTGCTGCAGTATCCATGTACAACACCAGGCTCAGTTTCTGGGTCTCAAACACACTTACAGATGCAATCTCTTTCTCCCAGCCTGTGTCTGTTTCATTCATTTAACTTGCAAGGCTTTTAGGGCAAGAACATCTAGAATTGTGCTCCATGCTGTATGTGCTGCAGTGGGGTCCTGGTGCTAGTTAAGACCTCTGGATATTAATGTAGTGACAGTAAATATCTATATCCTTAGCTATCTATAAGCCCGAAAAGATGCTGAGAAATAACAGGTCATAAAGGTGAAAGATTTTAAAGTGTTGAGTATGGCCATGGATATAAGATGAAAAGGATTCTCACCACAAAGGGCAGGAAAAGCACAGCATCTCCCTGCAAGGTTTTGGAACGATTCTCTTCTGCAGAGCTCTTCTGTGGCATTGTGACAGGCAGAGGTAGCCATGCTGCTTGTAAACAACGGTTGTGGTCTTAAAGGTAAGCTACACCACCTGTTTAAAATGCCAGTTCTGTGTGTGGCATGGAAAGTGCAACAGTTCTTGGGGAAAAGTGAAAAAATGAGCTGAAGGCAAATATCTTGTTCCTGTTTCCCCATGTATAAAGGGGACATTATACTCCCTATTAACTTCAGCAAGCAACACTGAAATTCTCTGTCATCTTCATATAGAAAATGCCTATTTTTGAAATTCAACATTTGTACTTTTTCCTTAATTGGACATTTTTTTTTTAAACATGGAATTGTCTTGTCAGAAAGATTTCTGATGGTCTCTGCCTTTTTTCTTAGTGCTTTTGCAGTGAATAGCTATGCTTTTTCTTTTGCAAAATACAGACTATTTCACTGAAAATTTCGAGGACAAAAATCATTTCTACTTAGCAGTAGCATTAAAGCCCTTGAATTGGGCCACATTCTGCTGCCAATGCAGTTTCGAGGACACTTGGAAAATATTTTGAACAGCAGGGAAGAATAGCGATTACCACCTCACAGTCTCTCAAAGGTGTGAATATTGTGGGTTATTTTCCCTTTGACTGTTTATGGCCTATTTACAGTATAATCACACCAAATCAGGGTTATAACATGCCTTTCTTTTTTTCTTTTAGTGAAAATAGAATCCAGCTTTTTTTTTTTTATTTACTGTAGCTCCCCCTAGAAGCTAAGGCATTTTCAGGCACTAAGCAAGAATGATCTCTTCTCCAAGGCATTCATAACCAAAGGAGAGCCAAGGAGAAAGGTGGCTAGGAAAAATATTAGGTGAGTTATTTACATTTTCTATACATTTGTCATAGCTATGTTGCTGTAAACATAGCCAAAAAATGGAATTATAAAGGTTACTTAATTATCAACACAAGAGAGATTTGCCACAGAAATAAGGGATTATTTTACAGTGCGTAAGCATCAACAGACCAAGCTGTGGACACATGTATAAAGTGAGTTCAGTGAAATAATATTCTTATTACCCTATACATACCAGGCAGTGGCAGCGTGCAAGTTGATTAAAAGAAAACAGTTATAGAACCACAGAATGTTTTGGGTTGGATGCGACCATAAAGATCATCCAGTTCCAACCACCCCACCATGGGCAGGGACACTTTCCATTAGACCAGGTTGCTCAGAGACCCATCCAACCTGGCCTTGAACACTTCCAGGTATGGCGCATCCACTTCTCTGGGCAACCTCTGCCAGGGCCTCACCACCCTCACAGTAAGGAATTTCTTCCCAATATTTAATATAAATCTACCCCCCTATTTAATATAAATCTACACTTTTTCAGTTTAAAATTGTTACCCCACTTCCTATCACTACATTTCCTGATAAATAATAATAAAAACAAGCACTTTTGTTTGGTTTTGTTTGCTTGCTTGAGACCCTGGCCTTTTTGTGACTCAGGCTCCTGGTTTGGCCAACCCAGCTCATGCTAAGGCCTGATGTGTGCTGGAAGCAGCAGCATTGGATTGAAGCAGAGCCAGGTAGGCATGACAGGTACCAGGAAGAACTAAAGGACCTTTATGCAGCCATGGTGAAAACAGTGATTTTAGCTGAATTAGAAGGACCAGCACCCCTTGCCCCAGGAGCCTGACAACCCCTCCCAGCAGAGCTGCATCCTTGGGTGGTGATTTTGGAGCCTGCTCTTCTGATGTGTGTCTAATGAAAGCTGAGGGGGTGTGGGAATCTTTAGCATTGGCCACTAAGACAAGCTTAAATGGTATTACCCTCCAGGATGTCCTTCAGGGTAGGCTGGCAGATATACCACTATACATCCTAGAGGGTAAAAACCTAGGGAGATCCTCAGCTAGAGAAAATGTAACAAAGCGAGCCTGCCTCCGTGTGAAAGACAAAAGCAGAAATTGAGAAATGTGGTCAGTTACTAGTGAGTGTAAAGAATGATGGAAAATATGTTTAGGGAAGGAGCAGGAGCTGTGTCTGAGATGCCAACTTTCTTTTTGTGGCAATGGTTAAGTTTGCCTCATTTACTTCTCACAACCCTCTGGGATCTGTGTTTGGAGATGGGGTGACACCATATGGTTCAAAGGGATAGAGCATGCAAGTGCTGTAAACTCAGGGATATATCCAAACCTACCAGCACTAAACCTAGACTAGATATTTAGGAAACTAAGGTGGGTGCTACTCCCACTGCTAAGGATCTCGGTCCGAAGATGATGGTCCCAAATTAATGATGCATCCCTATCTCACAACATTCCTCACTGACACAGGAATCAGGATATCCATGGTATGTAAGGACACTTACAAAGGGCAGCCTCTGCTTTGCAAGCAGTCAAGTTTCTATGGCAGGCCATAATGGGAAACTCACCAACCACCCTCTGGTCAGGGCAAAGCTGATTCTAAAGGACAGACAATCCACCTGACCTTACTTTTGGGTGCCCTTAATATAGTGGGCATAGATATATTGGAGGGTCAGTCGTGGGGAAAATGGGAAATAGGGACATCACCCTTTCTGTCCCCGAGTTTATCTCCTACAGATGCATCTCTGACTGCTAATCTGTTGCAAACAGCTGCTCCTTTACCCCATAGTAAGGCAGTTAATATTCCACAATACACATTACATTCTGCTGCTATTTGTCCTGTTACTGAATTGATAAAGGAGCTGGAAGAACAGGGAATTATCGTCACGTCTCATTTCCCCTACAATTCTCCTTTATGGCCAGTAAAAAAATGTAATGGCAAGTGGCAACCAACAGGAGATTACAGAGCCTTGAACACTGCCACTGAGCTGCTCACTGCAGCTGTGCCCAGTATGAATGATACAGTCATTTTTCTTAATGAACAATCTCCTGTGCTCAGCCAACACCAGCAGGATGCTTTGAACACCTCAGCGTGGTATCCAGGAGATCAGGTGTGATTTCAACACCCATCACTCGGAAAACTCCAGATCCCTTTGCCACACTTTTGAGGCAAAGGGATACTGTGGGAGTGAAATTAATCATTACTGAGACTTGGATATGATCCAAAACCTAGCTCTTCTTTCCCTCTCCCTAGGAATTGTTGAGCTCCTGGACAAGTAAGTGAAAGCTGTCATTCAACCTGCAAACAACCGGAAAGTGTCCATCTAGAAAGTACACTTAAGCAATCCCTGGAACTTTGTTACTGCTTTTTGTGGTATAGTGCTATTACCTGCGATAATGTTGACAGTATCCAAAAAGTCAAGAGCCTTCATGTGCTGGACAGTTCTAATCCTTACCTTGGGGCATCTGGCATTATGTCACATAAATTTTGATGCCCTATGCAATGGCCAAACAAATCCACAGAAGCTGGGCTTTGCTCTACTCAGGATTATGAGCAGCCATCTCTGTGTGATAGGGATAAGGACCTAAGCAGGAATATCTAACTTTGGATTCCTAAATAGTTTTTGGGCAGTAGAAAAATAGCCTGATTTTCATCCACGCTCAGTGTCTAAGAGCTCCGAATTATGGCAATACCTTTTCAGAAATGAGTAGTGAACTTGAGTGGAAGAAAAAGCTCCCTTAGATTATAATGGAATTGTTTTCTCAGGACTACTGTCATACTTCTACAGTATTAAAAAAATTAATATATATATATATATATATATATATATATATATATATATATATATATATAAATGGGGAACTATTGATGAACAGTAGTTTCAACCAAGAGTTGATGTTCCTAGTGTGCTCCAGGCTGAAATCTCTGAAAACCAAAAATGCTCACTTGCAAGCTATCTCCACAGCCCAGATCAGAAGGCAGCAATTAGTTTCCCGGACACTCACTCTTCTTTCCATCTTCCTGATGGATATTTCATCTGAGTTTATGCTCTCCTCCCTCGCCTTCTCTTCAGCCTCTCTGCCTCTCTTTCCAATAAGGCTATGATCTGTCACAGACTCTCAGTGGACAAGACCTATACATCCCATCACTGTCACAGGCAGTTACATGAGACAGGCCAGGATGAAAAGTGGTTTGGAAGGGAAAGAAGCCGTCATGCTTCAGGGCATAGAGTTGAACTCTAACCAAGGAGGAGAGATGAAGGAGGGCTTTGGGCCAGAAGGGGAGAAAATTTTACTCAGGGCAGGTTATTCCATAATTACTCACTTAAACTTTCTTTATATCTTCTGAGGTGAATCTGGTTCTGGCCAACATCACAGACACAAAGGGTGGATCACTGGTCTGATCCAGGAGGGGAATGAGTTTCTTCATTCTTTCTGCCACTGCACTGAGTTTATAATGTTTTCTGAAACCACAATGAAATCCCTTTCCAAGCATGACCCTTGCTCTGCCAGTGATAGCCAAAACTCCTTCCCCTAGCCCCGTCCTTCACACTTCCACAAGCAATACAGAGAGAAGCCAGTACAAAGCCAGGTCAAGATGATAAGAACAAAGCCTTGAAGGCTGCTTTTAGATACCAGCTTTACTTCGACAGAGGAGGAAATTTTCAAAGAGGTGAACTCTTTCTGTCTCTCTCTCAGGCAGGAGTCTCCTGGGAGAAGAAGAAAACAGCTTTCATTTTAGCGAGTCATGATATTTATGGCCCTTTTATGGGTTTTGTTTGAAAATATAAAAGTAGATGGACTTAAATCTGTTTCAAAAGAAAGGAGATAGGAAGGGGAGAGACAGAGCATATGAAGGGCACGTGGGTCTGAATCATCTGCCCACATTCAAAAAGAAATCAAACACCTTCTTTGTTTTAATATGGACCTCTTCTGCCAGTCATGAGGATAATATCTGACCTTGTCTGGCATAGACCCTTTTATCCGTAATGACATACTAATTTTTTATGTACACTACCACCAAGAACACTCACCTTGGAATGAAACATGACAACTATTAAATTATGCAACTGCAGCACCATGCAACAGTTCAGGTGCGATTGCTTCCAGGAAGCAGACTTTCAGATCACATCTCCTGCAGAACTGAAAGCTTTATACTCTATTCCTGAGGGGCAACTGTCAGCTTCTGCTTGCTCACATACCAGTCTCATGTGGGCTTTTATCCATCCTATTTGTGGTGTCTGTTCAGCAACTGAGGTTGCACCCTTTTGAGGGCCTCCTGTTTTTCATAAGTGGAATCTCCTCTGACCCTTTGCCTCTAGGCAATATTTTTGATCCAATTCACAGACTGAGGAGCACATGCCTCAACATTATTGAGAGAGGGAAGTTTAAGTTGAAGAACTGGGGTTTGCTTTTAGTTTTGAACGTAGTTAGGCCTGTGGTCATTTTATCTGCTTTGGGAATGAACCTCCATAGGTTGTGACAGCTACTGGGATATTTCTATGAGCAAAATGTACAAAGCTCCCCATTAATTGGCAGTTTCATAAAAGGTATTGCAGTTTCATAAAGCTCTCCTCTCAAGCAAGGAGGGAGAAATGTTCTGCCCAACTAATGGATGACTTCTGACTGGATCTGAGTTCAGCATGGAGTCATTGCAAAGATCAAATTGATGGGATGGTCCATGAAGACAGAGCAGTCATACTGTAGTAACTGCCAACTGGTGTTTACTGCATCTTTCTTTCATATAAAAATAATCAAATAATCAAATTTGCAATAATGAAATGGAGAGATCTCAAATCTTTAAAATTAGGCAAGAGGTGCCCTGAAGTGTACAGCCGTAAAAAGTTATAAAAAGTTCTTGCAGCCATTGTTATTTTCTTATATCACTCATAAACCTGAAAATACTCTTAAGACATTAAGCTGCAGGTTGATGGTGTTGGCAGCTGGGTGATCCTACAAAAATTACAGTTCCTTTAAATGTTTCTGTCTTCTAATTAGTATCACCTAAGTCTTGTTTCAGTTTTATGCCCACACACATGCCCTCCTGACTGGAGTCATCCTTCCTGTCATGGTTACTTGTGCAGAGTCCTTGGTAAGTTTGAATCAGGTTTTAAGATTTATTGATCTGGCCTTGTCCATTCTGTGGTGTGTTCTTTGATTTAATTTAATGACCATAAAGCATTCAGGCATGTTAGCATGAAGGGTGCACTGGAAAGAAATAAGCGATTGATTGATTGATTGATTGATTGATTGATTGATTGATTGATTATGTAGAGACAATGTTCTCTTTATAGTTAACAATTAAGTTAGTTTTCTATCACACATATTTGTGTCTTCCTGGGCACACAGATCTTAACTAAAAGTAAACCAGTCTACCTGCAGATATGAATCAGATGTGGAAACAGTTATGTTCTTGTGTAAGGATTAAAATTGTCTGTTTTAAAGATACATGCAAATAAAAATGAAATGCAATCCAGAGGCGAAGGTTCAAAGCACAAACAGGATGTCCCTTCTCCAGCTCTCTAAGGCAGTTTTCACATCACCACACTTGGATAGTCCTGGGAAGAACGGAATTCATATTGTTGCCTGATTTTATAAGTCACAAATAATGTTTTCTCTTTATATCTGTGTGTGTTTTTGTGTGTGCATGTGCACCCTGTGGCAGAGGTACAGCAGTCACATGAAAACACCAAGCTCAGAAGCTACTGAGTGGTTGTAACAGGAGGATAGCTAGAAACAACATGAAATCAGCTCCTGAATATGTTGAAATGTACCAAAGAACAAAAGGCAGCCTAAGCAAAAAAAACCAAAAAAACAAACAAACCAGAAAACAACAAAACCACCCACAATGACAGGGTGCTCATTTAAGCAGAATACTATGCTTGTATTGGCAATTCACAAGCTAAATACATGCACTTTGAACCTTTTTCAATTTATTACATGAAGTACAGGGTGACAAATATTATTGGCATTTAAATTATTACTTCTGGGCAAATAAGTTAGAACCTTGCTGAAATGACGGGCAATTCACACACCATTTAGACCTATGCTCTCACCTCTCTAGAGAACAGTTTATTTGTTACACATACTTCCCATTCTGGAAGTTTTCTTCAGAATTAGAACAGCCAGAGATCAGACCCACTTTCATTTTTCTACATGACAAGTGAAATTCCAGAGAATAGGCAGGTAGCTCTCAAAGAGATTTTGCAGGATTACATGAGTATGCAGTGTCTGTTTCCAAGCCCTAGACTATATTAATCACATGCTTTCAGTACCTTTGTTGGATTGTCTATAAATTTTAAAAGGTCATGGATATTGTGTTTTCACATTATAATGTCTATATTGAATGTATTCCAGCTACACCCTTTAAGGAAAGGCAGGCAATGCAACATAACCTTCCCAAATAAAACTTTTTGTCTCATAATTCACTTAGCTCTCCACCACAGCTAATGTGTAAGCATTTCTCAAGGAGCTGTAAAGGAAGGAAATGGTGCTAAACTCCTTTTAAAATTATCCAGTCTAAGCTAGTGCTGCATGCAATAAATCACATTGTCCTGAAATTCCTAGATGGGGGAAATGGGCCATGGCCCCAGAGCTATCAGTATTACAATGCAAAATGCAGCTCTTACAGTAGGAATAACATATTTCTGGCACATTCCACTTCCGTCAAACTTGCTTGTACAACACTGAATTCCCAATCCAGTACCAATGTCATTTTATCATTGGTGTCCCACTAATGTCTCTCACTCTTTCAATTTCTACCAATCCCCTTCACATTTTTCACAGACTTGTAACTTCTTTGTGTCGCCTTTCTTCCCAAAGATGTTGCCTCCTAACCTTTTCCCAGACATTGATACATCTAAACAAATTAATATTTTGCATTGGCTTCTTTGGTTTACATTTGTATCTTCCTGTCTCTGACCACTGTAGGTTCCCTTCTCAATTTGTCTATTGTCTTCAGATCTGTTTTTGAACATTTATCTCCTAGCTCTCTGACTTTCATCACTTTCTTACTTCTTACTTCAAGCAGATCAACATCAAATGGGTTTCTCTCTCATCTATTCCTCCTTAACTTCTTTGCTTCCTACATCCTCTGAGTTTCTACCTTGTTCAAAGGACATTAAGGAAACAGAGCAGTAGAAATGGGAGGATGGCTGTGGAAAAATGCAGAAGGACTTAATATGACAGAGAGATTGAGAACTAAGATGGCAGATGAAATTCAAGGCTAATAAATGTAAAACATTACAAATAAGAAAACTTAACATATAAAATTATGATCTCACAGCTGACCATTGCCATCCAACAAGATTTGGTGTATAAAATAAATAGTTCTATGAAAACATCACTCTGGTGCTCAGCAACAGCCAAAAGAATGTGCAGACTGTTAGCAGTCAATAGGGAAGGAATAGAAAAGAGAAAAAAAAAGGTCAATATGCCATGGAATAAATCCTTGCCACACCTGCACCCTGGATACTGCATGAGGATTTGGTCCCTCATCTCAAACATGACAAAGCAGCACTAGAAAGGGTTCAGAGAAGAATGGCCAGGAAAAGGAAGAGACATGGGGCAGCCCCTATATGAGGAATAAGTAATTCAGGTGAAAAACCAGAGAATTAAGGATGGGACAGAATGACTGAAGGGGGGCTAAAATCTCGTGGGACATGTAGATACTAAACAGACACTAGATTGGCATTGAAGGCTAGTGGGCAGAGGGATCAGAACAGACAGAAAGAAGATGGCTTAGCATTTTGTGTGCAGTAACTTGTGGGACTTCTTGCTACAAGAGGTCACAGAGGCTAGTGGGTACGAGGCTATAGTGGTTATAACTCAAAAATTACTAGGCGCTTACATAGAAGGAAAAACCTATTAAGGGCTATTAAATACAAAAATATCACACCTGGCTTAGGAAATCCTTGAGTTGCAAATGATTAGAAGCTGGAAGATCATGTTGGGGAAATAACATTTTTATCACTGTATATATTCTTCCCTAGGTATTCGCTGTTGTTCTCTATCAGAGACAGGATATTGAGCCAGATGGACCTTTGGTCTGACCCCATACAGCCTTTCTTATGTTCTTGTGTTTATATTCTTAACTGACCGTATGGATGTTCCTTTCACTTTCACCTTCCACTATACAATGCCAAAAAAACCCTCCTCCCTACAGCAGCAAACTGAGAAGGAGAAAAAATATCAGTCCCAGCACATCTTTGCTGAAAAATCCTTCCTAGATAAACTTGGGTACTTATTTACTCTTTTAATCTACTGTCAGACTGGTGTCATTGCTGAAAAACCATTCACTCTGCAGCTCTGGTCACCTGAAACAATCTGTGCAGACCTCTCCCCTTTCAGCAATTCCTTATCTCCTTCTAAATTCTCATCTTAAAACCTGACTTTCTAGCCTGCCTTCAACCCCTCCATTTCTGTCTCTCCTGGTTATTGGTCTTATGACTGAATGCTTTAATATTTTCACCATGCAAGGTCTTTATGTCACTGTTTCATGTAATTTATACCTGTGAGCTGGAGCCTTTCCCATCTTGCTTTCAAGCACTGGCCATATACTGCATGGAGTCCAAAATGATCCCCACCCCCTTATTGCTTTGGGGGTTTGGCTTTATTAACAAGGATATAAGCAATAAGAAAATAAAGTTCAGCTATTTCTAAGGCTTCTCCCTCATGGCTGCTCAGCCAGCATCTTAGATGGCCTCTCCCCAGCAAACCATTTTTATCTCCCTTTTACACAAGTGAACTAATAAGCCACCTACCTCAATGAGTCAGCAGAACCCACTTAACCCTTTCTCACAAGGGTCAAAACTCGCTATCAGGACGGTCTGGCTCAGACTTGTTACAGAACCATATTCTGCCCCTTGGTCTTGAATAATTTATTTGTGCAGCAGACCTAGATTAGTGTTTAAATCAAAATGCTGCCCAAACAAAGGCTGTGCTGTACAGTGCAAAATGAAACCAATTACTACATCATTTACTGCTCGTCTTTTACAGTGTGAGATGCCCCCTGCAGTACTGCAGAGGACAGGCTTGTCTGCTGGGAACATCCAGGCACAGGAAGCAGGAGAGGGATTTTTCAGAGGGAATCAGCCTTTGATAAAAACGTAAATTCAGTGCCAGAAGGTATTGCGCACTTCCACTTTGATCCATCAAAACTTAAGACCTTTTCTAGGATGAAATTAAAGCAAGCTCCAAATATGTCTATGCAGAGCTGTTTTCTGCGGAGCAACTTGACCAGGGATGAAGGAAAGAAGAAAATGCCTATCCTAACACACACTGCAGAAATTCAATATAAATTCTCAGAATGTGGCTCAAGGCCTGGAATTTCACTACTTTAAAAATAGCAACTCACAGAAATATGCAGAGAAAGGGATGCATTGTATTATATATTATTTTATAGTAGAAGAGCATTATAAACCATAGAGCATCTCTGCAGGCCTGAAACATTAGCACAACCATGTTCCTTATGTATTTCAGAAATGTAATCTGAGTTTACTAAAAAAAAAAAAACAAAAACCAAAACCCCAAAACAATCCACACAAGTAAGTGATTTCTCTTATTTTTTCTACCTTTGTTACTGGTTAATCACCTGATTGTGAGACTCCATTCACCTGACAATAAGTAGCTATCATTTACCCCAGTCCTGGCTGTCAGAAAGAATCATCTTTATCTTCAGAGAAGCAGGGATAATGTCTGATCAGTGAGTTATAGTTGAGAGAAATGATTCTAAGTTTAGGAAAATTGCCAGCTGCATTTTGTTATCAGTAACCATTATTTAGATAGCATTGCTGATGTGTGTAGCGCCATACAGACAAGGACAAAGAGCAGGCCCTTGCCCTGTGGAGCTTGCTGTCTGTATTACACAATTAAAATAGGGAGAGGTACTAGCATAATGGTAATGGTGAGCTCTAAGCATCACAGTGGGAGAGAGAAGAGATTACAAGAAAAAGACAAACTTCCTGTGAGAGAGTGCTACTGCATCATCCCTCCATTGTTGTTTTAGATTCAGCTCTGCCAGAGGGCTTTGTTGGTTCAAAATACAGTCTGTACAGAAGAGGGAACTGATAGTTCCAGAGCCAAAGTCAATAGAAACCGGCCTATGTGCTTATAAGAGAGGTGGAGGATGTTGACTGGTAAGGGTTGGGTGCTGTGGTGTGGAAAGACACAGAAGTGATGCTGTGGCAAGCTGGTGGGTTGAGTCACACAAGCTCACAAGGCTCTGTAGGGCATGGAAAGACCCGAGGCTCTTAACCTGGAGTACTCAGTTACCATGGAGGCTGGGCTTCTTCCTGTGTAGCTCAGGATACAAAGAACACTTTAACTCTAAGATGCCATTTGAACCTACCACCACTTCCTAAAAACAAGCTTCCGGGTGCCACCTTCACAGACACACAATTTCTCCTTAGGTGCACAATACCTTACACCTATGGTCTAATTAAACAATTTTATTATGAGGTCAGTTTGTGTATCGCTCTTTTCTTTCAAGCGATCATGTTGAAAATTAATCTGAAAGCACCAATTTAGCTGAGCTGCATACATAAACCAAAGTGAAGTCAATACTCAGAAACCCAGCCTACACTAACACTAATCCTAACTCTATCTCTTTAACTACATCAAAAAAAGATTTTTGGATGGCTGCTAATATTACTGTGTTTTTCCTTTGTTGACCTGAAGTTATTAGGAGGAACCAACCATACTGGAGCAGAGATGACTCTATCTAATGGAAAACAATGAATACATTCATTACTGCACTTAACTTCTAAACAGGAGGCATCTTCTTTGTTCTAGTATTCCACTTTGCTTCTGCTACTTAGTAAAGTAAAACAGAACATGTATTCCCCTGAACTGTCTTATTTCTCTAGACATTCGTAAGGCTGGTGCAGAAAAAGGAGCCTACCTGGTAATATCTTCTCAGTCATATAAAGTAAAGCTGATTAAGAGAAAAACATTCTTTAAGTTCCCAGAAAAGGCTGTTGGCTTCTTCCATTTATGATCAAAAAGATCCTAGAAAAAACATGTCCAGTCTTTAACAACACTAGGAAATTGAAATAACCAAAATGGGATGTGATTGGTCTTTTGACTTGAGGTGTCACCGTTACCTGCTTTTGCTGCTGAAACATCGTCTGGCTCCTAATGGCTTCTAACATTGTGTTCCTACCTACATTGATCATTTAATATCAGCATCTTCTTTCAGACAAACCACAAACACTTGCAGAACTTGACCTCTTCCCTTCATCGCTTTTGATTAAGAAGAGAACTATCTGCAGGAAATGCCCTACAAACCACAAAGGATTATCAAAAATATAATGATGACTGAGTGATTCAGGGACTCTGTGGCTCTGCTTGTGTTCCTGTAGTCTGATCTTGGTCACTCTTCCCTTCTCCGCTGGAGCTTTGCTGTAGTTTCTTCTAGTCGGCTTCTCCAAGCAGCAATAATTGCATCATCATCCATCTCTTCTTCCTCTTCTTTACGTGTGCTTCGCCTGTACTGAGAGACCTGCCTAGATGCAAACCTTTCTTCACTTTGCTCCACTTTTGCCTCCTTCTTTCCATCCTCTTCAGACTTTGAAAAGCTTTGGGTGAACTTTCTCTTTGCTCCACATTCTGACACGTCTGACCTGGCCTCCTCTTCACATGCCTCCACATGATGAGCTCTTACTCGGCTCTGTGTAGATGGTTCAGGGGATTCAGAGTCAAAGGGTGGTTCAGGTGACTGGCTGAAAACATGCAGCTCTGGGCTGTTTCCTCTGGAACTTGTCTCACTGACCCTGGACCTTGTGAACTTGTACATCTTTTTGTCCTCTTTTGCAGAAGCAGAGGAAAATCTTGACATGGTTCTCAGTGAATCTCCTGTTGACTCGTAGGAAGAACAGCTATCTAGCTCTTTTCTTTGGGATCTGCAGAATCTATAACTGGATGTCTCAGAATCCATCTGTCTAACTTTGGATGATCTATATTTCTCTCTAGCTTTCTCAGTCTGATCATAATATGACGGTGGTTCTCTTTCTGCTTTCAGGCCATTGAGCCACTTGGTAATATCAGTATCTACCTCTGACTTTGGTGCACCTGAGGTTGCAGGTTGACTGGACAGATCGAAGACTGCATCAGTTCTGTCAAAATCTGCTTGCAAGTGACGCCTGTGGCTGTTTGTTGCACTCTCTCTGTCATCTTCTGTTTCATTTTCCTCTGCTTTGGTCACCTTTTTTTTAAACAAAGTGCTGCGTTTATTGTCTCTGATCACCTTTTCAATTTGATAGTCTGACATTTTTTCTCTCATTTCCATTTGCATCTCCTTCTCCTTCCTCCTGAGTGTCTTTAGGTCAACATCATCAGCAAAGAGGCTGTACAGTGGTTTGCTTGTCTGGGTCATGTTCATGTTTGAAGTAGTCCCTTCTGTCCTTGCGCTCACAGAGGTGTTGCAAGACAGCACAGACTGAGACTCAGCCCTGCGCAGGTCCTGCTGGTGGAGCTGAGAGGCAGCGAGGGATGAGCCACTCTGAGCACTGAGAAGAGAAACCTTGTCATCATCTGTTCGCCTGCCAAGGTCTCCTGACAGGGAGGCCATGGCGGACGAAGGACGGGACAGCATCAGGATCTCATTCTGCTTTTGAGCAATGGTTTCACTGACCACGTTAGCGATCCAGTTCTGAATGCTTGCCATGGATATTGTGTCACCTGGGCCAACTGGGAGATTGGGAAGGGGTATATTTGGCAGCTGCCTTGCTCCAGTACAACTCCTGGCCTGCGACAAAGATGAATGATTTGTCTGCATGCTCAGGGCTGAAGCTGCATCGTCGGCAGCGCTTGCAGAAGGTGCTGAAGGCCAGAAAGCTGACAGGGGAATACTCCCACTCATTGTACTCTCTGTCTCCCAGCTGCACATGGACTGGCTTTCTTCTAAAATTTTCTTTGAACGTTCAAGGAGCTCTACACGCCTCTGCTTCTTTTTAGCTGAAGCAGAATCCTCAGTTTTGGCAAATTCCACAAATTCCTCCTTGCTGCTTTCACTGCCCACCTTCTTCTGCCGCTTCATTTTCCAAGCCTGGTAAGCAGTCAGATCAATATCTGACAAACTCTTCCCTTCAGTTTCCTCCTGACCTGCCTGGCTGCCATCCTCTGCTGGAGATGGTGCAGATGATGGTTCTAAATCCTTCTTGTGAAAGCCAAACTGGATCCTCTTGATCTTCCACCTTTCTAGAGGAGTCAACCTGTCCTTGTTCTTTTGGCAGAAATTGTAGAAGGAGCTACAGGAGGAGTCTGAAAACACACTCTCCTCATCCACATCCCTCTCCTTTCTTCCTGTTTCTGGGGATTGTCTCTCCCCACAGGTTTTATTCCTAGAATGATACCTCTGAGCAGCTTCTTTCTCAATCTCCAAAAGCCTCTGATTCCACATGTCCCAGGTGCTCTCAGAAGACATAGAGTCTGTGCGGCTCCTCCTCATCCTGCTAAAGCTACTGGCTTCCACCTGCTTTTTTAGGGTTCGTATCTCAAAACTGCTTACACTTTCAACATCACTGAATTCACCTGATGGGTAAGGTCTTCCTCCCATGCTGCATTCGCCATCCTCCTCCCTGGCTCTACCTGTCATCTGGTATTTCTCATTTCTGCGCTGCCAATCATGGATCCTCCGTTCCACATCCTCATCAGATTGTTCCTCTTCCTGATCCAGATGCTTTGGAGATGTTCTTCTTTCATGGTGAACTCCTGCTTCCTTTGCAGATAGGCCTTGTTTCCTCCTCCATTCTTCATACAATTGTTCCTCTTCCTCCTCAGTGATCAGCGTGGAGTGTTTGGAAACCCAACTAGTTTTTTCCACAGATGAAGAGGTCATAAAACTACCCAGAATGCTGCTGGTGTCCTCTTCTTCTACTGTGATGGAGTGGGCTTTGGCTCCCTTGATGCTCCCTGAGTCCTCATCTCCAGACAGCCGTGAAGAAGTCCCTGCACAGGGAAGAGGACTTTGGCTTGGAGTCACGTCCTCCTCTCCAGAACGCTCCAGCTCTCGCTCCTCCAAGAGCTGCTCATTGAGCTCCCGCAGCTGCTTCAGGAAGCCGTCATTGGGGTAGATGGCACGCTTCTTCCTCAGAGTCATCAGAGCCTCCAGAACAGTCATGTGGTGGTAGATCATCAGGTAGGCAGCCACCAGCACAGCTGAGCGGCTGATCCCCATCTCACTGCTGACAAGGATTTTGCCTACAGACAGTGAATATGAAAGGCATCAGCTATCTCCAATAACAGACAGGAGGCTCTGGTCTGTAGCACAAAAGCATTCTCTGCATAGTGTTAAAAACTACACCGATTGTATGTTTCAGAGACTGAAACCAACACTAAATATTCACTAGCTTTACCTTAATAAAAATCTGGATGCATACGAATAAAAAGCACATTAGTCTCAAAAACTGTGGGCAGGCACATTTCTAAACAATCTAAATAGTATTTGTATTTTCGCCTACATACTTCACTTACTCAAATAGTCAAAAAGCTTATAATAGGTACTAGAAAGGCAAGTGAGATATTCTTGACGTGCTGGCTGACATAGGGTCAGACATTTAAGCTTTCCGTGCTTTTTTCTCAATATGTGAAAAGTGACATATTAGCATTAGCCTCCAGGAGGGTATTGGGAAGATAAGGAAGTAACTTATTTTTTCAATAAGGGACATTATAGGACTTAAATAACAATTTTATATTAATCTAATAGTATTTTTGCCAGAATCTAGATGGGTTTTGCAAGGTACCCTCAAACAATTACATTGAAGACTGGCTGGAAGCCAAAGTCCTCCAAGAACAGAACCAAGTAACTATCAGAAAAGAGCTGATTTTGACTCTGACAAACTGATTCAGATGCTTCAAACTACAGGGACCACTGTCCTGCACCAGTAACTGTATTAGCAAGAATCAAAACTGAGGATCTGCTTTATTTTATAGCATTTAATACCTCTTGCAGAAAACCAAGCTTTGGCACAGACAAATTGTTTGGAGTTTAAGTTACTTGTATGGCAAATTACAGCAAAAGAAAAGCTTGTAAATACGAAGAGAGTGTAAATGAGGCTTTGCTAGCTTGCAAACAACTGAAATTACTGTTTCTAAATGTGTGATAAACTCCAGTTTAATCAATCTGTTTGCACTGAAACTTAAGGAAGCCAATTTAAGCATCATCTTTCTAACTGCTGATATGTTGCCATAAGAGGTTTACCTAACGAACCTCTTCCAACAATCTTGAAATCTCTTTAATACCTTAGCATCAAAAGTCTTGGTTGCCTTCCAAGTGCTTTACCAGCCAGCTAAGCCAATCTAACAGCTCACAAAGAGGGGGAGATCTCCTTCCTTTCATTTCTTCCAAGGCTTGTCTGCCTTGGTGCATCCTCCTCGTGTTGTTGAGCTATTAAAACTGGCTCAATGTTCCTTGCATACTAACAAAACTTTACACTTTTCTTACTGTCACTACTGCTAGGAGGTGATCTGTTGCCTCTCTACAGAAATGAGATTGACAATTTATAAGAAGAATATCAGTGATATCACAGACCCTGGTGCTTCTTTCAGTACTGAACTGCAAAAAGATATTCCTAAAGGTCCGCTGAATTTGCAACAAAATGACCAGTGTGCACTGGAAGTCCACAAAATAATAGTTGCCATGGAATTGAAGTCCAGCAAATCTGACAGCAGCCTGGGTCTAGACACCCAGAGGTTCAACTCAGCCACTTGGATTGTTCTAGTAAATCAGCCTGGTTTTTTGCATCATGGCGTAACTGAAACGTGCAGGGTACAGGAATATACCTGTCTCTCTCTATATATATAGTATTATAAAGCGTCAATATTTTAAAAAAGTGTATTAGAGCAGGGATTCTGCTCTTTGCTATTAGTCAGGTTTTTTCAAATCAGCTGCAGGAGCTGACTTGCAGCCACTTTGAACCTGAAGTCATGGGGCTGCTGGGTGGCCTCCCCTTACCAGTTTGCTCCCTCCTGTTTTGAATGAGACTGGGCAGAAACGGGAAGGAGGTTCACTGTCATGCAGAGGGCAAAAGCTCTGCCTTCTACCCCATTACAAATGTGGCATATCTGCTGTTTATCAGAGTAAGGTTTCTCCCTGTTAATTCCCAAGCAACCTGGAACCACTTCAATCTTCTCCTCTTACCTCTGTAAGTCAGCAGGGCTTCATCAAGGAATTCTGCAGCTGGGCGGAAATGTTTGGAGATATCTGTGTCTGGAAAATCATCCACTTCAATGCCCAGGTACTGGATATTGAGACCATTGTAGAAACTTGCTCCTGTGTAGACACCTGTGCCATGAGCTGCATTCAGGACATGGGTGATCCCCAGTCTCTTCAAACGGCTTTTGTTCACTGCAACACTTCTGCAGAAAAGGAAAAAACATGTTAGATATCAGTGCTCCTGTTTCAGGTGGGAAAACAGTTGCATGCTACAAGGTCTACATAACTCCCAGTCCATGCAACTCATTCAGCATGAGGCACCACTCAGACCTTAATGTCCTTTGAGAGTTCTACGGGTATCCCTTTCCAATACCCACTGTGAGAAGAAAACAAGAAGCATGCATTCGCCTGTGAGCTATATGCTGTGTTTCCACTCCAGCTTGGTGCCATCCTAGGTTCAGGCCATGTACTTATTTATCAATTTTTACCACTCCATAATTGATGCTTTACTCTATATCCCCTTCTAATTCTCTCTGGTCACTTACACAGGTATCTCATATAGCTGAACAGCGGTACAGGAGACCTAATCATGTTTACTTGACATTTGCTTTGGCATTACCTTTTAAACTCCCTTTCACATAACAAAGACTTTAGTTCCATTTTTAGGGCCAAATTCCAATCAGAACAGTGGTATTTTGGCTTATTTGTCTTTTCCTCTCTTAAACTGTTGAAGCATCTAAACAGCATAGGAAAGCTGCTGATTCTATTCCCGAAGTATTTACTTTCCAGTGCATAGAGATTTCTGTGAGCACAGTCTGAAAAACACTTTAGGGCTCTCTAGGGATGAAAGGTATTAGATGCATGTAATACATGTTATGCCTTCAATGGTTCCATTTGACCCTTTACTGGGAATCTCATGCAACTTGATGACAGAAGCCAACACTCACTTTTCTGCTATGAAGACATTAGGCCAGACTTCATCCACAGCGTCCCTGGGGGTCTCCAGCCTGTCCTTCATGAGTGCCCTCTGCAAGTCCATCACACATGGCGTGTTAAACAAGCTGGTGTCATCAATCTTCTCCTTAACTCGGTTGTACAGGTCCTCCACCATCAGCTGCTGCGCAGACTCCAACATCCTGTGACACACCGAGTCCACCCTGACGTCCTTTGTCTTCAGCTCTGGAATAAACTGACATTGTAACTAAAAGCACAAAAACAATGCAAATGTATGAGCAATCATTACTTGTGCCTGGGACAAGCCTTGTGGCTTTTCTTCCCCAGAAATACCACCCTGTTCTGTCTGCAATGTGGGCAGGTTCACCTAGGAACTGCCTCAGGGTAATCAGCAATGAGAAGGGCACATTGCACTCAGCCCCACATTGGCCAAAGGCCTGGGAGTTAAGGGCACCTTATTCCAGGCCCTGAAGAGTGCAGCTGCTGCCTGTGCCTTCCTGAAGAGGGGAAGTGGAGAGGGAGCTGCTGGGCTCTTCTCCCTGGTATTCAGTGATCAGACATATGGGAATGGTTCAAAGCTGAGCTGGGGAGATTCAGACTCGACATAGAGAACCACTTTTTCTCTAAGAGGGTGGCCAAACACTGGAACAGGCTTCCTAGGGAGGTGGCTAATGTCCCATCCTTGATAATGTTTAAGAGATATTGGATGGTGCCTTAATAACATGATTTAACTTTTGGTCAGCCCTGATAGTTGGACTTAGATGATCACGTTTGTCCTTTAAACTGAAATACTCCATTTTGTTCTGTTCTATTCCATTCTACTCTAATTTAGTTTGTTGCAGCAAGCAACCAGCACTCAAACTTTTACCCCTGCAGTACATAATTCTGCCACAGATTCATTGCACAGCTTTAAGGGAATTCACCAAACCTTTCTGTAAGTTGTTCTTTCTTTCTCTACTTCAGATGGAGTTTTCTCATAAGGGCTTTTTTATCATTTAGGATCTGCAGCTGAAAAAGGCAAAACAAGTGCAACTTCAGGTCTCTGTAACTTACACAGTCTCTTACCTTCACTGATGATTTGTTTGGCAGCCACAGCAGATGACAGATGGATTGGCTCCATGAAGATGCTCTCTGTGTCTGTGTCTGATATCACTGAATACCTGCCAACAACCACACTGCCAGTTAAGCAAATGCCCTCCACTGGGATCCCATCCCCAGGACTTTAGCCCTCTTCACCCATTCGAAAGAAGAACAGCAGGGAACTGGAGCAGGGAGGATTCCTTGATTGTAAAAGGGAAGCCCCAGCTCTTCTCCCCCATCTCATTCCCACCCCAATCTCTAGCATGGCACTACAGGCTTCAAAGATGCCTTGGCATGCAGTGTTTGCAGGATGCAGACAGGTCCCATGGGGAGAAGCTGCAGTGGGCTGGGAGTACAATCAAATTGCCTGATGGAGGAGTTTATGGGTAGGGAAGATCAGTGTCTGATTTGAGACTGGGAGGAGGATGAATGACAAGAAATAGTCTCACAAGTAACTCCCATTTAGACAGACAGACATAAACATGGCTCTAACTAGAATTTATTGAGTAATTCAAAACAGATTGTTCTAGAAAACTGTTGGGCTTTCTTTCTACCAGTTAATTGCCTGCAAGCATCCTTTGAGTTACCACAAGCTGCAGTGCACTGAGATTGAAGCCCATGAATCTCTCCCTCAGTACTTTGTACCTTGGGCACTTCAGAGCATGAACCTGTGGTCAGTCTCTCCACTCACTCAGTGTTGTGTAACTGTGGGTCAGACACCCACAAACACATTTGAAGTGTTATTTGACATAGTGTAATAAGTTTTTGTTTAGCAAAAAAGGCCACAACCTTAAAAACAAGTATATTTCTCTCTGGGTCCACCTGTACAGTCCAAGAAGATTCAGTCTCTCAGTTAGACCATCTTAAAATATTTTACAGAGCTTTTTCCCTGATCTACACCCTCTACACTGCCTTCCAAATAGATGGTACAAATCACTAGGACAAGTTTGCTGCCATCACAGAAGCTCTCTGGCAATGCAAGGCTTGCAGACTGTTTTTGTTTAATTAAAGCAGGAGAGGGAAGGTGATTAATATTCAGTCAGGGTGAAGCAGTGTCTGGAGAGCTGAACTGCTTCCAGGCTCCAGAATCAAAACAGAGGGCACAGCCATCGGAAACCACTTAACAGGCTCATCCAGGTCATTTAGTTGAGTTCCAGCACTTGTCAACCGTGACTGAAAGTAATCCTTTTCTAGTTCTTCAAAGGAGTTTACGAGATGAGCAAGGGGAGTCTCAGTCTCATTTACAGGAGCTGACACAAATTTGCAGCTATGCCCTGCCTTCGATTCCTTTTGCTGTAAATGTTGCCTCCAAGCTCAATAAAAAGGTAGCAGTTGGCAATAATCTGCCACTACAGCTTCAACACGTTTTACCTGTAGCTGCCCTGAGCATCTGTGAAAGGCAGACTGCCCAAGCCTGGGTCTTTCAAGGACCCCCTTCTGGCTGGGAAGGATCTTGCCATTTTCATCACTGTGTTTTGCCACTGACAGCAAGAAAAAAGGGAGAAAAAAAAGGAAAAGGGAAGGGAAGGGAAGGGAAGGGAAGGGAAGGGAAGGGAAGGGAAGGGAAGGAAGGAAGGGAAGGGAGGGAAGGGAAGGGAAGGGAAGGGAAGGGAAGGGAAGGGAAGGGAAGGGAAGGGACGGGAAGGGAAGGGAAGGGAAGGGAAGGGAAGGGAAGGGAAGGGAAGGGAAGGGAAGGGAAGGGAAGGGAAGGGAAGGGAAGGGAAGGGAAGGGAAGGGAAGGGAAGGGAAGGGAAGGGAAGGGAAGGGAAGGGAAGGGAAGGGAAGGGAAGGGAAGGGAAGGGAAGGGAAGGGAAGGGAAGGGAAGGGAAGGGAAGGGAAGGGAAGGGAAGGGAAGGGAAGGGAAGGGAAGGGAAGGGAAGGGAGGGAAGGGAAGGGAAGGGAAGGGAAGGGAAGGGAAGGGAAGGGAAGGGAAGGGAAGGAAGGGAAGGGAAGGGAAGGGAAGGGAAGGGAAGGGAAGGGAAGGGAAGGGAA
The DNA here is from genome assembly GCF_022539315.1 of Serinus canaria. NCBI lineage: Eukaryota > Metazoa > Chordata > Aves > Passeriformes > Fringillidae > Serinus > Serinus canaria. The sequence continues at coordinate 4,499,298 of NC_066313.1, forward strand.
TAAACTGGCAAGATGTTTCTGTTCATTTTGAGTGACTGATGAGCAGTAGGAGAGAGCTCAATATATAATTTTACAATACATAATTTTACTTTATGTGAGCTCAGTGATCTTCCTAAACAATTTTGAAATACATGCGGTTAAATGAAATAAGTTCTCAATTTTTCTGCAATGTCCCACAGTTAGCAGGAAACATTTCATAACCTCCTACTTGTTGAGGGACACTGGGGAAGGTTCTTTTCAAACTCTATCCGTACTCCTTGCTTTCAGCTAAAGCATCTCAAAGGTTACAGAAAGCCCTGCAGAGCATTTTGCTTTAGGAAAAGAGAGCAAAGGGGTGTATTTTTCCTTGTGTTAGGAGAAAACACATCTAATCATGCTTGTTTTGCTTGAGGTAACTCAATTTCTGCTAGTGCTGTGACAGCCTCCTGTTCAGTGCCTGAAGCCTGTAGCTAAAGTTGGTTCTGAATCAAACTCAAATCCCAAGACCCTTGGTCTTTCTGTGACTGGCAAAGCCTAACATCAACATTCAATAAATCCACAAGTCCTTATAATGGACATAAAGATGAAGCTGAATTTGTGAAGAGTTGAAAGAGGATCAGAAGTTTCAGTACAGGGGTATGAGAGGGTGAGACAGGAAAGAGGGACACCACCAGCCCACAGTAATCCTTCCTGCAGTTTATCCCTGCTATGCACTCTTCCAGCAGGGTGGATTTATTAGTGCAGGAGCTCTGTCTCTGCAGGCTCTGTCTGAGCTGGCACACTGACCCCACCTCAGGGAGGGCAGGGAATCCCCGGGTTCAGCTTGGCCCAAGTGCCAGGGTGGAGAGGAGGAAGGAAGGAAAGCAGGGAAGGGCAGCAGCTCCCCTGTGCTGTCAGGAGCTGAGGCAGTGCCTGTGGACTCACCGGCTGGGCGAGGGGCTGCGCAGGTAATGGGCTTGCACAGCCTTCACGTCCCGGCCCTCCACCTCCTCCTCCTCCTGGGGCACTGCCGGCTCGCTGTCCGAATCTCTGCCACTGGCCATGGCGGCTGCTGGGGATCCGCTACAAGGAGCAGGGCAGCACGGAGAGCCATTACACAGAGCTGCACAGGAGGCCATTCCCTGGCTCTGGGGCACAAGGGGCAGGGGGGTACAGCAGAAGGGCTCCCACACTCTGCTCCTGTGAGGAGCCTTTTCCACAAGGGCTGCACTGGCTCCTCTTCCAGGGCACTTGCCATTCCCAGGGCCTCACGCAGCTCCCTGGCTGCTGCCCAGCGAGCACCAATGCTCTTTTGCCTGTGAGTAAAGGTGCTGGAAGGCCAGGAAGGAAGGGGTGGCAGGGCAGAAACTCTATACTCGCCTGACCACACGTGGTGGCTGGAAGGAGCCGTACTCAGCCAGAGCCGGGATGGAAGGAGGGTCAGGGGCAAGAAACATGAGACCTCGTGTCCCCAAAATGAAATGCTCCTAAAGCTTAAGGCCAAAGGAGCTTGAAGGTTTGGGACTTTGTCCTTGTAATCCTTTGTGTGGAGGCTGCTGTTCTCACACTGGGTGTGGGAGAGCGAGGCCACTACAGCTCAGTTAGGAAAGTGGAAACACAGCAGCCAACACTTGCCCCGGCCCAGGCAGAGGGGCTCTTGCCTCAGTGCCACAAGAGGCAGTGGCAGCTCCCATGGGCCCAGCAGCCGGGCTCAGGCTGGAGGATGGCAGCCGCGTGGTCACTTGCGGGGCAGCGAGCAGGGAGAAGGGTGAGCAAGGAAAGGGAACTTACCCCTGTGCCTGATGGCTCCACTTGGGGTCCCTGCTGGCAACACAGCAAAGGAGTCCACTGAAGACAGCAAGGAGTGGTACTGGGGGGGAAAGCAACCAGCTGCCCCCTCTCACTCTCTCTACTGCTTCTTCATCGAGGGGCAGGACAACTGTTGGCACCAAACCTTTATCAGCTTTCTAAATATAGCTGTCCTGACACTGGCTGCTGGATTGCACAGGGAAGGAATTCAGTGCCTCACAGACAGCAGCTGGTCAAGCACTTAACTCCTTCCCTGCTGTGGGCTGGATCATTTCTCAGTTGCAGGAAAGAGTCCAGAGGCAGTGAGGCTGGACCTCTGCCTGCAGAGAGCCTCCAGGCAAGGGAGATCCCACCAGGCACAAACTGAAATGCAGGTATGACTTCTGATATCCTTGGGAAATGCAGTGCAGGCTGAACCCACTCCAACCTAACGGAAAGTAAGCTAACTGTCAACTACCTGGACTTCTGTATTGACTTTGGCATGGTCCCACACAATATTCTTACCTCTCATTTGGAAAAAGGTGGATTTGATTGATGGACTATTTGATGGGTAAAGAAGTGGCTGGATGGGATCCAAACACAGTTAATGGCTCGGTATCCCAATGGGGATTGTCAACAAGTGGTGTCCCTCAGGATCCTGCACTGGGACCAGTACTGCTCAGTATCTTTAATAATGACACAGACAGTGAGACTGAGTCACACTCAGGAATTCCTCAGAGGACACCAAGCTGAGTGGTGCCCTGGGTTGAGTAGGGGCAGGAATGCCATACAGAGGAGAAGTGGGCCCATGTGAGCCTCACGAAATTCAACAGGGCCAAGTGCAAGATCCTACATCTGGGTTGGGGCAGCCCACAATATCAGTACAGGCTGGGGATGAATGGATCCAGAGCAGCCTGGAGGAGAGGGATTTTAGAGTACTGGTGGATGAACAATTGGATGTGACCCAGGTGCACCTGCAGCCCATAATTCCAACCATATGCATCAGAAGTGCATCAGAATTGTGACCAGCAGGTCAGGGGAGGTGTTTGTCCCACTCTGCTCCTGCGAAACCCCATCTGGAGTACAACATTCAGCTCTGGAGCCCCTAGCACAAAACACAGACCTCTTGGAGAGGGTCCACAGGAGAGCTAAAAGCTGATCAGAAGACTGGAACACTTCTACGGAGAAAGGCTGAGAGAGTCAGGTCTGTTCATCCTGGAGAAGGTTCTAGGGAGACCTTACTGCAGCCTTTCTGTACTTAAAGGGGATTTTATAACAAAGAGGGAGAGAGACATTTTCCCAGGGGCTGTAGTGATGGAACAAAGGGCAATGAATTTAAACCTAAGAAGGTAGATTTACATTAAATAAAAGGAAGAAATTCTTCATGAGGATGGTGAGGCACTGGAACAGATTGCCCAGAGAAGTTGTGGATGCCCAATCCCTCAAGCCTCCAAGGCCAGGTTGGGTGGGGTTTTGAGAAACTTGGTCTGGTGAAAAATGTTCCTGCTTGTGGCAGGGAGGTTCAACTGGATGATCTTTAAAAGTCCCTTCAGACCCAAATTATTCTATTATATGGTTGTAAGATCAGCTGATTTTTGTTCTTAGAAGAGCTAGGACTGAGCCACACCATGTCTTCTCCAATGTCTTTCCAAAAAGGAAGCCTCTAGTTCCCACCTTCTGACCCCCCAGGAAAGCTCATGGGCCAGGCTGGCCCAGGACAACCAGATGAAAGTCTGAGTGTTGTTTATCTGTACTGGGGGCTCCAGGTGTGAGTCATTCAAAAACATCCCCCTGTTGATTCCCTTTGCAAACAAACAAGCAAACCAGAAAGGAAGTGGAAAATGAAACTCACCTACCTCATACCACAGATACCTTTGGTGCTGCATCATGCTGGGCCCTGCATACCTCCTTCCTTCTTGCTTGAGTGCTGCTTCCCCACATGGGGATGGGAGCCTTGTCTGTAGGGATGCCACATCATGGCAAGGAAGAGCTGTGACACAGCCACTCAAGCCTTGGTGTGCTCACAGCCCAGACTTGTGTTAATGCAGGTAGAGAGGTGAGTGAGCAGGGAAAGGAGAAGGTGGTATACTGAATATTGGGTGTCATAGCAAGGGGAGGAAGGGATGGCTGATTGAAGAGATCACAACAGTTTCATGTACAAAAAGAGGGTGAATTGTGTTGATCCTGCAGATGCCTCCTCTGGGTAATGTAATTTCTAGCTGCTTCTGCAATGCAATGACCATGTGTTCTTGTTAATTACTGCTAAATGTGGCAAGAAGTGGTCTCAAGATGTTTGCTTATAGACTGCCTTATATTAGAGAACAGAGCTTTCAAAGGACCTAAATGTTGTGGGAGCACACATACCACTGGCATCCAATAAAAGCAGATGCTTTTAAAAGTCACTGAGCTGCTTCTGAAAATCCTGTTAGTGAATCTTTAGGATACAATTGCAGCCAAGGATGGTGAAGGTTCTGCCATACTCACTACAACCCTTCAGATGTAGAGATGGTGAGAGGACCCTGTAGGTTACAGACTTGTGGAGAATACTCAAAGCAGGCAGCCTAGCAGCTCTTCCTCACTGCTGGCCACAGGTTGTTGGGTTTTGGGATCAAGGTGACCATACAGAGCAGAGGCAGAGGCAAGGATGACAGAAATCTTTGCCAATGACCGTTTGCATGTGCAAACGTAGCAAAAAGAGCTGTAAGTGGTTGGGTATCTGTCACTGGTGATTAATGTATTCATTCATAGATGAACCTGAACTGAACACAAACAGGTACTGTCCTCTTAAGAGGGAAAGGTGGGATCTTGATGCTCCTCCTTCTCTTTACTAGCAGGAGTTACAAAGATTTATAGTGCTAGCACGCTGTCACCTGGGCATATTCCTCATTGGCTTTCACAGGCAGGCCTTAGCAGAGTTTCTACTTTTGGCAACACAATGAAGTCACCCTGGTTTTGTACTAAAGCTTTTAATGTCAATGGCAGTTTTATTTAAATAACATAATAATATCCCCTAAAAATCCTATGTATCAGCAAAACGATTCCCCAGAGCGGCAGCCATTATTTTTGCCATGAGCAAAAATAATACTTCAAAGGTTTGCATTGCCCACAGGTAAGGGATGAAGAAGCTGATATGCAAAGCTTTGGCAGTGTTGCTGGTACCAATGACAGCTCTTTTAGCTGTGGTGCCAATGCTTGTGAGCTTTGGCAGCTCATGCTAAAAAGGGAAAGAAAATCAACCTAGAAACAAATAGAAAATCTCTTAAAATTGCCCACATTAAAGCAGTCAGCTCCTGAGACCCCCAATAAGAGCTGTCAGGGAAAAGTGACAGGATAAAAGTGCCTAACTAACAAAAGCTGTAAATATAGAGCATCTTAACAAGCATCTTAATATCGGATTTCTGTAAGTATCAGGTGCTGAAGCATACGCTCTCCACAATACCTAGGAAACCAGTCTTAGCCAAGTCTCCAAAACAACAGAACATAATCCATCTCAGTGCCAACTTATTTACTGGTGATGCATCAGAGTGGCTGATGGAGGCAGAATAAAATCTCCCCACCAATGAATCACTTTCATACCAACACGAGATGAGGCAGTCTCTGTGACTATTCACTCTACCAGATTTCCCTGTCTGCCTGGCTGCACAAAAGGTGAGACCCATCATGTTGTGAAACCACAGATTCTTGGAATGGAAGACAAGTATTGATGCCCAAGAGGTACCATTTAGATTTCTCTCTTACCCCAACTGATTGGGATTACTGAATTTTATGAGACAGAAAGAACTTCCCATCTTTAAGATTGTTGTCTGTCCGTCAAATTCAACTGAAATCAGTCAAGTGGGTTTTGAAGTTACTGGGAAAAAGAGAGGAAAGAGAGGTTGTACAAATGATCCTGAAGAATAAAGTTTCTGTACTTTTATGTGCTATATTTTGCTTTGTGCTAACAGTCTGAAGAGAACTGAGGTTATGCATCAAGCACAGAAGCACAGATAGAAAGTCCTTTCTATCAGAGGGATTGGATTTCCAGGCACTCCTAAGTTTCAATGTCTTGGAGGTATTTTGAACAACTCCCATATAGACCAAAAGGCAAATCTTCAGCGTGGCTTCTGGCAGAATTACTACACAAGCCTGAGGTCAGCACAAGAGCAGGATACAGATCTGTGTTACAGCACTAAACACAGCTATCCAGTGTCAACAAGTACTTTTGAGGAAGCCTCCTTCAAAATCCTCAACAAAGTTCATCAATAATAAACTGCATTATATGATAATGTCATCTCAAAATTATGTCTAAGAACATGATGTCCCCATCTAGATGCCTGAAATGATCACTCACACCCTAAAAGTGACTTTGTCCCTCAAATGGCTAGAAATGGAGCATAGATGACTATCCCACATGGACACATCCCTCACTGCCCAGTGGCAGTGAAGTGTTTAGAACTGCCCTCAGTTAAACGTAATGTCAGATGTTTGCCTCAGCTGCCATCAGTCCCCCTTTTACTCTTCAGTCAATTATAGCAGTGGTTATTTGTGACTCCCAAGTGCCCATCCAGAGCATGTGAGCAGTGCTGGCTGTGCAGTCCCCATGCCTTGACAGACCCATCACCAGAGTGCTACAAGCCACGGGCTGGGTGATCTGTCCAGCCTTCTGCAGCAGACAGGGAGCAGTACCTTTGGTACCTGTGCCTGCTGTGCAAGCCACACACTAGGCAGTGGAACAGTGAGCATCAGAGAGTAAGAACCTGGCTGAGATGCCTCTCACTTATATTTAGATAACCCATTAGTCATACAACTCCCATAAACTATATATTTGTATGAGTATTTAGAGTAAATGGAGTTAGGCCCCTCAGGTCCTTAAAGCCTGGATGTAGGCTGCTGCCTGCATTGTGAAACTCTTTAATACCTTTTTAACTCTGTTCCTTAATAAATATTTGAGAAAAATGAGCTTTATCCTCCCCTAGTTGCCTGTCATCACATGCATGACTTCAGCTGCACTGCACACTCCACTCCCAGTCCCACCACACCCTTCCCTTGCTCCGTGCACCTGCGTGTTGGGAGAAATGGGGAAAGGCCATTTAATTGCGGGAGAAAGTTCACAACTGGGGAAGGAGCTCACAAGTTTACAGAGAGCAGCAAGTGATGTCAAAGCCTACTGGTGATGTGGCTTGTCATTCTGGCTGGGAGGGGAGGGGCAGGCTGGAGCAGAAGCACTTTTAAAAGAGACTGAGGAAGTGAACCTGTGATGCCACTGCAAATCAGCCCTTCAGGGAAAGCCAATTACCTACCCAGCCTCCTGGAGATTACAAGGAAGAGCACCTTGAGGTGAAACAAAGGAGAGATGAGGGGGACAGCAATGAAAGGACTTGGGCTGTTCATTTTCAGTGCAAGTGAGTACTAATTTGGTTATGTCCTCAAGGGTTGGGTGGAAGGAAGCAGCACTACAAAGTACGAGGACTCCAGTGCACTTTGTATGTCTCTTTTTTTGTTTAGTGAAGGTGGTTCCTTTGTGCTTATGGCCAGACAAGTGTGTGTACCATGTCTGTGCTAAACGTCAACACACAGGCATCTCACAAACTGTTAGGAGTGGAAAAAATGCTGTTCTTCATGAAGGTGGAAACTATTTTTCATAAACAGTTTTCTTGGTTTCTGTTAATACAGTATTTATCTCTGAAGAAGGAACTTCCTCCTCTGGGAGTCTGAGTTCCACTGCTTTTTATACTGTCTCATATTCTTCTATCAGTGTTCCTACACCTCATTCCAGGCTTCAGACCAAGCTACACACATGGGAATTGCTTGGGGTTTTTTAACTAAAAATCCTGAAAACCTCACTTCAACAATAAGACCCACAAAAAGGAAGTTCACAAAGTTTAAAGTAATCAAAAGAGTGGATGGGCTCCACATGCAACAAATGTGACTTGGGTCATGGTTTGATGATCATTATGTAACTTCTGCAAAGCCATTGATATTCACTCTTCTTTTTCATGATTCTCACCTTTCATGCTATGCAAATTATGCTCCTTTTTTTTGCTTGATCAGAATCTCAATTATTTCAGCAAACAAAATATTCCTGTAATTGTATTAATTGCCCTTCAGTCTGTTAACAATTACTCAGTAAGGAATGTGAAAGTAGAAATGTCACTTTGATTTTCTGCTTCCTTTGTACAAGTACAAATCTCTAAGCAGAGGGAGAGAAAACTATTCTAATTTTTAAAAATGTTATAAACATACAAAATGTCTCTCACATTTTTTAAAATGTCATAAACACACAAAGTGATAACACACAAAAAAGTAACTCTAGGGCTTAAATGTAGGTGACATTGTCTCTCTCATAGTATGTAGGCTATTTGTCCTATCTCCTTTTTTGGAGTTCTGTCAGAATTTGCTTCCCCTGCCTTCAGCCATAATTTGAATAGATTCTGTTTCTGTTCAGAAAAAAACCCCCAACCTTTGAAGAATAAACCACAACTTTTAAACGTGCTGACTATGAAATGAAATGTGGTGAGAAGTCAGAAGGAGGAAATGAGCCTGAGTCAGTGACATCCCAGAATGAAACTGCTCCTTCCCTGAGAGAGGGAAGGTCTTTCTGGGATGCAGAAAGAGATGTGGGTGACAAATGAAGAGCACCAGTGTTGGGTTCAGCAGCTCCCCAACTCTGCACCAAACAGGTCTGGAAGAAAAGAAAGATCTCAATTATTGTAGGATTTGACTCATCCAATTGGAAGAAGGAAAAGAAGTCTGAGGGTTGGGTGGTTTCTTTGCCTCAGGGCTGTGTTTATAACCTGTCAGTGAACCCCAGCCCAGTGGAACCAGTTTCTGAGTGACAAAAAGACCAGGAAATGGGTTTTGCTCCATTTCCTAGTACAGACAGTGGTGCTTTTCACTTAAATGCAGGAAAGCATCTCTATCCAGTCACAACAAGCAAGGAGAGAGCTTTCACAGGTGTCTCTCATGTGGAGAGCATATGAAAACAGCAGTCAGAAAGAGCCCGGGGGCTATGCAAACATGGGCCTTGCCCTGGGTGCTCCAGGGCAGGGAAAGATCTGGGAGTGGCTGCAATAAAAGCGTGCTAGAAATACTTTGCCCTGGTTTCCTTCTCACAACTGTCAGCAGTTGTAAATGAAATAATCCCCAAGAGAACAGAAGGCACTCCTGCCACATCACAGAGGAAGAGGTGAAAACACACCTCGCTAATGAACTGTGGGAGCCCACAGAACAACTCGGTCACTGAGAGCATGCAGAACCATGGGAATTTAAAAGCAGATCCCTGTGCCAACCATCCCATGGCATCTGTGTAATTACCTGAACTGTCCCCCAGGTTCTTAGTGCAGTGACAACACAACCTTTTGGGTCCTGACACTGTAATTTTCTAAGGGAATCTTGTTCTTTGCTAGTCAAGGATCTGGCAGCGCTCAGCTTGCCACTGGCATTCACTTACTGACCTAGTGCAGAGGGCTGTGTGCTCTTCCTGTCTAAAAAAGTGGGTAATCACAACCAGTTTGCAACTCAGGGTACAGACTAGAAATCCTTTGCTCTCCCCCATTACACTTCTAGATCTAACCTGGACAAAGATATGGCAGAATGAGGACCAACTTTTCAGATGAACCTCTCCAGGGAACAGTGACTCAGCTTTCAGAAGCAAACTTTCACCACCACATGCAGCATGCCCAGCATGGGGGAAGCCCTCCTCCTCTTTCCTCCTTACTGCACTACCTTCCTCTTTGCCATGGGAGCACCTCTGAGCAGCACTTCCTTCCTTGCCATTTACAGTTTTCCCAAATATTTTCCACAAATGACAGTGCCATTAAAAAAAGAAACAAAACCAAAACCTCAAAGCAACAAACCCCAACACAGAACTCACACAAACTGTTAGGAGAAAGCAGGTGTTTTTAACCATGGATTCGTGCAGGCATGAAGGTCACCTATGGCAGGGCAGACATAAATGTCCAGCTCAATTCTGAGAATAACAAAGACCTGCCCACCAGGCAATGATCAGACATGATGAATTAAGAGCAAGTCAGAGGGAATTCACTGTAACAAAACCACCTGCCCTGTGCCCTACGTGCTTCCCCAGGGCACAGAGGGATTTCTGTTTTATTCAGCTCTCAGCTATTCCTGTGCTCCAGAGGCAGGAGCTGGAGTATTTGAACAAAGGTGACTACTACCTTACTCATATTTAGAAAAAAACTAAGAGCTATTCTTCTCTTGTTTCTTTCAACCACTCTTTGCTTCTCTAGGTTTTTTCTATTTTCAGGGATGAAAAACATGAACAGGTTTTGATTCCTTAGCACAAAATGTCTCTTTTCTATGGATTTGGATCGAGGCAAGTTATTTGACAGTTTTCCTGATCCTTGAAGTTTGACAATATCAGTTTGTTAGTTTAGCCTGAATCCTTAAGACTGCTGATGCACTTGTAGTATCTGTTTATCTGTCTCCCTCTGTACATTCTGAACTGTCAAAGAATGTCAGTCACGCTGAAGGAGGGCTCAGGAAAAAAAAATAAAGCATCTTTCTAAACTCCATGGCAATACACGAGTAGGTGAAGAAGAGGGAAGCAAGGAACAGAGAGCAGAGTTTAGCTCTAAGCCATACTGTGCAGCAGCTTCCCAGAGCCAATCAGCTGCAGCACACATCACCTCTTGCTCAGTGGGGAATGTCCAGGATGACAGGGAATTAGGGGCTATTGTGGCATCTAAGGAAGCCAAAGAGACTGCCATGGAGTCCAGATGTTGTTATTTTTGCTGAGTGCAGCATTTATTCTCTTCCTAGTTCTGGTATCTGCTCATGCCCTCACTGTGGAAGCGCCTGAGAAGCAAATTCAAGTGGCAAGAGGAAGAAATGCTACCCTGCGCTGTAATTTTAAAACAAACTCAGCTGTTGACAGAGGAGACCTGGTTGTCTGGAAGAAAATCAATAGCAAGGTAAACTGAGCTGCATAAAGAAACAGATGAGAAGGCAACCAAGAAGGGGTGGGAGAGGGAAGCTGTTTGTGGGAATGTATGTTGGAAGAAAAAGACTTCTTCCAGACTTTTTTTTAATCCCAGAACTGCGCAAACAGAAATGCTGAGTCTAGATGCAATTTATTCCAAATCTATTCCATAACACTAGGCAAGCCCCCAACCCTCTTACTCCTCTTTCTTGGTCTTAAAACCGTTTACTGGGGATACATCACTGTATGTACTGTGGGGTTTACATCTATTAAAACACATGAAACAATCAGAAAATTTCTAAAAATATAGGCATATATATAAATGTGTATGTCTAATACACATATCTTTGATACAATATAACAAGTTTTAAGTTGATGATAACAGGACACTGAGAGATTCTTGAGGTCTCCTACATCCATTTGAAGTATTGGAAGGGTAAGAAACTAAATGTTAAAGTTCTTCTTGACTGCTTGGGAATTAGTGAGAGGGGAAGCAGCCTTTGGAAATCTCCTTGCAAGAACTGCCAAGGGTTTCTTCTCTGGAGATCCCTGCTGGGAGAGTTTGTGCATCCATAGGGCAATCTGACTGACATGGGTCTCAGACACGTCTCGGGCTGTCCTCTCCTCATGGTGAGGAAAGGTGAATAAGCCCCAGCAAAAGAAATCAGATAAGGTGTGAGAAGGGGATTCCAGATGGAAACAGAGATCATTTTGAATTTCTATATTTTTCTTGGCCTTTTCTCTAAGTGCTGCAGTTTAAGGTCCTCTTTTCCAAGCTGCTCCTTAAGAGTGGGCTGATTGATGGACACAGAAGAAAGAGGGACTGACGCTGTGCCCTCGCTCTGTGCCAGGTTGACGCTGTGACGCGGTACTTTGATGGGCTCGTGCAGTATGGGGAGGGCTACGACCACCGCATCCAGTTCAGCGGCGATGTGGACGGTGGGGACATCAGCATCACCATCGGCACCGTGACCATGGAGGACAATGGCACCTACGTCTGCAGTGTCCGCCTCCGGGCTGACCCCCCCCGCGAGTCTGCGCTCCTGGACCTCTTCGTCCTCGGTGCGGTGACACAGGCACTGCCACACCCCCCTCGCACACACCTGCCCTTCCTCTGATGTCCACATTTTCTAATAGCAAAAAAGCTGTCATTGCCAATTCCACCTCTGGTCTTTTCCTACTCCTGTGGAAGGACGCTGGGATGCGTAGAGCTGGCAACTCCCTCAGACACCCGGCTGTAGAAAACAGCCTTTAGAGCTGTACAGCTCACTCTCCTAATAACCCAGCCATCATTACAGGACAGTGTACTGTCCTCATCCCCCCTGTGGCCTGTCATACTCGTTATCAAAGGAGGGGTCACCTAGCACTATTAGGCATATCCCAGAAAGCATCTTGCAATTCCTTCTTAGCTTTCCAGTGCTAAAAAGGGAGAAAAAAATCAGAAACGAATTAGATCCAAATTCACTTTAAGTTCCTTTAAGAAGAAGGTAGCAGGTGCAAGACCAGCCTCCGCTTGCAAGAATAAAAACCACAGATGCAAATGGGCTGAAACAAGAAGCTGCTTCTGATTAATACAATTCCTCTTTCCTTCCTTCAGTTGCACCATCCAAGCCCGAATGCAAGATTCTGGGGACACCAGAATATGGACAGACAATTAACCTAACCTGTGCTTCTCATGAGGGCTCCCCAGTGCCCAAATACACCTGGAAAAGCTTCAATGTGCAAAATGAGCCCCGTCTGCTACCATACACAGAAGGTATGAGAAATCCAAAGACATCAAAGCATTGAGGTCTCTGCAGGTGAGGGCTGGAAAGATTCTAAAATGCAAATACAAAAACACTCTTAAGGCTTATTCTAGGATGTTCTCTGAACAGGAGTTTGAAAAGTTGTGCTTTTGATACAAGACATGCTCAGGAGTAACTTAGCAGGGGGAAAAGGACTCTTCCCTGAAGAAAGAATGGTCAGAAAGGCTTTAACTTCATCTCTCCCCTAGTGAGAAAGCTGGATGGCTCTGGAAGCAGCCAGAAATAATTATCTCTCAGTTGCTGGGAGTAAGACATAACATGAGGAACAACACTGAGTTTTCTGTCTTTACTTCCCAGCTTGCTTGACAATGAGCAGATCTCTTTCTAAACTGAAGGAAACAAAAGCTGGCTCTGGAAGCTTTCTTCCAGAGATGACCCCTCACCTAGAGGAACGGGGTATGAAAAAGTTATACCATTGCTACTTTGAGGATGAAAAAGGCTTCTGGTTCTTTAGGACTGACACACAGGCCCTAATATTTTATTTGCTTTCATTTTAAGTCAGAATCTGGAAGGAAAAAGGAGTTGAATTTCCACAACAGAACCTTGACAGAATTGTTTATACAGAAATGAGGGTTTAATACTCTTTTAAGTCTATCAGTGACAGAGGACTCAGATTTACTTTATTAAACAACTTTGTTTTTTCCTGGCCTGTCCAGCTTCAGGAAGACTAAGTGTCTGTACCTACCCTTCCTGGTTTAAGGGAAGTAAACCAAAGATGATGAGACTCCACAGGATATTCCACACTCAGAACCCATTCTTGCATAAAATGTGTATTACCAGGGGCAGGAACTTTATTCATTTCACTGGCCACTAAGTGGTGCCAGTGCATCATGCACAGCCCCGAGCACAGCAAGACTTGCAGCAGCAGCAGCTCCCACTGTCACCCTGTTCCTCCCCAGGACAGGAGTCTCTGCTGGCCCATTCCCACCTCACTTCTGCTTTCATCGGAGCACCCACGGCCAAGGCCTGTGCCGACTGTCCCCAGGTGCCCCAGGCTAGCTGGGTGCCCTGTTGTCACTACAGGCAATCGCTTCTGTGCTAAGCAAGTCCCACTGCTGCAAAGCATGCAGAACCCCCCAGGAGACACTTCAGAGCTCACAGTACCTGACCCACATTTTTCCCCATTTCACTCACTCAATCACTTTTGATTTATTAGGAGCATTTAAATTCCACTTCTAGACTGAGACTTTGAGAACTACAAACATTACACACACACACCCCCCCAACAAAAAAAACCCAAACCAACACACCACCACCAGGAGGGAGACAAGTAAACACAAGGAGTATGTAGAGACTGAAGGAAAATAAAAATTTTAAATCGATCAAGCAAGCATATGGCCTGTCATTTTTCAGGTTGCATGCTCTTCTACTATCTGGCACTAGGTGCCAGCAAATCCTAAATATAAAAAAGTGAGATTCCAGGGAAACAGCGAAGTCATTAAAAAGTATTCAGTCTTTTGCTTTCAGAGAAGGGATCTGGACATCTCTCACAAGCCATAAGCATGGACTACACATACCCACATCAGCTGGAGATGTAACAAACAAACTGACTGCCTGAGCAGACAGAGCTAAGCTTCAGTCTGTGATTCTGAGCTGTGAGGCTGAACAGAAAGAATCACCATCGCTGCAATCCTGTCACTAGAGTTCTTCTTTGTTTATTTACACAGCCTGTGTGGCTTCTCCTAGACTAGAAAACCATTCCCCCCACTGCTAAGTAATTCATATCTGAAATCCTAAGAGCTGCAGGACTGAAGAGCTTTTTCTTGTTGAACAAGTTAATTCACCAAGATGGTCAGTTCTCAGAGGTCCTGATTTGGGCATCTGACATTTCTCAAAATCCAAAGCCAAAAAAAAAAAAAGCCTTCTCTAAGCACAGACACTTCTCTACCCTCCACCTACAATTTTCTTTCTAAAAGGAATGTTCAAATACCACATGTTCCCTGTAATCAAAACAGCACACTTCTGTTTATCCTCCCACAAATCATTCTAAAACCTAGGGATGAGCATGGCAGCTCCTGAGCAAGACAGAGCAATCCATCAGCTTTAATAACCTCTCATCACTCCAACCACCCTGGGCTGGAACTGGAGCGCTGCTGTTGCCACTTCCTTCCCTGCTTTTATTCTTAGCTTTTTTGGCCTGATTTGTGTTTCACAACAGGGCAACAAATAACTCTGAAGAACATCTCAGCAGACACCTCTGGCTTTTACATCTGCACTTCAACAAACATTGTGGGAACGGAATTCTGCAACATGACAGTCAGCGTTGTACCACGTAAGAGATGGGGCTGCCTTGGGGAAGAGAAGAACCAGAGAAAATATCTCAGAGTCAAAGCATTAAAGGAGGGGAATGTTACCATCTGGTTTCTGATCACCTTTAAGAGAGAACCTCTCCACTCGTTTACATGCTGGTAGAGCACTCACCAGCTCATTGGGTTAGTTCAAAAACTGACAAAAGCTCTGTAGAGTCAGCACTGAATTTGCAATGTCTGAAACTAAACTTTCAAAGAAGAGCAGGTGTTCAGATCCAGGGACCCCTCCTGTCAGTAGCTAACTGCTCTTGTATAGAATTATTTCCAGCTGCTGTAGTCAAACATATGTGGCTTACACTCAGTCGGGCTCTGGTGGGGGGTTTGAAGTGCAGTGATTGTGCTGATCCCCTTTGACATCACTGCCCCTGCTAACTCCTCCCTTCCCACGCAGCATCCATGAACATAGCTCTGTATGCTGGCATCATTGGGGGAGTTGTTGCTGCCATTGTGGTGATCGGGATCATTGCCTATTGCTGCTGCTGCCGGGAAAGCAAGGACACTGACTACGAGATGACGTGAGTACCTCTCCCTACAGCACTGAATGGAAGAGATGAAGGGTTCTCCTTCTCCCTCCAGCATTAACAGATGGAGTGGAAAACTGGGGAGAAAAGAAATCTGGAAAAGCATGCACTGCTTTCTCCTTTCAGTGTCCACCCCAGTGGCTCCCATCTCTCCTCATGGGAGATGCCCAGGAGTCCCAGACACTTTGGTGTCTCTGGGCAGAACCAAATTATTCAAACCTTGGATGTGAATTAGCACACATGCTATGAAAAATAAACAAGTAGCTCCCACACCTCTTGCATCACCAGCAAGACCAAAGTTGTGGACTTCAGCTGGGTGCAATTCTAGATCAGCTTAGAGCAGTTTAAAAATATCCTAACACAAAATCTCTTCAGCAAGGTTTCTGGCTGGTTTTAACATCTCTACTCCCAAACAATGTTTTAGGGCACAAGAAGACCGAAATGAACCCTCCAGGCAGATGCCTACAAGGCATGATGAGAGTGTAGGGGAGGATGTGGAGAATGAATGAAGAAACCACTGCCATCTCCAGGATCTGCTGAGGCACAGACATCACTGTAGAAAAGAAATCAATCCCTCTTTCTTACTGCAAGAAGTTGAATTATAAAATGAAAGCCAAAGGCTCTGCCTTCAAGTTCTGGGAGAGAACATTCTTGCTTCCCTGGAAATATCAGTGCTTGATGAACAGTGAGCAGTAACACACACTTTCATAGCAGAAAGATGCACATGGAGCACTGCTGCACCCAGTCATCCAAAAATAACCAGTCTTCCAGACTTCCAACTTTCTGAAAAAAGAAACTATCTGGTCTATTTGGAGAACAGAGGAACAGAGCTGCTGATGTATCCCCAAATCCACAAAAGGTCTGAAGGTCACCAACTGCATTTCATCAAGGAAAGGTGGTCTTGTTTACTGAGTCATGCAAATGTCACAGCTTTCACCACTGTTCAACACAGGAACTGTTCTTATGGAGGTTGAAGCAAGATGATTTTTAAAGACATTTTGTTAAATGTGGTTTTTGTACGTATTACATATACACATATAAATAAATATATGGAAAAAAATAAAACCCATCGATGACCAGTGAGTCTCCTATTTGGGACAACAGTGCATAATAACGTCACAGATAAGGTAAGAACTTAGATGGGCACCTGATAAGAACTGGAAACATTCTAGTAGCCTATTTACTGTCAGACTCCTGGATTTCTGAGTTCTAGCTCCCAGAGCTCCTAATTTTCATTACATTTCATTTCATTACTTTTTCCTGCTGATAGTTGCATGGGCAAGTAAGAAACAGTCCATTGCTCCTGCAGCTTCTGAAAAAATGACAATGTGAGAGCATGTACATGGCAAGTACATCCTTAATTTAAAAAAAAAAAAGTGGGGGTGAGTGGAAGGAAAAAGGAAAAATAACTTTTTGTTCAAAACTGTAACAATTTAATCAGAAGCACTGCATTTTATGTGCAAGATGTGGAGAAAAAACCTACCACTGGTATCTTTGGAAGAGAATGGACTGTCCCTCCCCAAGGACTATCAATGGGTATTAAAGCTAATTGAAAGCTTTTTTTTTTTAAGACACTTTTGCAGTAAAATATTTATCCTTTCAAAACTCCTTACTGCATCTTCAACTTTGGGAGTTTCAGCAATGCCTCCCACATACCCTTTAGCCCCAAACAGTTACTGTAACAAAAATCTAAAATTTAACTTCAAAGAAGAACCAGCCATCCTCCCACACAGGACCAGTATTTTCTAGATTTCAAACTATGAAAACCACCTACCAGAACTGTAATTCTGGCTTGCTTTCTGACTACCTTTCTTTTACATAATACTTAAAATACAATTACTCATGTGTAGTAATAACGACTGCAAAGACCAACCACAGGAGTTCTTTATAAAGAACACACAAATCCAAATTTCTCTGGCAAAGGATAACCTGAAATGCAAGACATTCTAAGGACCTTTTCTCATGATGCATGAGAAAACTTTGCAAAAATGGATGGCTAAAAAAGAACATTTCACAGAGAAGCTGAAGGCAGATAAAAATTGGTGCACAGCTCAGAAGCAGAGCTGGTAAGTATTCCAATCTCATTGTAACAAGCAAGGATAGTGTGAATTATCTAATTACCATTGTAACACATTTCTCCTGTGAAACAAAAGTTATTTCTTTTATAAATATTACAGACATTAGTCAGCACAACCTGTTTCCTCCACCAGGAATAACAGTGAGGGATAACACTGTGGATTCTCAAAGATCCTAACTGGTAAATCCAGAGAAAGGACTTGAAAATTATCAGCAGAATAGTGCCAGAATATAGCCAGAAACTGGCAGTGGCCACTAAACCATTGTAACACTCTGCTACCTGTCCCACACTCTTCACTTTTAGGATAGCTGAAGCTTAATTGCTCTTTGTCACCTGAAGTCTTTAAGTAACACTAGCACAGTGGTCATTTTAGGCATGAAGGAAAATACAGATTAGCAGTAAGCAACTGCACTAAGTTGTCTAAAGAAACCAGCCACAGAATACAGAGGAGTTTACAAAATGACCCCCAAACCCATGAATTTAATTCTCTGCAAGCAGATTCCATAAGAACTAGCAGAGGAAAAGCAAGAGCCCAACTTGACAACATTTAAAACAGAACTACTTCAAGTTCTGCAATGCTAAGCTCACTTCTGCACTGAGAAATCAAGTGATAGCACATGGAGATATGGCTGAGATAATTCAGTGCTGCATCATTTTTTACCTTTTTAAAAATACCTTAGAAGTAGTGCATTTATTAGAATGCTTGATGTGTTTTTTTCTCAACCAATTTGTTCTACTCCATCAGCCAGAAATACACAAATACACTTATTCAAACTCATGCCTTATTCCAGGGTTCTCCTGTGACTGAATTCATTTCCTGCTTGTCATGTGCATCTTTTGGAAAAGGAATAACTCCAAGAGTTACCTCTAGTACAGCCCAACCTTATGCAAAATTAAACCAGCAATAATGAATTTGGAGGGAAGATAAATTAAGCTAGTGATACTTAACTAATTGAAAAGATTTAATGTATGTATACCAAACTTCAATAACCACTTCCCTCAAAAGGCAGAAAGAAGGGAGAAAATGTATGACCAGGTAGCAAAGTAAATTTCCCCTTTATTCTTTACATAGCAATCAGTAAACTACTGTTCAGTTATGTTCAACTTTATTCACAAACTTATCACAGAAAGCAGACAGGCTGGTCAGGCATGATTTAGCATTGGCAAATCCATGCTGACTCTTCCCAGTCCCTCAGTTCTCTTTCCTATACCCGAAAAACACATTCCAAGAGGGCTTGCTCCATGATTTTTCCAAAGAGTGCAGTGGAACTGAGCAGGCTTTCCTAGATCACCCTTTTGACAGATGGGTGCAGTATTTGCCTCCCATTGCTGTGGATTTCCTGTGCTCTCTGTGACCTTCCAAAGGTGAGAGAACAGCCTCAAAAAGGTGTCAGTCAGCTTCCTCAGCATCCTGGGATGCAGCACATCTGGCTGGAGGGACTGCATGGGTCTGGAATTCCCACTGCCAATGTTCTAATCCCTGAACCCTTCCTGAGAAGGAGATCTGCTTTCCCAACATCCCTACAGCCCTGGCCAGTGTTTAGGGAGTCTTCCTCTGTAACCCACACCTGCTTCTCCCTCCCTTACACTGCACCAGGATGCAGCCACAAGATCCCTATGAAGACAAGAGAGTCTTCCCAATCAATCTCCCTGCATTCCTGGGTTGCTCTTGTGTTTGGGAGACACTGGCCTCAGTGAACTGCCAACCGTAATGCACACAGAGTCGGCACCAGGGATTCAACGCCTCCCCATTTCCCACACAACCACCAAGATCTGCTCTCACTGCCATCCCCACTCTTCTCAGGATCTTGGGAAGTGTTTTCAGTATTACAGAGACACAAAAGCTGGTGCTGCCACAGCCCACTTCAAGATTCAGTACAGTGCACGATTCACAACTTGTCAGGAAGACAGGAGTTAATTATCCCAGCATCCTTGTTGCTAGAGCAACTGCACTCCTTTTCTGTTTATTTGTACCAACTGTTCCAGGAAAGACACAGAGGCAATGTTCTGCCTGATGAAGTTCACAATACAATGATCAAACCTCCAAGATTAATTTTGGATATGTTAGAGCTCTACTAAAATTATTGCAGCCCAACATAAGGAAATTTGTAACTTCTGCTGCATTTCACCTGTTCACTAGGGATCAAAGGGAATAATTTGAAAATGGCAGAGAAGTTTAATGGGAATCTCTAAGACAGAACCGCAGAAAAGTGAGGGAACAGAGATAATGCAGGGTTAGATTAATAGAAGTGTTTGGCAATTTCTTCATTTTACTAAATCATTGCAATAAAATTTATTGGCTGGCCACTCTGGGATGACAGTGAGGGATGATAATCCTGCAGAAGTCATCAGGACGGCAAAAACTAGATAACAAACTTGTTTTGTTCCTGCTCCGCCACAGAACATTTACTCAGCCAAAAGGAATGATGATGTTAAAGTCTTTGCAGTCAGCTGCAGCTACTTCTATCTATCAGCCAGAAAATAAACCCAGTTTCACACATAGCCGTGAGTGACTTCACTTTTGGGCAAAGTCTGAAATCCTTGCTAGCAGAAAGGGTTAGAACTTTTTAATTCAAGTAACAGGTCCAAAAGCACAGCCCCTCTATGAGAATTATGCAGGTTTAAAAAAAAAAACTTAAAGAAAAATATAACTATTTTACAAGAAAATCTAAACAGGCTTTCCTAGAATAGAGGTTTTCATTCACCTACAACAAGTACTTATTCAGAAGAATTTGACCTTCAGCACACCACCTGTAACAGCTCAAGAGCCAGAATCCCTGAAACGGCAGCAAGTTTCCTAATGGGGAATGACTCAGCATGGACCTCACTCTAGGCAGCAGGCACAGGACACACCCAAAGAATGAGTATCAGCTGTTGCACTTATCCCACAGCACTGCTTCCTCCAGCCTGACACCTGACAGATCCTCCACACAGAAACTCCTCACCAAATTGCTGCCTTGTTTCTATCTTTTGGGATCTGGATGAGTGACACATTGCTAAGGATGCAATAAAGATTTATCTAACCTTAGACACAGCAAACACTCTCTGATAACATAACAGTTGTAACGCAGACCCCAGAACTGGCACAGACATCAAGAGTCAAGAGGTAGTGTGGCTTCCCTTCCACACATCACACACTGTCCAGCTTCTTTTCTCACCCTTGGGAGGTGAGAGGGAGATCTGCTGTCCATGTGAGAGAGCAGCTGGAATGCAGAGCTCCACCTGAGAACAGACAATGAGCCAGCTGAAGCTCTAGGGCTCAGGGACACAGAGGACAGACAGGCCAACAGGGGATGTCTGCTGCAGACAGCCCTGCCAGAGGGAAGCTCTCAAGGCCTTATTCAGGCTCCTGTGAGAAGCCTGATACTCAGAAGTGACAAAGGAACCAAGATGGTCCCTGCGGGACCTCATCCTTATGGACAAGAAATAACTGGTCAGGGATGTGATGGCCAGGGGCAAATTTAGCTTCAGTAACCATGAGATAGTGGAGTTGCGGATCCAAAGAGGGAGGAAAACAGCACAAAGCAGCATCACAGCCCTGGAGCTCAGGAGAGCAGTCCTCAGCCTTGTTCATAGATCTGCTTGGAAGACTTCTGTGGCACCCAGTGCTGGAAAGAGGTCCAGGTGGGCCTGGTGATTTTTCAAGTATCACCTCCTCCAAGACAAAAAGCAAAACAAGCAGAGGCTGACCACAGAGCTCCTGACAGAACTCACCCCGAAAAGGAAACACACAGGAGACAGCAGCAGGGACAAGTGCCTGGGGAGAAACACAAAGGTGCCGTGTGTGCGCAGGTCTGGGGATAGGAAAGCCAAAGCACAGCCAAAGCTGCATCTGGTGAAGCACATGGAGGGCAAAAAGGAGGATTGCTGTGGGTGCAGCTGAGTGGGAACAGGCAGCTGTTCATGAAAGACAAGGCTAAGGCCACATTCACCTTGAGCTTTAATGGTAAGATCAGCCTTCCAAAGCAAAATTCAAATAAAGATGTCAAAACCAGGTTTTGCTGTATCTACAGTATGTATGTGTGCTTCTGAGAGAATGCTGAAAGTTCTGCCACGTCCCTGGTTCCTGCAGTTTCTTGGAAGGAGAAGGTGGACAAGCCATCAATGCATGAGTAACAGTTAAATTAGAAGCAGCAGCAGCTTACTCTATGTTAACATACTCTAAACAGAATGTAAAAGAACATGGTTACAGGTCAATGTACTGATGTAGACTAGATCAGCAGAGCTGTAGCTACAGCCATTGTTTTGATGATCCTCAGACAACTGTTCTGGCCAAAACCTTTAGAGTAGCAATGTACAATTAACCACTTGTCTACTACTATTATAACACCAGCAAAAATACCTAATAACTCTGCAATGTGTGTGTTAAACCAGGACAACTTTTTACTCATTCCTGTCATGGGAGAGAGTCAGCTGCTGCAACAGGAGGGCAGAAAGTCAGGTCTGATAGAATCTATCAGCTGTCTCCTTAACAAAACCAGCTCTTTAGTCACCAGATGTGCTACCACTCACTCACATGCAGAGTGTTGTCACCATAAGGTTTTATCCAGTAGAAGGGGCAGGTTCAGGGCTCCCAGGCTGCACCACTCAAACTCTGCTCAAGAGCCATCCTGCCCTGTCTTGGTTTTGTGTCCCCTTCAGAATTTTGTCATGCAAGTGGGGAGAATTTTGGCCTGATTTTGACACAGTTTGTGCCTTACCAGCACTACTCCTTGCACTTAGGAAGTGGGCTAAGGTTGCAATCCCTCATCTTTACTTTCCTTTACCTAAAGAAGAGAAGCATTAATTTATTGTGCTTGTTTTCCAGAATTTATTCTTGCAGAAATCAAGAGTTGCAAACTGCATACCAGTCAAAGACGCAGAGCTCCAAAATGAAAGAATTTTCTATCATCCTTCAGCAGCTGTTAGGGCTCTCCCTCAATAAATGCAGAATAACAATAGGAAATGGGCTACTTTAAGTTAGTGTACTCATTCTAATGGCACAAATCTTATGATTTTCACTACAAGAAAACCCCTCTAGAGTTGTTGGTTATTACACTAAGACAGTTACTGCCCCAGTTAACAGCCCACTGCCTACAGCATATAATTAGATCTTCTACATCTTATGTGCTATTTTAACTTACAGGTGGTAAGGTACAGATATGCCACAGAATCCTAATGGCATTTTCCCACTTCTGCTCCCATTCTTTATCTCAGTCTTGATATGTAATACATTAAGCTTAGTAAAAATGTTCTTATCTTTATGTACTTAACACTGAATAAGCGTTTTAGCAACAATTTTTAATAAATTCTCTCCTGCATAAGAAATGAAACAAACTTTTATTGCAACAGTGAACTCTGAAACTACTTCAAAAACAACAGTTCTGTACATTCTGAAATATCAATGCAGCAGTGGCTGTCAGTTAAGGAACCTGGACAAGTCTATACAAATACAGAAAAGCCTTTAACACTACTTGATAGACACTGTCAGTCACTGTCAGTCTGTTACAACATTCCCAGGTGCTTCACTGGTAAATTTCAGCCTTACAGCTTTAATGTCCCTTATTTGGTGAAAATCAGCAGGTAGGACTGCAGCCTCCAAGGAAGGAAATACAGAATGAATTGAGAAAATTCAGTGATAAAGGTGAACAGTTGGGTAAGAATAGAAATGCTTCAGTGATCCTAAAACACTGCAAGAAAGGGTTCGATTGGCCTTATAGCAACTGTAACAGGTTTCCAACTAAACCAGCACTTGGCCTTTTCTGACACACTGATCAGCATACTCAAATAAACCTCTTATTTTGGCTGCATTTTGGGTTTTGTTCGCATTTGTTTCGTTGGGTTTTTTCCTTATTCAAGGGAACGAACCACCTCATCTTGAGTTTCAGTACCTACAAGGAATGAAATCTTCACACAGTTAGTTGCTATGGAAATAAGTATTTCAAAACTGGACATCTGTTGGTACAAAATCTAGGAACAACTTAACAAAATAAGCTCTTATTTCTCAGAATCACTTGCTTAGGAGACACATGGACTAAGCACAAGCCTCAGACAGAAAACTTTTTGGGGATTAGTCCAACCACTACCTCCATAAAAAGGAATATCTAACTTCCCTAGAAAATGTCAAGACACTTTTTATGTGTCCCCAAATAATTATGACTGGTATCTACCCAGCCTGACTAAACTCTTGTGAAATATATCAGTTGAAATTTGATACTCTTAAAAAAAAAAACTATCAAAAAACCAAAACCAAACCAATCCCGTAACACCTACACTTCTCTTCAGTCTCTAAAGTTTAAGGGACATGCCTTTCTTAAAAAGAAAAATGATGCAAGCAAAAAAATCTATGCAGCACTTGTCCCTGATGTATATAATACAGCCTGTGCCTCTAAGAACATTAACAGATAGATAAATTTGCCACAGTATTTCTTTCAAGACATTTTACATAGAATCTGCTTTTTTACCTTGAAAGACCACTCAAATTTTTTATGGCTAAAACTGATTTATTACAGCAAACTTTTGGGACTACTGACTTTTAATTAATTCCCCTAGGGCAGCCCTTCACACCATCAATGCTTTCTCCCCTGCATCAGTTTTTGAAGCAAGACTGTTATACACTGAAATTCCACCTTCCACATGCAGGAGATGGGAAGGCTACTAAAAAAAGAAATAAAGCAAAAAGTTAAAGTTGTTTACACACCGGTCACTAAAGAATTCTTCTAATTCAATTATATTGATTAATCAATCTTGAATTTTCACTCTATTCATTAAGAAATACAACTAGTACAGCATGCACTTTTAAAGACTGTTAGGTCCCTTCAAAATAAGTCTTCCTGTAGATAATGAACAAGATTCTTTAAATCCACTCAATGGTTTTATCATTCTAACAAGAACTTCAACTGTCAAGGTTTGCACAGAAGATGAAAAACTGCCGTCTGGAGAAACTACTAGTTATCTTAGGGAAACAAAGAAAATTAGAATTTACAGCTGTCCTGGATGTGAAAGAGATTTTCAATTACTGAAAGACTTGGATAGATCAGATGCACTTCTCAGCAATCGAGTAACTCCTCTTCCTTGTACAACACTTGTTCCACAACGGGAGGTCTTCACACCACATGGAGAATCACCTAATAAATTAAATATAGTTTGCACATCAAATCAGCCTTTAAAGTTTGCATAAACTAATGGGATTGTTCCTCATGCTGTGGAGCTGAACCTATCCAACAGCTCTGATACAAAAAGTCAGGCAGGTTGTGTCCTCCACAAACACTAAGACCATAAGATCATGATTTCCAGGTGGAACAGAGTTTAACTCAGCATGAATCTTATGCATAAGATACCAAACTGCAAACTCAGAATTCTTATTTATTTTGCAAACCCTTTCCTCTGAAGGTTAGCCATGAAATGCCCAAATGAACTGAGCTCAGAGGCCTTCTAGTAAAAAAATCCTTTCTGCAAATAGAAACTTGAAAAGAGAAGTCTTTTAACTGAGTTGTGACGGAACACTTGAAACAAGGACCAGCTCAGTCTGTACATAGAACGATTTAGGAACATGGAGAGTACTTTAAACACAACTGCCTCAAAGCACCTGGGCATGGGAATGGCTTCAGGTAACAGAAAAGCATAAATCAGAGAGCAACATTTCTAAGAAAAACTGAATTTTGAGAGATGTTTTTGACCCTAAGATTCTGTCCAGTAAGAAAAGGCCAGCTCTTCCTGCTTCAGTCTTCAGTGTGTGAGCTGTGCAGCACTTTCAGGCAACACCTAAGCCCAAAAATTTAAAAAAAATAACTACTGGATCAAGCATAAGGAGCTCTTTCCACTAAAAATATGTGGAAGTTTCAAACTCACAATTAGAAGAAACAAACTCTTGATCCCATCTTGGAGAACCCAAAGGTTTGTTGGATTCAGAACTCTCAGCTTTCTTTTTCTGTATGAAAATATAAATATTCTAAATAAGGTACATGTATCTGCTAACATGAAACACACCCCACAATCCATAAAACCTATGGATCATGTTCATAGGTCTGCCCAACATATGTCACAAAGGACAGCATCCAAAGACAAAACAGCTCATGTGAAACTGACAACTGGAAATAAATCAGGGTATCAACTCAAAAAACCTGACCTGGGTATGTCCAGCATCCAGGTTTACAATCCTGGTATTTGTGCTTTGATCACAATCAGAGTCTTGCAGAGGGAGGTGAGCTGCTGTTAGTGGGACTCCATACACACTAGCAAAGGATTTACTGATGCAGTAACTTGACCAAGAAAAAAAAGGAAAACAAGAAAGGTCTAGTTAAGAGAGCTGGAATGCTGATGTGTGACAGCACAGCATTTTACGTTCTTCAGCTGGCAAACAAAAGCAGCCAAAGCACAGAACAGATACCAGAGGGCAGAAGGACTTTCTGCCAGCATCCCTGCATCCTTCCAAGACCACCAGTCTGTTGTACAGCTACACATGAAATAAAAACAGTTTCCCCACATTATCAAATGCAGCACATAGAAGTGAGAAAAGCAACTTTTTTTTGGGGGGGGGCATAGCACTCCATGATGAGTTTTTTGAATGAAAGACTATTTATTATTGTCTACTTCTTCTGCCAACAGAGATCATAAATGGCATTTCCTCATTTCCAAACTATTTATTTTTCCTTTTTCCCCACCAAAAAGATTATAGGACCTTATGTATCTACATTATATGTCAGGCAGTATAGAAGTTTCCAAAGTAGAGATATGCCAGAGCATAATGAGAATACCACTGTTTGAATTAGAATTCAAACAGTGAATTCTAATGTAATTAACACTTTTCTCAGCACTGCAATGCTAACAAAATAAAAGCCATCATTCTGGAGTCAACTCCTCAAGCAATACTCACCTTATTTTCTTACAGGATGCCAGGGCACAGCAGATTATATCATTCTCCTCATGCCACTTGCACCTACATGAAATCAATTTCAGGCTTATTTCAGAAGCACCTACATTGTTCATCAACAAGAACAGTTGGTCTGGCCAGATGAAGAGGAACAAATATTAAAAATGGTATCTTTTTGTTGCAGTGATCATGCAGTACCTTTAAAATTTCACAGAGTTCAATAGCTTTGCCCTAAGTAGTTTATGCAGAACTTAAAGGTCTGCTTATCAGGCAATCTGCTTCATGCTGAGGTGGGGGGCAGGGAGAAAAGAGAACCCTAAGAGACAAATGGAATTTAAACCATTTGAACCATTTCAAGCTTCCCATTAATGTGAAATAGTTTCTCCCAGCATAAACACCCTCACTTTCCTCTCCAAACCTGTCTTTTAGAGTACATTCTTCCATTCTCCTCAAGGTCCCCCTCTAGGGTGAAGACACTCATGGGAACACAAAACTGCCTGACTATAAAAAGACGAAGTGACAACGATGAACCAAATGGATCTTAAAATCCATATTCCAAGCAGACTTCCAAGAATAATTCACATAGTTTTTTTTTAATCTACTGAAATTTAAGATCATATTATTGGTTCTTTTCTTAAATTAGTAGCAGAGGAAGCACTAGAGTCTATTTCTAAATTAACTGCATAATCACCCGATATGCTCCTGCAGCACTGCAAACATCACTTTTTGTACCAACACAGAAGAATCTGAAAGCAGGCACATTTACACAAAGAACCACCCAACAAACCTGGTATTACTGGAGAAATCCCACAGGCAGACATCTAGTTTTCTATACACCCAGATCTTGGATGGCTCCTTTTGGTATTTCTTCTGGTACAGTTTCATTATCAGGTCTTCTACTGCAAAAAGCTCCCAGTGGCTCTCAATGCCTACAGTTCAGTGAAAATCCAAGCCAGGAGAACAAGAGTCACTGAATATCCTGCTCAGTTCATTTCTCATTCAGTCCCTGTTCACTGTCCAGCTCTTTATCACAGCATCAAAGCTCAAAGATATTCCACCAGTAGTTTTAATAAAACCTGGCTTCCTAGAAAGTGGTGGGAGAAAGGAAGAGGAAGGAACATGCAAAGGAGTTCTAGCTATCAGAGCCAGCTTTTATGAAAATTTTGAGACATGCTTTTCAGACAAATATAGCGGTCCATGGTTACACAGCCCTTACTTCTGGGGATAGGAGGGGAAAAGGATGGACAAAAATGATCCAATCCCTACCTGTTATGCTGGCCATTCGACCAAGACACCAGTTAATTCGGAATCTGTCATTAAACTGGAGGAAAAAAGATTTCTGTCATCTCAAAGGAGTACAGCATAGAATTCTGACACTTCCATGACTTCTGTCCAGGTCTGAAAAAGCCACCTCCAAACATTGCTTGTGGCCCTGAAGGCAATCTCCCTGATGACTATCTTGAAGAGGACCCAAATTTCATGCATACTTCTTCAGAGCCCTTATTTATAGATGGAACCCAGTATCTTGTCCCTCCCTACTTTTTAAAGATTAAGATTAGGTTTGAATTGAATTGAAATGTAATATACCTGTTATGAAACTTAAACACATCTGAATCCTAACATTTTGTTCTCCTGCCTGGAAAAATGAAACTTGAGCAAAAATTTAAGACACGTGTTATTCTCATGGGGAAAAGAGTCACGAAAACGTAAAAATATCCTTTCAAAAAAGCAGGATTTATCACTATTATTGAGCACATCCAATTTAAGTCAAATCTTAGGAGCCCTTAACCAAAGTCATAACAATGTCAGAGAACAAAAGACCCTGTTCATCAGTAGATTAGAGCCAGAAGTGTAAGCTGAAAATAAAAAGGCAGAAAATTAGGTCTCTGCTTTATAAAAAGGTTGGCTTCTAGAGGCCATTTCTTCCTGCATGGAACTGGGACACTTTGGAAAAAGTGTCTTTCCCCACTTATATGGACACTGATTAGGTTTTAGAGTAAACTATCTCCTTAGTCATCCAGCAGAAGTGGAAGCAGAAAGGGAGATTTAGAGCTTTGACCTTGGCCATACCCTGCAGAAGAAGCGAGGCTGAGCACCCCTGGATGGGTGGGCAAACTCAACAAGCTCCCGCAGGACAACAGCATAACAAGAACGAGGAAGGTGAAATCCAGATATAGGGATCTTATGGGTTTCATCACCTAATGCAGGGAGAAGAGGGACAGGGAAAAAAAAAAAACAACGAAACAAAACCAAAAAACCACAAAATTGTGAGAAGTCCAGTTTCCTTAAAGAGATACAGTTCCCTCCTCCTTTTTATCTTTCTGTATACATATATATATATATGCACACAAACACACACACTCCTCTCCACAGACAGAGTCTGTGTTTAAGCTACTACAACCTTGCTTCTGTCAGCAGCCCTGGGCTGTGAGCAACACTCACACTCCTGCCCCTTTTAAAAGGCCATTATCCAAGTATTAGACGTACACAGGCCAAGTTTGTTCCCTCTGTACACGAGAGGAAGTGTCCTAATAAAAACAAACTGGAGTCTATAAACATTACTGAGAGTCACAAAGGAAACAGGCCGGCCAAGCCAGACACAACAATGGTGCAGATATTTTAATTTTGTTAGTAAATGCCAAGCTGCTAAACATAACTTTTAAATATAAAGTAGTATCTTTAAGTTACTCTGTTGTTAATTAGCACTTCATGCTGAAGATACACACAAGGACTATTCAAGACTTACAAAACATTTGGACAAAGGTCAGATAAGCTGAGACTAAAACTGCACACCTTTGCACACCATTCTTTTTCTCCATTAATACTCACCAGCAGCCTGGCAGTGGTACCGAAAACCACGTGGTGGTACTTCTGCAAAAAAAGAGGAGAAAGCACAATCATCATCTAACACCACCAAGGAGAGATCCTTAACTCTCCACTATACACCACAGCTTCACATACAGAAAAGAACAGCTTCATCTTCCCTTGTGGCCTTGTAAAAGTGCCACAACTATTTTTGGAAAAGCTACTTTCACTTCTATGCATTTTAAAAAACAAAGCCCATTGCAGAGTGTGTTTAGGTCCAGCTAAGAAAACATTAATTGACGTGAAATATAAAGCACGAACATGTGCAGATCCTCCTGGGTTTAGCCTACCCTCTTTGGAGTAAGATGAAGTTCTGACACTAATTCTCTTCAGAAACAAGCTCAGCACTGTTCTGATATTTTAAAAAGTCTGACCATTTATAAGCAAAGAAATAAACTTGTCTTAATACCAGAAATCTAACCTGGGCAGCAGTGACTCTAGAAAGCCTCCCTCTCACCTCAGTACTTCTGACTTTCCTGGAACTCACCTGGATCTATGAAGTGGTGGAAATCAGCCATGATGCCATCTCGCAGGGAGTATCTGACACACCCAATCTCACAGGGAAGGAAGCGCTGCTCGCAGTGGGGAGGCAGCTTCCCATAGCTGTATATGTCCAGGAAGTAGAAGATGTCTGCAACCATTTCTGAAAGAAAAAGAAAAAAAACATTTCAGACAAGCCACCAGAGGTTACAGAAGCCATGCTGGTCTCCCCTCATCCAGGGAAAGCTTTGGTAAACTTTCTCCTATGACTGAGTGAAGAGTAACAACCAAGCAAAACACACAGCTCTTCTTCTGTATCCAAGATGACAAGATAACATTTATACAGAATTCAGGCACACTGGACACCTTCCAGAGATCCTACTGTGTGTAGAATTGGGGCAAAAACCACAACAAATACAAGCAACTAAAAAAAAAAGCCAACCTCCAAACCCACATGATGTTAAGAGGCCTGCAATCCAACAGGAACCATTATTCTTTTTAAGGACAGTCTCTTTGCCCTTTCATAAAATCAGTAGCTGCAAAACAGCCTCACAAGCTAAATTTGGCAGCTTACACCACTTAAACAAGTTGGTAGTAATCCTGTGGGGCAAGAAGATGTGAAGTCTGCTAATTAAAAGGATTGCTTCTCCACCAAATGAGCTCCCAAAGAAAGTGGCAAGAATACCCAACACAAATGTTAAGGAACAGTTTTATCATTTACTAATTAAAAAGTATCCAACTATGACAAATATTTTACAATACACCTTAATCCTTCTCTTCACAACTGTCACAATGTTCTCAGTGAAGTTTAATACAGATATTTATTCCTTACTCTTAACTACTGCCCCTCATCAAAAAAGTCCTACTTGCTCTACTAGAGATGTGTAACTGTCTTCACACATAAATAATTCTGTATGCCAGTCTTTAGGACATTTAACACCAGTTGCCCTGAATGGTCATGCTCCCTTATGTGGGTCTTAAACTGTACAAGCTCAGGGGTCATAGGAAAGACACCTCTCCTACCTTATGAAAAAATAGATATAGCTCCAGGGAACCATATAGAACTTTAACTGAGAAATATTAAGAGCAGAATCATGAAATGTATCTCAATTATCCTTTATCATTATGCCTCTCATTCAGCTAAAAGACGAATTGTGCCAACTCAAGCCAGCCAGCATGATCAGCCCAATCAAATCTGCATCACAATGACAGGGGAGCATGACCCCTGGCACAGAGGGCACTAATAAGCATTTCACTTTTTATGGAGCTACTGTTTCTTGCTCCGCCATAACCATGACAACATGAAAATAGTTCAAGAGACTGAGGTAAAAAGCTGGAACTGAGACTTAACCACACAGCAGATACAGCTTATATGAACAGGCTTCTTGACTTACCTTGTAAGCACTACCTTTTATCATTTTTCAGAATAATGTAATATTCACTGGGTAGAAGATTACAAATGTGTTCACTACTATCATCTGAAGAAAGGTACAGGTTAGAAGGGTTTAGTTTTTGAGAGTTCTTTCAATAAGGAAGCAAGTCAGGATGTTATAATGGCACTGACAGAGTGCATATTCCCTCTTTTATTCTCCCAATGAGGCCAGGCCCCTGTTTAATACCTCTATCATACCAATTCTGAACATTGATATCTAGCAATTCCTAACCCTTTGAAATCAATACAAGCATTCTTTTATGCTGAACTTGGATTAGGCCTCGTTAAATCATAAATGTAGGACTTGGAAAATTACCTTTTCCTTAAAAAACTTGAAATAACTGTTAAGAAACTGTTAGTGGCTATACTCCCATTGAGCTAAAAAACAGAGGATAGAATTGTTGGAGGTTGGAGGGGGGAAAAGTATTTTCCTTGATGTCCCTCTATCTTTTAAAGCAGCAGCCCAGTAGTGTAAAATATCTGACACAGATGGCTTTTAGCAAAATGTAAACAGTCTTTGTACAGGTACCACTGAAAGGGAAACTCTCATCTACCAGGACCAACTGCTTTAAAATCACCATACCCTGATGATTCTTCCAAGAGAGAGCAGAAGCATCTGGCAAAGGAGTAACAATAGGCATCTTTGTGGTCAGAAGAGCAGGAACTGGATCAGGCACATTACAAGTCTGGAAAAGACGAGAAAATTAAAAAAAAAAAAAATATCAACAACAACAAAAGTCTTCTCACCCCAAATAAAATCCTTCAGCTCCTTATATCAGAGGAAAATGCAATATCCACTAATAGCTGTGGATAGGTGGAAAAGTTATTATATAAAGTGCCCGGATACTTGCAGGCCAGAAAAGCAAGATTTCTCTTCAGTACCCTTGTCAACCCCTTATTGCATGAAAGAACTATAGCTAAATTTACAAAACATAATACAAAAAAAAAAGTATTTTCCTTAATTCAACCACTTGCCACAGGCAAGAAACTCTTCAAACTGGAATTTAAAACTTTTCTCCGTAAGTTTTATGAAAAAAGCACCTGGCACATGTGTTAGTTGTCTTTGACTAGGAAACAGGTTCATGAAAAGCTGATAAAGCCTCATTGGAAGTCATTGGATTGCTGTGAAAATCCATTCATGAACAATAAGCTTTTTAATAGGACAGGAAAAGAAACCTGTCACTCTTACAGAATCTGATCACTCAAACCCAGACTGGGAATAACATCCACACCCAGGTACACTGATTGCAGATAACCATCTCAGCCAAAGTTAACTGGTTATCAGTTGGAACTATTTCAAACAAAATGAGGAATTACTCCCATTTAAGCAAGTTTTGGCCACCTCCAAAATAGGAACATGGACTTGCACTACACAAAGTGACCGTGGCTGGCTGTGTACTGGGCTGGGATGAATAATACAAGAGCACATATAATTATATATCCATATTTGCCTGTTTCCACTGATACAGTAAGGATGGTGATCTTTACTCTGGTAAAGCAACTATTCATTCCTCTGCCTGATTACAATCTTCTAAAATGCTACAACTTGTGGAAGGAAACACAGAAGCCTCCATTTGTGACTTACCTGCCATTTCACTTAGTTCTCTCTGACATATAAAAATGGAGTTTCATTAATTACACATACTCAGCCTGCTACAAGACAAAAGGATGATCACATTTTAAACAATCTTTTCCCAGACATTCAGGCCCCCAAAACCAGAAAACATTGCCTAACACCTCCCTTCTAGTCTAGACTAATTTAACTAATCCATTTTTACTAGTTACTCCAAACTATGATCATCCTGTCCTTCCCTCTGTCACCCTGTAATCGTTTTGAAGTCCTGGAATTTATCCTCACTATTGATTCATAGTTCACAGTCATTATCTAGTAATAGAGCATTAAGAACTAAATGCAGTATTATCCATTTACTCTGACAGTAAACGTGACCTTCTTTCCCTGGACACACAAGATTTTTACACTACTAACAAAGACTGAAATGAAATAAAAAAAGCTCACACCTCACATAATTCAAACCCTTAAGTAACTGCTTCAGAGAAATGCTGGGAAAGGAAAAGAGACAGAAACAAACGGGACCAACATCTTTTCAAGGCAGTAAATAGCAGAAATTATCTGTTTAGCACCATTTCAGACACAACCAAACACACTCAACCCAACTGCCTACTTCTACATTGTTCTCCACAACACTGTTACTACTCTCTCCCACATCCAACCAACCTAAAAATAATGGCAGGGTGTAGTTATTCTATTTGTGCATAGGCCACATTTCATTGACCTGGCTCACCACACAGCTCCTCCAGACCTACAAATCAGCTGCTTCTAAGATGTGTTTTCAGGCCGTCAGACAAGAAGTGCCTAAACCAATGACACCCAAAAAGCAAAAGCAACATGAACCTATGACAAGAAGTAACACCAATTTACAGTATAAATTAAAAAAAAAAAATTGTCAAGCACTGAAAAACACTGTTAAACATAAAGCCAGGGTGTTAGAGAACTACATTTTACTTGGTACAAGAGCCCAAAGGAACAAGCTGTAATAGTTAAGAGGTATCAAGTATTTCCACCTTCAATTCAAGCCAGAACAATTACCTGCAGAACCCGTATAATGATAGCTACTACTAATGCAGCCATACCCTCCAGAGGCTGGAGGATGTGGAGAGCAGGAGGAACTTGCACAGCATCCCGTGGAACTGAGCACAAAGAGCCCGATACCGTTTACTCCTCCTTCTTACTGAGGGCCTTCCATTGTCAGCATTTACCTCCTTCACAGTCTTCTGAGGGTATTTCTTGCTATTCCATTTACGAGCCTTCTCTGAATACACTGTCTTCTCTTCCTCTGTCAGGGACTTGAAGAAAAATTAGCTGTTATAAAAAGGTTTCTACCTTTCCTCTACCTCCTTCTAGTAGTCCCACAAACCAACAAACTCCATGTGTAAGAAACCATTCCTGCACTTCCAAAGGAAGTAGTAGTCCCACAAACCAACAAACTCCAAGTGTAAGAAATCACTCCTGCCCTTCCAAAGGACATTACTGATGGCCGCCAAGACTAACTCAAACACTCCCGGGCGCTTTTTTCTTAATAACGCCATAAGCCTTGGTTACAAACACCCAGCAAGGCCAAGGTGAAGTACCTCCGAGTGAGGGCAAGCCACAAACAAGAGACCTCCTGGAACTCCTCCTGCCAGCCGGGGATGCCGCCACCCCACCCACGGCACACGAACCAGCGCAGCCGCCGCGCTGAGGGGAGAACGGCAAAGCCACCTGACATGGCGCCGAGCCCACCCTCCGGGAGAGGCCCCGCCGGCACGCCGCCCTCACCTCCCACGCCTGGGAGCAGTAGGGGACGGCGTCCGCCACATGGGCCACGGACAGCCCGCGCCGCTCCAGCTCGGGCAGCTGGTCGTGCACGAACCACAGAAAGGCGCTGCGGTAGCCGCCGCGCCGAGCCATGGCCTCGCCGAAGGGCGCTGCCCACACGCGGTAGCGGCGCGGCCCCTCATGAGGGGCGGGCGGGGCGGCGACCCGCGGGCAAGGGCGGGGCGGCCATGACGGGCGGCCGTGGCAGCGCCTTGCAAGCCCCCCGGGCTTGGTCTTTGCTTGGTCCTCCTTGTCTGCTCCTTTTTTCCAGTGTGAAAATGCGTACTTTATGATTTGGCTTTTGGCAAATATCAAAATGAATATTATCTGTGTTGTGTTAGGAAGTGGTGCTGTATTAATTTTCTTAAGTGGTGGGTTAAATGTAGTTTTAGGTTATAACAAAGTGTGAAAATAGAAACTGTGCTACGTAAGATACTTTTTTTTAAAGAAAGGACTCGCAGCGAGATAGCAGCGGCAGGACTCCTAAATCTTTCAGACAAAAAGAATGTATTGCCTTCTTATCAGAAGAAACGAATTTCTTCCCGCCTCGCTCAGGCTCAACAACGCCGTGAGGATTCAGAGGAAGAAGCTGACAATGACCAGACAGAATCCTGTGTTTTAGTGGAATTTATGCATCATGTATGAGATGTATGAATATGCAACAGGTTATTGTTTTTAAGGGGTACTCCTCTGTTAACGTGTGTCCTTTTTCGGGCTTATGCTGCCCAGAAAAAGGTACCCAGACTGCCTGTAACTCTTTGTTTCTATTGTCTCATATTGTCCTAATACTACTTGTCCAACATTTTTATTCCTGGATATATGTTAACTGTCTTCATTGCAATATTAAGAATCATGCCTCCAGGTCAAAAAGATCCTATCTAGGTGAAGATCCTTCCCCTGAGCATGCATAGGAGTCTGGTGGGACTAAGTAATTGTATAGCAGTTATTTTCAATCATACTTGGGAGGTTACTAACACAACATTTTTGTGTGTAAGTAATGGCATGGAAAGCCCGGTGAGCTGTGCCCGATTTGTGAAATACCACCAGGCACCCAGGCTTGTGCAGCTCCAAAATAAGTAAATAATCAATGTCTCTCTCAAGTGTGTAATTATTGGCTTGTTGCACACCACGTAGATGAATCTGAATTTTGCGGACAACAACCTCACAGCAGGTCCTGATGAAAGTGTGGTATGGCTGCTCTTCTTAATTTTTTTTTTTTTAATGTTCTTTGGGTGCTGAAGGATAAGAAATACCCTATGGGAACATGAGTTTGCACCAGGTTCAGGAAGGAGAAGGGGGGAAAGCAGAGACCAACTTCAGGTGAGAGCCCTGGGTTTAGTTTTGAGATATATGACAGGAAAGTGGAGGAGGTGAGTGGGCATGTGTGCACTTGGAAGGGCAGACTCATTTATTAGAAATTATTTGGGAGCTCATGTTACATAAAACTGAGGCTGCTGTTAAGACTCTCTTTTTGTGGTTTTGGGTTGCTTTTTGTGATTGTTGGGGTTTTTTCCCTTCATCTGTCTCATTGACATAACTGACACTTCCTTCACTGGAATTGCATAGGGAACCACAGTTCAGATGAAATAAAAGCTGGAAATAATCTGATCTGCATCATCATTGATAAGTGGCACAGAGTTGCTTCCTGCCTTAAGCTTTCTATTGATCTTTCAAAAATCAAATTATCTTCACTGACCATAGTTAAAAAAAAAAAAAATAAAGATAAGCTAGCTGGGCAATAATCACAGCAAGTCAATAATCACAATTGGCTTTAAAATGAAGTTTAATCAGTTTGCGGAAATCTGGTTGCCTGGAACAGAGGACCCTACATTTGACATGAGACAGGGTTACTGGGGTGGTAATACTGGCATGGGCCCTGATTACCTTCTGGCCTAATTTTCCTTGGCCAGGGCATGTGATGTCTCCCACATTCCTCACTGTTCCCCTGTCTTTTGGGGAATCTCCTTCAGCATCCATTTGCTTCTCATGCAGCCATCTTCAGTGGAGTTATCCAGTCTCCATGAAAATAAATGGTGCAGCAGTGACATGGAAGATCCTTTGCAACTCTCCATCCCAGAATCCTCTTGAATTTGCTATAAACTTAGACATGAAGATAAAAACAGTGATGAAACACATCTATGCATTTCCAAATGACTGGGAAAATCTGCCTCTTTTCCTCAATCTAACCCCTTTTTTTCATCTTTGGGTAAGTCTGCTCAGCTCCAAAGGAGGTTCAGGCTTAAACCTTTGACTTAGCTGATTATGTTTGTCCATGCTGGAACTGCTGTCAGGTAAGCTCAGACCAGATTGCTCTTGCATCTCAAATGCTGGCTCATTCTGGAGGCAGTTCTGTCTTGCTCAGATCTTGAGAAACAGTTTGGTTTGTGTTCCACTTAGGAAATTTGCTGTTAAACATTCAGGAGGAGTCAATCACATTGTTAAAAATGTAGAAAATCATGATATAACCTCAAGGTAAGCACTTTTAAAGTCACTTTTACTGCTGTGGAAAATAATTTATATTCCCGTCTAGTTCCAGATACATTAATGCTAAGTCTCTGAGGAAAGACTGCAAGAAATGACTTGTATCTTGTAAATATAAACATCTGCACAGAGCCTAGTTCTTTCAGGCAGAAAGGCAAGTGTTTACTGTTATATTGCTGTAAGAGTCGTTGCTAGGAGTGCATCTGTGCACTTGTGTTTTATTTTTCTTCACATCATATTCTTTTCTCTCATGTGCAGCTTTGGGACCCACCCTTCAGCAGCCCTTCCTTTTAAAGAAATTCAGATAATGTGTGCATCAACTGTTTGAAAAACACAAGGCTCCAGTGATAGCTCTCCTAGGGCTAGAGGTGGGGTTGGAAAATAAAATTCGTAAGCAGTAGAGAAAGAAAGGATTTTCCTCTGTGGGGTAGGGGTCAGATTAAAAAAACAGGGAACAGATCATCTTCAGAGCATCATACCATCAGTATTCTTCCCCAGGGCCCTGAGGAGAGCCCAGTGCCTCTGAAGAACTCATGTTTTAAATCTTCATTTGTCTGCTGTTTAACTTAGTGGGCAAAGGACTTTTCTGGACCATTTACACTGATTTGAAAATAACATTTGTACCACTGGAGCCCTTCCAGCAGATAACAAGTGTTGTGCCAGTATTTATATATTACTTGGGGGTTTTTGTTGTTGTTGTTTTTCTTTTAAGCACTTAATTTAGTTAATTGATATGCCAACACTTAAAGTCCTCTGTACCTGGCTTTGGAAACACAGCTCCTGAATTTACAGAATCAGTATAAATGGTCCAGAGAACTCCTCTGCCAGCGTTTGCTGTTCCATCAATGCATGGGGTTTGCCAGCATCTCAAAATAGGGATTATGTACCCTGATACTATATGGTCAGAAAAACTATCTTGTACTTTTCTGCCAGTAATGTATTTTCATAAATTCAGGATTCAAGGCTATAATCTTTCCTTGAAGGTTTTTTTTTTTTTTTAATCAGAAAGAATGAGCAACATTATTCTACAAAGCATGCAGTGAACACATCTGCTGTTCCCCACTTACCTGCTAGTCTGGGGCTACAGCACTCCCCCACAAAAGGAAATATTTGGTGTTTATGTTGGAGGAATCAGGCCAGATCCATCAGCCCAGGAGAGGTGAGGCTGATGCAACTCCACACTCCCACGTCCAAGTGAAGGGAGGTCAGCTATGTATTGCCAGCCTAACCCAGTTCCTGCTGTGCTTTTCCCATTAGACATGAGCCATCCTCTCCCCCTCCCTGGCTCTCAGGGCACACTACCTTCCCACAAAGTCCAGCTGGATTGTAACTAACAGTGTCATGTTCACTCCTTCCTGGCACCATTGACATGAGGGCTTCTGGCTGCTGGTCTGCTCTAGGAGACAGTAATCCTGGTCACTCCCTCGGGGCTCTCCAGCTGCTGGCACCCAGACAGTCACTCATTCCAGCTCCTGGCCCCAGGGACACGTAGGGGCACTATCTACCTGCAGTCCCACTCCAGGTGCTGGCATTTATGTTGGCTTACTCCTGTCTGTCCAGTCACTGCTGCCCAGGCACATGGACTCTCCCACCCATGGCATGACTAGAGGCTGGCACCAGACCCCCATACACATGGACACACCCTAAACAGAGAGTTGCTCACTCAGAAAAGAAGTTATAAAGGAATTTAATAAGAAAAAAGAAACACAGTGTGCATGATGGATAAGCGCAACACCCAGAAAACTTTTCACACCAACTGGTTCTTTCTATCCCCTTATCCATCTATTTATTTTACCTATTCCTAAATCACCTAGATCTCTCCCTTTCTTTGCCTTTGATTCTTTTTGTAAGCATCCCATGAGGGGTGCTATGCAATCCTGAGATGCTCTTCCGTCACCCTGTTTTTTTAAGTTCTTCTAAGCCTTCTGATGTTTACATTCTTGTAATGAACTTTCTCACGCACTTTATGTAAATAACTTATTGATTTGCATTCTTTTATGGAGGAGGAGAAATTTGATGAACTGTTGGTTTGTCCAGTGTCATTGGAGGGGTGGCACTGTCATCTTCCAATTCGCTGTCACTTTTGGAAATCTCTAAATGTTGGAGTCAGAATTAAACTTTCCTTCTTTTTTTACCTTGGAGAGTCCAGTGTCTGCGTCGTTTTATTTTGTGTCCTAGAGCAACACTCTTCCCTTGCATCCCCTAATGAGTCCTAAATCTGTGGGATACAGTCCCCCTCAGTCCTAAAGTTGCTGTGGTGTTGACTCATGGTGACAGGCTCCAGTCTGTATTCTGGAGCCTATCCTGGAGCCGATACTTTCCTGGGACAGTCCTAGGAAGAGCCTGGAATGGTTTTGCTTTATTCTGAGTTCCTATCTGAGGGTTCCCATCTGCCATTGTGTCCCCCTGCTTCTTTGGACTTGTGAAAATGGGCCATTGATGAGCTTTTGTGGTGGGTGTGGGAGGAGCCGGGGCAGGCTGTTAGTTGCGCTGCCAACCTCTGAAGTGCCATTGTCCCTCTGCACTCCTTTGTGTGCTTTGGAGACAAGCTTTTGTCACATAATCTCACGGCTGATTTCTTTCTCAGCCTGGTTATGGAGATTTAAAAACATACAAATTCTCTGGAGAGTGATACAAAGTATAGACCAGTAATTATTATTGTTTCACATGTAATGCATAAACATCTCAGGGATGAGAGCCTGCAGGCCTCCCTTCCCTAGGTGAATGATTTAACCAGTCAGCTACAGCTGCCAACTTTCTTTTTTGACCTTTTGACTTAGTGAATCCTGGGTTTCTTTTTGAACGGTGCCACGACTGCAAGAGTGCAGGGTGCCTTACACCTCACCTATGTGATCAAGGATGTAACTTAGACCTAGGAGTCAGGAGGCCTTTTTACAAGAACTCCCCTTGCCCTGCTCCCATGCAGGGTTTTGCTGAGTGTTGGACCTGTTGAGAATGTCCTGGACCAGACCTCATGCGTGGTATCAGCACCTTTCTTGCAGGTTTCTCAGGGAACTCAAATGAGAGCAGATAATGCTTGTCTTCTCTCCAGAAAAGGTAGCATTTGTGTTGGGGGTTGCAGTCGTGGAATGTGGGATGCACAGGACCTGCTGGGCAAGTGCTGTAACCCTGCTGACCAGCACATCCCAGGACCACTAAACCTGGTACATGGCAACCAGCAGCCCAGGTTGTGCTACAGCTGCATCCCCTCTATGCCATCAGTTTCAAACACCATTAATGCCAGGGCTCCAGTGAAACCAACACATCGTTCCAAGTATCCTGGACAAAGTCTGGGAAATCCTTAACATCAGAACAGACCAGGTTTTTAGGTAGGAAACGAGGACCTGGCTGTGACACCCCAAATGTGTGAAAGCCTTGCCTCTGGTGTTAGACATCTCTGTGCTCAGGACTAACTGGGTATGCAGAGAAGGAAAACGATAAGCCTTTAGGCAACTTTGACAGGACATGTGTGCTTTCAGTCTCAATCTGCTGCTGAGTTGTTTTTTTTTTAGATTTGAGTTCTAAATGTTAGGTACCAAAAATTTTCCAAAGTCTTGTTTTGGATTTGGCTCTAAGTAGGATGACCTGAGTAATTACAGACCTGTTAGACTGACAGGGATCCCAGGCAAAATAATAGAATCACTGATACAGGATTTGCTTCAATAATGAATTAAGGAAAAGTAATGTAATTAAAGCCAATCAACATGGGTTTGCAGCAAATACATTCTGTCACATTGGTTTGTAATTGCATCAAAAATATATTAAGTGTGGTTACTAAAGGTAATGCATTCAGACACAGGAAGCATATGACTCTACCACACAACACTGAATTAAAGATACAGATATATGATACAAAGACCATCCAGTCCCTGGTTAAAGAATTAGCTTAAGGTGTCTCAAAATGTAATTTTAAATGAGAAATTGTAATCACACTTCTTATTAAGATCTTTCTTAGGTTGTTTCTTGGCTGCATACTACTAAATACTTGTTGGTAGTTTTCAACAAAACACGTACTCATCACAGTTACTTGCAAAAAATACAAAGATTGAAGGAATACTTAATCAGGTAGGTTATAGAGTGGGATATTGACCAAAGAGGAGCTCTCTGAGTGATGCTATATCATAAGGACTAACAGTATCATCCCTGGAAGGATAAACAAATATTAAGCAGGGATGATGATGCTGTAATACTTCTGCTTTCATGCTTATAGCAACTGGGCCTGGGATGCTCTCTCCAGTTCCAGTGTTAGCTCAAGAATAAAACAAACTCTCTGCTGAACTTCCAGAGAGGATGTTAAGAGTGCTTTGATCACAGTCTGCCATTACCTCTTCAGAAGTGCCTTGAGGATGCCTTGCCCTCTGACTTGGCAGTACTAGAAAGTGAAGTTAGATTAAATTAGGGGCAGGGTGAGGTCCCTTCCTACCCAAAGTAATCTGTGATTCGTTTTTGGAACACACAGTCTGTAGTTCAAACTAATCGATGTAGTGTGGTGAAGTGATGTGGCCTATTTTATTGGGAAAGCTGGACTGGACAATCACAAAAGTCCAGGTTGTGAACTCCAAGTCCTTGGAGGTATTTGTGCTGCCCACAGTTCCTCTACAGCCAAAAACTCAGAGGATTTAGCAGGATTGATACCTCCTAGGTTATCTGTAGATATGCAAGCAGAGTTTGTCCCATTGTGTATTTTTGCCTGTAATGACACACAAAAGATGGCAAGCTGGGATGATTCACTTGTGATCCTCTACCTATGTGATAACTTCACAAAACATTATTGCTGACATGTCGTTAGTGTTTTAAATGAAAATTTCAGGTTCACTCCGTGAGTGTAGCAAAGGCATGCTGTGATTTTTGGTGTCTAAAAAAGTCAGGAGCAGCATAGGAAATTTATACAGAGGAGTAAATACTGTAGGAGTATGCTGTTCTCTTGGGTTCTTCCTAATGCTGAATTTATATCACAGACCTGAAGGTTCATTGTAGTGAGAAAGCAAATTTTCTAAATATTCTAAGCATTTCTTGGTACAAACATCATGATTAAAAACAATAGCAGTTTATATATACCTATCACTCACTCCTGATGTTAATGGGATGTAAAAGCTCTGTATTATTGTGCTATCAAATGTAACCAGGCAGTTTGGAAAAAAAAAAAACATAGAGAGTGAATATATTTCAATAATGTCTTGCTGTGAAGGTATCAAGGATTAATAGGAGATTTCCGTGTAACGCAGCAAACGAGGAAAAGTTTTAACTTAGTAGCTATCTGGAGAGACTCAGTAAACGCTATGAACTGATGGTGTGTCACCCAGTAAGTTCTGCGACATGCTGATCTCAGTACTAAATCAAGCGAGCAGTGTCTAATGGCTGAGTCTAGCATGGCATCCCAGAAAAGCTGTTGAAATCACTGTTTCTATGGAAATTTCTACAAGGGAAATCCAGGGGGCTGAACGACATGAAAATCTTCATGCAGGGATGTTGCCGAGATGGGTCATGCTGACTGAAGTGCTGGTGTAAATCGTTCCACGTGGTGGTAACTTAAAAAGCTGACTCTGCTTATCAGCAGAGGAAACGACCACAAAAGATTGGTACTGAAGATGAGAGGAGGGAGGGACGAATGAAGTACTTGGCAAGGAGAGAAAAGAGCCAGCAGCTGCTACAGCATGAGTAAAAATTAGTTTGTTTGTTTCCCTATTGTTCAGCTGAATTTGTTCATGATCCCACGGCTTAGAGAACTCCCTCAGGTGGAGTCACGGGATCAGCAGTGAAATCAAACAGTGTTGCAGTGTGGTATTCCTTCGATTCTGCCTGGCACTAAATTACACAGGGCAAACACCGGGAATTTGCTCATCCGCTTGTCAAGGTTGTCAAGTGACTGAGGGAGATGAAGGTTTAAGTCCACAAGTGTGTTGGTTTTTAAAGGACAGAGAATTCCTGCTGGGCTGCGGCTTGAAGCCATCTGGCTAATTGCATAGGAATTTCCCCACCGTTTGAAGGTGAAGTGGGGCTAACTGCGGTCATGCAGCTTTCTGTCTTGGGCTAAAAGGAAAAGCAACATCCCAACATTAACTATTAAGCCAGCTCGGATGTTGCAATCAGGAGATCAAAGATCTGCAGAGATCTGGAACATCTATTCAGGGCCTGGGCATCCATCTTAGGTGGATATATACAAATGATAGCTCGCATAAAGTGAGAAAGGACCCTACAGTAAGTTTATGAGAATTTCAAAGCAGATATAAATCCAACGTTACATGTGAAACAATGGTGCTTCCTCCTATTGAAAATCTTTCCTTCCTTTGTCGTGAGTCAAAAGTTTAGCAAAAGTGATGCATGCCAAATTTATTTGCAAAAGCTGGAGTAGATTAAAAAAAAACAACTAACGAAAACCCCCAGTAGTAGCTGACAATAGTGACACATAAGGGATTGTACTGCTCCCAGTGCTAAACAGATGAGATAATATCAACATCAGTGCTGTCTCAGGAAACTCTGGATCAGAATCCTGGCCAGCTAAGTTACCAAAAGGCAAGGAACCAGGATTTCCCTTGAAATTTTGAGGGCTATCAGGAAAAATGGTTAGGGGAAGG
Source organism: Serinus canaria (assembly GCF_022539315.1). Taxonomy (NCBI): domain Eukaryota; kingdom Metazoa; phylum Chordata; class Aves; order Passeriformes; family Fringillidae; genus Serinus; species Serinus canaria. Next base: position 4,542,736 of record NC_066313.1, read on the forward strand.
AGAGAAAAATAGCCTTTTAGGAGTCTTACTTCAACCCATACAAACAGATTACATCCTACAGATAGGTAACAGTGGTGAGGCAGGTTCCATCTGAATTTTCTGGAACCACAAGTTGCTGGAGGCTGAATTTGTGCCCCTATTGAGAGTTTCTACTTTGTCTTCCACCTGAAAGTATGCAGGAAGGCAGTGGGGTGTCAGATCAGTCTGCTGAAGGAGAACAGCACTGCTGCACATACATACATTATTTAGTGTAACAGGGACTTCTTAATAGTAACTTTTAGCTATTACTGCAAAACAGTTAAATTCATAATGTATCAGGTCAGAGGAACACGAGGACACTTATTGGGGTGGGTGTGTATTTTTTTTTTAAAGCAATGCTGAATAAAAATATACTTCCATGTGAAAAATATTTTTAAATAACATTGAATAGCTCCAAATAAAACACTTTAAACCAGATTAACTGCCTAAGGATTGTCTCCTTGTTTAATTCCATTGTACAAACAGAGGGAATACACCTGTCTGAAAACAACCAAAGATGTTTCAACACATTTTTTATCACAGCAAACATGCTGGTTTGGTTTTTCCTTCAGAAATTATTGATCTTTTTTAATTTGCACTTTTAAAGAAAAGCTTATCTTGCCTGTAGAGAAGTTCAGTCTGAAAGGTGAAATGATGAGGAATCTACAAGTAACTGGAGAACACCTGCTAGAATGTAAACAGCTTGTGCAGATTTTACTGCAGGCGTCCCTGAGCACCCTGCCTTTAGCGGCAGGACACACCAAGCGCTTAGCTTTAGAAAAAAAATCAGAATAGTTTCTGTTTTTTGGCAGATTCCAGATGAGACGAAGTTGGAGACTAGTCCCATCTCTCATGTGGATCACTGATGCCTGCAGCATCCCAGCTTTGGTTACAAACACCAGCCAAACCCCGTAAGAAAAGTGCCTGAGGATGAACAACACTCAAAAGGAAGCCGTGCTGGATGCTGTGAATAGGGAGTGCCATTTTGCACTCCGTGCTTCTCGCCGGTGCTGAGCCACAAAAGAAAGCATGATGCTATTTGAGCCAGCTATTTAGGCCCATGAATAATTTCACTGACTTATTAAGTTTTCACAGAAACTTTAAAAGTTTTAAGTACAGTTAATGTGTATCCACGTGGGTTTGCTGCGGCCAGGACCATTTAATTTCTAAGCAACATCCATATTCTAAAATGTCATTTAAGGCAGTATGTTACCCCTTTCTCACAAAAGAAACCCACTACAAAGCAAAAACAAACAAAAAATTCCCCTTCCAGTATCATGTTAGCATGAAAACTTAACACCCCTCAACTCGGCTGCCCATTGTTAACAGACAGAACACCTCCTCATCTAAAATTATACTCCTTTTTATCTAAATTTACAATAATTAGCTGCCGTGCCTATGCTGGAAGTGGAAACCCCAAGAGAAATTTAGAACAGGAACCGTCTACGCTCATTTCCCAAGGTATACATTTGGCTAATTTGGGGAGGACGGATGATCGGCGGGGGCATTTTCAAGCGCTTACTAGAGAAGTTGTAAGAACCCCGCTAAGCAGCGGGGATGCCGGGGGGCTGAAGGACTTGCAGAGGAACGTGCCGGGGTGCCCGTAGGCTGAGGAGCGGCACCAAGCAACCGAAAGGCGCCTTTGCCGGAGGGAGGGAGGGCGGGAAGCGAAGCAGTTTCGGGAAGCCGCGTCCCCCTCCCCTCTCCGCCGCCGCCCCCCGCCCAAGCCCGGACAGCGGCGGGGGCGGCCACGGGGAGCCGGCCCGGGGGAGGAGCGGAGCGGAGCCACACGGCGCGCCCGCTCCGCCAGCCTGGTCGGCTCTGCGGGGAGGCGGCTGCCCGAGCGGGGCCGCCCCCGCGCCTCTCCCGCCGCCCCGCGCCGCCTGGACCACTGGGAAGATGGATGGGCACGTCCTGGGATGGATCGTCCTCCTGTGGATCGCAGGTAGGGCCGCGGGCAGAGGCACGGGTGGCCCGGTGGCCCCGACGTCCCCGCGCCGTGCCAAACCCGCCGAGCTCCGCGGCTTTCCTGAGGGCGAAAGCTGGGGGAGGTTTTGGGGAGATGCTCCGGAGGGAGCCGGCGTGGGGCCGGGAGCTGCTCGGCGGCGTCCCGCGGTGCAGTTTGCGGAGACTTGGCGGAGAGGGCTGGGAACGGGGGGGCAGCCGGTGCCTCCCGGCCGGCCGGGGCGCGGGGCAGCTCCGAGCGGCCCCCGGCGCTTCTCTTCCCTCCGCGATCCCGGCGGCGCCTGGAGAGAGCGCGCCCGTCTCGGGGAAGGGGCAGCCGGCCCGGGGGTGTCGGAGTGTCCTTGGCCGCGGTGCGAGAGGGATGGCGACGAACCCCCGGCTCCCCCCGCCCGCCCGTGCCGTGCCGTGCCGGGAACAATTGTAGGAACTTCTCCTTCACCCGAGGTCCTGACCGCACATGCCGTCTCAACAGAGGTGTGAGAGGAGGGGGCTGCCCTGCCTTTGCCCCGGCTTTTAGAGGGCAGAATTCTAGGGGGGCCTTCCCCGTGACGGTGCGGTCGCGCCCAGGCCTTTGTGAGCGCTGGACGGGGTTGCCCCCCAGCCCAGCTCGCCGCCCACCGCTGGCCTCGCTGGCTTCCGAAAAGGTCGGGCAAGTCCCCCCTAGGGCAGGGGGAGGGGAGCCGGAGAGGCGAGCAGAGAGGGCTCAGTGATGGGGAGAGAGCAGGGGGGACAAGCTGAAAAGGGGCTGGGTCTGAGAGCTGGGCAGCTAGAGAGGGAAGGGATTATAGCAGGGTGAGAGCGGAGGGGCAGCCGGGAACGGGGGAGAAAGAGAAAGCCGTGTCAGGTCAGGAGCAAGATCTGCCTCCTGTGAGCCGGTGCAGCAGCCAGGCACAGGCGGGAGCAGCAGGCTATAGGAAAAGCTGCAGTAGGATGACTTAGCCAGGCAGGCTAGTTACAGGCTGAAAGAAGAAAACAGACACACTTGGGTTAAGTGGCATATATTTCCCGCTGTCACCTGTGTATCCCACAGAAAAGACCTCAGCCTCTTCCCTCTTCCTATTCAGATTTAGGATTCAAAAGCAGTAAATTCGGCTTTTAGTCATAACACCTCTCTCCCACCACCCACCCACCCCTTTCCTTGCATTTTCACTCTGAGTCATCCTCAACACCGGTGCCTGCCTACTGCTCCCTTCCAGGGTTTCACGGCCTCATCTGGGGCTTCAGCAGCTTCCAGCTCATTCTCCCTCCCATCTCTCCCTCCTTCCTTCCCTGCCATTTCACTGCTTCCAAATGTACCCCACTTCAGTGAGTTGGTCTGGAGTGCCAGCGCGCCCACAGCTGCCCCTCCTTTCCTACTAGCCATAGTGGTGTGTTGATAAATAGCATCCAAGGACCTGCAAAGGAGTACGGGGTTTAGCTAAGCATGACATTACATTCCTCCCTCTTTCTAAAGAGCTTCTTTATCTGGACGTGTCAGGCTAACCAGGACTTTTTTATCAAGCTAAAAGACCGGGCTGTTGACACTTTTCGCCTTCACTGAGGGCAGTTCACGATTCCTGGCAGGGAGCACTGTTTGGAGCATGCAGGGTCAATGCAGAGAGAGAGAGAGAGAGAGGTACCGCTGCAATGGGAAGACCTTCCAGTTTCCTCTAGCCCTGTGGTTTCGAGACAGGACTGCGTGTGCAGCTGGTGCTGTGGAGAGCTGGCAGGCACAGGCTTCCGGCAGGCAACAGGTTATCCATAGCTGTGTGCTGAGGGATGGAGGCAGTCCGTGCTCGTGCTCGCTTGCTCCCCTCCAGCCTCCCGCCACTGCTGCCCAGCCATAAATCAGGTGCTGATGTCCTTTTTCACAGCCGACAGAAAGCAAATAAGCAAAGGTGTGTGAGTGTGTGTGTGTGCGTGCATAGAAAAGGAAGAGGGGGCTAGCAAACATGGATTCGAGATTTTCCTCTCCCCAGTGGCTGTGCAAAGGAATGAAAGGTCTGCATCAAGGTAAGGAGCCCTAATCCAGCCAGAGTGGTACACTCCACTCTGGAGAAGTGGGGGTTGGGAGGTGGAGGGGCCAGATTGCAAGATGGGGACGAAGCAGGGACACAAAAGGGAGCACGAAAGAGGAAAGAGAAGGCTCTCATTCCCTTCCCTCCCCTCTTCCTCCTCGAGGTGGGCTGAGAAATTTCTAATCAGCACTTTCAGTCCCTTTCCTCCCAGCAGTAATTCCTCTCTGTCCTTTGTTTGTCTTTAATTTTTGTCTCTTGCATTTATCTTTTGTTTGGTTTTGCGCATTGTGAGTTCTTAGGGCAATTTCAAAAAATCCTGTGTGAGGCACAATGGATTTGGTTTGGCTTCTCCCCCTCCTGTCCTGCTCTCCCACGTGCCAGAAGCGAGTGTTTTAATAACAACAGCAAATGGATGAAGAGCAGGTCGTTCTTTATTCCTTCCTGTGAGGTCACACGGGTTAAGATATGTGTGGAACTGTGCTCTCATTCTATAAAAAGAAGACACAATTTGCCAAGTATCCTTAGTCCCTGTGTAAAGCCTGTTCTTGTAAATTACTAAGTGCAGCTTGATTCTGGAATGAATCCTCCCCTTGTGTTTACCATTTTCTTATTAATGCTGTAATTTCTAATGCATTTGAAACAAGAGCATAGTGCTGCACTGGCAACTGAACTTCAGTTTTAGTACAGAACAAGCATATCAAAATTTTCCTGCCTCACAACTTGGACTAAGATTGGAAAAATTACAATTAGAAGACTGTCCATGATAAAATGAGATCTTTTCTCTCTGATAAGTGCTTTTCCACCAGTAATTTAGCACTCAGTCCCTGTACACTGTTGCTGTACCTGTTCTTTCCCAGCCCCAGTTCAGGAGAGCAGGCAGAGGGGGCATGCTGGAGCACAGTTGTGTCTTTGCTGTTTCTGGCCAGCTGACCACACTTCTTGGGAAGGCAGGGAAATGACTGGACTCTTTTACTGTCTTGATTTAAAGTGTTCATCTGACTTCCCTTGCCTGGCTTCACAGAGCATAGCAAGTGTAGCATAACTGGGAAGAAATCTCATGTTTTTCTTACTTTTTATTCCTGTAAGGTTACTTTGAGTGAGACTGGCAGCAGTGGAAATCTCAATGCCATCTCAAGGACAGGTATTATGGCTTGGTGTTACAAGGCTTGGAGGGATTCTTCACATTTCTTTTGCTTTGTTCTCGAGCTTCTAATGAGTGATATTTCTGGGAATGATTTCTGGGATGCTGAACCAAGTCTAGATCAGGAGGCATCTGACAACTGTACCAGGTTTCAGACAGCACAAAGACAGGGTGGGTTTGATCTGGTGTCCAGAGCTGAGATAATTCACCTGAGAGCATTTAGGGTGACTTTTGTGAATGTGTGAAAGGGGCTGTGGTGAGGAAGTGTAATGAGCACGGGGAAGCTGATGAAGAGAATGAAGTGAGGAGCAGGGGGTGCCTGGCGAGAGCACCACAGAGAATGGGGAAGAGCAAGGAATAGCCCAATGCCTACTGCAGTCACTTTGCATGGCCTGCGCTGTCCTACATGGAGTTTTGTGTTGAGACTCTGTGCTGTGAGTGCTGGCTGTGCAAGGCCACGCTCTTCTGCAGCTGCTTTGGGTTTTCCCCTTTCCAGGTTAAGTAGCTGGAGAGCTGAAATTCTTGGTTTTGCTATGGAGCTGTTGAAAACAGAACCATGCTTTCAACTCAGCTGCGACTGACTTGTTCAAGCATTGGTTTCTTGCTTCCAAAAAAGTTGACAATTAGTGGTCATGTTGCTAAGAACCCTAGTCTGATAGGAACCAGACCAAGACATCCAATTAATTTCCCAAAAGCACTGGACACAATCTGATGGTGATGGCTTTTGCTGATAAATTGCATAGATTGGATTTAGTCCAACATGAGAAGGCAAGAACCTGTACAATACAGTCTCAGTGATCCCACTGGCTCTCCATTCATCTGTTTTCTCATCTCTTTATAATTTCTGACTTTCTGGTCTTAAAGCCCAGATCTTGCCCTTTCTGATTCAAATTTGATCCACATATGAAAGTATAAATGGTGTGCCAGTATTCAGCAGTGGAGGAGAGAGCACTTTGAAACGATGCATAGTATCCAAGGTACCAAAACCAATATTACTTTTGCCCAACAGTTAATTTTATTTGGGAAGGGGTATAAGCTACCCTAAGGGCCCTGTCTCTTACCAGAGAACAGATGGTTTTCTGCTAAAGCCCTGAGGTAAAGTCTAGGAGTAGCTTTTCAAGGTACCTGGTTCAGGACCCAGTGATTTCCATTGTCCTGTGTGCACAGCTGCCACTCCTGTCAATAAAGGTACATGAAAATGGGGGATGCAATTTTTGTAGTTTCATAGAATCAACTGTACTACCTCGGGCAAGCAGTAGTATGAGTCAAATAATTGCAAATAAAGAGATCAGATGGATGAACAGATAGGGAGACCCATGTGACCTGAAGAATAATGTGTGCTGCCTTCCTCCTCTTGGACTTGAGTCTTGTGTGCTCCAGAAGGATGCTGCCTGAGACATGTTCCACTGAACTACAGCATTGGGTTTTGCCATTACTTCCAGGATTTGGTGCTTCACATCAATTTTATTCTAACTACATGATATTTAAGGTCTCCTCCAAGCCAAACCATTCTGTGATTCTATTCCTAGAGGCTGTGTAGTGAAGTAAAATCTTCCTGGGATTCATTTCATTTCAGGGAGGCATAGGCTTCTCTGGAGGTCAATGGCAAAGCAAAAGCCTCAGTTATCACCTCCCAATTGCCTTCTCTCTTGCTCAGAGAAGGGGCTTAGGAAGATCAGGCACACCAGGCTCAAACCCGCCCTTACAAATATCCCCTCTGTACAAATATCCCCTCTGTAATCGCTTCCTGGAATTTTCTTTAATCACCAGTGAAATATATTAGTGGTAGCTTGTGTGTAGTGTTGATTGCATAGTTTGAATGCATAATCTGAGGATAGTTCAGGAAAGGAATCAGAGCAAGGAGACAAATGCACATTGCCAATTGAAACAGACAAACCCCATACAATTATATTTCGGAAGTGTGATTATTTTTAAGCTCTTTTTCTGGGAGTCTGTGTGTGTATATATACTTGTACAGACACAAAAAATCATGGATTCTTTTTATTTTCTAAGAGAAAGGATAACTGTGTTTATAAGAAGCAATTGACTAATATTTTCAGACCTTTTTCTTTGGGTTTAGGAGAGCAAGAAGGGAGGAAAGCAAAACAGTCATGTAGTCATGAGATTCCCAGGAGCTAGATTTTATTCTTGTTGAACTTGAAACATTGTGAAATTCACAGTGAACAGGTTCCTTCTCTAGAGTGCAGGAATTGCATTTCCGTCATGACTTTGAAGTAAAGGCTAATTTTGCTCTGTCTGCATCAGTCAAAACATAGCACAACACAATTCCGTTTCTTTTTAGTCCTGTTTGTATTAAACTAGACAAAGAGCTACCACAGTGCTGTCACTAAGCTTCTCATAATTTTTCACATATTTCACTCTTTTTTTTTTTTTTTTTTTCTCGGCTATATTAACAACTTGGAGTTCTACCCTGTGATACATCTGAGGCTCTTGCCTTGCCTACACTACATTTTGAGGTCAGCAGTTTCTTCTTGGAGGTGAGGAAGTCCTATAATTCCTATGCCTGGACATAGCTGATCAGTGTAGAGCCACCATCTTGTCTTCAGGCAGTCAAACATCCTGCTGGCCTTTTGGTGGACACTCTTACAGCAGTGACATAATACATGAATCAATTCCAGTAATCTTTTTTGGCAGAGGAAATAACAGGTGTATAATTTCCCAATTCAGCCATATATAATTATATATAATTTGACTTAAATAGATCTAAAGTTTCCTCTGCTCCAGTCTCCCAGTCTGAGGCACTCTGTTGATCTTAAATGCTATTCCTGGAAGGAATCTGAAAATAATACTTAAGAAGTTAATAAAGAGCTTGGGATAGGATATAGAACGTGCCAGATAATTTTCTGCACATCTCCAAAATGCTTTTTGGTAGAAAAAGAATTCCTGTATTTTCCCAAAAGCTGCTTTTCTTTTCTTGATATAGACATTCACATGGGGGTAGGGTGGGGAAAGTTAGTCAGAGGAGAATTTGCTAAAGCTCAGCTAATCATTTATTAAAGCAGTCCCTGGCTTGCCAAACTCATTAATCTCATTAACAGGGAAGGAGGGCTGTGGTGCATGGTTAGCTGAGAGCACTGTGTTTTCTAAGCAGTGTACTTGGTTCACAAGGGAAAGATTTAAATATTCAGTGTGTCACTGTTTTATCCCTGAAGCTGAGGTAACGTGATGAGTCACTTGATCAGCTCATGCCACATGCTGGCTTTGGCCTCACACTGTGAGGGGTCATGGAGCTGCCAGACACTGGTCTGACATGGACCCATTGGGTCTTCAAGGTGGTCTTCATGTTTCTTGCACTCAGATGCAACCCAGAAGGTGTGAATCTCTGGAGAAGAGAGGATTAGGCATCACCAGGATTGGTTCACCTTGAGAAGCAAGTGGTGACGTTCCCTTAGTGCCACATGGCCCCTGTGCTTGGTCCCTGGGTAAAGGAAGCCTGGCAGAAATGTCCCAGCTGCCACTTCCTGAACAATCTCTCTGCCTGTGTCTCAGGAAAGTGCAGGAGCTGACTCATTTACTGTCTGTCCTGTGGGAGACCTCAGCTGTGCCTGGTGGTACTCTGGAGAACAGCCACACTTCATCTTTTGGATTTGGGTCCAGGCACTTCTGGCAAAACTGATAACCAGTTTTGCCACTTCCACATGGCACAAGCACAATGTGCATGGTGTCCTGCATTCATTATATCCATAACACAGCATTTCTGTGCAAGTGCCAGAGCACCCTTGTGCTCCTCAAGCCATCACATAGTAGTCCCCAAGGTCAAGTCCTGTCTAGATTAGTAACTCTGTTAGTATCAGTGACCACCTTGCGTCTCTGAAATTAGCTTTCCCCTAGGTTCTGTCCATGCTGTGTTTTCCTCTCCAACTGGGATTTATAGACTTCATTGTGCTCTACAGTTCACTGCAGACAGTGTATCACTGCAGACAGTGATAACTTGTTGAATTTAATATTCAGTGTTTTATCAGCCTCTTCACTTTCCTTTGGTTCTGAATCCTGATCATGCAATCTCTGCTCACTCTTGCTTTTCAGGTCTGCAGCTGTCTCCAGCTTGACCTTGTCTCTTCATGCCTGCTGTTATACAGTTGATGCATTTATTGCTCTCTGTCTGCTTCAAGCTCCAGTGCTTTAGTCTGTGCCTTCTCCCCCCTCCCCATTCTAAAGATATCTCCTGTCATTTCACTTTCTTTTGCCAATTTCCATCTCCTTTTCATCTCTGCTTTCTGGAGTGGGTGGGTTATTTTTGCTGACTCCATTTCCTCTCTTCTCTACATCATTTCTGAATCTCCTGCAACCTGACTGCAGCCCTTTGTACTTCTTTTGACCTGGGCTGAGACACCTTCTCCAGCTTCTTCCAACTAAATGCAAGCTTCCTGATTGACATCCTGCTTATCATTCTGCTTCTTATATTTGCTCTGATACATTATCTTTGCTCTTGTTTCTTCTTTCTTGCATTTTCCCTTCTCTTCTACTGCTTATTGATATCAGGAAGTCTTTCTTTGTCCTCCATGTTTTCATTCCTCACTAAGCTTCCTCAAGTCCACCAATCCCTTCTGCAGATGTTGTGTAGACTTTCTCTTCTGCTTTCTTGTCTTGAATATTTCCTTGTATTTCCTCTTTTTCCCTGTTTCCTTGTGTATTCCCTCTTTTCCACCTGCTCTGGGTCAGGGTTGTGGTAACACCAACATTTTCCATACCGAACCTGATTCCTTTTTTCTGGTGTTGTGTGAGTGCTCTCAGACTTTGCTGCCTGCAGCACAAGGAGGGAATCAACGAAGGGCATGTGGGGGTATTTTGGCCATATCCCTGTGGGGGGATGAAGGGCCTCACTCTCTAGAAGGCTGGCATTGCTCACTGACTCTCCCTCAGCTACACAAGGGAGTAATAGCAGTCCCCTATGTCTTCTCTGGGGCCTTGATGCATCAGGTCCAGGCTGCAGCTCTCCTGTCAGCTGCTAGATAAACATTACATGTTGAGTTCCCTCTCCTCCCTGGGAATGTGAAAAACCTGAGGGTTTGGGCCCTTTTCCTCCACACCTCCCACATGGAGCAATTTGTCTCAGTGCCACTTGCCAGCCCTGGGAAGAGCTCTGTGATTTGGATCCACTCCTTTGTGCATCTCTGGAGTTTGGCAGAGCAGGCAGCACTAACTGGGCACCAGTGCAGAATGTGCTGGTCCAGGCACTGTGTGTTGCCTGACTTGTAAAGAAGAGGTGTGGTGCCACTTAAATGGAGAGGGAGGTGACTTATTCTGCAGTGGGACTGTCGTGAACTCAGGATCTGGCCCCTTGGCTGACCTGCTGTACAAGTGGAGCATGGCCATCCCTAAAATACATCTTCCTTATGTTTGAATCTGTCCCAGAAGCTGTGAATCATCACACCATTGTGTTAGGGCTTCTATAGCACAAGGATGCTACATTTGAGCCTTCAGCCCTATCATGCTGTGTTTTTCCTTGTGACTGTAAGCTATGTAAAAGCAAACTTATTTCTGCTGCCAACATCCATGCTTACATACATTGAGGAGTGTTGCTCCCTAGCACCTGAAACAGATGGACAATTTTATGTATGTGAGGAGAATAATGCTGTGATAAAATGCAGTAGTTCCCTCTTCAAGCAGTGCCAAGACATATGATACTCATGTTTTTGTCTTCTAGCTGAGGTGGAAGGGTTGCAGGTCACTGTGCCTGAGAAGAAGAAGGTGGCCATGTTATTTCAGCCCGCTCTGCTTCGCTGCCATTTCTCTACTTCTTCCACCCAACCAGCTGTGGTACAGTGGAGGTACAAATCCTACTGCCAGGATCGGATGGGAGAAGCTCTGGGTATGGTGACTTCTGGTTTGCAAACAATGAGCAAGAGGAACCTGGACTGGGATCCCTACTTGGACTGTGTGGACAGCAGGAGGACAGTCCGTGTCGTGGCCTCCAAGCAGGGATCTGCCATCACCATAGGAGACTTCTACAAGGAAAGAGATGTCAGCATTGTCCATGGTAACTCTCCTACCCCAGGGATGCTTGGTGGGGGCTGCAATAGACCCTCAGCAATTTGGGACACCGGAGTCTGGCAGTAATTGTTCACTTGACTCCCTCAGAAATGGCTGTGGGAAGGGAGTTCTTGTATGTTAGACATTTAGGATTCAGCCAACCAATCCTAGACCCAAAGGTAATTTCCTTTGGAACTTCCCTTCAATTAACCTCTAGGACTTCAAATACAGTATCCTTTTTTCCCTCCCATGAAGTGGAAGGTTTTTATTCCTGACTTTGCATATTGCTGTGTATATAGATTTTCCTTAGCAAAGGCATGGCAGCAAGAGATACAAATTCAGTCTCTGCAGGATAGGTTTTTCTTCCTTGCAAATGCCACTGCTGTTTTCCTAGTTCTGAAATACCAGGATTATCCTACACTTCATGTTTGCTCAGCCACAGACTTCACCAGCTTACCCTGTCATGAACCTAAACCCACACAGCCTTGGGTAGAGTGGAAGGAAGAGATTTCCATGGGGTGAAGTCAGGTTGGGTGGAGATGAGGGATGGCAGGGTCCTTAAACATTTTTGTCTGGAAGGCTGTGTGAGAGAACTTGTCCCTCAAAAGTACAAAGTGTCTGATTGACTGCAGAGACCACCTAAGCCAGAAGTGGAGACTCCTTGGTGTGAAGGGCATGTGATCAGCCTCACAAGGGGGAGTGTTTTCCTTTGTCTCTGTGTAACCTCTTTCACAAATGACTGAGGTGCTGTAGAGGAGACACTGCCTAAGCCCTTCTTTCATGACGGGAATAGTGTTGGGACCCATGCCCTGGGTGACAGGAAGGACATAGAGACATATGGCCCCTTCTGCTCCTTGCACTTGCAGGGTGAGCTGCCTCTGCAGCATTTTGTGTTTTCTCACCTACAGCCAGAAGTCCTGTCAGTTTTTTCCTCAATACTGTAGAAGGCTAAATACTGGAGAAGGCTAAACCTTCTTCTTAGAAAGGAAATGAGGTGGATTTGGAACATAGAGATGGACCCAGTGCATTCTTCCTGTAGGTATTGGAGGGAAAACCTGACTTTTCTTTATTGCCTTCCAGATGCAGACCTGCAAATTGGGAAGTTGATGTGGGGAGACAGTGGCCTCTATTACTGCCTTATTATCACACCAGATGATGTGGAGGGCAAGAATGAAGAATCAGTGGAGCTGCTTGTGCTTGGTGAGGCCTCTTGTTGGGCTGCTTTTTCGGCAGATACCTGATGCATCTTTCCTCCTGCTCTCTCACTGTCTCTCCATCCCTGTGCACTGTATTACTATGGGTGTAAGAGCTATGTAAAACAGTCCCTGCAGCACTGTCACCATTGCCTTGCACCTTGTGCACTCATTCACACCTAGGCAAAGTGGGTGGCAAATGCTACCAAACCAGAATAGTAATGTTTACACCCACACCGCTCACACGTTACACAGGCGTAAATGACTGCAGAGAGTGCGGGGCTATGGAAAGGCAGAACCCTTGTTTTTAAGGGATAAAACAAAAAACTTGCAGCAAAATGAACACTTGAGACAGAGTCTTTTAACAGCAGACACCCAGAAGACATCAGATCCTGTGATTTTTGCAGTCCTCATCCCACTCTTCTGACCTGTGAGGCTGTCAAGAAGCATTGTGTTGAATGTGTCAGTTTAGGAGATTTTTTTGTGTGCCTGATAACACTTGTCCAGTTAGAGGTGCAGTTTCACAGTCATCCTAATCAGGTCTGACCTGGTGCTGCCACTAACAGGACCTACCCTCTCTGTGGTGTCTGTGCTTGGCTCTGCTTCTGTTAAGTTCCCTTGAGCAGTGTGCTGAGCCAGGATCAGTTTCTTCCCTATTTGCAGGGTTTGCTTTCAGTGGTGGCTTCCATGATTCAGCTCACCGTAAAGGTCAGAAAAGCAGCCATTCCAGCTAGAGGAGAAAAGCAGAGTGGAATGGGCCTTTCAGGGGCTTTTGTTGACATGGCCAGAGCCAGCTGTAGTACTTCAACCCTAGTTGCCCCAGGAGAAGAAGCCGAGTTTTTCCTAACTTCCCTTAAGACCTCACCATGGCTCTTGTGTGCACAGATCTGTGCATCCTGTGATGGAAATATTAAAAAGCTTGGGTTGATAGTGTATAGGTGATCTGTGGAGGTGTACAGTAGAACATGTCTGTCAAGCATTCCCTTGATCTCCTGCCAAAGGTCAGAGTTTAATTGGTGTTTATATTTGGAGCTGTAGTTATCATCACCAAGTAAACCAGACTGAATGGGTGAGTGGCTGTCACAGTGCCATTGCCTCTCCTCACCCCTTTAATGTCAGCCAAACAATGGACAGTTGGAGTGGAAGGTCAGAGAGTGGAAGGTCAGTCTGGTCACTCCAGAAAACAGTGTCATAAGCCTATGTAAATCCACAGTGTGACATCTGTGTATCATCTGCCACTTAGTAACAGGCCCAGGACTAGCCTGTGTGAGTTCAGGTGAGGTTATTTCTGCCAGGTGGCAGTGGTAGCTGTTAAAATCCTCTCCTGAGGTCCTGTGTCTGTAGTGATGAGCTGCTGAATTTTTGTCCCTTTTTCACCTTCCTGTCTAGGATTTGGTGTCTTCCTCTTGTATATCTACAAATGTGCTCAGACACCAGTGATGAAACAGTACCATGGTAACAGGAAGAATTGGTTTTTCAGTGTGTACAGAAGGCTGTGGGGAAAAAACCCAGAAATCCCCTCCTCTGGAGCTGGCTTGATGTCTCTGCCCCCAGTTCATTTTGGTTATGTTGGGGTACACATGTAGCTTAGGCTGCATCACCCTTGACCACATCTGCTTTTCTGTTCCACCTCTGGGCCTGACCTTGCACTTGATGCAGCTCTCTGCCAAGTTTGGCAGTGGCATGAAAGCAGACTTGTCGTGGGCTTCCTTCTGCCTCATGCTGTTAGGCAGTTTCTGTATATTGCTTTTCCTGGGTAGAGGCAACATTCCAGCTTTTGGTGCAATCCAGGATTACCTACCTGTTTTCCTCCTTCCCTCTCTTCCCCTTCCCACCTTTTTCTTTTCCTTCTGCCTTTGGTGATACTTTTTTCTTTCTTTTCCTTTATCTCTCCCTATTGATGGCTAAAGGATGAAGCAGCCAGTGATGAAAATAGTGTTCCTTAATATTCTGCATATTCTGGGATATTTTTTGTTCCCATTGCTTGGAGGGAGACACAAGCAATTTTACAGTCCTAGAGGACATCTGATAAAAGGGTTTTGTTTGTTGTTCTGCTGCTCTTTGGGTAGAACCCAGATTCCCTGTTAGAGAGTTTGGAGCAGCAGAGGGATAGTGTGTGAGAGATGCTATGATTCCCAGAGCACATTGCTATTTGCTCCCTGCTGACAGTGGTCTCACAGATACAACTTACATTGCTTATTTTGGGGTTGCTGCATGATTTCAGCATAAATTAGAATTTTGAATAGAGCAGTGGTTCTATCCACTCACGATATCCTTGGGGTGACAGAAAAATCAGAATGGAAAAAGAAATAGGAAAATATCCCTTCTAGTGGTTTCATATTAATGCCAGGATGAAAGGGCAGTTTAATATCACATTGAAACCATGAAAGGACTGAGAAGCAAAAATAGTGGATATCATACTAATAGCACCAATGAATTAATGGAAGTTTGTTTAGCTAGAAGTACAGGGTCCTGCTTTTACACAGTGAATCATACCATGAATAATTGATCAAAAGGCACTTTATCACGACTTAGAGCAAAATCTAAAACCTGAGCAAATCACAGTATTTCCTTTTTTTCTTAGGAAAGCGATAACAGAGACTTTCAGTGACCTCTTAAGTAGCCAGGGAGCCTGGGTCATGATGGGATTGCATGTTGGGTTTTGTTACCTGGACGTGTCATGTTGACACACAGAGCTGCTGGTCAGCTCTGGGTAGCATCAGGGAATCCCATGTGCTCTCTTCATGTCACACTTATTTCAGAAAAGCATACAAGCATTTATTTATATCCATTTGTGCTCAGCAAAGCTGATAGGATTTGTAAAGCATACCTAATGTTAGGCATGTGCTTATTATGTACTTTGCTGAAAAGATCATTCAGTATCTTTTGCTTAGTCAGGGACTTCAACCCTTTCTAAGGGAATCAGTGCGGGTGAGGGAAGAGGAGTAGCAACCTCTGTCTCAGAAACACAGAAGATTGGCTGGTGGTGAACCTCCTCTAGAGTAAGGAGAGAATTTAAATAAAAAAAATACAATTACATATTTATTATATTTTAAAAATATGCTTGAGACCTTATTGTTCTTTGCAACTGTCTGAAAGGAGGTTGTAGTGAGGTGGGGGCTCATCCTCAAGCTGTGTTGGGAGGGCATTCAAGTTGGATATCAGAAGGAAATTCTTCACATAAAGGTTGGTTAAACATTGGAATGGGCTGCCCAGGGAGGTGTTGAAGTCACTGTCTCGGAGATGTTTAAGGAAAGACTGGATGTGGCACTCAGTTCCATGGTCTGGTGGTGTTTGATCACACGTTGGGCTCGAAGATCTCAGAAGTCTTTTCCAACCTAAAGGATTCTGTGATTCTCTGATATATGTGCATTTTGAATCTCCAGACAGGATGTAGTGTACTGGAAACTGTATGAACTCTGCTTCTGCTGCAGACTGGTCCAGAACTTAGAAATTCCACACAGGAATCAAGTGATACTCCCTGCATTCATGTGTTTTATTAGAAAAGGAGAACCTTTGCTGACATTACAGCTGTGCTAATGAATCCCTTTGAAACTTTATACATTTTATTTTTTAAACTTTTTAATGTGATTGAATCTAAAAGGCTGAATCCTAAATTGAAGAAAGACTACATTTCTGTCGTAGTAGCTGGCAGCTAATGTCCTGCTTCTTGAAACACAGACAGTGCTATTAATCATATTGTTATTTGTAGCCCCTGTGTATTGCTTTTTTATATGAGAATGTCAGTGGGCTTTAGTAAAGTAATTCATTGCAGCCTTTCTGAAGGGAATGGCACGTGTACCAGTGCAGGGATGCAGCATGCCTGGAGTAACCTTCAAACCAGAAGTACAGTGCAGTGTCAGTGTCATCTTAGCTTCGTGTCACCAGCTTGCATCAGGAAGCAGTCCAGCTTCATTCCATGGCCTTGCATACAACCCAGTAAGATTTCCCAAGAGTCAGAATTTACTAACCAGGTGCAGGGACCTATGGAAGCTGCTACACTGCTCGCTTCCCAAGCTGGAACAGCTACAGAGCAGTGCCTGTACGTACAGCTCAGCACAGCTGGGCACCCTGGAACCCACAGGTCTGTGCAAGCTTGGTGATATTTGCATTCTGAGATTTTACATAGCTTAGACATGCTTCACAAAACAGTGGCTCCATTCCCTGGGAGTTTCTGGAAGAGGCCAGAAAGTACTCCACTAATTCCAGTTGTTGGTTTGATGCTTTGCTTAGTGATCCATGCGCTTTGCTGGACAGATATTGCTAGCTTTCTTTTCCATCCAATTCAGCAGCTAATTTTACATAAACTGTGTATCAGTGAAGTATTATTTTATGGTTAATCATAGAATCATTAAGGTTGGAGAGGACCTTCAAGATCACTGAGTTCAACCTTTGATTAAAAACCACCATCTCAACTAAACCGTAGCACCAAGTGCCACATCCAGTTTTTTCCTGAGCAGTTCCAGGGATGATGACTCCACCACTTCCCTGGGCAGCCCAGGGAGCCCATTCCAGTGCTTAACCACCCTTTCAGTGACAAAATTCTTCCTGATGTCCAACCTGAAGCTGTCCTGGCCCAGCTTGAAGCAATTTCCTCTCATTCTGTTGCTTCTTCCCTGGGAGTGGAGGTCGACCCATCTTTCCACAACCTCCTTTCAGGCAGTTGTAGAGAGTGGTAAGGCCCCCCTGAGCCTCCTTTTCTCCAGATTAAACACCCTCAGCCACTCTTCATCAGACTTGCACTCCAGACCCTTCCCCAGCTCTGTTCCCTTCTCTGGACTCACTCCAGCCCCTCAATGCCTTTCTCAGAGTGAGGGGCCCAGACATAAACACAAGACTTGACGGGCCTCACCAGTGCTGAGTACAGGACAATCACTGCCCTGCTCCTGCTGGCCACACTGTTCCTGATCCAAACCAGGATGCCATTGGCCCCCTTGCCCATCTGGACACACTCGGCTGATGTTCAGCTGCTGTTGATCAGCACCCCAGGTCCTCTTTCATTGCACAGTTTTCCAGCCACTCTTGCCCAGCCTGTTACACTGTCAGCTCCTCCTGGAAAATGCTGTGGGAGACATTCCCAAAGGCTTTATTAGGTCCAGGAAGACATATCCACAGTCTTTCTCTCATCCTCTGGGTGGGTCACCTGGTCATAAAAAGCGATCAGCTTGGTCAAGGAGGACTTGCCTTTCCTAAACCCATGCTGGATCCTTCTGATCCTCTGGTTGTCCTATATGTGCTGTGTGGTTGCACTCAAGATCATCTATTCCATAACCTTCCTGAGCACCAAGGTCAGTCTGACAGACCTGAAATTTCCCAAGTAAGAAGCTGAAACTTCTCCCATTGTTATGTTTCAAATAACAACAATTAGCATTTAAGATTTGTGTTAATTTCTGGAGACAGCTGGCAACTAACATTGGTAAGCTGACATCTTCTGCAGTTTATATAACTAGCCAGTATCCACATAGGCTAAACTCAAAATTTAAAAAGTCTCACACCCATAGTAATAGTAGTAAAGAATGTAAAGTAAAGAGTGTAGGTACTTACACACACAGCATATTGTACAGTAATTATTGTACTAATAGAGACATGTGTTGACTTGCAGTGAGGATAAATCTCCACTGGGACACGTGTGTATGGTATGCAATGCTAATAAGGCAGTTCTTACTCAGCAAAGTGACTCAATAGCTGGTATAAATATAGCCAGGTTTGGAATCTCTTCCATGCCAGGAGAGACTGTATAATAAAATTTGACATGATTTCGGAGATTGAAAAGTACTTGGCAGAATTTTCCCTTACATGATGTTGGTTTTAGGATTTTGCTCTGATTTGCTGAAAAGCTGCCAGTAGCATCCGAGCCAGTGCTCGGTCACAGGAGTTGGCAGAGTTGTGCTGGTGGCCTTGTGTTGGGGATGTGTTGGCCTACATCTCAGCTGGGAAAATGTCTGTGAACAGCTCCTTGGAGAAGGCTCACCCACCTTGAGCTGTGACCAAAGGTGGGTAGTGCCAGCAGGTGAAGGAAGTGATTGGCACGCTTCCTCTTAAAAATCCTGGAGAAGTGTTGATGCACTGCCCCAGACCACTGTGCCGCCACCTTTGTAACCTGCTTCCAGGCCCCTTCATCCTAGCCCGGACTATTCCTGGCTATTTATTTCACACCGATTAGAAGTGCTACTTGTTGCCAAGGTTTTTTACCCCTGTTTTCCTCCTTATTTGCCAGCGACAGCCACACGCTGCTGCTCACAAAGCAGACCGGTGTGATTAAAAGACCTCGGTTACTAAGGTAGCCATGGCAACAGCCTCATTGGAGGTCTTTGTTGACTGCTAAAACTTTGATCTCCAAAAGGGGCTGCTGCTGTTTCTCCGTCCAATTGAAGGGAAGGATGGGAAGAAAGGATAAAGTTTACTCCAAGCAGTGGGAGCACAGAGGGACACTTTGCAGAGCCATGCTCCCCCAGTAAATCTCACAGCAGCTGCCTTGGAAAAGTGTCTGATTTACAAGGGCCACACTTCCTCTCCTGTGCTTTCCAGCCTCTCCTCAGGCCAGTGTCCCTTGCCAGGGGCCTCTTGCTGTGGCATGGCTTGGCAAAGTTTTCCGCCACTGAGAAGGAAATAATTCCCTCTGTAGTTGCTGTGTCCTGTGATCACACTGCAGCAGGTTGGGCTGTGGAAGCAGCCTTCAAACAGGAAAACAGTTCAGCAGCTACTGCCATAGTTACCCAATATTTATCACATTTATGCGACTGCCAGTATTTGCCATGTTCCCATATTTACCCAATTGCCATGTTTCTGACTGCACCTGCTCCTACTTTATTCATGCCATCATTTCTTTTCAGCTGCACCACTTACCCTAATTATTTTTGTGTCTCTTCTCTGCAGACTCTCTGCTAATTGTGTGCTTGACTCCAGGTCTTCCCTGCTCCGCTGCTATTTGCTCACTGCTCTGTCGCCTGCCTGCCTCCTGTGTATTAACTCCTGTCCTCGCTGGCCTCTGCTGTGTGTCTGCACCTCTTGGAGCTGCTCTGCATCCCCTCAGCTTTTCCTCTCCCATCCCTCCTCCTGTGCTCTGCCAGTGCAGATGGGGTGCTTGCAAGCTCCGTTGCATTTCAAGGCTGGCAGGGGCCTGGGGCGTGTGAGGTGCCTGGTGAGAGGCCACTATGGGCAGGTAAAACCCTTCAGCAGCACGGTGGGAATAGAGATGGCACATGTCCCAGATCCTTGCAGAATGAGGACAAGCTCCTAGCTCTGACACAGTCACCCGGGACAACCCTGGAAAACGGGGCCACTGTGTGTTCCCTCTATCCCCTCGGTGCTGGGAGCTTGCACAGAGGACACAAAGCTCTTGCGGGTGGGGGCACAGATCTGTGGCTCAGCAGTGGTGCTCGGCCATGGCTTGGAGTGCCTGCAGCCCTTTCTCAGGTGGGCAGAGCTGCTGTGCAGAGGTGGTGTGGCCAGATGGTCTCTTGGCAGGATGTTTTACTGAACTGTTTCTTCCCCACCAATTGCTATGTAGCCCCAGCATCCACTTTAAAACTTCCTTGAAAAAAACGAGAGAGAAGGAGATGAGCTTAAAGCCCATGGAAGGAGCATCCTAGGCATGGAGAGATGGGTGGATGCTGGCCATGGGTGCTCTACCTCCTGCCTGCCCTTGCAGCAATGGGTCCAAAAGGACGTCCTGCTCTCTGTTTTGGGCTGTGTGTGACCCACCAGACTGCTGCCCCGGGATCCCCTCTGTGGTCACCACCTGGCTCTGGGCCGTGCCTGTATGGGCTAGGCTTGCAGAGGGCAGGAGGTGAGAGCCAGTGGCAGTGCTGCCCCCCCTGAGCCACCCTGTCCCTGTGTCCCTGTGCCACTGGCTGGCAGGACAGGGGAATTTTTGCTCCACTTGTTGCTGGCAGCAGCAGTGGAGGAAGGAAAGTCACCTTCAAAGAGGGACAGTGGTGGGAGCCTCCTGTTGCTGGGGCAACTGCAGGCAGCCTCAGCCTGCTGGCTCCCCTGAAGGAAGGGTGTGGGGAAGGGTTAATCAGGGGATTTATCCAGCCTGGGGTAGGGAGGGGGCTGAGCTGTGGAAAGCTGTTGGGGGCACCACAGTCCAGGGGTGGGCATTGTGCTCGCTGGCTGCCAGCTGGGTTTGGCGAGGCAGGCAGAGTTCAGGCTGAGCTGTGTTGGGATTTGCTGCTGCCTCAGGTCTTTCCAGGCTTTGTGCATCCCTGTTGGGGGCTCTGGGGCCCCCAGGGCTGTGTGGCTCCTGTTGGCAAGGCAGGGATGCAAATTCCCCAGGCAGATAATACTCTGACAAGCCAAGTGAGGCTGCACAAGCAGGGAAGTACTGGCTGCTTGTGAGTACACAGAGGAGCTGCTTTGGTTGTGTTTGTTTTTACCAAGTTCTCAGGCACTGTTATATTAAGGGATGCTTTTTCACATGTTGGGCATGTGATTCCTTTTGGAGAAAAGCAGGTACCCAGCACTAGCAGGGTTCGAGGCTCTCCAGGTAGGTTCCAAAGAAAGCAGGCATCCATTTGTCAGTGACCATTTGGGAAGGAGTTTCTGCTGTTTAAAGGTGTCATTTCCTTGCCTTTTTTACCACAAATAGACACCCTAAATTAGCTGTGTACCTCCAGCAATTTGTCCAGTGGCATCTGCTCTCCTACTAGGGCTGCATGTGAGCTTGTGCAGAGGTAATAACACATGGGAGGTGAGCTACATACTCATGTCTGCCCATATTCTGCATGTGTGTGGTTCATGTGGGTGCTGTTCACTTATGCACAAAAGGCCTGCAAAAGAATTGCATATTGTTTAATCAAAATAAGGGATATGCTTAATATGCACGTGGTACAAAACACGCTAGTTGTGAGTGGCTTGGACACTTGATCCTTCCTGGGAATGGACTGCAAAGAATGTAATGAAACTCTTTGTAGATGTAGAGGAAAATGTTGCAGCAGACTGGTGGCAAGAGTCCTCCCTCAAAGTGGTAAATGGGTGCAGTTATGTGAAGCATCACCATGCTATCTCTTGCTAAGGATTCTGGACCACTTCATCAGGATGGGCGTTCCTGTGAGTACTAGTCAGCTCTGATGAGTTGCAACTGGCTGCAAAGTGCTGCCTGTAGTCATAGTATACTCATTATGGCTCCAGCAGGCTTCCTTGTGGATTTTTGATCTCTACAGAGTCTCTGCTGAAGCACTGAGAAAAAACGGCTGGTGGGAATTTGATTGTAATAACCTTCAAGGACAGGCTAGAGGCCAAGGAACTTAGGATCCAGTTTGTCACTGTGTCTGAGTGCTGCGTAGTGCAGGACCTGGAGGGCATATGGGGAGGTTAAAGGTAGCTTTCTACCACTTTTGCATTGGCTTACCCTTAGCTGCTCCTGTTGCAATGCCCACAATCTCTGTGACTCTTCTGAGTGCAGCTCTCCTACCATATGCATGTATTTTAAAATCCCAGCATGATCCTGGGGCTCTATGGGAGAGTTCACAGCACAGCTGCACTTAGGGCTGTTCTGCCAATGCACAGGTGTGTGTAAATTACAGCTGAGCACTGTGCAGGATGTTTGCCGTCTACTGGAAATATCCCAGGCATTCTGTGCCAAAACAAACAAGCACCAAGCTGCCTTTAGGCTTGCAGTTTGTTTGTTTGTATTTGGTTGTAAATTATAAATTTGAAGTTGACTTGCCTTTTTTTTTGTTTTTTGTTTGTTTCCTTTTTCTTTTGCAAAGTGGTCCCAAAAATTTCTACACTAATCCTTCCCTGGCTGGTTTGCTTCCATTGGGTGTTGGCCTTTGTCACACAGTCTCACCAAGGTGCTCATGCATCTCCAAATAATTAGCACATATGCACAGCATTCCTTCAAGGCTCCTTTCCTGGAGTTGTCGGTGCACTCAGACCCCCACATGGAGAGCAGCATCCATGGGTTTTGGAAGCATGTGACTGATTTATCAATAGCCTTGGGTTAAGTTAAAGATGTTTCATATCTGTAGAAACTACATCAGTATGTTTCAAAAATAAACTGTGTCCTTTTGTTTAAGGGCTGCTGTGCATTTCCAGGAGCTTTTGCATGTGTAGAGCATAACTCCAGGAAGATGTTACCATGTAACTGTGCTAAAGGGACTCCTTTTTCTTGTCATTTTGTGCCTAGATTGGAGAAGCTCTGTTCCAGATTCTTTCCCCCCAGCTCTGCTGATAAAATGCAAGGACACAGAAATGGCAGAAGTGCAGAGGCAGACACCAGGCATCGAGCAGGATGACATCTGTGGTTGATAGGAATTCACATAACGCAGAGTGCAAGTGGGCTGATGAGGAAGGGAACTGGAGGCTAAGGCAGGGGCTGGGGAGTGTGTTTTTCTTGCAGTAACCTCTCTCCTTCTTCTCCTCCTTCTGTCTTTTCTAGGCAGGACAGGGCTGCTTGCTGATCTCTTGCCCAGTTTTGCTGTGGAGATTATGCCAGGTATTCAGTCATTTCACCCTTAATCATCCATTCCTCTGTCATCTTGTCTGTTTATCCTTCTGCAGCATCTTTATGTGGTGTATGTTTCACTTGTGTGTGTGTTTTACCTGGGGATTTAAAGAGAAAAGACTGTCAGTTACTGGGAAAGTGCTGGGTATGAACCCCAGAGAGCTGATGCTGGGCCATGCTGGGAGCCAGCATACAGAGATGATTGATGTCATGCCAGGATCAGTGTGAGAGCAGAAATGCCAGAGCTGTTCTGGGGACATTTTCTGTCAAGCTCTCTGCTCTCCCCCTGCTAGCACAGAGGAAAGTGTGCTTCAGCCTGGGAGACCCCTCAGCCCTGCGTGGCTCTGTGTGTCAGCTGCTCCTGTGCAGTCACTCAGCTCCCCAGGCCTGGCCTGTGCTCTGCTCCACCATCACTACAGATGGTAGCACAGCAGGTGCTGGGAGCAGAGCATTGGCTAGCACCCCATCAGTGGCACAGTCCCTCTTGTGCTGCATGGCCAGGCCATGTTCTTGGTAACACCAGGTGGCTGGCCTGATGTGAGAGCTCCGTGCCCGTGATAAATCCCTTGCTAGCCAAAACTAGCGAGAGCCACCAGTTCTGGCACTCCTTGCAGAGGAGACAGAGGCTGTGCAACAGATTGTTCTTGAAAGGGAAAAGCTATGAGAATATTTAGCCCTCGAGTCATCTGATCATTCCCTGGTGGTGCCCGAGGAGCATTTCTTTCACATGTTTGTGCAAAAATGCAACTCCACATAAATGTGTGAAGCTATTTTCGAGCCTGTCCCAGAGATGCAAACAGAGAGAAGGCAGACACTCACCCACCTCTAGTGTAACCCAAAGCTCCCTAGAATTCCTGCATGGCAGGAGAGGGATTGATCTTTTCAGCATAGATAGATAACAGTTGATTCTCTATTGTCTAACACTTTACCCCCATTATTTAGAGTTTTATTGAATGGGTATAAAATTATGGTGTGTAGGCCAGATATCTTTCTGGTACCCTCACTGCATGGGTAGACAACAAGAAAGTGTAAGATGCAGCAGCAAACCACATTTCAGCTGTTGGTGTTGTCTGTTACCTGAGTAAAGAAAAGCAGATACTTCTGCAAGAACAAACCAGTAGTTTCCAGACAGTGAGGACAAAGAGCATGTCAGCTTGGTAGTCATTTGAATCTCAGCATTACACAGTTGTATTGGGAACTGGTTGAATCCCAATTTTGTTTTGTTTTAAAGGAAGAGCCAGCAGGCTCTTTTTGCTGTTTTCTTAACCTCATCAGAAAAGGAAATGGTCTAACTTCCTGTGAAATAAAATCCTGACTCACAGGTCCCTGTGGCTGGGACACTGATTTCAAACATCCACTTTATATGCTGAGAGAGTATCCTGCAATGTGCAATGTACACACAAATCTGACCCCCTTTTGTACTCCTAGGATGTGTTCAGGGAGACCACAGATACACTTCTAATGGACTTGCTGTCTGTTTTTTCCTCTACCAGGCTTTTGTCCTTTATGGAGTGGTTGTGAATTGTTCACTAATATCTCTGGAGATCTGACATCTGAGTTTCACTGGATAGCTGTGGCTGGCCATTTGTGTCAAGCAGTACCATTTCACCTCTTTCTCTGTGTCCATAATGGTTGCAGAAAACAAGATGAGAACACAACAAAGAAAAAGCCACTAAGATGTTGCTTAGATTGGCATAGATTAGGCAGTGCAGGACTGGAAAGGATAGTCTGGCTCCCTATTTTGCATTCTCTCCCCAGCACCATGTAATTTCATCTTTCTGTAAGATCAGCAAGCTTAGGTGTGGCCTAAAGTTTGGCCTTTCTCTTTCCCATTGGCCCACTTTCTTTGATAGGCTTCTTTTAGCTTCTCTCTACATCGCTGATCGTCTATTTCTGTCCATTTATGTAAGATCTTTAACTATAATACCTGCTTTTCCTGCTGCATTTATCCTCCTACCATATTTACAGGCAGGAGCTACATCTTCCCTCAGCCTTCTGTTTAATAGAGTAACTCAGCAGGCTTCAGCTCCCCTGCTGCCAGGCAGGCTCCAGAGTCCCTTCATCCCTCAGATAAATCCCTGCTCTCCTTTGGCTCTGGCCTAAATTCGTCTTTTCTGCTGCAAAGATGACCAGAGCTGTATAACATCAGTAACTTCAGATGAAGTTAAGTGCAGAGGAGGCCTCATGTGATGGCATTATTATTTTCTTAATGCTGCTGGAAATTCTTCCCTTATTTGGCCTATGATTTGCCATTTTTTGTGGCTGTATTGTGTGAGTGGTGACAGTAATGCTGTCTATACTGGATCATTTCTCTTGTTGTTCAGTTCTTCTCAACCAGTGAAGTCCTGTTCAGAACAGAAATTGTTCTTATCTTTGAACCTGTGACACTGAAAGTACTGCTGCATACTTTGAAATTCAGGATAATACTGCATTTCACATTTCCTATTTTAGACCCAAGGACAACTGGCCCTTTGTATAACATGTCCCAGCCTTCAGTGACAATGCATCCCTACTGCTTACTGTGATGATATTTTAGCACATTCTTATTTTCTATGTCAAGGTAATTTATGAAAATATTAAGCAAAACAGCTGCTACAAGCAGAACTTGAGGGACTGGGTCAGTAATCTCTCAGCTCTTGCTTTCCCATTCATGAATGCTTCCCTTCTGCCCTTTCCTTACTTGTTAGCTGAATTTTTCTCAGTATATAGTAAGTTCAACCCCAACATATTATTCCACAGGAACCAAAATTAAATGCAAATTTAAATGAAATTCATGTGTGTCAGCCAAAAAAGAAATAAAGGATAAAAAAAAAAAAAAAATCACTTCACACTTCTGAAGTGTTGATTTGTAGATGCCAGATCTTTGACTGACATTTTTCAAAGGAAATTTTAAATTCTAGATTTAAAATGGCATTTTTTAAAAGGGGAATTGTTTGTAAAAGAGTTAAGGAAAACTCCAGCAAAGTAAAGAATCATACTTTTGTTCAAACAGAACACTGTGGACGGATCAAAAATGACACTTCTTACTTTTGCATTGTATTAAGAACTAGGAAAAATTCTATTTTGAATGGTCAAAGTGAAACATCTTTCCTTGACTTTTTAGCTTAGCAACACAGGTGAGGGATGTTCTGTTTAGCCAGTGTGATTCTTCATGCAGGTTTCTATCCTTGTATCAATACTTCTTCATCTCAAATAATACTGTACCAGGAGACTTTAGTGAATGCTGAATTCTGCTTGGAAATAATGGTCTGCTGCTTTTTTTCCTCTGAAGTGGGGGTAAATCCTTTCCCACTGCGGCCCCACCATGTCTTTATTTGCTTTTTGCCATGTTTCCTAGGTGGCTGAATAACCAGCTGGGTACACCTGAAGTCTTTTGCCCACCACCAGTCTTGCTTTGAGATAGGTTGGTGCATTTCTCTGACTTAAAACCAACTCCAGGCCTCCTCTATGTTCAGAGTCTTGTAATTTCTTGGTCCAGATGTGTTCACTGATCGTTCCTTTAGTCTGTGGAACTCCTCTGTGGCAGTAGGTGCTGCCCTGGCACAGGCTGAGCCCTGCTCCCACCACATTTTCCAGCAGCAAAGTTTGAGAAACCTTTTCTCCCTCTGCTTCCCCTTTAAGCCCCATCTTGGGTTTTGTGGGCCAGCTCTTGCGTGCTTTCACTTGTAGGGTTTTTCAGCTGCTCTCTTTTGGGGCCTGGCACACATCATCTGAGGCTTCAACGGGGGAGGAAAAATGGTTGTTAGGTTTCCTGGCTGGCAGTGGCGCCTGAATAGGATGCTCGTTCGTTCGGCACATTCAAAAGAATAATTGCGCGCGTAGGCCTCGCTGCGAAGGGGCAGGCCTGGCTCGTTCACTGGGCTATTTATAGCCTGCTTTTCACCATCGTTTGTCCCATTAAAACCAGAATGTGGCTGGGGAACAAACACATAAGCAGGGCACAAACATGGCCAAGAAGAATGAGTCTTTGATGAGGGCCAAACGCTAATGGAGCACGTCCTGCGGCATTGGCGCGGGCCTGCTGAGGGGCGAAGGGTTTCTGGCCGGGGAGCAGGGCTGCTGCCTCTGTGCTGCTCGCCTCTCAGCCTGCCAGGGATGCTGCTGGAAGAGACCACATTTTGGTAGCTCATTTCTCACTGTCATGAGCCATTTCCACTCTGACAAAGAGGAGGGATAGACCCAGTCCTAGACCCACAGGGAGTCTGTCCACTTCTGTTATTCACCTGTGTGTTTGGTCCCCAAGCTCTCCGCTGGGAGGATGTTGCTGATGTTCTCTCCCACAGCAATGTGCAGTCCTGTAAGTATCTCCCTTTCTCCCCTTGTTTTCCAGAGTGGGTCTTTGTGGGCCTGGTGATCCTGGGGGCGTTCCTGTTCTTCCTCCTGGTGGGGATCTGCTGGTGCCAGTGCTGCCCGCACAGCTGCTGCTGCTACGTCCGCTGCCCCTGCTGTCCCGAGTCCTGCTGCTGTCCCCGGGCACGTGAGTGACCCTGTCCAGGCCTGCTGCAAATCTGCCCTACTACTTCTGCTCCCTGGCAGAACAGGAGAATCTGCTAATATTGCTTCCTTTGCCCTGAGCACTTCGCTCGGCTAAAGGACTGGTTCTTAGGGAGTGAAGCATCTGACCTATTACTCAATGGTTGAATGCTCAAAGTTAATTACAAATGTAATTCCCCAGGCCCTCCTTGCCTTGGCAGCTGTGCCTGCTTTTCCAAAGTGTCATGCTCCCATTCCAAAGTTGTTGTTGTGTCAGTGAATGTTGCGGGTCAGAGCTAAGAGCATCCTGGGAGGTTTCTTCCTGGCAATGCAAATCAGCTGTCCTCTACAACAGTGCAAAATCCTTGCAACCCAGCAAGGTTCCTGGTCAGGCTCAGTCAGATCTGTCAAGTTCCATGAGCCTCATCCGGCTGCTTGAGTCATCAGTTATTTTTAAAGCTGAACTGCCACTAAATCATGGCAGCAGTAATGCTGGCTGTAACACCCTGAGTGTCTTTCTGGGCATCTCGCAGTGCCATTATTATTATATGCACTATTATTATATGCAGTGCATATTTTAAACTCCCCTCAGTGCCCTTTGAAGCTTAGAGAAATTCAGGTTGGTCCTTGTTAATTCATTTGTCTGATTGTCTCCCGTGGGGTTGGTGGTGCAGGTTTTGTCTGTGTGTCCAGTGGGTCTGGGGGGGCTGGTGTGTGATGCCAATTCTTGTTCTTTTTCTTTTTCAGTGTATGTAGCAGGCAAAGCAGCAAAAGCTGGGTACCCTCCTGCAGTCTCTGCCATGCCAGGTCCATACTACATCCCCAGCGTTCCTGTAGCTGGCGTCCCATCTCCTGCTGTGCTGATGGACAAGTCACACCCCCCTCCCTTAGCCCCAAGTGAGGCCAGTGGAGGAAGCCAAAATGGTAATTTGCAGTGCCAGGCACAACATTCAGTCCTCTTACTGGGAGTGGGGCTGGGAAGGGGAGGAATGGTTGTCACTGATCGAGGGGTGTGAAGAGAAGAAACACAGGGAAACTGCATTTTAATCCTATCTCTGAATATGACATTTGCATTAGGGCCACGTGGCCTAACTTTTCTAGGGCCATCACACAGAGTTGGTTTGTGGGTGCCTAATTAGGTCAGCAGGGAATGGGAGGCCGAGTTCCTGTACAGGACCCCTCTCATTACTGCTGCAGACATTCGCCTGCAGAGGACAAAAGGATGAAGATGATTTCAGGAGAGCAGAGGCAGGAGTCATTTTCCCTTTAGAGCTAATGCCTTGCAAGCTGCTTTCTCTTTGTAAACTGTCCTTCCAACCCTCTGTAGGACACTGCTTGGACTCTGGCAGCAGTTTTTGCTGCAGCATGTTTTACTGTTCCCATGGCATTTTGGGCAAAGTAACCTCTTCCTGTGATATTTTGGGGCTGGACCCTGTCCTCTACTTTACAGAAGTCAGTAGGTCACTATTTTTGTTCAGCCTTTGCATTTGTGAAATGTGAGTGATGAAAGGCTTCTGACTAGAAAGGAGTTGAGATCAGTGTCAAACCTAGAGCCTCAGTGTGATGCCTCTTGTTTTGGGGAGGGTAATTTCTGGTGCTGCAAAGGAAGCTTCCATCAAGGAGAAAAGAGGGCAGCTATTTAGCCACATGCACTTCAGGATCAGAGGGGCTGTCTATATTCAAACATTCTGCAGCAGAAATGACTCTCACCAATGTAGAGTCATCACTTCCCCAGCTACATGTCTGATTTCAAAGCACCACACTAAGTATCAGTTGTTAAATTAACTCATAACAGTGTGTTGATAAAACGCATCTGAAAAGACAAGATTAAGTAGCATAATTAATTAAGCTTCTGGAACAGCCTTACACATGCTTCTGCTGCCCCAGTCAGTATATTAACCTTTCTGGAATTACAAAAAGTATTTTCTTTCCACAATCATACTTTTTTTTGGTCACAGAAATCAAAACACAGCTCTGGAATGGAGCATTTTGAAATAAGAAATATATCAATCACCGATCCGGCGCAGAATGTATCCAATCCAAAAACCTTTGTCAGAAAATGATGAATGACACCCCAGTGCTTCTGTTTTTTTTCTCCTGTGAAAAATGTCACTGCACATAGAGTGTGGTGTTGGTTGTGGGAACTCTAGGGATTTTTTAAGAGTCAGATCACAGCTCCCAGTCTTGTCTCTGCTAGCAGAGCACAAGTTCAGAATAAAAAGCAGTGGATGCATTTGGTAGCCAAATGGAATGGCTCTTAGGGTCCCATGATCCTTACACAGAAGGATGCATTTAATAGATAATGCAGCCAAATCAGGTGTCTGGACTCAATCCCTCATCTCAGGACTCGACAGGAAATAGTATATATGGCAAATGAAAACATTATCACAGAGCTTTAACCTTTGTGGCAAGACAACAGAGATTCTTAAGCTTTTTAAAAAATTAGTTAATATTTTTTGCAATAACGTAGACAAACCCTTGGTCTGGATCATGGATCTGTTGTTCAAGGTGCTTAAGCTATGAAGCTAAGGGAGAGTTATAGCCTGTACTCTGTTCTTTTAAGGTCCTCCACAAAGCCAGCATATCCCCTAATGACAGGCTGTAGAAGAGAAAACATTGTGTGGCTTTTCCAAGATACTTATTTGCTTGTTGGCCAGGCAGCAAGCTAAACAAAACAGGTAATGGTTGAGTTTATAATAAAAGCCTTTCTCAGAAGGAGAATAAAAAGCTTCTGTGTCCTCCACACAGCTGGTGTAGGTCTGATCTGAAGCTGTGTATCTTAGGGACTTCCACCTTTCTGTCAAGTCCATTAAAAAAAAAAAAAAGGGATCGTAAGTTCTGGGGGACAGAGACTGGAAGATTCTGTAATTCTGGCTTACACTTTGCCCTAGATAGATTCTGTGCTTATAAATGACTCCTCTGAGGGGATCTAGTGAGAAAACTCAGGCCTGAGGATATTTAGAAAATTTTTCTGGGGTTACATAAAAGCCATGTAGCAAAGCTCAGAATAAGCCTAGGAACTCTATTCTAAATCTAGGGCTGAATGGAGAAAAAAACCTCCCAAAACATTTAGCTCTCTTATTTAGAAGAGTGTTTACAACATAAAAGTTGGGATTTATGCTCTGTTTTAAGTGCAGTGGTTACCTAGAGGCTCTTGCATAGGTCCTTTAAACTCTGCACACAGGGAAGCTTTTGGTCCTAGATCTTTAACATGAAAAGGGTATAAGGATGAGACATCATTCACTTCCTAAACATACTTGTCTGAAAAAAATAGTAGTGCTGCCCTTTCTGGGGAGGGAGACAGCTTACAGTTTTGGCTGAGCTGGTTCCACCCACAGAAGAATAAAAATAGTGTCCAGTTAAATACAAATTAAACATTAGAAATTTATTAACTGTTCAAGAGAAGAAAATATGGGAAGAATGTTCCTTTCCCTTTGACTTCAGCGAGTGGTTCTGGACATGTGGTCAACATCTTTGCATCTTTATTTCTTTATAATTAAAATGTGCTTAAAATGATTCTGACCCGATTAAAGGATTATGGCAATTTACAGATGAAGAGTGTGAGGAAGAAACTATAATATCTTTGGTTCTCAGCTGAAGGAATAATGAAGAGATTTAATAAGTTGAACATTTAGTATCATTATGAGAAGTATTTGATAAACAAACATAGAGACAAAACTGCTTCCTCTGTCGTGGAAAATACTTTTTATGACCTGTTCACAGTCATCTTTGCAAATTTAAATCCAAAATTAATTTCTAGATGCTTGCAGAATTAGCCAAGAAATTCATTTGCCTTTTGATACACAGCTGGAGTAGCAAGCTTAGTATGAAGCTAGCATGGTGGAGCCTGGCTAATTTTCCATCAGTTCCAGGAGCTCTAGAGGTTGCCCAAATAGTGTTTGGCACAGCCTCAGTGTGAGCAGTGGCTCTGGGGAGATAGAGTCTGGAGGCTGCCTGTTCAAGTTCCCCAGAGGTTATGAGTAGGTCAGAGTGGTTTGCTGGCCTGTGTATAAATGAGGTGGCAGCTTAGCTGAGCTCCTAGTCCACACATTAGAAGAAAGAATAGTGAGAGGCCTCTTTCCTGGCACGGTACCAGACAGAAGTGCGCTACCACCAAGATGGTGAGGTGGAGAACTGCCCTTGCTGTTCATGCAGTGCAGCCAGAGCTGTCACTTCTGAAGCCAGTCAGTCCTGTCTCACTTAAGGAGACCTGCTGTGCTTCCACTTTGGGAGGCAGAGGCAGGATTCCTTGTGTTCTGTAAACCACTGTCTGCATTTCCAGCCACTGTGCACTCGCTCATTCACTCACTGGGATAATAAAGCACACACTGCTGTCAGCTGAGCTGTCTGGAGGCACATTAAAAGAAGGATCCTCATAGACCTCCACTATATTTTTACATCCTACACCATTCCCAAGTGCAGACACACAAGGTAATATCTCAAGATGTAATCACTTATCTTACAGGTGTGCAGTCCAAACCTACAGTAAAGCACTTTGCTTCTGAAGTCTGCCCATGGCACAGCTATTCCTGAAGCACAGCATGGTTATTTCCTAGTGCACAGAGACACATGCACAGTAGTTTAGGACAGGAGGTGCCTAAGAATACCTCTGCCAAGTCCTTGGTCAGCCCACACAGCACATACTATGCGACATACTACCGAACCCATATGTTAATAGCTCGATGTGTTGCGGTGGTGGCGGATAAAACAGAAGGAACAGGTTGGCTCAGAACCACTGTCCAAGTGTATAAATTGTTCCCCAGCAGAAGCATTCATGCAGCACTGCACTATTCCAACGAGGGAACATGTTAACCCCATGCAAGGCAGGCAGGTTCCATTTTGTAGTGCTAAGTGACTTGTCCTTACGATGGTTCTCTAATAAGGCTGAATTTGAGGGTTGTTGTCCTCTCTTGTACCTAGACCTGAATTTCTGTCAATCCTGAAATAGCTCCAGGCTGACACCTTTCTTAAATAATCTGCTATAAAAGCCTTATTTTCTTCAAAGAAAGAGTGGAAAGGTGGAGTTCTCTGCTTGCTGATCATAGTCCTGCCTTAAGGTAGTCAGGCTGTTTGTAGCTATTTTTAGTAGGTAAAGTGTGCATGGACCTAACCTGCTGGAATTAAATCTGCTTTGGCTCCAGATGTATAGGGCCTTCTTTTTTACACACAGGCAACCTGCTAAAATTAAATCTGCTTTGGCTCCAGATGTATAGGGCCTTCTTTTTTATACACAGGCACATGGACAAATCAAAAAGCTGTCCAGACTTCCCAGAAGTCAAGCATTTCATGTATGTCTAAGATACATACCTTTTCTGTAAAGTAAAGCTTGTAAAAAATCCCAGAGCAGACAGTTTCACAGCTACCAGTGACCTGGTTGGCCTCATCCCTGGAGTCAGTATAAATCTCAAAGCAGTGTGGTGTGCTTTGTGGGACTTTGTGTTTCCTTCTGTATTCTCTGGAGCTTCTGCCACATGCTCTTCAACCTGTGTGAGGAGAATTCATGGGGGTGGGAGGGTGGAGTGGTCTTGCACAGTGACAGCTCCCAAATGCTCAGCCACCTGCTTCTCCTGCAGACTCAGAGCTTAGAGGAAGCCTGATCTTCTGGGACTGCTTCTCCCATACCATGACGAATCCTTTCAGTAGTGCTGAGGAAGGAGAAATGAGTTCTGCTTTTCTCTCTGCCATCATCTGTGGGAGTTGGAAGTTAGAATCACTCTGTGGCAATGAGGGGGTTGCTTTTGTTTTAGCTGGGCGAAGTGGGCCAACTCCAGAGCAAGCCTGTCTCACCGGAGGGAGGGTGAGGTGCTCTGAGGATGTCCCACCATGCTCAGTGTCCATCATTGGATGCATTGGGTTGTACAAATTGGGCATTTTCAAACCATTTTTGCTGTTCCTGCAAACTTCTAAAATGATGCAAGTTCTTACAACTTCACATCCCACACTGTAGACGAATTTCTAGTGAAGCAGCGACTGACTCAGTGTGTTTTGACGCAGCCTACCTGCCTGCAGACGTGAGCTCAGCTATAGAATTAGCAGGGTTGTGGGAAAGGCTCCTTGTTCTCACATAGGTTTTCCTCTAATATTTTCTTTTTCTCTCCCTAGCAGTGCGCAAAGGGTACAGGATCCAGACTGACAAGGACAGGGACTCCATGAAGGTGCTGTACTATGTGGAGAAAGAATTGGCTCAGTTTGACCCGGCTAGGAGGATGCGAGAACGATGTGAGAAACAAACATGGTTTGATTTTTTTTCCCCACTGACCTAAGGAAGACTGGAAAGTTCATAGTTAAAAGTTCACTTGGTTTGTCTCAGGGTCAGTTCCTAGGAAATGATATCCAGGATAAGCTAATTGGGACAGATTTTCTAGGTTTTAGGTATCTACAGGTATGTTCCGATTTAATAGTCTGGTGCTTACCTAATAATTCTTAGAGCAAAGTGAGGGATACTGAAAAGCTCTTGAAAATTGTCCACTTGTATAATTAAACTTTGGGATCACCAGCATCTGAAAAGCCAAGTCCCTGCTCATACCTTCTACAGCCTGTGGTGTGATAATAGCTGGGATATTGTTTTCACAATTTCTTATGAGGGTGGTGTCAGTAAATTCCCAGCATGGCAAAAGAGGAGAGGGATGATTTTATTGAAAGTGTCTTTTGTGGGCTCAGTGACCACTGTGTGGCTTGAAGGAAGAAGGAAGTTTGTTTGGAGTGGCTGTTGCCCTGAGGAAGGAGCAGGTTGGTGAATAGGGACATGTTGCAAACTCAGAACTGAGCTTCTATGAGGAACTCCTCACTGTCTTCCCATAGCCTTTTGAAAGCTTTATTTTCTTAAAGGCTGAGGCTGCACTTAATGTGTGTCAGAATCCAAACCCAAGTGAGGATCTTTCCACATTAGGAGGCAGAGGTGCAGAACGGGACAAGGTGTGTGGGAAGGGCTTGCAGTGCTGCTCCTTGTCCTGTGGCTGCTGTGTGCAGAGGACAGTGGCAGGCTGGGGGCTCAGTTCCTGTGGGCAGCACACAGAGCTAACCCATGTTAGGCACTGCTAGATGCTCGCTTAAAACAGACATGTGGGATCCTGAAAATCATTGAAGGGAAGGGCTTGAAGGAATGACACTACATCAAAGCTCTGTACAGATTAGGCATAACGAACAAATTATATATACTTCTAAAACAGTCATTGCTGAGCACACTGTCTTCTCCACCCACAAGATTTACTATAAAAAGACCTCTGCAGATTGGTATGTCAGGCCTACAGATGTCAGTGTGCTTGATGGGGTAGAGACTGACAGTGATTCAGACAGACTTTTACTTTTTCCTTAATCTTTTTGTGAGGGTGTTGCTTTTGTTTTAGCTGGGTAAGTCAGGCCAAATCCAGAGCCAGCCTGTCTCACACCAGGAAAAGGGGAGGTGGCACAACTTCTGTGCTGTAGTGGTGTCCCACCAAGCTCAGTGACCACCTTGCAAGGGCAGGGAGCTCGCAGGTGGAAAGCTCTTCCCAAAGGCTGAAGTAATTTATCTGGAACACAGACATCTCCCGCTGTTTGTGACACCCTCAGCATCCCCGCCTGGCTGCCATCAGGCGATGCCCATCTCATTTCTTTCCTGCGCCCTCCCCTGCAGATAACAACACCGTGTCTGAGCTGAGCTCGCTGCACGAGGAGGACCTGAACTTCCGCCAGCCCTACCGGCAGGCGCGGAGGAAACCTCTGCCACCCGCGGGGGACATGGATGGCGACGCCGAGTACTGGGCAGGAGTCGTGGGCGGCGGCAGCACCTCCAGATCGCAGGCTGTGTCTGACTACAGGGACGAGCGGGACAGCTACTGGCACAGGTGAGGGACGCCACGCCAGGGGGCAGCTCTGTCTGGCAAAGTGGTAAGGAAAGCAGAAGGCACAGATGGACTGGTAGCTCTCCCCTATTTCCTGCTGCCTTTGCTCTGCTTAGCAGGAGAGCGAGGCTAGAGAGAAATAGGAAATCTGGACGGGTTATTAGGTGAGGTCAGAGTGAAGCTGATTGCCACAATGTGATTGCAGCTCTAACATGTAACAAGAGCTGCACTTGTGCTCTGGCAAGCAGATCTGTAAAAATCATATATTACTGCTGATATTAAGACCCATAATACTTTTTTCTTCCTGAAGTAGATATTTATTCTTATTTCTGCTCCTTCTGAGTATTGCAAAGCCACGTCCATTAAGGAGCAATGAGTCTGCTGAAGCTTCCCTAGCTGGGTAAAGCTAGGTACAAGCCCCAGTCCCAGTGGGATTTAAAAGTGAGATCAATAGGGAACCAAGTCACCCTTCCCATAGTGGGAAAGTTCAAATCTCTCTCTTGAGCTTTGTACCTGATGCCTCCAGCACTTCCTAGTGCTGGTCTGTTTTATTTTATAGGAGTCACACTCACACCTTCCTGCTTTGGTGCAGCTAGACCTGTGCTCCAGGCCTGAAGGACTTGCACTCTGGTGCCTAAAGAGAAATAGCACAACCTTCCCTCAAGCAGCCCAGTATTCCAAAAGCCGTGGCAGGGATTTTATTCCTTCAGTACTGGGCTATTGTACCAGCTCACTGTCTTTAAACCTGCTTCAAAACTGCCCAGCTGTGAGCTTCTATAGCTGGGCTCTTGGGTTTTTCCAGCAGGATATACACCTACAAGCTCTAGGATGAAGGAGAAGCAGGTCCAGCCCTGCATATTGGAGGACAGGGCAGGTGCACCACAGGGATAACCTCAGGTAACATTAGACGTGAAGAACCTGAGCTGTCTGCTCTAATCTGCCTTTACACTCAGCAGAGAGAACCAGGGGTTTCAAGGATGTGATAGATTCTCTGAAAACAGCTCCGATGATTCATGCCCCCAGGAGAGCGTGTATCCCTCCATTGTCAGTGCAGGCAGCCGACGGGATGAGTGCAGCTGGATCCTGCCCTCTAACTCTACCTCCTCCCTCTTCCAGCCAGCAGAGATCCAAGTCGGAGATGCTGTCCCGTAAGAGTTTCTCGGTGGGAGTGCCGGCCGTGTCCATGGACGAGCTGGCGGCCTTTGCCGAGTCCTACAGCCAGCGGCCGCGGCGGGCGGACAGCCAGGAGATGCGGCGCTTCGAGCGCTCCGAGTCGCGCGGCGGGGGGCTGCCCCACCAGGACAGCTCCATGGAGGAATACTACACCAAGCGCTGCAGGGCCAACCGGGAGCCGCTGACGGACTCGGAGCGGGGCTGGTCCTACAGCCCGCCCCGCAGACGGGCCCACGAGGAGAAGCACCTTCCCAGGCTGGTGAGCCGGACGCCCGGAGGGAGCCAGAAATATGATCACTCCTACCTCAGCAGCGTCCTGGAGAGGAAATCCCGGAGCTACGATGAGAGTGGTGACCATTGTGCCACCCCCTCGAAGCTGAGCTCGCAGCCCAGCCAGAGGGGAGGGAGCACATACTACGCCTGGTCGCCGCCCTCCACCTACAAAGCCGAGAAGTCGCAGCCGCCGCCGCCGCAGTCGTCGTCCCCCGAGCAGGACGAGGAGGAGGAGGACAGCCTGCCTCCCTACAGCGAGAGGGAGCTGAGCCGAGGCCCTTCCTACAGGGCCAGGGAACAGGCCTACCTCAATGCCTCTGACAAGAAGAGGAAAAAGGACCCCAAGAAAACAGTGAGGCCATGTCTGGTGGTCCTGGTCCAAATAGGCTGAGCGGAGAGCCACCAGGCAGGGGTTACTAACTAGAGTTGATGGGCAAGGGGGTTTTCCAGCAGGGTGACACCTGGAGTCTGGGTGTCCCTCCCTGTGGGAAGAGGGAAAAGAACTGGGGGGGTAGGAAGCCAGAAAGGGTAGTAGCTCCTACACAGGAGTCCATGATGGAGGGGAAAGCCAGATATGCCTGGCTTTCCCCTCCATCATGGGGAGGTAAGGGGATGTCTTTGGCATCTGTGGCCTGGTAATCCAAGGCAGAGGGAGTTTATCTAGAGTTCAGGAGGATTGTGGTAGGGAAGTTACTCAGGCCTTACAGAAATTACAGGGCTTTGCTTTGGTCTTGATCCTTGTTAAGGAAGGGTTGAAAGGCTCTTGCTCTTCTGGAGTGGGACAGAGCTGGTAGCAGGGGATGATGTAAGAGACATCTTTCTGAAAGGGGTGAGATCACAGACTCCCATGGATGCATGGTCCCGTGGGGTCCCGTGGGGGCCGTTCATGCCAAAGGCATTCCTCACTCAGGATACCAGCAAGTGCAAAACATCCTGCCACAGACCAAGCTGGTGAGGACTGATAACTTCATGGTTGCTGGGGAAGGGGATCTTCCTTCTTGGCTCAGCTGGGGAAATCTGCATCATGAGGGAGACCTTATCATTAGAGTAGCTTGGCTGTGGGAGAGAGGACTGGATTGGGAGCGGGCAAGGCTGTTGCTGTTTAGTTGTGTCTCTGTCAAAGCTTTGTCTGTCCCTTTGTTTGTTCAGTGAGAGATTTCCTGTTGACACTTAATCTTCTCTCTTTCCTCTCAGAATGATTTCCCAACAAGGATGTCCCTTGTGGTTTGAAGTTGTTGTGGACCTATCATGTTAATGGGCTGGATATCATGAGGTGACTGCAGTAGAGAAGATGCAGAGCAACAAGCAAGACATGCCTCTGTGAACCTTTGCAGACATCAGCCATGGATTGTTTCAATTTTTTCTTTCATCCAGGGAAGCTGAGGCTTTTATAAGAGATAGACTCCCGTGGACAGCACTCGATCTCAGCTCTGGGAGTCTGCCAGGAAAATTAGGCTAGGGCTCTCTTTGGCACCCTGTTTTCCAGTGCCCTCCACTTTGCTCTGGATGGCAGCCACGTCCCTACTGCCTCTGCAGCCCTCCCTGCAGCCCTGAACTACAAGTGAGGCTGCCTTTGTGCCTCTCGCCCTGTCCCATGTGCAGAGGGAGGCCTGTGTACCTCTTGCTCTCTCTGTCTCCTCGGTTCTCTGGATCAAAATTGTCTCCCTACTTAAAGCCTTTTTTGTATCACCCCTGTGCTGGGAGGAGGCCTTGTTCTTACAACTGCAGACTGCCTCCAGCTGATCAGGCCCTAAATCACGAAAGAAAATCCACATCCTTTCAGACACTGTAAGAAAATGACTGATGAGGTGTTACCTCGATAAGGGCTGAATGGGGAAAGAGACAATTGTGAGCTGGTTTGTTCAATATATTTAGTTCTGTTCGTTGTGTGACGAGAGGTGCAGGTGAGATTGATGTATTGTTCTGAAAGTGGGTCAAAGTAGCTTTTATTGTGATGAGAGCATGATTTGTTTCCCCCCTGCCCCCAGCTGTGTTTTGTTTTGATGCTGTTGCATTTCCTTGCAGCTCAACTGTGAACCTGTAGATCTTCAAGCTGGAGTACCTACTCCACTGTTTTAAAAGCAGTGCTCTAGCCTTCCTAGTGCTCTGCTTCCAGCACCACCAGACACTTCTGCCACTCTAGTGAGTGGCCTTTTTGTTCCAAGGAAGCAAAAAGTGGACAGTCTCAGTGAGAGGGCAGCTGCAGACCTTCATCCTGTGCCACTGGTATCACTCCTTTCTGGGAATAGTTTCCCAGAAGAAGCTTCTACTGAAGAGAGCAGTAACAGCAGTGGGAAAAGAACAAGCACTGGGGATGGATACAAGCTTTGAAAGTCACCCTTTTCACTTAAAACCATTCCATTCACTTTGGTTGGGATGTGGTTTTAGTGGCTGTTGTCTCAGGAATAGCTTTATTTAGAAGTGAGTGCTTCTCACCATTTGGAAGCCTGACTTTCTGGTTTTCATAGAGTATTATGCAGTCATTTATTTAGCTGCTAAAATCACCATGTGAGGGGAGATGATGGGAACATTTTAAGGTCCAATATCTTGATCCCTGTTACACCTAGAAACAACTTGGTGCCCTGTTGTGTTATGGACATTATCAGCCTCTGAAATGACATCTTCATTGTTCCTCTGGGAATTTGGGAAGCTGTCTGGCCTCAGATGTTCATACTGGCAGTACTGTTTGGAACATAAGGTATATTAACATCACTGCAGTTCTCCATAAAAATGATAGATTAATTTCTGTGCTACTTCTTTGCCAGATAGTTTACCCACCAGGAATTGTCAGGGAAGAGGAAGAATAATCTCCATAGATATGATAACAGTTTTCGTGTAAAAAGGTGAGTTGATCAAAGGATGACATTCTTCTCCCACGCTCCTCTAGTGATGACTGTAGTTTTGGAACTCCCAGTCCTCGGTCTTCCTGGCCAGAGAGGGATTAGCCAACAGGAACATACAATTGTGAAATTGCAGAATTGTTTGTGCAGGAGGTAGCCTTTCAAGATTTCAAGTTTTGATCCTCTGCTATGGGAAGGGATGCCTTCCACATATGAGGTTGCTCAAAGCCCCGTCCAAATGGACCTTCAACACTTTCAGGGATGGGACATTCACAGCTTCTCTGGGCAACCTGTTCCAGTGTCTCACCACCCTCAGAGTAAAGAATTTCTTCCTTGTATCCAATCTAAAATTACCCTCTTTTACTTGAAAAGCAATGCCCTGGTAAAAAGTCCATCTCCAGCTTTCTTGTAGGTCCCTTTAGGCACTGGAAGGCTCTATGGTCTCCTTAGAGCCTTCTCTTCTCTAGGCTTAACAGCCCCAGTTCTCTCAGCCTGTCTTTACAGAAGTATTCCAGCCTCTTTGACCATTTTTGTCTCCCTCCTTTGGACCTGCTCTAACAGGTCCCTGTCTTTGTGTGGGTGGCCCCAGAGCTGAACACAGTACTCTGTGTGGGATCTCAAGAGAATGGTGCAGAGGGAAATTCCACTCCTTGGCCTACTGGTCACTCACCTGATGCAGCCCAGGATATGGTTGGCTTTCTGGGCTGTGAGAGCACGTGGCTGGCTCGTGCCCAATCTTAATCCACCACCATAAAATCACAGAATTGTAGCATGGTTTGGAAGAGACCTAAAGATCATCTAGTTCTCCAAGTCCTTCTCAGGGCTCCCATTCTTCCCCTAGTGTGCCTCAATACCAGAGGTTGCCCCGACTCAGGTGTAGCACCCCACACTTGGCTGTGTTGAACTTCATGAGGTTCTCGTGGACCCGCTCCTCAAGCCTGTCCCATCACTCTGGATGGCATCCCTGGCATCATTCAGCTTGGTGTCACCCACAGACTGCTGAGAGGACACTCAGTCTGTGGCATTAATGAAGGTTGAACAGTGTCAGCCTTGGTGCATGCCCTTGAGGGACAGCACTTGTTACTGATGTCCTTTTGGACACTGAGCCATTGACTGATGCTCTGGATGTGGCCATCCAGCCAATTCCTTGTCCATCAAGTAGTCCATCCATAAAACCCATCTCTCTCCAGTTTAGAAACTAAATGTTGTGTGGGACTTTGTCAAAGGCGAGAAGTCAAGGTGCATGACATCAGATGGATTTTTCTTACTCATCAGTGCAGTCACTCTGTCGTAGAAGGTCTCCAAGTAAGCAGGCATGATTGGTGAAGCTGTGCCAGCTGTCTTTAATCACTCCTCTCCAATACATACGCCTTGAGATGGCTTCCAGGAGGATCTTCTAGGGCACAGAGGTGAAGCTGATTGGTCAAGAGTGCCCAGGGCCCTGTTCTGTCCTTTTAAAATGGGTCTGATGTTTCTCTTTTACCAGCACTGGGGACCTGAGTGTCATGGCTTTTCAAACAGGGAAAGCAATTTAGTAACTGCATTTATCATCTACCTGCATTATGGCTGGAGAGACTAACATTTTCAGTGTTTTCATCTTTTTTTTTTTTTTATCATTAATTGTGTGTTCTTAGGAAAATCACAGCACAGTTAGCAAGAGGTGGGCAGGTAGGTGCGTGCCATCTGAGGTCTGAGGCTTTGGGACATCTACAGAGCTACACTGCATGCTGTTTTAAATCCAGCATTTCATTCCTGTCATATGAGGGTTCTGGTAAGCTGATGTTTTGTTAGCCTGAAAACCTTGGCAACCCCTGTGCCATAAATTTCAAGGCAGCTTAGCCTGCTATCATTTCCATCAGACCTAGAAAATGTCTCTGACTATCCCAAAAGGGGGCCAGACCAGTGGTTTTACAGTCTCTGAATACCTCTATATTTTAAATCATACCGAAAGCCTGAGCATTACAATCTTCTCATTTCAGTTATGTTCTGTCCCTTATCTCAGTCACTGTAGTTTATTTGATCAAGCCCTCAGGAATGAGCTGTGTGTATTAAAAATACAAGTCTTCATTTATTTGAGTCAGTTTTGTTTGTTCAGTGCTGGTACTTTAGGGCATCTGTACACTGTGTGTAAAAAGTTGCCATTTGTGTATCTAGCTTATAAATAAGTAGTTGCAAGCTAATTCTTTTAAGAAAACTGTTTTAATTGTACAAACAACTGTTTGTGAGAATTTGGAAACATCTCTTGAATCCAAGTACCTGGAAAAGTACTGAAGATTTTATGACTAGTGGTTCTGTGAGTTTTACCGGATTATAAAAGTTTCAGCTGCAGAAAAAAAGGGAGGTCTTAATTCCCTGAAGTCAGATCTGAGCAGCAGCAACCTTCCTCTACAGTTTTGGATTTCGTATCTCTCTGTACAAATCTGCAGGAATTTTCAGTTACTGATCATGTCTGTCCTCAGGCCACCTTTATTTTTCCCATTAGAATTGTGTCTGCAGCAGCAGCAAATGGACCAAATCAAGAAGTGAGGGGTGACAAGAGTATCTGCACAGCTACACAACCCTAATGACCTGTGACTCCTGCAGCAGGGGAGCAGGGGGCCCCAGACTGACAGACAGCTCATGTTTCAGGAGAGGAGTAATGGTTTGTGTCTGTGCCATCTTTCAGAACACCTGCAGAATGCTGGTGCTGGGAAATAATGAGCCTGGTTACTATGGGGTCTTAAATTATAAGTTTTCCAGTGATGAATTTTTATTGCTGGCATAAAATTAAAATCCTTTTCTTACTGGATGTGGATGTCTGGGTCATGTCATGGACATGGAGAGTTTTGTGGTTTTAAAACGACAGCATCACAACAGTGATTTGCTAAGAAAACAGATAATGAGAGAGAATCCTGTAAAACTTTCAAAGAGCCCCTAGAGCAAAAGCAGGATCAAGCTTTAGCAGTAGATGTAGCTGTATTGTCAAAAAAAGTGATCTTGGCTAATGGAGGAAAAAAAAAAGTTTTACATAATGGAATGGGAAAATAAATATCAATGGTAATGACTTTTCATCAATCCCATCATTCCTTCAAAGTACATTGTAAAAGTTCCAATGTGTGGCTTCAGTGTGAGCATCCTCAGAACACTCCATTTCCACTGAAATGGAAAATTAGGAAAATTAGCACTCTGAATACTTTAAATTTTTGAGAAACCCCCAACATTTATGAGCTGTAACAGGCAGCCAGAATTGCTCAGGTCTTTGTGCTGGCATATGGAACAGGGGACTGGAGCTGTAACATCCCCACCTTTGTTACTGGAGTTGGGTCAGGGGTGGCTATCAGCAGTGCACCCCAGAGCTGCATCTCAGAGATAAAGGACAACTGCTGGAAGAGATCCTGAGAAAGAGCAATCACAAAATATTTCAGCAGTCAAACCTTGCCACAAACTGTTCCAGGTACATAAATGCAGCACCACGGTGTTTATCATGCCTGGGCTATTCTGAAAATAGTTTTAATGATGTGGAGATTGTTGAGAAACTGCACCGAGCTGTCTTTTTCTCCAGGTGGCTTTCACAGAAGGTGTGCATGAGGATCTGTTCTTGGTCAGCAGTTACAGTGTTTGGCACATGTGGAAATCAAAGCTAAAGGGGCTTTAGCCCATTTTTCACTGGAGCAAAGTAGAATCCAGGGGCAAAGATG
Organism: Serinus canaria; assembly: GCF_022539315.1. Lineage (NCBI taxonomy): Eukaryota > Metazoa > Chordata > Aves > Passeriformes > Fringillidae > Serinus > Serinus canaria. The sequence goes on from NC_066313.1 coordinate 4,585,753, forward strand.
CCTTTGGTATCTACCAGGTGCTGCAGATTTGCCCCTCTAATTCCAGAAACCTCTGTGGTGTAGCATCTCCATCAGTCTTTGCTGGCTGTACATGCTTTCTACAACAGCTGTGATGTTGAAACCACCCTCATGTCACCTGGGGCTCGTGAAGTCCCTTTCTCATTTCCTGGAAGATCAGAGAAGGTATTTACTGCATAATGTGGAGGAACAGCTATCAGTTTGATGTGATCTCAGAAATGCCAGCTGGATTTACCTGCATTAGAAACAGCAGAAATCTAAAGAATAAAGTTAGCTAATACTAAAGGAAGGAACCTGCCATGATTCCCATATGAATTCTCTTGTGACCTTTATAATTCTTTCTGACGTTCACCCCTGCCTGCACAGGGGCCTTTGCCAGGGGAGGCCATCACCTCCTCTCCCTTTTGCCTGTCATTTTCTGTCATGCTTGTAATGCCTCTCTGACCGCTCTGCTTTCCTTTGGCTATTTCCAGTCAGCCTTCAGTGTGGTGCCTAGGGGTTCCAATGTAGATGTTTGGATGTAGAATGAGTGGCATTTTGTAAAAAGGCACTTTTACCCCCTATAAAAACAAAAATTACAGAACGCCCACAACAAAATCCCAATCCCTCCAGATATTCTCTCAAGCCTAAGCAGTGGTGTTACTGGAAACATTTTAAAAATGAAAGCTGAACATAATTTCAAAACAGGTCAGTATTGTTTCCAACCCCAGGGCAGCTGCAGTCAGAGGTGTTGAGTGCAAACAGCAGGAGCAAATGCATTCAGGTTTCATTGTCCTTGGTGAGAGCAGTGGCAGAGAGGAGCAGCATTTAATGACTCAAAGCAAATGGAATTCCAAGGTGCTGTTACTTGCGAGTGAGTTAGAAGTGTGAACTAGAAGTTGTCAGGCTTGGCTTAAAAGCAAAATTCAGTCTAAGGAAACTTGAGCCCTGGCCCAGGGGTGCAATTCTCTTGCTGTTTACAAACGGGCTGGGCTTTTTTCCTGCTACTGTTGCTGCCTACCACAGCCATTTCCCAGCCATTACCCAGTGAGTGAGTGGCTTTCTTTGCTGCTGTCATTTTACTTAGATTGTCCTCCCCTGTAATGAACTTTTTCAATATGAGGGGGAGAAGGACCTAACAATACTCTATAATGAAAATGCAACACTTTTATAGCTTTTTGGGAGACATCCACATCCCCAATTACCAAGCATTATACATTTGCCATGCATACAGCATCAAAGTCGTTGCCTTTGAATTGTCACCATGGAGAATAAAAGCAGGAAAAGCTCCCACCAATCTGCCTTTTTATTATCCTGCAGGCAAATAATTTGTCCAATTTTTGCTAAGATATGAGCAGTTTACATGAGTAGTTTTCAACCCTTTTTTTTGATTACTGGGCAATAAACCAAATATTTTCTAGTGGAGCAGCAGACCCTCCGTAAATCTCATACCATTCACAGGATAACATATGAAAAACATTCTTCCCTGCATTTTCATAAAAAAAAATCCATGCAGGTACCCTATGGAACCACACTCCTTCAAAGAAAGGATAAACTCTCTCCTGCTCTTGCAGATGTAAAACTTTTTTTTTTAAATTCAGAAAACTTTTATCTTTTTATTACAGACATGTTATTTTCTTTTGGCCTCTTTGTCCTTAGATCTGCAGTACTCTGGACTGATTATTTCTGTGTCACAAACAATCAACTTCATTCGGATCCTGTCTCAGTGTTGTAAATAATGGATTAAGACTCACATTGTTTGTAGGTGTAACCTAAACAGCATTTACATGTTTAGATCGTGTCTGATAGGTGTTATCAGCAGTCAGGTGCAGGATAAGCAGCTCCCAGCTCTGCCCTGTATTTCCCTGTGCAAGGCACAGCATCCCTTGGCTCTGAAAATTGTCAGTCATCCTCTATTTTACCACCTGTGAAAGTGCTCAGTGTTTCTTTGGGCTTCTTTATCACTCCTCTGACCATCCCTCAATGCTCCCCCTCTGCAGAAGTCTCCAAGCCAACATGGAGCAGGAAAGGTGTCCATCCATACCTTAAAGACTAATGAGGGACAGGAAGACCTGACAACAGAAACACTGAGAGGTCACCCAGCTCAGAGCTCTGCAGGAAGTCACTTCTGGGTGGGAAAGTGTTTGTGCCAGCCAAGGAGAGGTGCCACTGTAATTCCTGGTTACAACTTGCACACGTATCCTTGAGCACCTGGCTGTAAGTACAGCTTTGGGATTCAGGACCATTTCTGAATTAGAGAAAGTAGTCTGAAAAAATTGCATCAAATGGCACAGGACTACTTATTAAAGCAGGTGTAGTGTTTTCATTTAGTTCTTGCTGTGTGACAGAAACCCTTTCTGCTTACATGTCATGTTGGTTTCCATCAGCCTCTCCAGAGCAGGTGGGAGTGATTTTCATGTCCCAGTTATCAGATCTTCTCTTTGAGGAACAAATCACTCAGTGCACTTGTCTCTGAATAGGTACTCCATGGTAGTGAGAGGCAGAGCTCCAACTGCTTGCATTTTACAGTCAAGAGCCTGCTAAATCATTAATTAATTTAGTCTCTCAAAGTTCTCTGCTTCCTGGCAAAACCAGAATTTGTGTTTCTACAGGTCTCAAGCCTGCTCACCTTGGAATCACAAGTTTTGGCAAGGAGTTTTAACATACAGTAGGGTGGAGATCAGGTAAAGCAGCAGCACAAAAAGCTAAAAGCTTTACCTCGTGTAAAATGTGTAAGAGATGTGTAAAGTGTGTAAAAAGTGTAAAGATACACTGCCCACTGCTGTGTCCTTCCTAAGGACCAGTCTGTCTATTACTCATTACTAAATTTATGCACAGTGACAGAAAAGACACCCGTGGTCCTTGCAAATGGACCCCTCACAGGAAGATGTAGGTATGTTTTAATTAGTACTCGGGGAGGGAAATCATGAAATGTGTTTGGGTTTGGTTTTTTTTTCTCTTTAAATAGGAATACATATTTATATATATAAATTTTTTTGTCTTTGCTTCTCAGAAGAGAGATCCAAGGCTGCCTTCTGTTCAGGCCAATAATGTGCCTGAATGAAAAATTTCTCTCCCCAGTTTCAATAAAATGCAACCTAGGCTGGTTCTTGTGAATAGCTGTAAAAGGAAAGTTACTGTAGCAGAGCTCTGTAATCAAGAGGTCCCCATGGACAGACTGTCATCCTGATGAGAGACACTTCTTAATTAAGAGAAGATACTGCATTGTAGATGAAACAATTCCTAAGTGTCCCAACTTCCCTCATCATATCAATGAGCCTGGAGTTGCAGAGCTCCCAACAACAAGGGGCTTTAGAGGATTTCAAGAGAGTTATAAGTATAAAAGTTCAACACTCGAGCATGTGCAGCATGCAGAGGACACATTTCAAAATGTGTTTGAAGAGCAGAAGCCTAGTTTTGTACTACTTCACAGAGCTTTGAAAGGCAGAGTGTGGATAGCATCCCAAGTATTGCTGGGAACATCTGTGATCCACACACTCCTGTGAAAAGCTCAACCTTACTTGCAAGAAAATCAATTAAAAAGCTGCCCTTCCAGCTAAGCTTAACTGATTTCTCATTTGAGCATCTCAATTACACTTGATTTCATGATTAAACTAGTTCAGATTAATGGGAAAACAAAGTCATGGTCAAAATACTGGATGAACTGTTTAGGGGAGTGAGGGAGAGCACTGGTGCTTGTGAAGCAGCCAGTAGGGAGAGTCTGGAAAAGGAAAACAGCTGCCTGCAGATGAACACTGAATTCAAGCAAAGGGAAGGGTAACAAGCTGGTGTGCTTCAGCAAATCAAATGGCAACACAAAGATGCTGCATGAGCATTGATCATCTCACTCAGCTGATAAGGACTCTTATGTTGTTTCACCCATGTGTAATACAGCCCCAGGGAGTGAAGCTTGGTGCTGTCCCTGCCCATCTGCTCTGCATAAGGTATTAGTGTACTACATTCTCTAGATATGGTATATTCTGGAGTAAAATTGTTTGCCACAGCCCACATTCAGTCACTCTCACTGCCAGATGAACAAGGCTGTCCATGGGGGCTCGAGGTGCACCAAAACCAACATGTGGTCCAGGCCACAACTAGTTAGGTGGCAACCTGGCCTTTTTAGAACATTGACAGCCAGCTCTCTGAGAAGTCATGTAGTCAGGCAAGTCCTCACAGCAGTTTTGTTTGCCATCTCTAGAAAGAGGCTGATCCCAAAACAGCACGCTGCCCCTTCTTCCTGTGCCTCAATGAATGACTAAGAGAGAATATGAAAAGTGTGGCACAGAACATGTCCTCAGCTGTTCATAGTTCTCCCACTCTGCCTGGCTCCCAGCTAAGGGAACCTGAATTAACCATGCAATGAAACTGAACTGGATGCTGTGGGCTCATTTGAAAAATGAACAGAAACAGTATTAAAGCAGAAGAGTTCACCTGGGTTAATACTGCTTGGCTTCTGTGCCCCTGGCACCTTTTACTCTGTAAATGTCAACCCCCTGGCCTTGCTTTATCCATTCCACAAATGTACACAATTGGCTGCAACACCAAATCTGAGGCAAGAGACTTCTTTTCAGCCACTTTATGGGGGCAGAATTACCATTCAGAATAAATAAATGTTTTGGTAACAGCATGTGCAGCAAGGACACCACCAAAATGAATTGCAGTTTCCATCCTCTGGTGGCAATGAACACTCTGATGGGGCTGAATGCAGAAACAAAGGCAATGTGTCAGGCTTTTTCAGGTCTAGCCCTTCTTAGAAACATTAAAAAAAAAAAAGATGAAGAAAAGCAACAAACCTCTAAAATGATGTATTTTTTTGGAAACTAACAGCAATACTTGCCACATTATTTCCTTCCTCTTTTTTTTGGCCTGTCTTGTCTCTGACAAACCTCTCAGTGGTACATACCCTGCTCCTCATGAGCCTGTGGTCTAGATTGGACTAATTGAGTTTGGAATGAACTCTGAGAAGTCTGTCACTTAAAAAGCATGGATCATCTCATGGATCTTAAGAGCACAGCCATGTGAACACTTACTCAGCACAACTGTATTATTCAGGCTCTCAGGGAGAAGGTGGGTGTAGAGACCAAAAGACTTAAACCAGATCTGCTGCCAATGGAGCAAGAAGTTGTGCCCTTTGTGGCAGCAGTTGGGGGCTGAGGGAGGCATGGATGTGTCCACATTACTCAGACTGTTAGTCCAGTCATATTCTGGTCACAGCCTCCTTGTTTCCTAGGGATCCTGTGCTCCTCATGCTGAGGAGTGATCTCCCCTGTCTGGGAGCTCACCCCTGTGTGAAAGCTCACTGTTTGCACCAGGCTTGTGTGTGGTGCTGAAAATAAAAATTCTGCAGCACAACAGATTTGATGGCTTCATTTTCTTGCCTGAAGCACACTGTGATTTCTTCCCCTGTTTGTCTTCGTGGGTGGAACAGGCATTTCAGTATATACTGCCACACTCATTACAGGGAGTTCTTCCATGCTAGAGATATTAACATCTTTGTTATTACTGCCAGTTCCCTCCTCCTCCCCCGTACCAAGCGGTCGCCTGAGCTAGAATTCCTATTAAGGACACACTTCCAGTTGTAGTATTCTCCTCTTCAAAGTGAAGAAGATCCCTTCAGAGGTCAGATCCTTCTTCTTTCTCAGAATCCTGCATCCCTCATGTTCTTTAGAAAGTAATTATTAAAACTGTCATAACCACTCACAGAAACATCACAGAAATTCTCAGAGTCAGCCAAGAAATTGTAATTACCTCTTTGTAATCATTAACAATGCAAAACCATGGTATTTGAATTCAAAAGTTTTACGCAAGAAAAATGTTTAACATTTAATATAAAATCAGTTCGACACAGTTTTTTTTTTTGAAGTGCCATCTTTCTTCTGTTCATCATTTTCCTGTTCATTTTCAGTTCATCAGACAACTAAAAGACCACAACTGAAAAAGTAATCCTAAATACTTTTTAAAGACTTATAAAAACATTCATAAAGTGCTACCCACAAAAGCACCTAAACAAAACTGTGAGAGAAACACCTATTAGGATGTGAGTTTTGTTAACTGCTGCTGAGACAGCAGCATGATTAGTGGGATTGTCAATTTTACAATGATACAACCCAGTAAACACTCTGTTCCACAGACATGGCCCCAGAACAGCACCAGCTGGGCCCACAATATGCACACAGAGGCACCCAGCACAGCGTTGTGGGGGTTTCAAATAAACAGATGCAAACACCATCTAAAACCAAGACTACTGGCACGTGGGAGATGTGGATTCTGTGGGAAGCAATCATTCCAGGCTGTGACCTTACTGTGAGGGAAAACACAGGCAGTTTGTGCAGGAAACAGGTACAATTTTTAGCTAGTTTTTACTGGGATAAGAATCACTCCTCTCTAGAAGTAACAGAAAAGGATCCTCAGAACATCTCTAGGTTCCCTCTGTCCTTGAAGGTACCATGCTGTAAAAGTACCTTTATGCTCTTCATCCCATAACAGAGGCTTGCAACAAGCACTGCCCCACAGTGAACGTGCTCTAGTTCATTTAATTCATTCAGCAGTGGCCTTAATCCCTGCCCGAGGGTTTGGGCAGTGCTCACTAACAGATTTGCACAAATCCAACAGAAAAAAAAGCAAAAAAAAATTCAATAGGAAAAAACAGGGACAGGCTCTGAGGGCTTCCTCCACCAAAATTCATGCCCTTTACAAGATGTCCAGGGAGCAGCTTTATGTCTTCCCAACACCATCCAGCTTCCTATGATCCATGGAGCTTTCTCCTCTCCAGCAGAAACAGGGCAGCTTAACCTCCTCTTCCTCCTCACAGCCACCTTGCCAGGCTTCTGAGCAGCCATGCTGACTTCCAGGGCTGTCCCCAAACTGTTCCTCTCCTCCTCTGGAGCCTGTGCCAGCACGTCCTGCAGGTACACGCTTTCAAGGTGATCTGGAAGGGGCCCCAGCTCACCACCTGGGGAAAAAGGTATGGCTGGGATTCCCACTGGGAATTGGCACAGCAAACAGGCAAGCTGTTGCCTTAGGGAGCCTTGTTTGCACCACATAGGAGAAGCAGTAAAGGGAAAACTGGGAGCAAATGGAAACCCAGCTGGAGAGGCTCTTCAGCCTCATCACACGACCCTGAGCAGACACGTGCCATGAAGAGCAGAGCCAAGGGTAATGCTACAGGTGTCTCCTTATCCCCAAAAAGCCTTCACACATTCCTAATATTCCCTTTTCCTACACACCCTTACCTGCAAGCTGACAAAGGCAAGCAGGCTGCCTCCCCTGAGGGAGAAAGAGCAAGTCTCAATGTGACCTGCATAAAAGAGAGTGGCTGAAATAGCACTGAGGCAGCCCAGAGAGCATTCTGCTTGCTCTGTGTTTGTGAACTTACATAACTTGTTCCTCACCCATGTGTCTCTCCTCCAAGGCTTTGTATTCTTGCTCTTCTCCTTGGCCCATCTGTGCAGTTACATCAGGTTCAGCAACCAGGAACCCTTCCTGCAGGAGCAAACAAAAGCAATCTTAGTGGAATATTCAGCAAGAGGTCTTAAAAACTACTGCCCCTGCTGAATATTGGGAACAGAGTGGTTACTCAAAGGAATGGAGCCAACCAAGCAACAAACATTTCTGGACATCGTGTGTACTACTGAGCCATCTGGTGTCAGACCTTTTTCTTAAAGGAGACTCAAGGTTGCTCCTCTTCTGATAAGTGATGCATGTCAGGACATGGCACCAGACTTGCTGGGATCAGAACTGGACTCAGTAATCATAGATACAGGTGTCAGAAAAGAGCAAAACCCAGCCACACTTACACTTCTTTCTTCAAAAATGATAGCCAAAAGTCTAATTACTCTCCTAAAAGTATTTTAAGTAGAAGATTACGTCTTAGACACCAGAACATGCTTTTTGTATTTGCTATGTCTTCTTTCTCCTCCAAGACTCTGAGGCAGAAAAACCCAACAAAAAGTCTAATCTGATGTCTTGTCTACTCTAGCTAGGTTCTGTCACTTCCCAGCCTAGCATCCCTGCTGAGCTCCAACAACCACCATGAATGCAACTGTTGGGCAGGCTGCCCTTAAAAATGCCATCAACACCCAAGATAAGAATTTTTCTGTCAGTATTTACAATTTTGAGGCCAAAACCAGACAAACAGTAAGCAACAACAGTTAACATCAAGAGGGCTGACATTAGCAGTTGCTGCAGAAAAAACCCAGAAGAACAGAGGAGATATAATAGTAAGAAATATCCCATTTTATTTTAAAAAGTAAGAACCAAAGATAGCAGGAAAGGGATACTGGGGGGGTAAATCTAGGAGCAGAGAGCGATGTGTACCACAGCTAAAGCTGAGATCACTCATGGGAATATTTTTAAAGCTTTTAAGACATTACTTTCCCCTACCCTGCTTTTAATCTTTAGAGTTACTTGATTTCATCACTTCAAAGATGCTGCAGAACCACTCAAGCTCCAGATGGAAATGACTTACTGGACAGATGGGCAAAACACTGCAAACTGATGGGTGCCCAGACTCCTTCATCCACCACCAGCTATTTAACTGTGGGAACAAGGGATGGGATAGCATCAGAACCAAGGAAACAGCTCAGGTGAACAGGACAGTTTTGTACTTCAGATGCCAGGGATTACAAAGCCACCAGTCTTGATATCTTTCATTCTCCGAGGCAAAGCTGGATAGAAGGAAAGTGAGCAAGCAAAAGAGAAAGGCTGCAATTGTCAGCTGCAGAATCATGAAAGAAAACAGAAACAGATGAGCAAAATGGAAGCCTCAGCAAAAATTAAAAAAAAAAAAAAACCCAACACCTTAATTGAGTCCCTACTTCAAATATTTGCTGAATGCTGAAGTGAATCACTTGTGCAGATGGATTGTTTCCAGCAGTTCCAAGCTGATATTTATCAAGTCAAGAACTTTGGAGGACTAAATCCATCAGTATTTCAGAGGTGGTACCAGCACCTGACAAATGCCCAGCTGCCCCTGCCCTGGGGAGGAGCATATCAGCAGGCAGACAGGGTAGAAGGAAGAGCTCCTTTCTGAACCTGCAAAAATTCCTAGTTCAGGTTGCTGCTGACACACTGCTGCTATGCTCAGATTTGCTGTGGCAGGAAGCAGGTAACTTCTGCAGAACAGGGTAGTCAGGAGGAAGAAAGAAGGTCCTCCTTTCCCAGGATCACAGTCATGTCTCTGTGAAAGGAGGGCACAAACTGCATCAACAGGGGGGACACTCCTGCAGGGATTTAATCTGTTTCTAGCAGAAACATATGCCTTCAAGCACTGAGTTAGTGCTTGAACATGAAAACAAAAACAGGGAGATCATCTGTTTGTGTGAGGCTCCTGTAGGCAATGCCCACAGCTTTACTGAGACAAGGCATGAAGGGTACCCAATCTGGACCTCCACTGAGGCTTTGCAAACACATCATATTGCTCCCAGGGCTTTGGCTTTATTGTTGTCATAGCCTATTTTTGCACCTGAGTCCTACAATGGATGCTCTTTAGCTTGGCTACTCAATTTCTCTTCCAACCACTCAACCCTGTATTCCTGCCATGGCTGGAGTGAGGTGTGGAGGTCATGGGACTCATCCCAGTGCAGAGCTCCACACTTACTGTATTTGCCAGGATCCCTGACAAAGGAAGGAATGATCAATCTGACTCCATGTTCTCAGAAGGCTAATTTATTATTTTATGGTATTATATTATATTAAGGAATATTATAGTAACTAACTAAAGAATACAGAAAGGATACTTATAGAATGCTAAAAAGATAATAATGCAAACTCATGACTCTTTCCAGAGCCTTGACACAGCTTGGCACTGATTGGCCATTGAGTCAAAACAACTCTCACAGAATCCAATGGAACAATCACCTGCGGGTGAACAATCTCCAAACACATTCCACACATGAGCACAACACAGGAGAAGCAAATGAGAATTTTTTTCCTTTTTCTCTGATGCTTCTCAGCTTCCCAGGAGAAAAATCCTGGGACAAAGGGATTTTTCCAGGGAATGTGAATGTGACACACACTTTCAGCTCCCTGTGCTCCTGCTGTGCCACCAGCAGCCCAGTGCTCTCCCCACTGTCATGCTGGACACGTTCATATCTTCCCAATGATTTTTTGGGACACATAGTGCTTGTGGTAAAATCAAAAGGTGATTTTTTTTTTTTTTTTTTTTTTTTTAAACACAGAAGGCTGTTAATTTTGCAGCTGCACCCATCGGTGTGGTGGGAACCCTCTAGGGGTATTATTAGTTGTTTTGTGATTAGGTTGATGAATCATAGTTGGAGGGTTAGTAATTCATCGGTTATCTAGGGAGGGTAGTGAGAGGGCTGGGAATGTTATTGAGATGAGAATTAGTGGGATGCCTAGGAAGGCTGGGCTTGAAAATTCGTCAAAGGAGCTTAAGTTCATGGTCAGGTTCAAGGAGCAGTGCTTGGGGCAACAGGTGGTTTGCTGGATGGAGGATTTATTGATATGAATGATAGGAGCTTAGGTTGGATGATTTGGGAGAAGGTGAGTCATGAAGTGAGCGTGATAAAAAAATCAGGGGCTGGGGTTTAGTTGAGTCATAACATTAAGGAGGGGGAGAGCCCTCTCTCTTTAGCTTAAAAGGCTAATGTTGGTCCACAGACTCTTAATGGTTAGGATGATATTAGAGAACGGCAGAAGGGACAAGCTGCTCCTTCCCTGCCGGCTCCATCCTCCGCAGGGGACACAAAAGCTCTGCAATGGGAGCCGGATCAGAGCCCACCCCCATCCCGGCGGGCGGGGACAGCGCCCAGCCTGCCTGCAGGGCTGCTCCGGATCCTGCTCCGCGGGCTAAGGGCGCTTCCTGGGCGGGCCGGGAACTGGGCAGTGCTGGGGGGTTCTCCTCTGCTCCGGGATACCCCCACCCATCCCCGGGATAAGCCCCCGCTGCCCCGGGTATCCCCCCCGCATTCCCGGGTCAGCCCCACCGCCCGGGCTCAGCGTGAGAAATAATATTGATGGAGAAATAGTATTGATGGTGCTTTGGTTTCTGCTAAATCGTATTTATCCTAAGTCAAGGACTTTTTTTTTTTTTTCCTTCTTTCTTTTTTGATGCGTGTGTGTGATACCCTGCCAAGTGAGGGGCTGCACGAAAGAAAACTGGGAGGGAGCATTGCCGGGATGGGTGACTGGAACTGGCTGGAGGGATATTCCACCCCACAGAACTCATGCCCAGTGTATAAACTGGTAGGGTTACTTGGAAGTGGGACCAATCTGGTTTCAGGAAGGGGTAGTGAACAATTGTGTTGTGCTCAGTCTTTTTTTTTTTTTTTTTTTTTCCCTTTATATTATGATTTTATATTTACCATTATTATTACATTTTGCTTCGTTTTCAGTCATGAAACTGTTCTTATCTCAACCTAAAAGTTTTACTTTTGATTCTCCTCCCCACTTCACCGGGCCGAAGAGGAGAGGGGGAGTTGAGTGAGAGGTTGTGTGGTGCTTCATTTCCAGCTGGGCTTACGGCGCAAGCAGGGGCTGTGACATCTCACTGCCGAGTTTAACTTGAGGGCAGAAAGGAATGCAGCTGATCTGGGGGGGAATAGCACTTAATCAGTGGTGGAAAACAGGACACACGGGAGTTCCTTGCCAGGACACTGCTGTGCGAGGTGGGAGAAGAGATAGGAAGTCACTCTTCTGGAATTGTTTGCCTTATGTGGAGTTTCCTCAGTGGAAGGAAATGTACACATGTTTTTACACTGTGCTGCCTGCTCTTCTTAATTTCTCCAGGTAGCACATACCTGAGGGAAGAAAGAATTTGACTCTGCGTGTTTCCATGAAATTAGGTGGAAAATGCGAGAGCTTGGGTGTGTTTGCTTGAGTTCTTCCCACGCTGATGCTGGAGAAGTTCTTCCTACACAGGAGGTGACGTGGGAAGGGATTTGCTTAGGCATGGTAACACTTGGGTTTTCCTGCCACCTTACCCGAGGACCGTGAGCAGGTTTGCAGACAGAGGAAGCCACCCTGTGGCCACAGGCATGAGACAGCCGATGAGTTTCCTGAAGCTGTAAAAATCCAAGTTGTTTTTCACCTTGGCCCCGGTACTGCAACTGATGAATACACTGCATTTAAGGGTGATGGTTTTGCTCACAGCTTATAATACAGAAAATTACCCAGCCTTTCTAGGAGCTAAAACACTCAAGTATCTAGTTTGTGCTTAGCAGTGGTACAAAGCAGGCTGGCCTCGAGTTGAGGACCCACAGGATGGCAAAGAAAGGAGTGTATTTTCAGGAATGTGAAAATCTTTCATGGTAACAAAGAGAAAAATAGTCTAAAAGGCTCCAGATTCTCTTTTCACTTCAAGCTATTGTTAGCAGGGCACTAATGATGTGAATTAGTCAGCAGCCTTAGTCACTGTGTACCCCAAAGTGTATGGGAACTGCAGTGAGAGGCAGATGAACAGGGTTCAGCATTGTCCTGCTGAGGCTTTGTTTGTTAAGGGTAAAATACCAATTTGCATTGAAGACCTTTTCTGTTGGAGAAGTGATGACTGATACAGGCTCATTAGACTCCGTGGCTGTGTACAGATGGAGAAACAGTTGTCAACAAAATAAGATGGGAATACTGAAATAGAAAGAAAGGGAAAACATAACCCCATCAATTTACAAAACACTACAACTGACAGGCACATTGCTGTATCCTCCTTGTGCTTGTGCCATGCAGCACATTTGCTTAGAAGGGTGCAGGGTTGGAGCTCACTGTGCTCACAGGCTAAGTATGAATGTATGCAAAAAGACAAAAGGGGAAGCTGGCTGGTTGCTGGATCTCCATCACTGGAGGATTTTGGAGTGTGGCCCTATTGTATTTGTGGGGTGCCCCGTGGCAGGAAGGAATGATGAGTCTGACTCCATGTTCTGAAGGCTAATTTATTATTTTATGATATTATATTATAATAAGGAATACTATACTAAACTATACTAAAGAATACAGAAAGGATACTTACAGACAGCTAACAAGATAATAATGAAAACTCATGACTCCAGAGTCCTGACACAGCTTGGCCCTGACTGGCCAATAAGTCAAAACAATTCACATGAAACCAGTGAAACAACCAGTAAACCATTGTTTACCATTGTTGGTAAACAATGTCCAAACACATTCCATATGTGAACACAACACAGGAGAAGCAAATGAGATAAGAATTTGTTTTCCTTTTTCTCTGAGGCTTCTCAGTTCCCAGGAGCAAATCCTGGGCCAAGGGATTTTTCTGGAAAATGTGACTGTGACATGGCCCTGCCTAACTTGATCTGGTGCTGATGATAGTCCTGCTTTGAGCAGGAGGTTGGATTCCAGAAGTTTCCTCCAGTCAGCATTCTTTGTATTATTTCAGCAGTTTCTGAACTATTACAGATATTTTGAAATGCAAGAACTCTTTTATACTGTACTGTCTCCATCCTGCAGACAGTTCAATAATTAAAAGTTGGCAATTTGGGAGAAATCTTCAGAAAAAAGATTTGTCTGTCTTGAAAATGTGTAAAGCAATGAAATGTACAAAATGGGTAATGTGACTGTAATTCAAGGAAAAGGGAAAAAAACAAAGTAACTCCAGGTTGATATAAGTTACAAGCCAGCACATTTACTACATCACTATTAAAATAAAACTGCCTGAATCTAGACAGAAGGTACAAAAAAAATCTTACATTTCAAAATATCTGTAATAGTTCATAAACACCACCACATCAAGCCTTGGCTCCATTTTTTTACAACATCAGAGCAATTTCAGCCTTTGATTACTTCAGCTGGCTAGTGATTTTAACAATTGCCTTTCCTTTATTTTTGGTTTTGTTTTGACAAGGCCAATATATCAGTTTTAAAAGTCTCTACGCTTTTATTGTTAAAAGTACTTTGTCTCTAAAGAGTCCACAATGCTTAAATAATTGAAATGGCCAAACTTTCTCAATTGGAGAAAAGCAATGGAAAAACCCTGGTGGGAATGACAGAGTTAGGAGAAGCACTGAACTGTTTTTCCCATTTTGCAGCAAGCTCTAGCTAGTCTTACTCTTTGCATTTCTCTTGGTATTGCAGTGCTGAAAGGAACACTGTACCTACCCAGCAGCTTTTATAGAAATTCATTTTAGAAATGAATTTACACACACTTTTTTTAGAAATTCATTTACACTGAGCAAAACTACCCTCTCTATAGAAGTAAGTTTAATAAAGGAATTTGAAGAATTGTGGCTGCCCACTGAAGATTGTTTCTTAAACTTAGGTATTGATCAACCATTTTCACCCGCACTGAAAAACTTTTGGCATGGAGTGATGCATCAATCACTTATATGCAGAGAGCACCAACACCCTGAAGAGCTGCTAAAAGAGAAATAAACGAGGAGAACAGTTTGCTGTCTTACTCTTCTTCAAGCCCATTTGACAGGAAACTCTATTCCAAGCATTTCAGCTCCATCAACACATGCAGTATTTCGTAGCCTGGAGAAGATTGCTTGTTAGCACTGCAGAAAGTGAAGTGCTTTCCAAGCAGATAATGGCAGCCCTTGGTTTGGATGTGAAGTATTAAATCTTCTCCCTCTCCCAGTGGTTTATGATGTTGGAGTTAGAGACTCACAGGTTGGAAGGCAGCCCTGGACACCACCTAGTCCAGCTCCCTGGGGAAGCAGGGTCAGCCAGAGCAGGCTGCTCTCCAGTCAGGGTCTGAGAATCTCCACATCTCCATGGCATTTAAGGGAAAAAAAAAGGCAGAAAGCAAACTGACACCAGACTGATTGAAAAACTGGAAAGCAAACAGTTGATGTATCAATGCTAAAACACAGCTACCTTAACCTAGGCATGTGCCTGTGGAAAAAATAAAAGTGAACAAGTAAACCAGCAGAAGCTGGGTAGCATCACCACGTCATTTTCCATTTATTTTTGTAGTTCAGGGCACCTTCCCTGTTTTTTGAGGAGATGCACATTCTTTACAACACAGCAGGTGCCAGTACTGTGAGAGGATTCCATCTTAGGGTGTTCATATTGTGTTTGATTAAGAACTGCTGCTTTAAGCTTGTTAAATTGAGGTGAATCTACTAGCAGCCTTAAAAATGGGTGCAGAAAGAAGAGCTTTCTGTCAGGACACTCAAGGGCACCTGTGACAGATTGGGACTGAGGTGGCCATCAAAGTGATTACAGACACATGGTGAGGCCAGCAAAGGGGTGCCACAAGCTTCTTGCCAGGTTTGATTCAAGCTTACCCAGACTGGATAAACTGCAGATTTTCCAAATGAAAAATGATGGAAATGTGTGCACATCCGTGGACCTGCTGTTTTTAATGCCCTGTTTTGTTTACAAATGATGAGGTGAGCTCCCTTTATGAAGAAATTGACCTCTGTGTTTGGCCAATTACAGATGAAATGCAAAATCAAAGTTATGTTTGTGCACCAGGTTCACCACTTCAAGTTCCATGAACTTGAGGAGATTTCTCACTGGGGGTTTTCCTGGCTACCCACTTGTGTACCAGCAGTCTGTAGCTGACAGGTGTGAGGGTTAATGTAAGGAATCTGAGAGGGACCCTTCCCTCACCCAGAACAGGGAGTAGCTGTCATTCTGTGATTATTTTTTTTAAGTAAAATTCAAGGAAAAAATCCTTTGTAGACATAAAGTAGTGTAACAGCTAGAGGAAGAGAATCAGCCAGGGGCAGCAGAGGCATTCCCAGCTTTGAGTAACTGGGAAAAAAAAATTAAAGAGAAGACTAGAGCAAAGCACAAGTGAACACACCTGTGTGAATTTATCAGAGCCAGCTCCCAAGACTCCTGGGACAGCTGGCCAACACACTGGTGCATCTTGTCAGTGGAGGCTGTGTTTGTATCCCCAGAAAAGCTTATCAGTTACAGGTGCATTAATTGCCTGATTACCTGTTACCTGGGTTCATGGCCATGCCCTTACAAAACCAGCTAGGGGCTGAGAGCTGGACAAAGCCCAGAAAAGCAACCAGGGAAGCTGCATTGAGAAGTCCTTCAATAGATGCTCAGTTTTATTACGCCTTTAGAAGACAGAGAAGGTTTAAGTAGCTGGCTGGTTAAGTGGGCCCCAAGTTGCACCAGGAGAGGCTCAGATTGGATATTAGCAGAAAATTCTTCACTGAAATCACAGTAAGGCATTGAAAGGACTGTCATACTGACTCAGACTGGAGATCCTCCTGAAGATGAAGGACTGCCCACAAGAAAGGCAGGTTGTTGGGTGATGCTTCCTTTGTGAGACCTTTCTAAGTGCAGCTTACCTGTGCCCTGACTGCTTGGCCCAAAGGTTGTGCCCCCACCTTTGTGTTCATGTGGTTGTAGCAGCAGGGCTCTCTTATGTTATGACTTATGTTGTCATTTTCATCACAGTTTTACACATTTGTTTTTAATAGTGTTTTCCTTGTAAATATCTGAACATGGTATTCCAGTGAACTTCTTTCTCGAGCTTTCTGTGCCTACAAACAATGCTACCTACTGATTTCTTAGTTTTAATTAAGCTCAAAATGTAATCTTAGAGGTCTAGAGGGAGAACTCAACATATAAAGGGTAGAGTGCCCCTAAAGTGTGCAAGTTTTGCAGTGAAACACTGTGGTTGTCACTCTTGTTTTTCAGTGAGGCATTTCAGACTGCTTGAAGTCTAATGTGGTCTCCCTCACTTAACTGACACTTGCCTGTGGGAGGAAAAAAGGCTTGTTTAAGGAATGTGGATGAAGCACCCTCAAGTAAAAGGCAAACATCATAGATCATGGCTTGGAATTGTCCCTTGAGTCTGGCATTGATGAAGTTTGCTGTTGTCTGCCAGTGTATTTGTAATACCCAGACAGATTTCAATATTGTACTTGGTGATTTGTGAGTCAATTCTCCAATTCTTTTCTGTTTGTGCTAAATGAATTAGGAGATCAGTTCCACTGGGGATGCAGAGTCTGTGTCAGAGCATTGATTAGGTATTTAGAAGAAAACATTCAAAAAGATCATGCTGAGCAGCAGAAGTTAGGCAGAAGGAAGTGACCAGTATGCATCATGCATTTCCCAGCAGTTTTTGGGGAAGTAGCAAAGCAGCTCTGAGGTAGTCCTGTGTATGGAAGGGCATCAGGCAGATAACTGCATTGGGAAGCCAGTCAGAGTGAGTGGAGGGAAATGTTGTGTACAGTTGTGGGAGAATCTGAAGGAGAAACACAATTGAGGTGCTTGTTATCTGTATTTGACTTGTTTTTCACCAGAGAGAACTTGAAACTTGTTTGTAATCACTTTAACTCTGCTTTGTTAATTTTTAAAATGACATAAACATCCTGGGGCATGCTAAGAAAGCTGTGTGATATCTGGGGAATAAGACATGCTTGTACTGAAGGGGTCAGTCTTTCCCCACTTTTTTCCTCAGGCAGTGTGTTGTTTAATGAATTTAGGTTATGGCTGATCTAGGAACTGAGCTATATTGGCATGGTTATTTGTTTAAATATTTATTTTCCCGGCCTCATCAGGGTAATCACATTATGCAAAGTGAAAAGGGAGGGGCCTGGGGTCCTGCTGCTGCTCCATTTCACTGGGAGCCCATGGGCTGACAAGCTCCAGGTGCATCTGTGCACCTGAAATTGCCTGCACCAGCCTCATCTGCCCAAAGGTAATGGCACATGCAGATTATCTGGGCTCCAGTGCTCCGTGGGTGCTCAGAAGAAATGATTAAGAGTGATTGTGAGATTATTGGGGGCTACTGCTCTGGGAAGGTTCTGCTCAGCAGGCCTGCCAGGAGAGGCTGGAGTTATTCATCTGGTTTTCTCCTGAGCCTTCTCTAATTACAGTGCCTGCCTGAGGATCCAGCCAGCAAGGCAAAGCTTAAAACAAAAAGCTTAGGCATGGCTGCCTGCAAACACCTGCACAGGTACAGGCACACCTGTGCAGGCACACAGCTCTTCAGAGCAGCAGAATGATGAGGGGCACTGTGGTTTTAGCCAGACTGGTGCTGCAAGGCAGCATCTTTCCACTTTGAACCTGGTGTAAAGCTGTAGCCAAAACCCCAACTAGCATTGCTCAGCAGGTCCTGCTGCTGGTTTGTGTTGTATTTGTGGGGTGCCCCGTGGCAGGAAGGAATTGAGAATCTGACTCCATGTTCTCAGAAGGCTAATTTATTATTTTATGATATTAGATTAAAGAATACTGCACTAAACTATACTAAAGAATACAGAAAGGATACTTAAAGAATGAGATTATTATTATTATAAGATAATAATGAAAACTCAGGACTCTTTCTAGAGCCTTGACACAGCTTGACCCTGATTGGCCAATAAGTCAAAACAATTCACATGAAACCAATTAACAATCACCTGTGGGTTAACAATCTCCAAACACATTCCAAAGCAGCAAAACACAGGAGAAGCAAATCAGACAATTATTGTTTTCCTTTTTCTCTGAGGCTTCTCAGCTTCCCACGAGCAAAATCCTGGGCCAGGGGATTTTTCCAGACAATATGACTGCTCCAGGTTTGGGCTGTGCTAAGGCTCAGCCACTTTCTGGCTGCCTGATAAATGTTCTGGTTGTTATCCACGTGGGGAACAGCCCCAGTTTAGTGTGGCAGGCAGGCAGAGGAGCTGTGCCATGGCCAGCAGATCTGCAGGAGGGTGGATGGGTTGGTGCCTCTGGGGACCTGCACTGCTTCTGGAGGTCATTTCATGAGCCTTTGTGCAGATTGTTGTGCAAGGATTGATGCTGGGGAAGCTCTGAGGCTGCACTCTGTCCATCCCTATTACAGCAAAATATGTTAATTATTGGTGTAGCTGCTCTCCTTCAGAGATCTTGGGAAGCTGAATGACATTTGCTGCCAAAGGCACTGACAGACATCCAGCTTTTATCTGGTGCCATTAAGCTGCCCTGTTCATTTAGATCTCTGCAGTTGCTGCAAATGGCTCAGACTTCTTGTATTTGCTGGCTTTTTGTGCTTGTTTCTTGCTGTTTTAATATTTAATTTGGTTGCTTTTGTGTTGAAAGGAGCTGGTTTGTGGGTTTCACCTCCCTTTTCTTATGAATATGTAATCATAGGTGGTTTGTTTCCCAAGTGCTGTGGTTTTCACAGCAGTCTCCATGTTTGCAGAAATCAGGCAGTAAAGAGACCCACAGAGCTGTGGTCAAACACATCCCATGAAGGCAGCAATGAAAGTTATGGAGGCTCTGGTGAAGGTGGTGTGTGAGAAGTGCTTGACTTGTTGATTAGATGGCAACACACATTTTTAGTCAGGCTGAAATCTTTCAGATGGTTGCCTTTGAGATGTTTCTCTCATTTCTGTGTGTCTGTAAACAACAGCCAGCAGTTTTTTTGGATAGTCACTGTGAGGCAGCTGGCATTTGTTTCATTTTAAGGCTTTTGGAAGTGTGCTCTTCCCTGACCATGAACTTGCTGAATTGGGGTTCAAGGCATTGACTGACAAGCAGGGAAACAGCCTGTTCTCCTCCTTGGGAGTTTTGGTGTTCATCCTGAGTGTCAACCCTGCCCTGTGTGCAGCTTGCCTTGTTCCTGGCTGAAGGTAGGGATTTGTGCAAAACAAAGCAGCAAACACAGGTTCAATCAACAATTTGCTGCTCAAGGTGCAGTCTTGGTGCAGTGTATGTACTGCAGAGGGAAACTTCCTCCTGCAGGCTGCCTGTCAGGCTGGGAAATCAGATTCTGTCAACTCCAGAAATAAATTTACTTCCTGAGGTGACTGTTCAGCTGGCAGAGAGGCGTTGGAACCAAGGGCTTCTCCAGAGACTTGCAGGAGTTTGGCTTCTTCACATATGCTCCCTTGGCACACCAAGGAGTGCTTTGCACAGTCTCCTGTGGCTTCATATGGCTTGTCACATCCAGAGGCAAAACTGGGAGCTGAGGAGGATGCATGGCACTGCTTTGGGTTTCTGTGTGAGGTCACACTCTTTTACATGAATTTTGTGTCCTTGGGGGAAGCCCTGATGCTGCAGGTAGCTGTAATGTAGGGGTTTGCTGAGACATCTTCACATTTTGGATGATAAAGACCAGACACAAACAGGAGCTTTGGCAGTGTTAGAGGATTTTTGCTGAGGGCCAGAGGAGCAGTTGCCATCCAGACATGCAAGTCCATCCCTAGCAATTAATCTTCCTTGGCTGGTCTGCAGCTGCACCTTTGGGCTTCTTTTGGCTCTGAAGAAGTCCCTGATGATGTGAATCTCCAGCATCATGCTTGTGGCATGGAAAAAAAGGAAATTCACCCACAAGTTCATAGCAGACACTGCTTTGCTGGCAGTTGATGAAACTACAGGTGGTTTTTGTTTTTTTTAAATGAAGCAGCTATTCTATCTAAAAATTCTCTGCTCAGATGATAGTAAGGAAATAATTAGCATGCAAGAACACTTGGATCTAAGTTAATGGGATTTGAAGGTTACCTGATGAACAAACCCATGAAGAAATGTATACATAATTGCAAAGAAAAGGTCACTTTTGAAGTGTTAACTATTTTAAAATGATTTAATAATTATTCATATTCTATAATAATTATTTAAAATATTTAATATTATTCATTACAAGCTGCATTGTGTGCAGTTGTTATTTTTGAAGGTAAGAAAATGTATGTAATTCCTAGTAATTCCCTAGTAGCAGCATGTTTTTATGCTAATCTGGTTTGGAATATCTGGTTTGGCATGGATGTGTTCTTAGAGGTTTGGGCTTGTGGGTTTATTAGCTGCAGGACCAGAACAACATTTTAGCGCTGGGTTGAAAGAAAATTATGTTCCTAAAGTGTTTAAGCATGCTGCACTTGCTTCTGCTTGAAATTAATTCCACTGGGAAATAAAAGGCCTCAGCTAATGGAATTACGTCAGTATATTTGGAATATGAAAAAGGCAAGCAATTAAAAATAGAATATTAATTAATTAAGCTTACAGCTTCCTCTTAAAGATTTAATGTTTGAAGGAGCACTGTAATAAACTCTAGCAAGATAATAATAATAAAACAAATATAATTTGACAGAGTTGGCTTATTAGATATTATTAATTGAGTATGAGTTGAGAGTTGTGTCTTAGTGTTTGCAGGGAATAGAAATAGCTGGTTCATTAGCTGTCAGTAATACTTTTTAACATCAGTTTATGCCTTTTGTGGCTTTATTTCATAAAAAATCTTGACAGGAGTTAAAAGAAATTTCTCATTTAAGCTTTATGAAACTGCTCAGGAGGAAGACTGGTACAAAGCCTTCAGTGCATCATGCGTGGCACTTGGACCAGCCAGGCTTTAGTGCTTATTTAGAGACCAGACACTTCAGTAGCTGGATTTGGAAGTGAATCCCAGTTCTCACTTTTAAATCCCAGCTCCCAGGTGGTGTTCTCAACCCCCCATCATGGCCAGAGTTTCAGCCTGATGCCTGTAATTGTGTCGAACTGTTTGTTAGTGCTCCTTGTGCTGTGCTATGAACTCACAGTGCTGTGTCCATGATAGATGGGAGAACATGTGGCTGCTGTTTTTTCACCTCGGAGCAGCATTTTTGGATCAGCTGTCACCAAGAACTAGGTGCTCACAGTGCTGCATGCTTGGCCAGCACATTCCTGTCTTCCCTCAGGGGGCCCTGGGGCTCCGTGTGCTTGGGAAGGAGGATGGGGGATGGCACGTGGCCAGGTGTGCAACAGCTCTCACAGCTTTGTGCCTTCCAGAGAGAGTGCCAGGTGTGTGTGTGGTGGGAGACATTCTCACTCTCAAGTCCTTGTCCCTGTGTTGGGCTATGTGGATCAGACACTTGTCTGTGTCATGATGTATGGATTGTATGTTGAAGTTGGCAGCTGCTGCCTCTGCTCTCCAAAAAATCATCGAGGTTGGAAGAGACCTTTCAGATCATCCAGTCCAGCTCTCAGCCCAGCACCAACCATAATCACTCCTAAACCATATTCCCAAGTGCCACATCCAGTTGCCTCTGGGACTTCCAGAGATGGCAACTCCATCACTTCCTTGGGCAGCTTATTGCAATGCCTGTCCACTCTTCTGGTGTAATTTTATTTTTTTAATATTCAGTGTGAATCTCCCTTGGCAAAAGTTCATGTCAGTTCATTTTGAGCTCATGTGACAATTTAAATGAGACTCCTGCATATTATATTTTTGATTTAAGGTTTTTTATCCTTGCGATTAGCTTTGACACTTCTGCCACAAGACTGAAACAAGATGTTACAGTTAGACTTCTAAACCCAGACATTTAAGCTCTTAAATGTGCTGAGCTCTTACTGAGCTTCCTTGTTTAATTGTTGGGTGCTAATTTTAAATTCTTTCACATCACATCTTGTTGTAGGGTGGGGGTTTTTTTGGTTGGTTCTTTTTTTTTTTTTTTTTTTTTTCTCTATACAGTGCTTGACTTTGCCAGCTAGAAATTTTTTACAGTATGTGTTAACATAGATATTGAGGTCAACCCAGGCCAGCAAGGCTTACTGAAAGCTGCCTTAGCCTTCATGAATTCTGATCCACAGTGGAATAACGTGGAGATTTTGGGACCTATAAAATACTGGTTAGGACTCTCCTCCCTATTCTGAGCATCCTGGCCTGGGAGATGTTACTGGATTTTACCTGGCACAGAAATTTGAGTGTTATGCCTTGTTCTGCCTTCCTGCTTCCCTTGTCTCAGCACCCCCCTCTGTGATTTCAGGGCTGCTGGAGAGCCACTAAAGTCAGTACTTGCCTCTCTCCCCAGTGACTCCTGGTCTTCCCAGTCACCTTCCCCTCTGGTTCCATCATTTTGCAGCTGGAGTAGAGGGTGGGACTGAGTTTCCTCCTTGCACTGCTCCCTTTGATGCTGTCAGTGCCCAGCCAAGCACTCTGGCTGCCCTGCCCTCCTGGTAGCCCTGGATGTCAAAGGAAATCTCATGTTTTGTGCTTCAGTGGCTTGAATTTGCCATCTCTGACTCAAGCCAGAGCAAGACAAGAACGTGAAGTAGAAAATTGGTTCTGGTGATGCTGCTGTGTGGGGTGACTTGGTTTTTGTGCCCTTTAGTTAGTGCTTTTACTCTGGTTCCTGGAGATGGGAACCAGGGAATTTTTTTTTCCCATTTACTTTGGATGAGAAGACAGAACAGACCAATAGGAGGCTGTTTGAAATGTGTCCTATCTTATTTTGAAATAGCTAAAGGACTCACATGTCTTATGGCAGGTGGTTTCAATGTGGGCAGAGTCTTTGCTAGTCAGAACAAAATAATCTTGGCCCAGAAGCAGTTAGATTTTTAGAAGCAAGCAATTATCATTTGTATGGGAGTTATTTTCATTCAGACTACAGTAATTGTGTAACTCAGACATGCCAAATTCAACTTAGGACAAAAGGATAGTGTTTGTTTCTCCTTCTGACATAGCAGCTGTTGCAAATGTCAGGATCCAGTTTTGTAGGGAAGCTGTTAAAAATGACTGGTTTAGTTTTTTGCTGTGTCAAAGACAATATTCTAGATGTGTCCCTAGGCATTAATATGTCTGATGGACACTGATTCAAAACACACTCTTGGTATGACTTGTGACCTCCCAGTAGGATTCTCTCTTTCTAAATCAAATCCAACTAAAATACTGACAAGGAAATGGACCTTCTTGTGGTGGGGGAACTGTTCAGAGACCTCATTTGTTACCTGCTGCCTTCTCAACAGCAAGCCCTGGCTGTGTGCAGGCTCCCAGCTGATAATTTGTCAACCTGTGTGGCAGTACTTCCAAGGTAGTAGGAAATTTCAGAAAGCAAATATATATGGTTTCCTGTACATCCCTCCTGCACATCTTGTTGTGGTGAGGAAAATCTGTGTAAGCATGTGAGATGGAAGAAATGCTGTTAAAATGAAAACAAACCACCTATTTTATTACAAGGTGAGGTATTAAAGCACTCACAGTGAATCTCTCTGTATTGGTTTCAGGCTAGTATTTCAAATAAATATAGTAAAGGAAGAACATTTCCAATTAACAAGAGATAAAAGGAATAATCCTGCTTGTGGTCACTCTCTGTGGAATGTATCCCAATAATGAGCAGATACGTTTTTCTTCCCTCAGGAGCATAAACATTTAAAGGAATTACAGAACTCATTGGTGAGTTCTGTGAGTCCACATTCTTGAATCTAACAGGGACAAAGCTGAAACACTTCTTTCAGGGGGTCTGGAAAAAAAAAAACAACACAGAAATGGCTTGGACAAATGCTTCATGCTCCTGGTGCCACGAGGGAGATGGGAAGAGTTCTGAGGCTGTTCTCGACCATCTCAGCCTAGGCAGGATGCAGGAGCATGACACTGGCAGATGCTCTACAGGGGTAAATGACAGAGCCTCCCCCTTCAAGACCAGGATGTGATCTGCAGGGAGCCAAGGGAGCTGTCCCTGCTGGCACCCTGGGCTGGCTGTGTGAGGTGTGGGCAGCAGTGATTCCTGCCTGGGAGTGCTGCTGAGCCCTGCAACACTGGAGCATCACGTGTGAGCTGGGCTGTCCAGGGAGCAGATGTGTCCTCTTGGGCTCCTATCCTGCTGTCTTTTATGGTTCTAGGAAGTGATGGAGGTAGTGGGTGAAGCAAAGTGAAATTCAAATGTTCTTCTTGAGAAACGTGGCAAAGACTGAGGTTTCAATTTACACTTTTTCTGAGTTTTCAGTAAACAGACAAATCTAGTAACCGTAGAAACTTGGCTTCAGCTGTGAACAGACACTTTTGTTTGCTTTCTGCTTTAAACAACATACTTCCTCATGGAGGATGTTACTCAGCTCAGATTTCCATAATTACTTATGGAGCATCCTGTACCTAATCCCTGCCATGGTGTGAATCCCCACACTGATTATTTTCCTGCCAACACCAGACTGATCAATGAGGACCCAAGGAAAACAAGTTAGACTCTAATGGGAATGCTTTGCAGGGGGTGTTGTAATGATGTTTGGATGAAAAGGCTTTAAAATTGCAGGTACTGGTCACAAACTGTCCTTGCTGGTGTTTGATGGCTGTTCTCCTGCAGAATTCAGTTACTGCAGCCTTCCAGGATTTGAGGATTTGAAGGGTGGCTGTGTTGCTTTGAGATTTCTTAAGTTTTTAGATCTTCAAAACTGACCATGATATCCTTGCTGAATTTTGAGGTAGTAGCAGCTATGAGGTGGAATGTTGGCAGGTTGCTCTAAAGAGAGGGATTAATAAAGAACAACTTGTGCTGGGCAGTTGAAGGGGGAGGTCTGGAGCTGTGTCTGTGTTAACCACAGGGTGGCAAAGGCAGTGCAGATCTGCATGTCTGAAAATGCTGTGAAGGTTCTGAGCATCAGGGAAGAGAGCAAAATGTGTCTGACCATCCTTAGTCTTTCTTTTCTAGTAGTATATAAACTCCTTAAAAATCCCTTCTGATACAGGAGGGGTCTCATGATAATGAAATAAACACTTTGTAGTTCTGTTCTTGTGTCCCTTTCTTCCTCAGTTGACAAACATCTCAAATCAATTTTGCAGCAGAATTTTTAACCCAGATGGAACCCCCTCATCCACTGTGTGGCTGTGGCATCTGGTGGGTGGTGTCTGGTGGCAAGTTGAATTTCTGTAATTCTACATAATTCATGCAGTTTGGAAAGGAGACAAGGCTTAGTGAGATGTACTTCATCATTAGAAATCTGGAGTAATTGTAGCTAAACTGGTGTGTAGCCATGGGTTGTCAAGAAAAAGGACTCTGGATTTGTTGAGATACCTGTCTGGCTGTGGCTGCATTTGGGAGCAGAGACCAAAAGGGGCTATCAGTGGGTACTTTTATCTGTGACTGCCTAATGTGTTTAATGCTAATATTGAAGACCATTTCCCAGCTCAGACTGATTTTTAGCATGTTTGGAATAGCTGGTGGCATGATGGATCTAATGGCCATTATACAAGCCAGTCTTACAAGGTAAGGTAAAGAATGAGAACAAAACCAAGGCCTCTCCTTAGTCACTGCTATTCATACAAGCTCAGACATCTGCTGCAGATGTGTCTCTGTTTCCTTTGCTTCCCATTTGCTCTATCACTCATTCTGTTCCTCTTTCTGCACCTTCTGCTTTCCCTTCAGCAGCTGTGCAAGCCCCCCCTTCCTTCTGCAGCAGTGGGGGCAGAAGCAGTGGTGCCATTTGGTCTGGCAGATTTGGTGGTTTGGCAGCAGCAAATGCCCAGGCTCCAGGAAGGAGTCTGGAGTGAAAGGCTCAGTAAGTGATTGGGAGAATTTTTACTGCATGTGACCCTTTTTGTTCAGATGTTTGATGGTTACTGGAAACTCTGTTTACCCCATAAAGAGAAAGTGTTGATTATGCAGGAAAATAGAGAACAGTCTGCTGGATGGCAGGACTGTGTGGGCAGAGCCAGACAGTTGCTATTAGCAGACCAAGGCAGGATCAGATGCTTTAAGATTTTGCTGAAGAGGATTTAAGAAATGGTTAATGAGACAAAGGGAAAATAATGCTAACAAGGCATTCACTCTGTGGTGGAATGAACCCAGAAGCCCTGCAGAATAGGTCTTTGCTTGTCTCCTTATTTGTAAATCCCAGATGTTAATCATTTTAACCAGTGTTTTCTGGGCTATTATGGGAAGCTCATGGAGGAGATATTAATTCTCGTAACATTTGTGTGTAATGTAAGGGATGAGTTTAAGATAAGGCAGAAGAGAAAACAGCAGGAAGAGAAGGCTGGCTTGTTAGCAGCTGCTCTGCAAGGCAGGAATCTCACAGGACAAAGGGGTAATAATGGAAATAAGGGAAATTGAAATTTAAATTGGAGAAGTCCAAAGGACTACTGCAATAAAGTCAAGACACTGGAAAGAGAATGTCCTGTGATCCTGAGGCAGGAACGGTGAGAGCAACAAAGCGAAAATCAAATCAATCGGGAGCCGAATGAAAGCACTGAACGATGATCAGACCAGACCCCCCAAGCCCCAGCAGTGGAAGGTGATACAAAAGTAATCATCCTGGGGGGCTTCAGTGAACCAATTATAGATTAAAAAATTGGAGATGAAACTTAAGGCATGTCTGATAGATACCAGCACAGTTTATGTGACATTAACAACCTCCCACGAAGGATCAACAATTAAGGGTAAAGCAAATGTTGTATGAATAGGAGGTAAAGCTGCCTTTGTACCCAGGACATGATGGCACAGATACACCCACAGTCTGATAATCATTCTTTTTCTGCTGTTGGAATCAGCACCAGCAAACTTGGTGGGGAGGTATTTGTTACACCATTTTGGGCACAGTTGCAGTGCTCACCACGAGGAATTTGTGTTCACATTGTGGGTAATGTGCCAAAACGTGGTGGTTATGTGGCTGAAGGGGGAAAGAAATACCCTAGGTACTCAGAGGTGTCCCATGGGTTATTAGGGTCAGCTAATTCAGTACAGCTCAAAATGCAGGGAGGCAAACCTCCCTCCTTAAAATAGCACCTGTTATCTTGGGAAACAAGGGAAGGCATAAGACAAATAATTGAGGATTTTCTCCCTTGTGAGTCTCCCTGTAATACTTCTGTCTTGCTGATTAAAAAAACCTAAATTAAGCTCAGATGGAAGATCTGTTTATAGATTTGTCCAGGACTCTAGTTCCTGATACTTCAACAACTATAAACACGATACTGGCTAATGCAAAATGTTTTGCAGTAATTGATTTTTGCCCAGCTTGTTTCAGTATAATGGTGCATCCAGAATCTCAGTATAATTTTGTCTTCACCTGGAAAGGAAAACAGTAAAAGTAGACTGGATTTCCTCAAGGTTTTTGCAGGATTGTCAACTTTATTTTTAAAAATCTTAGGCATAATTAGAGGAGAGTTAACCAATAACTTTTTATTAATACAGAGTGTGGATGATGTGCTAAGGGCAAGTACAAATAGGGAAAATTGGAATGCACATGTAATGTCAGTTGCTTTGACAGCTAAAAGCTATCAAGTCTCCCCAACCAAATTACAATTCTATAAAGAAAAGGGAGGGTATTTGGGAGATTGTTTTTTGTCAGGAGAGGGCAGGGAGGTACCACATGACTGAACAAAACCTCTTCAAAATATGTCTAAGCCTACAACTTAAGGAATAGAGAAAAGTTCTGTTCTCTGTCCCATCCTCAGTCATTAGGGAAAGTAGAAAGAATTAATTGAAGCATTAAAGACAACAAAGATTTAAATGACCACATGCTGTACCTGTATTCCTGTTGCTTTAATGCACATGAGGTGTAAAGGCCAAATAAATTGAGACTGGCCCAGCACAAGTATGGAATATTCATAATTTGAGCACAATATGGTTGCAAAAGCATTCCAGTTTGTTGCCTTTTTTCATGACCTGTATTACTGGAGAGACCCTGAGACCCAGACGTTTGATAAATACTCGCAGATTGCAGTCTCTAATGAGTTTGTTTTTTTTTTTTTTTTTTTTTTTCTCTAAGGATGGTTCTGGAGGAAAGAACCAGGGGTGTCAGCTGGATCTGTGTGTCCAGGGCTTGCTCTCAGAGCATGCTCAGACATTCATTTCATAGGGTAAGTGCCTCCATGCTTGCACTTTCAGAAAATCTTACTCATTTCATAATATCCAGGCATGAAAAAATCTAGTCCTAAAAGGCCTCAATTTTTTGCTGTTTTGGCCCCAGCCAGACTACCTTGTTAAAGAGTGTCATGACCAAGGACTTTTCAATCTGCCTTTTAAGTCCTACTTGTCATGCTGAAGCTGTGTTTCCAGCTTTGATCCTATAAAACACTATTTTTTCAGCCTCTTTCAGTTTGTGGCTCTCCTAAAAATTTTTTTTTTTCAATGCTGTTCTGGTGCCTTTACAATGAATTTCAGTCTGCTGTCAAGACAGCCATTATCCCAAATGTCTGCATTTTCTAAGCACTTCTAGTAAGTAATACAAAGTTAAATGACCTGGGGGTGTTGGTTGTTTTTTTTTTTAATCAAAGAATATTCTCTGCTGCTTAAAGGAAAATTTTAAAGCTCTTGAATGCTTTAATTTGCTGTAGGTATCAGTGGCTAAAGTTTCTTGTGTATGGTAGCAAAGCTTCAGGAAAAAGCACGAAGTGTGCTTTTGGCTGCTTTTTCAAGTCTTCTGACTGTCACTTCAGGTTATTCTTGTGCTAGAGTGTGACAGATAGGGAATCCCTGTCACAACCACCTGCAATCTTGTGGTTGTAAAGCTGTTCTGCTGGCTTTTGTCCCCATTCTGCACTGTATTTGAAGATTTTTTTAAAATGAGCCTGGCATTAACCTTCTCCTAACCACAGCAGATGTAACGCTCAGGCTGTTCAGTGAATCCTGCAGACAATTTTAACCTGTGAAATCTCTTTGTAAATAATGCTTACATTATTAGTTTGAAGGTGGCAACATCAGTGAAATTTCCCAAGTTCATCTTCCAAGCTGGGGTTTAGCAAAGTCTAATTCTCCTCAAAATGAGGCAAGACAAAGCAAGGAGGATGAGGAACGTGTTCCTGCAGTTAAGGGCTGCTCATGTAGTGACAGGATTGAACCCATATGTCTGAATAGCTCTGCAATAACAAACCATTTGGTTTGGGTTTTTTTCTTTCTTTCTTTCTTTTTTTTTTTTTTTCAAGCAAATGCAAAGCATTTCACCCTGCACACAGCTAAATATAAGTTGTGTCATTTCTAGCAGGTTTTCCATATATGGGCTCTTCTTTTTCACTTGTCATCGTGGGGCAGGCTGGGAGAGCCATGTCAGAGGAGCTGGAAGTGTTTGTAGGATGTTGGACATTCCTTCCACCTCTTAGCAAGAGAAGGATGAAAATATCCATGGGTGCTCTGAAGAAGAGAGTGCATCCCTATTGGCCCTGACTCTTGCAAGTGCTGGACTGTGCCTTCCCCAGAGGTACTACAGGATGGAGAAAACCACATGTACCTTGTCTATAATTAGGTCTGGAGCCTTTCTGATCACACCACATTTCTGCAATGTCCTTTTTCTTAATTTGTGGGTTTCTTAAAAAGTCCCTGTCATGGAGATATCATCTGTAGTTGAGGTTCTGACATTAGCATTTGCTTTTATTTTTGCTTGCTATTTCTATTGCTATGATCAAGAAAGGTCTTGAAGATAAGCACAGCTCTCTGGCTAGTTTAATGTACCAAAGGAAGAATTCACATGAATATGAATATTTATCAGGCTCTGGGGTCCTGCTGCCCCACACAGAAGCATTTCTCAGGTGTGTGCCCTGTTCCTGCCTTGGATGGATGGACAGAAGGGCCACTGCAGCTGTGCACTGCTGGAGCTGCAGGCCTGTTTTCTGTTTGCATCTGTTGAGTTTCTGGATTTAGCTCTGCTGGCTACCTCTGAGTGAATCTGGGCCTGTGTGTTTCCCCAGTGGGCACTGACACACATTAATGACAGTAAAAATGGGTGTGCTGCCTCTGCTCACCAGCCTGTGCAAAGGGAGATGTGCAGAGTTGATATGTACAGATTTCTCCATAATATTTCACGGGTTATTTCCTGCTTTACTTGCTAGCTCAGGTTTTCCCATCTCCCATGCTCCATCAAGGCC
This sequence comes from Serinus canaria, assembly GCF_022539315.1. Classification (NCBI taxonomy): domain Eukaryota; kingdom Metazoa; phylum Chordata; class Aves; order Passeriformes; family Fringillidae; genus Serinus; species Serinus canaria. The sequence continues at coordinate 4,616,135 of NC_066313.1, forward strand.
TTATGCTATGTATGGAATGAATCTCCATTCCCCTTTCATGAAGCCTTCAGTGTGAAGGGGCAAAATGACCCTGTGAGCTTGCAGCTCACCAAGTAAAAAAGGTTTTAGTTCACCTTCTAACTACAAATTCTTGGGTTTTTTATTTGGTCCACCTTCCCTCCCCCCCTTTTTCTATTTGTGATTTCTGTTAAGCCTTACAAGGTGTTTTTTGTCTGCAGTAATCACACCAAACTCTGTGTCTTTATATAAAAAGGGGAACTGAATTCTCTGCCTAGCCAAGAGTGCTGCGAGAGCGCTCATTAGCCAATGCTAGAAATTAATGCCAGATCTCATCTAACAGTTTCATTATGAGTGAAATTTGAGAGTGTTGCTCTTAAAAGAGGCTGCTGATCGATGACAACAGAGACTGTGTGTGTGCTGTCGTCTTTATCCCGGCTGAGATTCCTTTTGGGTCTTTTTTTAGCTAGTGAGGATGTAAGGGACAGAAGAAGCCTAATGGAACTTCATATACAGTGTGATGTATGGGGCACTTGCAGTCAGGAATATTGAACTCATAAATGTGCTCATTTGCCCTGGAGTCACCGAGAGGGAGACGAAATGCGGGACACCGCAATGTCACAGTTGTGCAGAGTCACTTCTGTGACAACAGAGTGGCAGCAGAAGGGCCGTATTTTTATTGGATTTCACAGCAAATGGGCTCTGCTCTCGTTGGCTGGAAGAGAAGGTGAACTTTTGTTGGATTAGCCTCTATGCAGACCCCTTTTGCACCTTGTTTTGCTGAGATCCTGAGATTTCGGGGTGCTGCTGGGAAGTGACCCTGCGCGTGCTGTCTGCTGTGTCTCGTGGCTCCACCACAGCACTGCAACCCTGAGCTCTACCAGCTTGCCCTTCAAGCATGAAGGTGAAATGAAGATGAATGTGCACATCCGAGGCAGATGGTTAGCTCCAGTCTTGCAGTGGTATTTGAGAGAGATTTTCTTCATGTTATTTCAGCAGCACAGAAGGAAATGAAAGTGTTTCTTACTGTAAATACTTTTTTCTCTCTCCCTTCCTCTGCGCTGCTGTGAATGTCTGAAGACTCACTTCACTGCTTTTCTCAGAGAAGTCTATTTCTGTCTCATCTTAGATCAATTTAGGCCTGTCCTATGCACATATGATAAAGACAGCATATTGCTGTGGTAGCCTTGAACCAAATTTGTAAGTTTGGGACACTGGGAGCTGGAGGTGAGGTGCAATTATCATTGGTAAGAAGTCAGAGTGGCTAAACCATTGGCTGAAATGTGGAATTTTTCAAGCATAGCCAGATTGTTTGAAAAATAGTGCAAGCCACAATGCAAGGGTTTTACCCACTTCTCAGAAATGTGTGTGTACACGTGAACCCACTGCATGGAGCTTCCTTAGGGGGCTGTGTCTATATCTGTGACAAGAGAAACAAAAATATAAGGTTCCCAGCAGCATCCTGAACCCAGCTGTTGTAGTTATTCCCCAGCACATCTGCTAAGCATCTGAAAGCATCCAGATGTTGGCTCTAATGCTATACCAGTGTACTTCCTCCAGTGAGTGAGACAGTTCCTTCTGTCCCTGTGTTTGTGTAACCCATCGTGGCACTCGGTGCAAAGCCCAATGCGCTTTAAGCCACCTCAAAAAGTGCCAAGTGTCTGGCCCTACCTGGCTCTCCAAATAACTGGTTCACAGAGTTTCTTCAGGATTGGCTTTTCAGTCTCATCTCTGAGATCTGCGCTCCAAACAGAGCTGGGATGGCTTCTGGGCTACATTCAGTTTAGTTTTGCAATGCAACCTAATTTCCCATAAGCTTTACTCTTTTCCTGGGGTGGCTGTATGGAGCCTTTCCTGCATGGCAGGTACCACTCAGTCCCTAAAAGAGCCTGGCAAAGTTCACTTTGGCAACACAGCCTTTGGGAACAGAGGGAGAGCCTTGTCCCACACCTCCTTCCTGCTGGTGAGATGTCAAGGAGTGATCATTTTTAGTAGTGCAGAAAATCAGCTGTTTTTCATGTGCAGTGCTTTATCTGACTGGACTTTCTTCTCCCTGGGTGGGGATGCTGTACTTTGATAAACTAGGAAAAGATGAAAGAAATAGGTGTTTCTCCTTTGCCTGCTCCATTAACATCTTCCTAAATGGGGTGAGCTGACCAGGAGATATTTTTGTCTCCCCTCACCTCTCAGCCGTATTCTCACACTCGCAGCTACCTTTGAGCTGCAGGACTTTGCAGAGCACATTGTGGCTTGCATTGGCTCAGCCCAAGCTCAGTCACCCAAAACCTTGCAGGTCTCTTTTAAAACATCATTCAATCTGTCCACTATGGAGTTTCTTTTCTTTTTTTTTTTTTCCCCACTCTTGCTTCTGACATCATTTCCCCAGCACTAAATTCACCGAGCTCTGTAGCCAGATTGTCTCCTCAGCATATGATGCAAGGAGCTCTTTGAAATGGATTTCAGCTCTTCTTTGACTCTGCTCTGCTTGCTGGTGATAATAACTGTTACTCAAGGTAGGTAGGATTTTTGTTTATTGGGGTTGGCACAGGTTTGCCTAGATGAGCAGACACCCTAATTTTGCTCCAAGATCTTTTAAGGACGATACCAGGTTTGGGGCGATATCAAATAGTGTCGCTGCTAATGCATGAAAGGGGAAGTCAGACCAAAGTAAGACAGATTATTTTTCCAGTAAAATAACAATATTGTACTTTCTGAGTGTCCTTTGTCTGGAGAAGTTTTTCAGCGGGGAATGTAAGGTCCTTGTATGTAGAATTCTGGCTGGAGAGCGACATGGTCCAGCTCCCAACACTCGGTGTGACCTTGGGTTAGTCCCCAAGCTGCTGTCACCCTGCCATTTACCCACCTCTGATTTACACACAACAACTTAATAATGTGCAAGACCTGTTTGAGTTAAAACTGTGACCTTACTCTTTGGGTGAAAGCAGCTGTGCACCTGCAGCTGTTGTTTCTGCTACCCTCTGTGCAAGGTCCACGGCACTGATGCCCCAAGGACCTTTCTTTGCACAGTCTCTCATCTCTGATGGGGGCTGGTAGATGGTCATCTTAAATTCAGGGAGAGAAAAGACCAGCTGTTCAGCCTTTTTTTCCCCCTGTTGTGCATGGTGTGCACACCATTCCTGTGCTCTTGAGGTGGGGGAAGTTGGACCTTATAGAAATCCTCAGATTTTCAATCACTGGTGATCCAACTTGTCCCTAGGGTTGGGTCTGTCCCTCTTATGTCTCACCTGGGCATTTTCCTTCCTGGGAGGCAGCCAGGAGGGGATGGATGGACATGGCAAGCTTGCTCTCCTTTCAGGCTCTGCCATCTGGACTGGTGCGCTCAGCGGCGACTCAGCAGTCTTTGCTTTGGAAATCCAAAGCCTGCAGAACTTCTCCAGCATGAGCAAGGAGGATAAGAATTGCTCTACCACTGTCCTAAATGATACCTTGCTGGCCAAGTGTGGCACTTCTGCCAGTAGATGGCTGAACTTAGAGAACGGCTCCCTAGTGCTGAGGAGTGTGGAGAAAGAAGATGAAGGAAAATATGGATTTGTTTTTCAGAACACCGCCAGAAATTTTACACTGGAGGTGTTTGGTAAGTGGCCTTCTTAGCAACAAAAAGCTTTTGAACTTGTTGGAAGCCTGATGCCTTGAAATTTTTCCAAAGAAACTGCTTGAGCTTGCAGGAGCTATAGGTGCCCCTGGGAGCCATGCCAGTCTCCCTCCTGTCCCTTGTAGCCTCAGAATTCCTGCTCCCTCTTGTGTGCCCGCTCATCCATCTGCAGGCAGCAAAGACAGAATCAAAGTCACCTCTGTACAGGATCCAGCTCATTGCTTGGGTTAATATGGAGAAGGCTTAGGAGGGTTTGTCCTCCTGCTGAGCAGTGCTCCAGGCAGACAGAGAGCCTTCTCTGGTCCTCATCGCCACCGTTCCTTTTGCAGGGCTTTCACTTACACAGGCTTCTCAGATAAATGGAAGCGCACGAAACTGTAATGAAAATGTCTGAGCAAACTGATCTCAGTGAAGACAAATGAACCCTCACACCTTTTGAGTGCAAACAGGCGGAACTGCTGTGCACAGTAGGTCAAAGATGTGACTCCTTGGTGTGAAGAACAGGGGCTTAGACTGGAAGTAGTCAAAGACTGCAGAAGTGTCCTGGCTTTAACCTCCATTTCAGTGGATTTACTTTGGGAACATTTGCCTCCTCCTTCTGTTCTGTTGCCACCCCTAAGGCAGGGAAAAACTTTCACTGCCAACATGTTCCTGGAGGCAGGGAATTTTAACTGAAGATGATGTCCTAGCACAAGAAAGTGATTTCTGAGCTTATTTCCATGGATACATGTTCTCAGTGTTACTCCTGCTGTCCTAAAACCATCCCAGTTCTCTATCTAGTTTGTATGTGCAAAGTGGCAAGTGTAGCAAATAGTTTTGCTCCTTGTAGTAGACTGAAAGAGAGAAATTCAGGGAAATGTAGTAAGAGTAATGGTTTATTGATTTATTTTAAAATGTCCTAGTCTGGGTATTGTATCTAACTGCAGGTGTCTTGTGTTTGTGTCCATGTTGGCCATCATTTGCACCAGTTCCCCTCTAAAATGGAAGAAGGGGCAGAGTGACAGCAAAAGTACAAACCTCTGGTGGAGGGGAGGGCTGAGTCTCCTCCAAAGCTGTGATTATCTGCTGATTACGAAGGAGGGCTCTGGCTGGTACATACTTTGGATGTTTCCACCATCCTCTCAGACCAGGGGCTTTATTTATTTATTTATCTATTTATTTATTTATTTATTTATTTATTTATTTCAATGTCAGTTAGGAAAATGAAAATATGCCAGATTTTGGTGCCATCCCCAAAATAGGGATCAGGAGTCACTAGCAGGATTGGGGTGGGCACTGTTGAGCATTTCAGGGCAGAGTGCAGGCACTCAAGAGTCTTGTTACTTGTTTCTGTGTTCCCTTCATACAGTAGATGTGGTATTGCTGGGAAGGGAAGCTTCTGTTCAGCTTGTGTTCACTACTGAGTCCCCTCCTCACCTCTCTCTTTCCTCCCTGTTCCCCTTGCCCCATGCTGTGTGTGACCAGAGCCGACCATTGGTATCCAGTGCTTCCCTGATGGAACTGCAGAGCTGTCCTGCAACGTGGCCAGCAACGAGATCCTGGTCTTTAGGTGGCTGCTGAATGGCACCCACCTGAAAGCTGAGGGGGCTTGCATTAAGGATGCTGGGAAGAAGGTTCACCTGGGCAAAACTGAGCCTGGGGAGTTTGTGTGTGAGATTTTGAAGGGGAACAGTGTCACGAGGACCAGGCCCATTACGCTGTCTTGCAGCTACGGTGAGTAATGGCATCCCCAGAAAATTTTCCTTTTGGTCTCTTGCAGCAGCCAACTGAGGGGTTGTTGGTATCCTCAAAACAACAAATTCTTCTGTTCTCTGGCATCTCCCTTCCAGAGTTACCAAATCCTGCCTTTAGAAAGTGACCCCTTGATTTCCTTCTCCCTCTCGTGCCTTGGACTGATACAGCCCACAGCCACAGATGGGATAAGTTTGTTGAGGAGGTCCTTTTACCCAGCTTTGCACCAAGGATGGATCTCCATCTGTCTCTTTTCCTACTTTTTGGTGATGGGGATTTGCACCTTCCTGTGCACCAATCCTCTATGCTGCTTTAAAAACACAGGCTGCTTCCAATTCTGATGTGCATCCATGACCCAGATGCCTTCCAGTTTCTGTGCATCCCCATTAAAACCCTTCCACTGGTTCAGCCCTGTTGCTGCTGGACTCAGATGAGCTGTTTTGCCTCATCTCTTTTCCTCTTATTTACGGCAGAAGCACAAAAGATTTTCTGATCTATACAAATGTCTCTCCATCAGCCCCATCCATCAGAAGTGGGTAAAGACACAAGCCATTTACTTATGGAATGTAGGGTTTTCCCCTCCATATCCTTGCTCAGACATGTAAGTCTGCGAGAAGGCTGAGAATTTATCCATTTGCAAGCTATTCATAAATGCTGAGTATTCTGCTTGAATAAGGCCCGAGTTTAATGAGACAGAAAGTCTGGATCCTGGGGTATAATTTAATTTGTACCTCCAGTAGTGAAGGTTCTTCTACTGTCTGTCAGCAAAGATGGTTATCAAAGCTACAGGCATAAAATAACTATAGGCTTTTTGACAAATTTTGCTGTAATTAATTTAATCACTTTTGCCACTAGAGAACCCGTACTGTAGCCTTTTAGAACTTGTCTGGGACACTCCAGCTCACGGCAGATACTGTCTTTTCTTCAGTGGTTGGCATGTGGTTGGTGTGAAAGCACCCCTCCTGACCCAGACCCTGTGCCCAGTGTGGTGGCATTCAGCGGAGGTGCTGTGGGCTCTCTGTGCCTGCTCCCTCTGGCACCACTGCCCAGTCTGTGCAGATTTGGCATTTGTGCTTGTGGAGCACTGCTCTGGATTTTGCCCAGTTAAATTGGCTGGAGGCTGTTCCGTGCAGTCAGACCCAAGCTGGCCAAGGCACTGGGGAATGAGGATCTCCACATCCATGTGAACATCCATGAGCTGTTCAGTCAAGCCCTGTGGGAAATCACACAAGTGCTGACAGGCTCCATGGTTGATCCTGGGTGGCTGCCCAGTCCCCTGGGTGCCATATCTGTTCCCCATTTCCCCTTGGAAAGCTCCTGAGGGAATTTAGTGATATCTCTTTAGGGATGGACATGCACATAAACACATATTTGGAAGAGTCCGAAGGAAAGAAAGTGGCAGTGATTCCACTTTTTAGTCATCAAATGCAACCACATTTGGAAAAAGTGAATTAAAGCAATTCTGAATTCTCAGTAAAATCAACTGAGGAGGGAAATGGGTTCATTTAACTTAATTGAAGGTTAACTAATTATTTTTGTGGGTTATTATTTGCTCCAGGCAAAGGGCTGAATTTAGTTTTTCCGCTGTAGGTATATGATCTATGTAAAAACATCCATTTGGGCAACCTGTTGGCTGATGAAATTAATTTTGAATAACCAAGAAACAGTTTGGCAGAAATGCCGTAAACTTACCAGGCAACACAGGGCTCTGAACACACAGGATTCAGAAGAAGTCAACATATATAAAAGACTTTTATTGATTAATTACTTGTTTATTGCTTATTTTTAACACAATATTTTATCTCAAAAAGACCTTATTAACAAGTGGTAAATTTTTAGGAAAAAGATTCAGGAAAAAAATTTCCAGCTTGTATTTATAATTTTCACAATATTCTCTAAGTGTTCATCAACTAAAATAATTAGGGAAATTATTTCTGAGTTGCTGAAAGTTTTTAGTTTTGAATATGGATTTTTTTGAACTTGGTAATTGTTCTTAAAAAGACTGGAACAAGCACTCTGAAAATACCATGAGCACCTGTGTGCAGCTGCTTTTGCCATCCTGGTGAGTAGGTGGAGTATGATGGTGTGTAGTATATCCTGGAACGTTTAAATTCTTCCTAGTCTCTGGAGATATGGAGCAATCTGTGCTTTTGAGGGCTTGAAATAAACTCCAAATGAGCCTGTTTGTTGCTGCTGTGCTGTGCAGGCATGTGTGCTGCTGAAAAGCAGTTAAATTATTCAGAAAGGGATGGCACAGGCTTACCTAAGGAGTTTTAAGGAATTTATGTTAAAGTGGAGTTGTGTGGGGCTTTTTTTGTGTATGGCAAGAAGAATTTTCCTAGAGGCTGCCCCAGGTTGGAGGAGATGATCTCAGTGAAGGAGCAAGCCTGGATGGGTCTCTCGGTGCCCTGTACCAGCTGCCTGCTCAGCAGCAGCGAACGAGCGGGTCTGCCCCGTCACAGCAACCCTGAGCAAGGGCTGCTGAGCTGGGAAATAATCACCAGTGACTTGTGCTGCACTTCTGCTCAGCCATCTGCAGCCCTCGCTCCTGCTGCGTGTTCCGTGCTCCTGGCTGGGCAAGGGAACAGGGTGGAATCCTTCCCCGAGCAGCAGCAGAGCCGGGAAAGGATTTTTTCCCTACAGCTCTGGCTTGAGTGGCCACAGCCTTGGTGCCTGAGGCAGTGCAGGCTCTGACGAGACATTCCCTGGGGTTGGTGCAGTCTTTACATGACTGTCCTAAGCAGATTCTCTGATGCCAGCTCTGAGGGTAGACTCTGCAGCTTTTCCTTCAGCAGGAGGTACAGTGGAAGCAGGCGATGCCCCAGCCAGGGAATAATGCGCTCTGACTCCATGGTTCAGAAGGCTGAACAATTGCTTCATTAAAACTATGCTATATTACATTAATACTATATTAAAACTATACTAAACAGTACTAAAGAATACTCTACTAAACTATACTACTGAAAAATCTGTGACTCTCTGAGACAGCCAGGACACAGCTTTGAGTGATTGGCCAGTCATTAAAAACAACTTTCACCGGTGTCCAATTAACCAAATCACTTTTGGTAAACAATCTCCAGAACACATTCCACATGGGCAAAAATGGGAGCAGTGAATAGAGATAAGAATTGTTTTCTCTTCTTTGTACTTCTCACTGCCTTCCCAGGAAAAATCCTTGGGAAGTTGTGCCTGCTGCTCTCTGAGAAGAGAGCTGATGCCACAAGGAGGTGCTTCCTTAGGTCTCCCTCAGCTGCCCCTTTTCATACAGCTTGTTGAAATGTATCTTTCAAACCACCACCTTCTCTGTTAAATTTGATTAAAACTCACAGATTACCTTAGATGTCAGTGATCAGAGCAGGCAGAAGTGAGTGCACACAGCTTGGGCACACAGGCCTCTCCTCTTAATAAAAAATTCCATGCCATAATTTGGAGATGTTACATAAATCATAAAGTGCCACAGCTCACAGTGCCAACTGCCCTGATCCAAGCTAAAGCAACAGTGATGTCAACAAGCTCTAATCTGTCTGCAGGGTTTCTCCCACTGGGAGAAAGGAGTTTGTCCCCCATGGTAGCTAACAAGGCTGTGTCCTTCCTGCAGACCTGCTGCGGTACCCGGGGTTCATTTACATCCTGGCAGGCTGTGCAGCCGGTGCGCTTATCCTGCTGGTGGCTTTGCCTGCAGCCATATGTTGCTGCATGAAGAGGAGACACAAGTTCATCCCAGTGCCTTCAGGTGAGTGGGGAATGCTGTGACCCCCCCCACCCCCACCCCGTCATGAATTTTGGGGAGGACTGTGTTTGTGCAGGCTGGGGTTGACATGGCTTAGAGTAACCTGGTCTCAGCTGGGTGGCTGCTTGTCCTGCAGCCTGTCCTCCCTTGACCTGCTGGAGCAGAAGTGTGCTTGCTGACAGGCAGACTCTATAGCCAGCAGGGTCTTGAATTAAACCTCACTTTTCCTTTATTCCCCTCACACTTGTGCCCTCACCCTGTGCTCCTGGACAGAAGAAAAACCCACAGCAAAACCTCTCCTTATGGGCAATAAAATGGAACCTCATTCAGGTGTGATCCCAAAATGGTTTCTGATGGCAGTGCTGCGTTAGCACCAGTCCCTGGGAGCGATCTGCCCGTGCAGATCCCCTGAAGCTCTGATCCTGACAGCCTGGCCAGGCTGGCACTGGCAAGCTGGCAGTGACCACCCTCCGTTCTTGGCATCTGCCCGCTCCGGGAGAGGAGCCAGCGCCGCCCGAGGAGGGGACACAAACCCGTGTGGGGGTCTGGCCTCACAGCAGCCCCGCCAGGGCTGGGGCTGTGGGGGCCTCCTCCTTCAAATCTCTGGGTTTGGCTTCACAGAGGAGGAGAAGGATGACGGGCTGACAATGTCAGTGGTGTCCGGTGAAGGCACGAAGAGCCCCCCCAATGGAGACCGCGTCGAGGCTCAGGCTGCCCAGGCTGACCGTCCTCCCAAGCCTGGTGAGTCCAGGTCTGAGGTCAGACACCTTCTTTAGGGGGGACACAGTGCTTGTGGGTGGCTGCTGGGCGTGGAGGTGGCAGTAGAGAGGGGCCTGGGACATGCTAGCACGGGCAAGGTGCTGCAGCTTCTGCAGGAGTTGCAGCAGGGCATTTTTCAGTACCTTGCTCATGCCAAGAGAGGCAGAGGCAGGCATCACACAAGCATCGCACAGAGGGTGCTGCCAGCAGGCTGCAGGTTGTCTGTTCCACTATCTCCTGTGCTAAAATACCTCAGGAACAGCAACCCCCCCCCACCTCCCCAAAACTCAGCAGTTGTCCTGCAATTTTCTCACCCTTCTCCCCTTCTCATCAGAAACATTTTATAAAAATTGGTGCTGTTTTTTAAGCAGTCATCTTCAGGACAGCAGAAACCAATATGCTGAGCTGTAAACACAGCTAAATCCCATCAAAGCCAGAGGCTTGTGTATTTTCTTAAATTGAGGCTGGAGTGGGAATATGGTCACATTTTAAATTTTTCAAAGAAATCAAGCATAAACCCCCACAGCCTTAGCACAATATGGTCAAGAGAGTGCAGTGATAAAAACCCTCCAGAAATGTCCTGTTCTGTAAGTGCTTGATATTAGTACTCCACTTTTTGCATTATGTTTCCCTCAGTTTTGCTTCCCAAACACAAGTGCTGGCAACACCTTGCCTAGAAATGCCCCCCATCATCAGCTGAAGTAGGTTTGGCAGAGACATCATGAACTGGAGCATCTTCACATAGGTCATAGCCTGGTCTCAGCACTGCTGTCTCCATTTCTGGTGTCCTTCACTGCACCATGCACAGCCTCCTGTAGCTCTGCTGTGCTTTAAATCTAGCCTTGGATGCTCTTTGCTCTGCTTTCAAAATATTATATGCTACTCATGAACCTAGAGCAAGAAAGAGGAAGAAAAGGTCTTTCAGTTCATTGTTTAATATTAATATACTTCAAGTGTAGAGCTTTTAATAAAAATTCAAATACTATAAGTTTAACTAAAAAGCAGTCCATATTTAATTTTTTTACAATTAAGTAAAAAGCAGAGATGCATGTGGAAAGTAGGCAAGAACTAAATGTGTGCTGTTAGCCAGCTTGAATTATTCAGGTGTAAGTGAATAGATTTGGCTTTAGTATTTTGGTACCAGGGGTTTGGTACTAAAGCACTTTGGTACCAAGAAGCCAGAGAGCTTCAATACCAAAGTGCCCCAAGGCAGGATGCATAGCTCAGTAAATGAGTAGTTACAGAGAAAATTGGAATTTGACTTGCAGATGCCTGGGGCAAGGGACTGAGTGGATTGGGCAGCCTGCAGCCTAATTAGGGACCAGGGGTGGATTTCCATGAGGGTGAGCCATAGTGTGGGCACTCATAAACTGTTTCTCCCTTTTCCAGATGCTGCCCAGATTGGTCAAGGTGTTGAGCACCAGGCAGTGGCAGAAGAAAACTTACCAGTGCAGATAGAAGCTGAGGAAATGCCAGATGCTGAGGTCCTGGTTGACATGGAAAGCCAGGAAGATGCCTCAGACTGTTTCCCAGATCCAACTGATGACTGATCCGACATGCTTGCTCCTCCACCCTGAAGCCTGTGACACTTGTCCTTTGCATCCCATAGTCTCACTGTGTCTGGAAAATTTTAGCAGGGGAAAGAAGTGAGGTGTCAGACCCTCTGACCTCATTTAAAAAGAAAAACGAAAATACAGAGAAAAGCACACACGTGGCTTCAAGGCCCACTGCTGTGGCCTGACAGGCTGACCAACAAACAAAAGGGGCAGCTCTTTGATGCTTTGCCTGATAACAGAGCTGCAGCTAAACTGAGGAGCCCGGGGACAGCCTGGGATGAGAGGGCTCCTCCCGCTCCCTGCCCACCCCATGCCTCGCCTACCTTTGCCAGCCAGGGCAGGCACCACAGGCAGGTTGAGGTGCCTGCCAGTCCCAGGCAGCAGCCAAGGGCTTGACTGAAATTTCCTGAGAAAGCCTCTTCTCGGGAGACTTCAGGGCAGTTTTTTTCCCAAGCCCTGCCAAGGAAACTCAAAGGAGGTCTCAGCTGGGTGTCTGCTGTCCTGGGTGCTCACCTGAGTCGCTCCTCTGAGCTCCAGATTTGGCTCTCACCTCTTGCTGCCTGGAGCAGGAGCAGTGGTGGGGGCTTGAAATTTGATATTTGCAGATGCTGTGTGCAGACCTGGGGTGGTGCTGGCTTTGCTTGGTGCCCCAAATGACAGAGGGTACAGGTTACCTTTCACCAGAACCCGACTGCTTGGGCTGCCCCCGAGCTAAGCCAGCGCTGACTCTCGCTTGCTTGCCTGCAGCAATTCAGGGCTTGGGGCTGCAATTTTGGCAGAAAACTTGATTTTAAGGCTGAGATTGTTTATCAATGCAAGCATTAGTGCCTTTAGTGTAATAGTTTAGCTACTGCAAGCTGATGAAGCTGGCCACCTGCCTGTGCATGTAGGCTTGTTCGGGGCTGTGTTCTTTGCACAGGCAGCAGCAATTTAGAGAATCTCTTAGGTAAGTCTGGCTGCTAGGCATGTCCTGTTCTGCTCAGGGGAGCTGTGCCTGTGCTGCAGCTGGGCTAGACCTGCAGGGAAGAAGGATGTGGTGAGGAGAGGGGAGGGACTCTGTCTCGGGCAGCAGGCAGCTGAGTCCAGCAAAGCTGCCAGGGACTGCAGGATGTGCTGCCAGAGCGAGGTATTTACTGTATGAGACAATTTTAGTAGTTGGAGTGAGGTGGTAAATTGGTTGTTCATGTTTAATTAGCCTGCTGGGCTAGAAAGGCACGGTGGTAAAAGCAGAGAAGGTACAGACAGGGACCAAAAGGGATGGGGAGGTGTGTACTGCATTCCTCTCCTCCTGTGTCATTTCGTCCCTGTTTTATATTGTACTGACACTGTGAATCCCTTGGAAATGGATTTAAGGTGTGCCTGGTGAAAGCCATCCAACGAGGGCTGTGAGCACCCCAGCAGAATCCAAACTAAACCGAGGGCTTCTCTCCCGGGAGGGAGCTGGAGGGATGGCTGCACGCTTACCTGGGAGTCCTTCATCTCTGTGTTCTTGCCGAGGCTCTGCATCAGTGACACCCAGCCATAGGTGATTGTTCTCGCTGTGTCCTTGTCCTGTGACTCTCTTTAGAGGATGTTTGGATCCCGTGTGCTGTGCTGGTGGCGATTCAGCCTGTCTCTGCTTTTAAAGGCTGCCGTAGGAATCGGGTTATCCACGGGAAGAGGGAGGTGACAATTCTTTTCCTTACGGTGCTGTTCTAACTCCTTTCACTATAAACATTCCTCAGAGGCTGTGAGTTGAATGACAAAAGAGGTGACACGGAGTGCTTGGGTGGCAGCGCAGAAGCAGCAGTGAATGTCACCGGGCCAGTGTCACCTCAACGGGAGGACACAGTCAGCATTGCTCCACTGCTGCACTTTCTGGCAGGGGCAGGAGGGGACAGTCGACTCCAGCACATGCTTGAGAGGCTGATCAGTGCTCAGAGCTGTGCTGGAGAAACCAAGTGTTTCAGTGCTGGGGGTGAGAGAGCTGGGCCAGACTTGTCCTGCCGGGCTGGGGCATCCCAGCTCCTGCTTATCCTAGTGCTGCCTTCCTGCTGCCAGCCCTGGGAGGGCTGGGGGTGCCCAGCAGCTGAGAACACCACCACTGCTATGATCCCAGTCCTGGAAGGATTTTTCTCATAGGGAGGCAAGAGGTCTTTGTGAGGCAGATTGAACCAGGGCTGGTTTTCTGTCCTTTTCCACTGAAAGTGCCATTAGCAAAGGGGCAAAAGGTTCTGTTGCTGTGAGGTCAGGAGAGAAGTGATGCAGCCTGTGCTCTTCCTTTAACTCTGTGTTCATGCCCAGCTATTGTCCTCTTTCTGGTGGTATTTTTTTCTTTTTCCTTTCCCCCCATGATGCATTTTGTTCCAAATAAAAAGATCTGTTTTCTACCTTGTTTCAGAACTGTTTAAGCTTTGTTATTTAATAACTGTTTCTTTCTGGCTTTTGCAGGAAGTACAGGCTTATTTTCAAATTTACATACAAACAAATAAAGGAAAGGTGGTAACAAGTTATTGCTGCCTGGAGCTGACTTGGGTGGCCAAGGGCACAGAGATCATGAGGACATTCATCTGTAAGTCACCCCAGGAGAGGCTGTAGGACCAGCAGCTCACCAAGCCCTGCTCTGGGGCCAGAACTGTCAGCTGCAGGGCAGGGATGCAGGGGGATGCTCTGTTTTTTCCCATCTTTATCCATCTATATTTTTTTTTGTGACACCTAAGCCACCTTGGCTGTGAGAGAGGATGCTGGACAGCATTACACCTTTTGCAAGGAGGAGGTGGCTTGTTCTCACCCTTAGACAAGTGGGCCCAGATTGTGGTTAAAAGGAATGTCCTGATATGATCCTGTCAAACCCCTGGAGTTTAGCATAAGAGGTTTATCCCTGGAACACTGGTGTGACTGGACATGGGTGACCCTGCCCTGCAGTCTATGAACCCAGCACTCTGAGGAGTCATCTGCCTGAATTTCCAGGTGTTTTCCAGTCTGACCATGGTGCTACATCTCCCAGAAAAGAGCAGGGGCACTTTCCAGCCTGGGTCTGTCAGGAGAACAGGGTATGGAAGTGGGTGGTGCTATCAGGCATTTGGCCAGATATGGAGGTGCCTGTGCTGCCTCTTTGGGGCTCCTGGTGCCTTTGGTGAGGCTGTGCCATGCCAGCCCTGCCTTCTCTGGGCTGCTGAGAGAGTCCTTGGTGCCAGGCTGCCTCCAGGTGGCTCTGGTTTCCTCAGGAGAGCTTTCCAGGAGATGGGAACTGACCACCACATCATCTCTCTGGCCACTGGTCATGACTGGGCAAGGCTGGGAGTAGTGCAACTTCCACCTCTCTGCTGATCAAGTGCTGGCAGGATGAGGGGAGCTCTGCTCTGTGGGAAATGTGGATGTTTTGGGATG